>NC_071121.1:15660000-16359583 GCF_024256425.1 Clarias gariepinus
GAAGCTGCCGAATTACAGAGTTCTTTGGTATATAATGTAGTAAGTATAATATATAGAATATAATTGCCCATTTATGTTTTATTTTATGTTCCTTTTTATAACTATAAAGTTAAACCATCCTGCCAAACTACCTACTGTAACAACAGGAAGAAAAAGGTTATTAATATTAGAAGGCTTATTTTTAATTTCCACTTGTGTAATCGTGCCAATCTCTTTGGCCATAAAACACGGAGACAAGGTTAGGTGAGGTATGAAAATAATAACAGAAACATAAAAGAAACAATTGTTCAAATCATTATTAATGTCAAAGTGCTGGCAAAGCCGACTTCCTGTCATTCGCCCACCTCCCACCCACTCCCTGTTACCGCTCCAAGAGCTATTGCTGTGTCTCTCTCAAGGCCACGGACATTGCTCCCTATTCAAGCACGCAACTCAAAATAACACATAACTCTCATAGTGATAGCAACTGATATAAAACATTCAATTCTCACAGACAGAATTGAGTCCAGAATGTGATTATAACATACCTGTTGTCTAATATAGCTTTCCTCCTTCTTTCAGATGAATGTGAAACAAAAACTGCCAGTCTCAATGTGTGTCTTTTGTTTCAGCCTAAAAGCAAGAGCTGTCCCCTGCATTTCATAAACAGTGTGTCAGAAATACTCACAGGGACATCTGGGCCAACTTTCTTGAACTAAAAAAGAGATTATATAAATGACATTTATATAATGCCCAGAAAGAGCCTAGCTGTTGGGGATTATTGTATTCCAGAGAGCAGTGTGCTGCAGGATTTGGGAGCGAAAAAAAGCACCACCTTGTTCAGAGTGGTTTTAGTGTTCTTTTCTGTCAATCAGAGAGAGACAGCTAGAGAGGTATGCTTGCTTGGCCCTAAGGTCCAGATAAAAAGCTCAAAAAGATGATAAGAAATAAAAAAATAAGCAATAAGAAATAAGAAAAAGGGGAGCAAAATAAAGGGGACCAGAAACTTCATCTGTTTCTGGACTCCAGTGACATTTCAGAGACAAAAGACTACAACCATACAAATAAAGGGTGATAACACTGAAAACAGATAGAAACAGACCATAATATGCATAGAAATCATACAGAGACTTGTAAATAATGCTGTTTATACCTATCTTATCTACATCAGGATTCTAAAGGAAATCTTTAGAATCTTTGCATTTTATAAATAAAAGCTGCTTCTTATATGGAAAAAAAGTTTTTTTTTTTTTCCTTTATGGGACCAACCAATTGTTTGTAAAAGGTCAATATTGTCGTCTTTCTATCTTTACTGAGATATTTGGTCTTTAGAAACATTCATAAGTCTCTCTCTCTCTCTCTCTCTCTCTCTCTCTCTCTCTCTCTCCACACACTTGGCCAAGAGTCAGATTTAGCCAGCCATTATTTTCCTGCTCGTTTACACTGGGTATTGTATAGTGCTGAACCACAGCTACATGAGTAATCCTGGTAATTAGGGCAGTTAGACAGCTGTATACACATGCCCACATCTGCTTCCAGCCGCTGGATGACTTTGGTTATGACGACAGTCGAATGCATACACTGCTGCATGTTATATCAGATATTCCAGCAATTCCTGTTTAAAGGGTATGTTACAGAAAACTACAGCCACACACAACACAACATCAGTACGGTAACACAGTGTGTGTACTGTCTGTGGGCGTGGCAACACTTATCTCTCTGTATAAACTACACTCCTGCCCTCACTCTCTGGATTACTAGCAGTACCCTGCTGGCTGAAGCTCTGCAGGTTTAATGATGGTGTATCTCTTAGTCACTTGGCTCTGATGTGTGGGAGTGTGTGTAGCTAGACTGACAGTCTCTCTCTCTCTCTCTCACACACACACACACACACACGCGCACACACGCACACACACACACACACACACACACACACACACACACACACACACACACACACACACACACACACACACAGAGGCAGATGATAAAAAGAGTCTGCAGGGCTTAATCACTTCTCACCATCCACCAGACATCAGGACAGGGGACTCGTGATGGATCAACTTTGTATGTGTGTGTGTGCGTGTGTGGAGGTTTGATGGATCAGTTCAGTAACAAAGTATAGCAATGACACTGCAGTCTGCATTAGTGCTTGAATCCATCAGAGACACACAGGCTTAAATCTGAGTATGAAAGAGATTTGTTCATTTCGCAGTTTAAGCATTTCCAAACAGTATTTGGTTCACATATAGCTTCCAGGGCTATATGGGACTGCTATCATGGTGCTGCATATCATTTAATAATCAATTAAACTTTAGTTTTCTTTAACATGTAATCACAACAGCGTAGTTCGATTAGGCTACTAATATCTACGTGATCGCGTGCGTGTTACAAAATACATGCACCTGTGTCTTCAAGCTTGGCTTACGCACTGCCTCATGAATAAACTGCAGCACCCACAGGCAGTTTTTTTCACAGCTTATGAGAAAGTTGTTTACAGCTGCTTTCTTGCCTTTGCCGACAGCCATTAGATCTGGGCACAACCTGCCCTGCCGGCATCATCTCTACAGCCAGCGTAACTAGGCAACAGCGTGAACACACACTGAGGGACACAAGATCCAGTCCCGAGTTACTGCTGACACACCCTTGTGTGTAATTACAGAGCAGTTTAATAAAATTTATATGTGCTTGTAAATGTTTTGCAGTCTGGGATTGGATTGAATGAAATGAAACAACCATTTTTTTTCACCTAATCCTTATCCATTCATCAATAGGTGAGATTATTGCAGATGATAACAGAAAATATTTTGCTCTATATTGAGACATTGAAGTTGAGCTCTATTAAAATAGAAAACGTTAATCCTCCCTTATAAAAGGACTCTATGGGCTTCGTAATTTTTTTAAACATAAATTTAGTATTTTTTCTTCCTTTTTTAAGAATCAATTCTTATATTTAATTGATGGTATAATTATTGATCTTTACATATAGTCAAAAGGAGGAATTCTGGATCAGACCATGCACAAAATAATTGCCAGTACTTTTTTAATTGAGGTACTACTACTTGCTAATATGTTCTCTCCTGCGTGTAAATTTCAGAGGCAAAAATAGGCCAGTACAATTTGATACTGTGTACCGCTAAAAGATCATAGGTGCTTTACAGTGCCAGAAAAAGGGGAGAGCAGCTGCCAGCCAAAACATACATTGAAACCTGATACTGTATCATGTTCAGCTAAAAAGCATCTGATAACCAATCTTAACGAACAGTTTATCTCCTTATTAATTGTATTAAAAGTCATTCAGAATTTTTTTTTTTGACTGTTGTGTCTTAAACATTACTGCTAGATAACATGTGCTTCTAATAGTTAAGCCTTTATTTGTCACTCACTCACTCACTCAATCTTGGCTTTATCCTGTTTTCAGGGTCACGGGGGGGGGGGGGGGGGGGGCTATCCCAGGAGACCATAGGGCACGAGGCGGGGTACACCCTGGACAGGGTGCCAATCCATCACAGGGCACAGACAGATACTCATTCACACTCAAAACAATTAGTTAGCTGAGGCTATTCTACAGCAAAATAAGTGGAGACATGATGAGAAACTCCTGAAATTTCCTGGATTTTAACCATCTTCATGGTTTATTCTCCTTACCTTTTGGCTACATAGCACTGGCAAGAATTTAAACTACTTTCACCCCGGTGACATCCTAAGTGTTCAACAGTTCTAGTTTGACATTTGTGTTGTATGCCCATATATTTAAAATAATTTTAACGCAGTTAAATTTTTTTATTATAAATCCTGTGCACTATTTTCCATGACTGGTGAAATGGTTGACCTCAATTAGAAAGAGCTCATTCTGATCATCGTCGCACAAATTGTTTCACCGCTCGTCCTGCTCAGATTACTCAAAAAAAATAGAAGTAGAAAGGAAATTAAGGTATCAGCTGCCTGAAAAGCCTGAGTGACTGAGCTTTGCAAGCTTCGGCAAAACCATTGACATTTAGAGCACAAGAGCACTTTTGAACTCTAAATTTGATTTAAGCTCTATGACACTATACTGTATGGAGGCAAAAGAAAAGGCCCAGGAAGGGTAATATCACTTTACTTTACTTATAATAAAGAGGTTCTATACTATTGATTATTGAACCCTGTAATAGTATCTACCATTACAGGGTTCAATTATCACAGCGACATGTTAACCTAAACAGAAAGACGTATATATACCATTAATATATGGTAATGTTACATGCACAGTTACACTTTTTACAGTGGCACACCGTTACATGTGGTGTTAATGCCTTCTTCTTATAGAAGAACATATGTGAATAGTGTGTCAGCAGTGAGTCATGACTTCTCACAGTCAGTTAAAGGGCTACATGTGCTAGGCCAGGAGTTGATTAACACTATATAAAGCATCTGTAGCAGCTTTTGCTCTCTTAGTAGCTTTGTGATAAGTGATTCCTGGGCTTTTAAAAGCATTTGTAACTCTTGAATCCTTTCCAATTCTTTTCACTCATATTTTGCTCTTGGGTGGGAATAAATGCTTGAATTTCAGATAGTAAGTGGTGTGATTGTGCTCCAAATTACTTCACTTCAACAACACTAAAGCATAGCGATGTATCAAGCAGACAGTCTTTTGTTTTACTATTGTTAAAGCACATTTTTCATTTTAGCATTTTTCGGCATGGAAATTATGGGGTTTTGCCTTCTTTTATTGCGTAGCCATGGATTCCTGAACAGAGATTGCTTATAAACAGGGCACATATTACATTTATGTTAGCTAACTACATGGCTCAAATCAGATTAAAATGGAACATTTAGGGTAATTTCGGGCACGGTGTAATTTTGGACAGCAGCTAACTGTTACTATACTAACTAACTTGCTGCCATCTTGTGAATAATGTTGAATTGTGTATACAATTAGATTTTGATGATTGTATAATTATTATCTCAGTCATAAAGTATAAAAAGTGGCTCAGATAAAAAAAATGTCAATCAACATATTAGCTGCTGCTGGAGAGGTAATCTTACAGAATTTTTACAGAGTCTAATTTATTACTGTAAGTTATTAAGACTTCTGTTTGTGGTTTATGTTATACTTATTGTTTTACCATTAACTGCCGGCGGTTTTCATAAGGTGAGTATGGTCGAGGTAATTGTCCCCATGTTACCCCACAGACATGTCAATTTTGGAATAATATGGTTGAATTACTTAGACAGCAGAATTTGCGTACCATTTTTTTTCATCAGTATTTGTGTAAATACTTTATTATATTTGTTGCTTGATGTTTGATATTTTGTATACAGCAGCAGAGAAACTATCATTTTTGTGTAATAATGTGTTCTAATACAAATAACACATTTGTGTTTAAAATTATGATATTGAGGGCTTGAGTAATTTTTTTTGCCGTGCCGGCCAAAATTCCGACTAAGTTTGGCCAAAAATTGATTGCTAAATTTGTTAAAATTTCATGAAGTAGTTTAAATGTAATCCAGATGTTTAACCTTCACAGTAAGCACATTAATATTACTAATATTTTGAATTATTACCCTGGCTGTTACAATTATTAAGGAGTATTCCTTTAAGGGAAAAATTATATAAGGATAAGGAATAAGGATGAAAGTGGTTAATCTTCTGTTAAAATATATAAGGAATTAGCTTACCTAATAAAGAAGGTTAGAAGTCTGTCTGCAACCTGTGTAAACTCTCGTGGCACTTTGCGTAGCGCTGCTCAACTGTGAAGTAAAGAACAGCAATATGATTTAGAAAATTAACAAAACATATATGCATAGTAGGTAGAATAATTCCACTTAATCAAAATATATAATCACAACATAGAGTATAATTGAAGTATATGTGACATGAAAGTGTGGCCTATCCAGGCACACATAGCTGTAAAGCTGAATCTAATGTCTTTATATGAATGTCAAGAGAGTTGCTGATGTAAAGCTCTGCACATACATTAGGAATGTATCATACATCACAGAGTGACCTTCCCCAAAACACCAATCAAACCACACCAACATAAAAATAAATGTGTGTGTGCGTGTGTGCGTCTGTCTGTCATCTTTACAGTCTATCATTCATTCTCCCTCAAGTTTACTCTAGTATATTTCCACATAGAATAGATCAGAGAGGACTAAGCAAAGAGATTCCTATTAGGGGAAATCAGATAGGACAGTCTGGGAAATGGTAAAGTACACAAGAAACACACATTTTCCCCAAACTCTCTGATGGCAGACAGAACAGGGAGTGAGCATCTTCTCTCTGTAGCTGAAGTAGGTCTTAGTTAAATATGCATGAAGAAGGTGACAAGGTCCACTTACTTCAATCTGAGTCACAGAGTCTCTTTCCTTCAGCAAGGTGACATAAAGTTCTGCACATATAATTAATGAACTCAATGAATATGTATTGCAGAGCTCTGCTGGGCAGGTGAAGGGTATTTCACTATAGATAACACACATTTCCATTTTTCTGAGCACTGGATAAAGGGTGGATTAAAGCACTCACATATGGTACTTAAACATGCCTACAGTGCTGGAGTGAGTACGAGTGAGGGAGTTTTTTTCCCCTCCATAGCACATCTGTTCACTAGTTCTGTGTTACCTTTATTTTGTAAAGTCCTTGAAAATGGCAGTCACATGTCTTGTGAATTAAGACATCTAACAATTAACAGGAAACACAGTATGTTATAAACAAGGGGTATCAAGGATATTAGTGTTAATGAAGGAGAATAGTAACCCTTGCATGTGTAGACTCATAGACCACCAGCCTTAACCACAAGTCACTATCAATTACACATGAACACAAGCACATGTACACTGATCATCTTCATACACAGTTACTGCAGTTGCACCCTGCACTGTAAAAAAGACAGTTGCCAGCATTTGTTTCTAGTAAAATACTGTGTAAAGTTTTAAATAGAATGTGAAATTATTTTAACAGGGGTACATATTGGTAACATTGATTGCAGTATGTATATTAGCATAAGTGTCACAGCTGTAATTTTATAGTTATACTACTGTTCTTTAATGAGGTTGTGTGCCACTGGTGTTTTAGTATTGTCAGTAGTATTTTTAAGTAGCTAGCTGACTTTGATAGCTATGTTGCCTATGAGAATGTACCATAATGGTGTCAACATTGTCAGTTGCAGTTAGTTTACCTGGTGACTTTTGTCCTTGGTCATGGTTTAGGTAAATAATGTAATGAGAGTATCAATATTAATCGAACCAGTCAGATTTCAATGCCAAATATGTTATAATTTGTATTTATAATTAATATTTTATGATACTCATATATTTATGAGTCAGAAGTGAGGTAAATAGATAAACTTTGCAATAAACAGAGAAGTAGTGATTTGAAACAAAATGCTCATGTGTTAGGAGTACTGTTTAAAGTCAATGAAATACTGTACCTTCTATTAAATTAGGTGGTTTGGCAAAAGATTAATAATCAACATTTCTCATATCAGCATCTTTAAAAGCATAAATACAGTTGGATCTCATGACGCTGTATCCTGTCGGGTTTAATCCTGCATTTTATCTATTAAAAAAATACTAAAATAATAAAAAAGTCTTTTTAAATGTCTTTATAAATTCCTTATATTCTTTTCCACAATTTCTGACACAGAGCACAAGACTCCTACTATATAGCATTTACAATCCAATCTCTTTTTCATTTATAGGGCTTACATGTAACAGATACTATAGCTTTTAATTATTGCTTTGGGATCAGCTCGTTTTACCCCCTACTTGTAATCTTACCCACTGCAGGAGAAAAGAAAACCCTGATGTGGCATTGCCTCAGCATTACCTGAGAACAGCGTGTATTACATTGAGCAACAGTAATTACCTGCTCAGCAACCCGAATCAAAAATCAAAAACAATGACCACAGGAGGAGGCTAGACATTTAGCTACAGTATCAATGCATCCCTTCCAGCCACTCCTCTTGTTTCCTGCCCTTCAAGCACACATGCTGTGTCGCATTTCCTGCATCACTGTCTAACCGGTGGCATGCATAATGTAGCAGGTATGAGCACATCGGCCCAGACAACAAGAGGAACAAATACATTTTGGATGTTTTAATCATGGTTACCACTCACAACCTCTTTCTCCTTTTGTTTTTAGGAATAATATTTGTTGTTCACAAACTACACCAGTTTATGCAGGATGGAGATTGATTAGTTAAGGAATCCATTCTTTGACCTAATATTTTTTTAGATGTCTGAAAATGCTTTAAGTTTTGTTTAGTCTTAGGTTGATGAGAATATACTAACCTTATAGCACATGCATAAGCATTGTTCTTCATAGTTCTTTTATGAGACAACAAAGGATGTTTTATGGAAGGCTTTAATCAGAGTGTGTGAGGTGATATGGCTGATGTACAGTAGTCTGTAAGTAAAACACTGGACATTTTTTTTTTAAAATATCCTGACTATTTTTTTAATTATACATGATACCATATTTTTAAACATGTCATTTACTATTATTTTAGTTTAAGGATGTGTTTGCAACCCAATTATGGGTTGCATCCCCAAATAGGGTGATTTTATTTGTATAGAAGATGAGTGAGTGAGTGAGTAATATTTTAGTACTTTATAACCATTCTGACACAGTGCACTAGTGTAGCCTTGACAACATTGATTGAATCTGACAGGGCAACAAAAAAATACAAGAAAATTAACAAGAAGATGTGCCAAACCAAACTTTTATTGAATATGGATTTATATTCATGAAAATAAATAGCAAGCAAAAAAAAAAAAGCAGATGTTTTTTTGCTTGCATTGAAAATAATGGTTTATTTTGCATTGCAAGTAGCTTAAGCTACTACTGTATCAGTTGGACACAGCACTCTTTCCTGCTTTAAGTAAGGGATCATGTACAACCAAGTGTTGTGGTACAATAACTGTTTTACTTCATCTGGTACAATCCTGACATGGATTATTTTCCTACAACTGCAAACCACTTCATGTTTTATTTCTTACATATTGTTCAAAATTAAAAGTGACAGAAATTAGACACACCTTTTCAAACACACATCTTGCTTTTTTAAAAATGTGTGCCAAGAAATGTATATATACTGGTATATCAGTGCAAGGATTTCTTCCTTTGGTATTTAGTCTCATGTGCTATACAGTGGTGTGAAAAACTATTTGCCCCCTTCCTGATTTCTTATACTTTTGCATGTTTGTCACACTTAAATGTGAAATTGAACTCAGGTGTGATAAACCACAGTTAAGTTATTTTTTAATAAGGGGGGCAATCACTTTTTCACACAGGGCCATGTAGGTTTGGATTTTTTTTCTCCCTAAATAATAAAAAAACATCATTTAAAAACTGCATTTTGTGTTTACTTGTGTTATCTTTGACTAATAGTTAATGGTTTTTGATGATTAGAAACATTTTGTGTGACAAACAAAGAATAAAAAATCAGGAAGGGGGCAAATAGTTTTTCACACCACTGTATGTACATACTGTTTGTAACTAACAGATGGTAAAATGTTTAAATGTTAGATTAGTACTGGCTTGGATCATTAGTAAAGGCAGATGACTTGAAAACAAGGCAAGTGCAAATGACTTGAAAACAAGGCAAACACAAAGGTGAACATAAAATCCATAACCATGAGTTACAGTGAATTATAGACAAAAAGGAAAGATCATTTAGAATTAAATGCACTGCACACAGGGAACAACAACACTGGTAAAGACTGATTGTATATACAAGCATTCACCCACAATTAACTCAAGCATTATCTCTCATCTACATGTGGGCTTGATCTTTTTTTGGTATCTGGTGTGGTCACGTGCTGTGCAGTGGCTGATGGGTATTGTAGTTCTATGGTCTTGTTGCTACCCTGACACATCTTAATTGTAAAGCATTATATAAAAATATTAGCATGATTAAGAAAAAGTATATGGTGTCCATCTGGAGTCATTGCCCCACAAGTTCTGGAAACCATGCTTTTAATGTAATTATCATTCAATTATGTTCCTCAAACATGTTTTTTTTTTTTTTTTTTTTTTTTTTTAGGGTAGATTGTATTCGCAATTTCAGGTGAAAGATACATGGCAGCGAACCAGCTGCTACTCTGCCCATTTTAATGCACAATGAATTCCAAGAATGATTAACTAAACTGTGCCAAAATACAATTTTATTGTTGATATGGGGAAGCTAAGAAGAGACACATGTTAAACAGCTCCTATTTATTGTGACTACTGTGAACATTTTGCTAATTGCTTTCAATGAGCCATGAAAAACTATGTTAAAATGTTACCACATGTTTTCTTTTGTGTCCAATTAGCATCACTCTGGCTCGTTGTTGACCTCATTCTTCTTTCTGAATCCTGAAATACTTACCATATTCTAGCTAAGTGCATATTTTCGAATCTTGTAACCTGGAGAAGTCTTCCTCTTAAAGAGAAAGATCCATTTAATTCCAGTGCTGCAACATTTCCTTGTAAAGTCATGAAGGGATGAAATGCTTATTACAAATTCCAGTGTGCACCATTCAGTGTTAGCTGCAATGCACCATCTATATATTTGTGAGTAGAATAGTATCTGACCAGGTACAAAAACAAAAGGGAATGAAAAAAAAAAAACAACACATCTGAGATCTCGCTGTGGATTTAAAGTTGCTAGGTAATGCTACTCTGGAGGTTTTTCTAGTGGTTTTCCCTCGTTCACATATGTTAGCCCATAGCCAGAGACCTTCCTGGTCCACTAATGATGTCTCTGGTGTCTGTCCAGGACTTTTATCTGGTGCGCTACCAGACAGAGCACCTTCACTACAGCCTCCTTTCCGTAACATTGTTCCTTTAAAATAAATAAATAAATAAATAAAAATCATGCACCCAAGATGCTGTAGGTCCCACAGGAACAAGGCACTCACACAAACAAGCCTATCACTCCAGAGGCACATCACTTACGGGAACAAGATTAGATCACTGTGCATACTTCATACACCAAAGACACCATTATTTGATATGCTCTATCATTAAAACCATCTATGGCACTTACTCAAGGTTACTGCATGTTTCCATGTCAAAATTATTCAGTGCAGTTTTTGAATGCACATTACTGTGATACCACTGAATATATAAAAAAGGAAGTTAGATGTAGCTGAAATACCAAACTAGTATATACTCGTTTATTTCTTAAGTGAATGGTGCTGAAGCGCAGCAAGTAAGAGATGTACCAGCTTCAGGCAAAAGTAAGACTGTTATTTGAACTGAAACTCATCAGACTAGAGCTTATTGTGTGTTTGAACTGAAACTCATTAGACTAGAGCTTATTGTGTGTTTGTGTGTGGAGAGAGAGAGTGGGGGGGGGGATGTAAGACCATAAGGGAGGAGGGAGACCCAGGAAAGGTGAGTGGCATGATGGGGAATTGTCTAATGAATGCCCCTTGTTGCGGTGAGAAACTGAAGGGATAAAGAGGGCAAAGACAAGAGCGATATGAGTTAGAGAGAGTGAGAGAGCGAGAGAGAGAGAGAGGGGGGGTTTGGGGGGAGAAATCCACTGAGATGCAGAACATAAATTCTTGAAAAATCTTAAACTAAAGATATTCCCCATCTGCTTCTTGCCTCACTGTTGAACTCAACTTAGACAGTCGTGTCAAAAGATTTTAAAAACATACAGTACACATACACACACATACACACACACAAATCATCTTCTATTTTTCTTCTTTTACATTGAATGGCCATATTTAGTGTATTGCAATGCCACAATTTAGTTTCCATTTGATAAAATTAAAAAACAAAAGCAAAAAATGGTACATATCGGTATATTCAGGGAACAAACATTAAAGATGCTGACAGAAATGAAATGATATCCTGCGGCCTTTATTCCTTGCCTCATTTTTTAGGCTTGTGTGTGATTGACAACCTCAGTACTCAATTTTTAGAGATGCAGGGGCAAAGGTGCTTCATGAAATTGGCCTCTATGTGAAAGAAGGAAAGAAAGAGAGATAGAAGAAAAGATTTGGTTATTATAAAAAAAAATGGGAAAAATAGGACAGAAGGAATATAATGTAGGAGAGGTGTGAAAGAGGTAAATATATGAGGTGAGTGAGACAGAGCTGACAGAGGTTTCTGTACTTCTTTTCATCTGAATGTTTGTGCTAAAAATACACTGATGACTTGTGAGTCTTTGTTCAGCATTTTAAACCTGAAGTTTAATTGTTCACTTTACATGACTCACAGGAATAAACTCATTCAAGCTCTAGTTCTAACCATATGATGTGACAAAGAAATTGTAGCGCAAAGTCTTTTCTTGAGAATATCTGGTAATTAATCTGCAAGCATTCTGTACATCTGAGGAACTGTCATGTGAAAAAAGGCAAGAATTACTAGAGGTGTATGTTCTAAAAGCAAGATTATTCTATTTATCACATATCATGTGTTTTTGTGGTTGTGCGAACAAATGTAATTGTTCAAGGTCACTTCATTGCTATTAAGGTGATTAATAAATGTATTATTATCACTCATTCATGTTTATTAACTGCTTTATTCTGGTCAGGATTGGTGCATGCAAAGCCATTCCTGTCTTGGCTTAAGGCAGAAGAATAATCCCTGGAGAGGATGCTATCTCTTCATGGGGGACCCTGCACACACATTTACCCATTCATTTAGGTTTGTAATCTATAGTAAATTTGGCATAGCCTACCCGTGCACGTGTATGTTTCTAGAAGGTTAGAGAAGAACCAAGAATCCTGAAGAAACTCACACTGACACGATGATAACCCATACAGCCTAAGAGCAGGATCACAACCAGGATCCTGGAGCTGTAAGGTGGCTCTGCCTTTCATTATTAATAACAGTTGTTTGTTTATTTGTTTGTTTGCTTGCTTTCTTTCTTTCTTTCTAATTCATGCTAATTCTGCTTCACATTTTTCCATTGCCATTTACTAAGATTTATTCTGTCCATTAACACTCAAAATATTACTTATTTTACTCTAAATATTATAGTTATCTTTTTGGGGGGACCTTCATTAATATCATTGCCATTAGTCTCATACTGTAGTACTACAGTACAGTACACACTGAGATGCAGGTATTGCCAAGCATAAGTAATGTGTAATTACAGACAGAAGCAAAAGATAATTTTTGCAATCAATAGTGCTTGCTAAAAAATGTAGACCTATTGTACAGAGATATGATTTACCATGATTCCTTACAAATTCCACTCATTTACATTTTACATCTAAAATACAGTATGTACAATTATAGTTGTGAAATATTTACAGATTTAGTCTCAATTTACAATCCAATTCATGTTGGTTCATTATGGAAATCCATAAACACTACAATCTCTGGCCAAAAAGTTGTCATTTAAGATGGGCCATTTTATTTGGCCTGTATTAAGCAAAGAAAACATTAAAATTACAGGAACTGGGTTAGAAACAATCCAACATATTATTAAAACCTGGAAAAATAGTACTGACCCACAACTGTGTCTAGGCAATGTGGACAAAAAACAATGAAATACTATGATAGGGGATCACTTTAATGCTTGACGAAACAAAATTACATGGTCTAAAGAGTCCAGATGTTCCATATTTTGGAGCTTATATTTATCATCTCTTGCTTATATTAGCTAATATGTATCAATATCTGAGCCATAGTAGATTTCACCAGAAAACAGACAGTAAAATGAGGTTAAAATGTCAGTCTGAGAGTACAATATCTGCTCACGTCAGTGTAATTATGTGATAGGTGTGACATCTTTGAGGTCACTGGTTCCTCAAAACTGAGCGAAATTTCCTTTCTTGGCAACATTTGATCGCAGTATGACGCCAAGTGGCTTTATGCTTCATTTCCCTCACAGAACACTTCCGTACACCTCCATCCATCTCTTCATACTATACATTTAACCCCATACAACCTGCAATTCGCAAACTCATCAGTCAGCCTCCTGGCAAATGAACAAATTTGAAATTTTTACTAAAGTACTGTATAGCATGATGCATTACTTTTTCAGAGGGAGAAACAGAAACAAGAAAATGAGCAAGCAACAGGAACAAGACTATCTTGTTTATCTTAAAAATAATGACATGGGCAAGCTATTAATACGCTTTTACTGTCTGCAGTGCTTTTCATGAAGCAAAGAAAAAAACAATATATATATATATAAAAAGAAGTGACAATGGCATATTAATCTATGAGTGACCAGTTTGGGTAAAAGATGTGCACTGCTTAAGGTATTAAAGTGATAGTTTATGTTTTTTTTTTTTTTTTTTTTTTTTACATGTTTTACATCAAAATCTAGGTGCATATAAGTCAATTAAAATAGATCTTGTTTATTATGAATTTTTCTTCTATGCACACTGACTGTGCCACCTGGAAAGTAAGTAATGTACATAAACCCTTCTTCCATGATGCCAAAACTTTTCTTTCATGAATGCCTGAAGTTTCTGCAGTACCACTGAGCTAAAGTTAGTTGGCATGTGTCAAACTTGCATTTAACTGAGTACAAATTAAATTATTTTCTTTCCCCTGAATAGTCATATGGCTAACTCAAATTAGCCATTCATTTGGTTTTGGGAACAAAGTTCAAATAAGAAGGCATCAAATGTGTATTAAAAACACCATAACTGTGCAAGATGTCATCATCTTCGTCTATACCGGTTTATCCTGTATACAGGGTATCAGGGGGCTTGGATCCTATCTCAGAAAACTTGGGGCACTAGGCGGGTACACCCTAGACAGTGTGCCAATCCATTGTGTGCAAGATATCAATTTGATTTAATGAGAGGGGGTGGATTTGACCCCATTATTTACATTGGACTTGATTTCTGGGTAAGAACCGCGTTGGTTATGTCAGTGTGCAGAGCAGAAAATTTATCAAGAAACTATATGATATAAAAATAAATATCAAGAACTATTAATTATGTACTTATATTCACCTAAATTTTTTTTAAGCTAGACTTGAAAACCCCCAATACATACATTTAACTTTCCATTGTTTAAAATGACATATTACCTATTCCTTTTACGTAAACTTTACAAATTTTTTCGAATCCAAAATTTGCTACATCCTCATGGCTTTTAATGGCAATCATGTAGCAAGGCTACATCATAGTGGTTTATTTGAGGAGAGAGAAAGAGAAATAAGATGTCAATAAGATAATCAATAGCTGAGCACAGGAGGATTCGGTGGTGTATGTAATGAGATTCCAGTTCCATTTAGTCAGGATCAAGTAAAGAATACTGTTATTAGTAGTACGAGTGTAAACCTCAAGCTTCCACATCATATACAGTATCTATTTTTAAAGAAGTTAAGTCGATATTTGATGATACCTTTTAAATTTGCTAAAATTCAACATAATGTCATACAATTGTAGCTGTTGATTAGTATGTACCTAGCTTTGTTAAGCATTTGAATTAGACCTGCAGTTAAATCACATACAGTATGATAATAACATAGAAAAAAAGATGATAAAAAGTGATGTTGCCAGTTATGACTAATTCACCATGCTACCCTATTTAACAACATTTTTAAAAAATCTACATCGGTTGCCTGTTAATTTTGATAATCATTCCATAATCAATTATAATCAGTTATTTAGTCATTGTGGACCATTTGATTTTATGTAATTTATTCCAATCATCCAATTATTAAACCAGTAATCATTACTGTAGATTCCATGCCAGTTTGACTATTTCCTTGTTTTTGAAGCAAAAATGCCAAGAATTTATACCAATGTATAGCAGCCTACATAAAACATTGTCTCTTGGTACAGCCTAATGGTGTAAAATACCTTACTTCTATATGATCTATTTCAAATAAATTTTACCTAATAATTTACTATAGGTAAATAAATATATTTGACGTGTACTGAAATAAATCTAAAATCTACCTATTTTTTAAGAGACCTTTTTAAACCTGGAAGAACAATAAACTTTTTTTTTTTTATAAAAATATTTGTACATTTTTATAACCTTTTATAAATGTATATATATTTTTTTTTTTCCAATTTTTTATAAATTATTGTTCTTTTTCCTCTCCTTCTTTTTTATTTTATTATTAATGGCACATGGGATTGATGCACACCACATACAAGTACTGTATATTAAAGTCTCACACTCCTATTGCTATATGATGTAACTGTAGAACCAAAAGGGAGAAAATAGCATGGTCAAAACACATTAAAATATAACGGTAAAATACAAAGCCAGCCCGTTGCACACTATACAGACAGATTCCCCAATTTACTATTCTCCTGGGAAGTCAAGACCTTCCTACAATGCCACTCCGCAAAAAAGAGCCTGTTGCAATAAATAATAATAACATTCATGTAATAACCATTGATTCACAGGACACCTGCCAGTACAATAATGGAAATAGAAGCAGAAAAATACTCCCTTCTGATACAAGCACAATTGTTTGCCACCTTTGGGACTCATGGATTTTTAATAATGGACATTTTTATGAGGAGCCGAAAGTCAGTCATCACTTTTAAATACTAGCAGCCTGGTAATGACTGGAGAGGAGAAGAGGGCTTGGGTGTCTGCTGAGTCAGAACTGCTGCCATGCAGGGCATACACACACACACACACACACACACACACACACACACACACACACACACACACACACACACACACACAATTAAAGACACACAGAGTGAAAGAGTGAAGTAGTGAGAAGGGCAGAAAGGCCATGAATGAGAGCAGTAAGGAAAATAATGAAAAAGAATGTTGTCATTTATTGCCACATTCAGCCTTCATATATACCTGCAGAAAGATACACTTAAGGGTAAAGAGAGACAGACACATACACACACAGACAGAGAGAAAGAGAGAAAGAGAGAGAGAGAGAGAGAGAGAGATCATGTTTCTACTAAGTTTATTTTGCACATATTTACTATTAATGTATGTGCTTTCAGCAGGCATGCTGCAGTGTACCCTGGTGTGTTAGAGTGCACTGCCAGCAATTTTAGCTGGCTAATAAGATAAACTGATTATATATCATCCTGTGGTGGCTGATGTGTGTCCTTGTTTGTGGTTTCTGTCCAAGCCAGACCTCTACTCACTTCCCAATAAAAATATCATTTGATAGATTCAAATGAAGCTACAATACAGACACCAAAATCTGATAGCAGGAGATATGTAATGAAAAAGCATGACAAACTCTTCATTTTTCCTCATGACTTGTGGCCTCCAGAGTGTGAGATAATAGACTTGTGGGATTGCTGACATCTTTCTTTTCTGGCTATAAGGAAAGAAATATGTGCCAGTGCCAAATCTGAGACCAGAAATATACTTCCTCAGCATCCTGTAAGGGGGAGGCTTTGAGCAGCAGTTTACAAAATAGTTATTATTGACACTGATTCCTGTAACTTAAGGCTTTCTATTTTAAAATATATTTAAATGTACAAGTAGAGGTAAAAAAAAACAACTTCTTTTTCCGAGGACACTAAAAGATCATTTAGGGAAAAACGGGTAATGCTAGCCTGAGCTACAGTATGGCAGCAAAGTAAAGTCTTTATTATTACAATTTTTTTTGCAAGGAAAATCTGACATAGAAGAATTGTGTTAAATTAACAGCTGGTCTTAGAGTTGTAGTTAGTGAAGTCTCTGACAAATATCAAAAGACTTTTATCCAGTTTGAATTGCATTTAAATGTTCATTAGAACAGACGTCTTTTGAAAAGTCCATCTGGCATTGGAAATAGAAGTACAACGTCATATCGAAACAAGCAGATGGCTTCCTAACCAGTGCTGTTTGTTCTTTCTGTGTAATTAAAGACGGCTTCAACTTTTAATTGTATTATTGTTCTCCCCTGGCTCAGCTCCTTAGACTTAGACTTAGTTTGTTTCTCCGCAATGGTGGTCTGTTAAAACTCAGAGTCAATACCTCAAATCAATATCTAATTAAGGACACTCAGGTAAGCCTAAGAAACACCTCCACTTTCACTTCATGGTAGTACGTATAATATGAATCTGAGTGAGATATATTTATACATGCAAATGGAAACAGGTTATAGAGCCTTTGGTTGCATAACTGCTGTTTGAGATATTAAAAAGATGAGTCTTGTATTTGCTGTTCAGGGCTTGTTCTTCATTAAGCTGGTAGGTAGAATAACACAATCACCATTCCTCACACATACACATTAATTCAGAGAGTTGCCAAAGCATTATGTATAGGAGAATATATTGTACACGATACATTAATATATGTACAATATGTGCACACAAAGGTACAATGAAAACTAATGTTAAAATGTGGACAGACCACCGGTATTTAACATTTGCTGTAGAAAACACAATAGCTTTGAACTGGAGTAAAGCCAACAGTCTAACACTGGTTCTCAACCCTGGTCCTGGAGGACCCCCTGCCCTGCACATTTGAATGTTTTCCCTGCTCTACCGCACTTACTTCTATTCAGTAAAGGCTGATAAGTAGCTAATTAGTTAAATCAGGTGTGCTGGGAGCTGAGAAAACACTAAAATGTGCAGAGCAGGGGGTCCACCATGACCAGAGTTAGTAAGCACTGAGATGGCACACACAAAAAAAGCTCAGGAGTATATTAAATTGTTTTTAGGAACATCACACTGTCCTGAAAGCTTGTAGGTGGTGTAGTGGAGAGTAATTAAGTACATTTGTTAATAATTTACTGACGTAGTTTTATTAGTGGCGCCTTTTTATTTTTACTCTAATTAATAATACAACAAATAGTTGTACTTTCTACTCCACTACATTTGGCTTACATAACCTGAGAGGTGTGTTGCATTTAAAGTGGTAATACTGGTGCCTGATGGCTGATGGGTAATATGAATAATTGCATGATTTGTGGATTGAAGTAGAGATGGTTGACAAAACAACAAGTTCCCAGATAGGCAGCAGAGAGAGCGAGCTCATACAAGCTCAGTACTTTTGGTCAGGAAAAAGGAGAAGTTTTTTTCTTGAGTAGTATTTTACCTGGGGTATCTTTACGCAAGGATTTATGTACTTTGCCCATATCTGGATGTGTGATTCTAGTTTCTAACACCATAGCTTTCTTCATAGTCTGTATTTAGTATACTTTTACTATAGGGAGTATTCTGTATACAGTATACAGATCCCAGTATTCTGGGAGAATTAATTTATTCAATTTCCTGCAAGTCTACCCGAGCTTTCAATAACTACCTGGACTCCATATTAACATCAATTAACATCAACTGTTATACTGAACTGCCTGCCACCTAACAGACAGCATTAATGCAAATCAATTCCTGCTTTCTATTTCACCCAAATGAGGATGGGTTCCTTGTTGAGTCTGGTTCCAACTGAAGGTTTCTTCCTATTGCCATCTGTGGGAGTTTTTCCTTGCCACTGTTGCCATCAGCTTGCTCATCAGGGACTATCTGACCATTTTGATTCATACACATTCAAATTCCATACAAACGTTAATAATTATTTTGATTGTGTAAAGCTGCTTTGCAACTATGTCAATTGTTAAAAGCGCTATACAAATAAAATTTAATTTAATTTAATTCAGGTATTTGGTTGATGTGACATGGTGGCTTAGTGGTTAGCACTGTTGCCTTGCACCACCAGGGTGTAAAGTGGGTTTGATTTCTGGCCCGATTCAATTCCTGCCTCTGTGCGCATGGAGTTTGCATGTTCTTTCTGTGCCTGGTGAGTTTTCTCCCACAGTCCAAAGACTTGCAGATTAGTCTAATTGGCGTTCCCAAATTGACCATAGTGTGGTGTTGTTTATGTGTGTGCTCTGTGATGGATTGGCATAAAGCAAGATAGACGATTTCATTTTCTGCCATCGTTCCGTTGTAATGGTGCATAATTCTTTTCTGTTTTCAATTGCTTCACAGTCCAAGCTTTACCAGTTGCACCACTATTCTTCTATTCTTTTGTTTTGTGATGAAACCCACCTACCATGGATCAAAAGGCCTTCCACTATCTGAGAAGCACAGGAAGCCCTTGAGATGACTGAAAAGATCAATAACAACTCTGAAACTATCAGGATCAGCTGGACCTGAGGCTCAGGAAGAAAAAAAAAAACTCTCCTGTGCCGATCAATACTATGAATCAAACAAACTTCTGTTTTTCTGATTGATCTTTCCCTGCCTGTGCTTTGTCAACTCCCACAAATTCATACTACAAGTTTGAATGCAATTATGCTGAAATGTTCTCCAAACTCACCAACTTAAAAAACTAGAGAAGTACTTTAAGATAAGGAAAAAGAATGACAATATGTCCACAACTTTTTGATTTGTTTTGCCTTCATTACTTTTCTTGTGCATGTGAATTTACATTTTATCACTCTGTAGCGCTATATCGGAAGTCTTTAATTAACTTCAGGAAATTGAAACTCAGAAAAAGAAATATTTAACGATTGTTTGCCTAAACCATGGCAGCATACTCATCATGTCATCACATTCTGTTCGTAACGGAATGGTGCTTGTGACAGTGAGTGGAATGACAGCAAGAACTCAGGTGGGGAAAAGAAAAACACATATAATTGGATTGTGAAAGCAGTTTGTGGAGGATTTTCAGTTTAGTCAAATGGATTCCTTTTCTTCTACAAGCAAAGACATGGATAAAAGTCTTTTTAGAAGTTTTATTCTTACAATTCATTTACTGAAATGATTCCCCTTTCAGTTTATTCCATTTTCATCATATGGCAGACTAAGGAAATAAAAATAGTACCATAAACCTTACACTTACTCAAGAAAATGCAGAACCATTAAGTGTGCTTAGATCGTCCCTCTGGGAGAACTCTTAAAAGCTCCACGTAGAAACCTTAAGCTGGTGTTTCCTTTTTTTTTACAAAAGGTTCAAAGTAAAACCTTTACAGTTTGTAACTATCCGAAAACATTTTAAATAACTCTGACCAACCAGAACCAATCAAGAGAATGTACTGCATTATTATTAAAATACTTTAAATGCTTATAAAGTTTGTATTTTTATCCAAAGTAACTGACAAGTTAGGCAGCACTCGTTAAAGCAACGGTGATCCAAGTGCTGCAAGGTGATTTTCTTCTCAGGTTTTTAGCTCTCTCCTTGGACTAACGGTAATACTAACCATTTTAAATCAATATATTTCCCTAGGCTCAGTGGTAGGTATTCGGCCTGCCATGTGAAAACCTAGGTTAAATTCCTAGCCAGTGCCCAAACCCCAGCCACTGGATGCAGTGCCGGTCCCAAGCCAGGGTAAAATGGAAGGGTTGCGTCAGGAAGGGCATCCGGCGTAAAGCTTGTGCCAAGCTTGTATGTGCAGACTGGATGGTCCGCTGTGGCGACCCCTTGCCGGAAACAGCTGAAAGACCAACAATAATACCATATTTCCATAGATTTTTCTAGTTTTCTTTTAAATCCCTAGGCCATCTGCTTTAATGTATTATAAGCCTGTTTCTGATGTTGCTTCTTCTATAGTACTGATTAAGAATTACAAAAAAGGAAAAACATTCATATCTCTCCAAGTGACCTTCCCCTCTGCCCTGTCCATTTGCTGTGGCCCAATCTCCTTTTCCACCAAAAACATGCATAGAGCCATTATACAACATCATGATGCAGCAGATGCTAGTACAGGTGCAGGACTGTTGTCATGTATTTCATATTAGGTAACTAAACAGTGTCAGAGTTAGTTCATAAATGAATCAAGATTTACACATATAGTATTATATAGTATTATTTAGTCACAAATGAATTACAAGACATCACAAAGAAAGCTATATATATATATATATATATATATATATATATATATATATATATATAAAATAATATATGTTTAAATAAATAAATATTAAAAAGAGAAAAAGTCACTTTATGTACCTAAGAAAGATTAATCCCACCACCCCCTGCCCAATGTCATGGCCACTGTTGTTACCATGGTGACAGGCCATGCATCTGATGGATGGTTGGTTTCCTCCCCTGCTACCCCTGTGCAATGCCGTTACAATGACAAATGGAGTATAAGGTAACAAATCTCTACTTATCCCTACGGCAACAAAGAACCGAATATCACAAACTGCACTTCGGCATATGTTACAGCCCTTCCTATCTTCACACAGAGATGTAAAACCTGCAGCCAAACAAAGTGAAAAAGTTTTAAACTACACACATTATCCATAATATTAAAACCATCTGTCTAATACTGTGTAAGTCTCCCTTGTCGAGGTATGGAGCATGACTTGTCTTTTTTCCAGAGTGCATTCTAGTGCCATCTCTTAAAGTAAAAAAAGAAATATATGTGCCTGACCCTCCACATAAAAAAATAATAGGACATAAAAAAAATCATCAGATCAGGTCAGGTCTTCTATTGCTCCATTACTTAGTTATAATTCTCATGTGCACAGTCTAAGTCCTTTTGGTGTTAGACAGGGGTCAGTATGGGGAAACATGCTGAGAGTATGCACCAGCCCCATATGTATCAAGTTGTGATTCACTGTGTGTTCTGACACCTTTCTCTTAAAGCCAGCTGTAAATTTCTGTTGATTGCCCATGACCCCTTTACCTGTTAACTGGTTCTCTTTTCTTGAGCCACTTGAGTACCATTGCATGCAGAAAATATCTCAAGAAAAGACCTACCATTTATGAGTTGCTTTAACCAAGTCACCTACCCACCACAATCAAAGTTACTTGCCTCCATATGCTTAACCATTTTTCCTGCTTTTAATATACAGTATTGACTTTGAGAACTAAGTATTCACTTGCTGTCTTACATATTACACCTAATATATAACACCCTTTGTTTCATTGTGTAAATAAGACCCCTTGACAGGTCTCATTGTAACAGGATAATCAATCTTATTCACTTTACCTGTCAGTAGTTTTAATGTCATAGCTGGTGTTATTGGTGATGGTATAGATGGATGTACTGTGCGTATAGATGGATGTATTGTGTGTATGGATGGATGTACTGTATGTATGGATGTTTCCAAAAAACAAAATATTTTGTACAAATGTCCTTGATTAATTGCGTATGGAAAGTCCTTCTGAGGTTGTTAAAGGTAACACCTGTAGGGATTTAACCTCCTACATGCTCATAAATCCTTTTTTATTATTATTATTATATTTTTTTTTTACAATTATTACAGTGATTAAAGGTATTACAGTTACTGCTGGCGAATATATAAACCCTGTCACTTCCATATGTGGTATTTTCACTGACTTATGCAAGTGTTATTCTAAATTAAATGTCTTCCAAATAAAATCTGCAGAAATAGACTGATTGATTAGCTATGGTCGTGTCCTGGAGTTTAAGACATTAAAATGTCTGACTGCAGAATGCTCATGTCTGCCATGAAACACAGATTCCTGTTATCAGTTTATTGAGTGAACATGACTGCCAATCACTGTTGGACTGACAGCTTGATTTTCACACATTCTGTAAGCTCCCACACATCTTTTCTTTTTCCAGAGATCTTTCTAACTAAAAATTAGGAACTTTTCCAGAATGTGCCTGAATAGAAAGAAAATGCCATTTTAAATGGTTGAATTGCTCATTCTAATTATTCTGATTGGTGTGTAGGAGAAATAATTTGTTAACCTGGTGCAAAACTCATATTTTTCCATTTTAAACAGATTTTCCAAGTATTTCTTAGAAAAAGAAATGTAATATGTGTGTTAGTGATGTAACAAAATTAACTCGATGGTTTTGGGCATGCAGTTGTAGAATTATTTCTCTTTTTTATTATTCCCCTTAGTTTATCTCAGCAATGTCTGCCTCCTAACTAGTTCTCGCTTATGTCACAACAGCTAGCAAACAGAGAAGGGAGGAGTTAACAATGCTTTATTTAAGGAATGTGAAACCAGCCACCAAATCTTTGCAAACTGATGATTTTGCTTCATCACTGTGCAGCACTATTTGGAAATCAGGAAAGTGCTACTTGCTCTATTCCACATACAGGCCACAGAAGCCCATAGTTGGTTAATGTCAGAATGGGTGACAGCAGAGAGAGAGTACTGCCATCCCTCCCACCAAGACAGCAGTAGTAATTATGCTCTGTTGAGCTTGTGGTCATGGGTGGTTCTTGCATCAACAGGATTCATTCTCATGATCTCCCAGTGTTAGGGTGAACATTTTTCTTTTCTACCACTCTAAATTCTTATTGAGTTACATTATTCTCCTAACTATGAATCACCAAGTCCCAGATGACGGAGGACAAACCTTAAAGCAGGTCACCTCAGCCAGACAGAAAAACAAAATGAAACAGAGCGACAGGCAGATTGAACCTGATGTTCCATTAGCAAAGCCTTCTGGGAAATCAGAATGCCTTCTTTCTGGAGCACATTGTTTCCCAAGAGAGAAAGAGAAAAAGATACAGAAAGAGATAGAGATAGTACTTCCTATAATTCCCCTCTTTCAACTTCTCTATATTTATTTATGTAACTTTCACTCTCCTATATCTTTTTTCTTCCTTCATCCCCACTTATTTTTTCTTCCATCTTCTTAGAAATCTGTCTCTCTCACACACAAATACACACATGCACACTGTTAACACTGTACAGTTTAAGGTTGACCTCCCTTGACTGCAACCAGGGGATAGCTAGGAAGATTAAAACCAGATGCAGAGAAATGGTGTGTGTGTGTGGGAGAAAGAGATCTTTATCATAGAAATCTGAAGGGAGGATGAAGTTCTTTGCGTTCAGTGTCTGTTGAAGAAAATAGGAAGGTGATTGAGTATAAGAGAAGAGAGGGCGACAAAACATTACCTCCTTTATGAACGAATTTGACCAGCTAAGTCCAGAGAATAGCAGGCAGGATATCAACAGGTAAAAGTTAATTGACCTCTGGGTCAAAAGAAAGAATGTGAAAGGCTACTTAACACTTTTGCAAAAGGAAGAGTACAGGGTAGCAAGAGACCATGCCTATGTCTGTTTATTAAGTATTATGTGTTCATGATTATGCATGTTTTTCAACTCAGATATAAACAGGAATGCATTTGTCTCCTTCAAGTAAGAATACAAAAGTGTTCAGCCCTGTTTCTGTGTCTGTGTGTGAGAGAAAGACAGAGACTGATTACCTCAAAAAGCCCCCTCTCTGACCCCATGTCCCATTTCCAACCCCTTCTGTTCACCAGCTCTTGCCCTCATTCTTTCGTTACCCTATTTCATTTTTCACATCTCTATTCTATCCTTTCACACAGTGCCTACTCTTTCACACTACACCCCCTCCCTTTAGACAAATTGTTTTTTTTATTTTTTTAAGCCAGAAGAACCTGTTTCTGACACACTTGAAAATCAAACATCTTTACTGAAGGGTGGAGGGATTAAGAGTTAAAAAAAAACAAAAACAAAACACAGCCACACCCCCTTGGCCAGCTGTCTGTGTCATTTGTCTACCCCCATCACTCACCTGTCAAGCCTCGGTTCGGCCCCTTAATGGCTGATGGGAATTCCTTTGTATGTTGGATGCTGAGTCTCAGGGCCTACAAAACAAGCAAACAGTTCAACATCATTCCACGCTGCAGACCCAGTCAGATTCAGTGAAGAGTGATGTGTTCACTCCTTTCATGTGATCCTCTTTTTCAGTGTGAGTTTCGACTGTGACTTTGACAGGCAGTGATTGATTTCAGGTGCTGGTCAGCTTTTGCCTCCAATGCCATGACGGGAAAAAGAAAACGCTGAAGGGAGATGCATTTACAATTCCCAATCAAAGACCTCTATGTTCCCCCTCTCTCATGTCCCCTCCATCACCCCACCCCCAGGTCTGTATTGGGGTCTGACCAGAATACTGATGCCATGGATTTGTGTGCTGCATTTGGACGAGCAGAATGACTTTCTGGCCCTCAGCTTGCATGTTTTTTTTTTTTTTCCTCTCACTTCAGCCTTGCCAGTTCCCACTGTGCTGGGAGAGGCATGAGAAAAAGCAGGCCCAATTAGCAGAGCATGGGGCTTAGCAGGGGCCAGACAACAGTGCCACAAACAAACACACACGCACGCACACACACACGCACACACACACAGGCCAAGAACTGACAAGTTCATTGAGAGCCACAGGGCAAAAAACATTGCAGGATTAGTAATAAAAAAGAGCTTAGGGAGATCCTAAGCCTTGAATGTATGTCCCTTAGCTCAACTGCTAATGACAGTGTGGGAAAGTCAGCTTTTATTGATATGATGACAGAGAGATAGGTAACCTCTCTCTTTCTTTGATTAGATGAAATGAAACAGTAGTCTGCAATTTGGTCCAATTAAGATGACATGCTGCCAATCACTGGAATTAGGATGATTGGTATTCTCATATACAGTAAATGTAGAAATACAATATAACACTTTGTGAATTTATGAATTTGGGAGAATGATGTTTGTTTAGTGATATATGGTCATGTTACAAGTGTAACCAACAAATGGCATGTATATAAACATCAAAACAAGAGGGAAATTATATACAATCTGTATAATACACAAGTAGTAAAACATTGTAAATGAAAGAAAGAAAGAAAAGAAAGAAAGAAAGAAGGAAGGACAAAGGAAATTCTGTATTTGTTATGGGAATTGTCTTTGAGGGAATCCATGTGTGAACAGGCAGAGAATGACAATGGTGTGCTAGATGGAAGGTATTTTGCTCTTTTTCCCTTTCTGTTCCGTGGCAGTGAAAGTCATTGCGGTGACATTGACAGGAGACACATGCTCAAAGATCACTCAACAGCCTGCCTCCAGCCACAAGCCTCCACTCTTTATCACACTCTCACTCTTATATCTCTCCACTTTTCTCACACACTTTCCCCCCTCTTTTTCTTTTTTTCTCTCCATGCTTCTGTAATATTCATCTACTACTGTTATTTCCATGTCATATCCTCAAATCTGTTTATCCTAACATATTCTTTCTATTCATCTCCCTGTTTCTTGCTCGATGTAATCCTTTCCATACAGAAGTAAGTTAGCTAGCAACGATTAAATTTAATTCCATCAAGATGAAAGCAGACACATGCACAATGCTATATTAACAGACTTGAACCCATGGGAGAGAGAGGGTAAAAGAGAGAGAGAGTCTTTGATTAATGTAAATCAATGAGATAACCTGGCTGCTGTTCTCCAACAGCGTCAGTGACAGCAAACAGGACTAATCACTAACCACAGCCCCCCAGGTATCTATTAGGAGAAAGAGGAGACACATTTTTCTCAACTACCATTTTTACTATTAACCTTATTTAAAAAAAAAAAAAACATTTAAATTAATTTACAGAAAATAAATAATAATGTATATATAAAATCCTTGAAAAATACTTCTACAAAAGAAGAAATTGTATTTATTTTTTTTTAAATCAAATCTGTTTAATCTAATATTAATCTAATCTGGCATTTATTTTCTCTGACTCATCCTACATTAGGACTGAATTCACTGTGCCTTGTACAGTACGTGGTAATGTGCAATGTCGTTATTGGACAGGTGATGTCAATTTCCACCTCAGCAAGTTTGACACGTCAAGTGGAAAGGAAAAACTAAAACATGTCAGCAAATTAGTTAATCTAAATGCAAAACAAAAGAAGAATGGTTATCGTACACTATTTACAGTGTGCAGGACCATGTTGATTGGACATTACTCCGTAAATTTAAAGGGGAATTGGTAGTTACTAAGATTACCCCAAGTTAATAGGTTGACATTTCATGTTGAGAAGGAGTTTTTTGGTGTTTTGGTTCTGGTTGTAACTCACAGTTTAAAATTTTACCTCGAATGCAGGATGAGACCAAATTCAGGTACATACTGTAATGAGGCAGTCAGTCAGCTTCAGATGCATTCAGCTGTCAGTAAAGCACTGAACACAAGTGATGCTGTCAGACTTTTTAAGTACAAACTAGCCTTTTTCTTCTTTGTGACATTCAAGCATTGCATAAATGCTGCAAGTCAAGTGTGCATAGCAATAAAAGTTAAATCCATAACAATTCCACTGAGCCCCCCTCCCAATCCCAATCCTCCCCCACATTTTTCTGTCTCTTGCTTTGCCTGGTAGACATATCTGCCCGCAAACTGCCTGAGCATCCTGTGTCTCAGATGAATAACTGAGCTGCTTTTGGTGCTCAGTAAGATGAGCTGATGGTACTCAGGCGCCCCGCATATCGCCGCTGGTCTGTGAGGCAGGTTAAAAAAAGAAACTGCAAACCATTAGTGTGCCCTGAAGCTTCACACAATCTTCACAAGAATACACTTTGACGGATGCAGTGCAGTTAAAAAAAAAAAAAAACCTTGTCCAGGTTAAAACCAGGTGTTTCTCAAAAGCACTGTGATGTTCATTATTTAGTGCATTACAGAAATGCTTCACGTCATGTTTACAAGCCTTAGCTCTGGTATTGGGTATGTTTTATACTAACTGCATGGATAGACCACATTCCTTAAGGAAGAACACTCAGTTCAGGTTGTGCTCACCTCCTGGGTGTAAACAGCTCTGGGAACAGTGACTGAGAGTGATGGGTATGATGGGAATGGAGTCTCGTGAATTGCCAGGCTGTCTCTTCCTCAAAGTGCCGAAATTGCTTCCAGGACCATCCTTGAGGCAGCCTAACGTTAATTCCATCTGTTTTCCTTCCTCTCCCTCTCTCCTTCTCTTGCTGTCAATTGAATCCAGAGCCCTTTCAAACATCCAATTAGGCCATACTGGACTGTTCCGGGGGGGCGATTTTAATGAATGCTGGTTTAGCGTGCTCAATGATAATCTCTCTTTTCCCACCTCCACTCCCATTCTTTTCTTTCTCACCCTTTCTTCCCCTGGGCAGCAACGACAAATCATGCTGCAGCATAAATGAGAATCCGCTGATCAATCAATCTTGCTGCTGCATATGAAACAGAGGGTAAAAAAGCTGGAGAGGAAAAAAGATTATGCAAGGGACTGAGAAAGATAGAAGGATAAAGGCAGAGAGGGAGCGCATGACAGCGAAAGTGGGAGTGAGGCGGTGAGAAAAGACTGGAAATAACTTGGGCAAAAATCCAATCTCCCAGTCATGTAGCAACACTGATGGAACGTACTTACACACAGACAGGACCCTATCAACACCCAAACAGAGTGGGGTCATGCTGAAGAAATGAGAAAAAGATGGAGGGGAGGGGGAAAAAAGCACATGAGGAAAAAGAGAAAATAGGAAGGAGAGACTATTTTGAAAAAAAAAAATCATGGTGAGAGGAGGGAAACAATTCCCATTTGACCTTCACAAGTTAGACACTTTTAATGCTAGAAATTCCTAATGGTCTAGCTAAAGAAAACAAAGCATACAATGAATGAATGAATGACCAGCTCAATATTGAGAGGTCAGACCACAAATGGCACCAAATGGAAGTGATTTGCAGTTCAGCTGCACTCATAGACATACTGTAGGTTCTAATGTATTTTTTTTTTAAATATAGCATATAGCTTAGTTGTGGTGATAACGGAGTGCTTTCCTTAAATAGGTTAAAGATTTCGGAATCTTTTTTTACCTACTATCTTTTTTAGTCGTAGCCCAAGGGTTTTACTTGACATCACATTCCAAACTAAGCATGTTCATACAAGCCGAGTGCTGGACCATAGTCCAGTCACTAAACATTTGAAATGTGAAACAGCAAAAATAGTCAAACTGCAAATGCATCAGTGAAAAATTTCCCAAAAATGTGTTGAACTTCATATCCAATCTTGCAACCTTGTTTTCAAATGTTTTAATAAAGATTTTCTATGCTTAGATTTGAATTGAATATTTTCTAGGACTTTTTATAATGTATCAGGTACAGTACTGTACAAATATCTTTACAGAACTACAAATATTTTTTGCATGAAGTTTAAATGTTCTCCCTGTCCTTGGTGGTTTTCCTCTAGGTACTCCAGTTTCCTTACACAAATACATGCATATTAGGCTAATATGTGTGTGTGTGTGTGTGTGTGTGTGTGTGTGTGTGTGTGTGTGTGTGTGTGTGTGTGTGTGTGTGTGTGTTTGTTTGTTTGTTTGTTTGTTTGTGTTTGTGCCCAGCAATGGACTGGCACCACATCCACGGTGGACCTCACCTAGTGGCCCGAGTCTTCAGGCCTCCCACGACAATGAACAGTATAAGTGATAGAGAATGATTGAGTGAGTAATTTTTCACATATTATGCTTCTAAAAATATAGTCATTTTATTTCCATGGTAACCAGATGATAATCATATACGTATTACATGTGCCCACAAATTATAAATAGATATAATGTTATGAATTATACAATATTACAAAAAAAATTATGAAACTGTACATAAGATGTACACAATTAATGAAACTGTACATAGGGTGCACCAGTAGGTTAAAATAGTAATAATAAGAATGAACCAGAAAGTATATAACCAGTAAATAGTAATAAAATAGAGAATGAAATGAATGAATAATGTGAATATAGTGCAATAAAGACTGAACGTATATGAGCCTATTTATTCTGATATCAGAGAAGAAGATCCCACTCCTGACACAGAGCAGAGTTATTGTAAAGTCTTATTGCAGTTGGCAGAAAAGACTTTTTGTAGTGTTCTTTGTCACAGCGGAGCTAAAGCATTCTCTTGCTGAAGGTTGTGGAGGGGATGTGAGGGGAGGGGAGAACCTATTATAGTTAACAGTTTTTGTAGCATCCTTCTCTTCACTACCAGCTCCAAACACTCCAGGAGAGCATTTCATGCTCTATCGTACCATGTATGACTGCGTATGTAAAAAATAAAATTTGAATCTGAATTTGAATTTGAGTGCCCAGTATTGAGGCAGCCTTTTTGCATTTGCAAACGGCAATCATGTGCCACAAGTATGCCTCTAGATTTCTAAAGAACACTCATCGATGGCCAGGGCAAATTTAAAAGTCTGAAAAAACCCCCACAAATGACTGTATTGTGAAGTAGCTTAGTATTTAAGGCATTGGACTACTGTTCAAAAAAATCCCAGGTTTGAACCTCAGCATCACCAACCAAGTTGCCACTGTTGCCCTAAAGTAAAGCTCTTAACCCTCAAATGCTCAAATGTAAAAAAAAAAAAAAAAAAAAAAAGAAAGGGAGAGATAAATATTTATGTTTTTTTTTTTTCATGCACTGTAGGACTTGTAGTGTTTTTGATTCCAAGGATGAATCCATATTCTAATACAATTTTTAATTTTTAGTTAATTCGTCTAGTCCCTTCATTGCATCACTGATATGTTACTGTATGTTTGAAATTAATGCATCATATCTGTGCTTCTCTTATATGAATCAGCCAGTATTGAGACCAGTACAGGAGTCAGGGTTTATTGCAATACAGCAGGAGGATCACACTTTATATGTATAGCATCATCTATTAGAATGTAAAGAGCTTACAATGGGGTTTAGGCAGCTAGGGGAAAAATGCCTCTTCTCGGCTGGTTCTTGGCAGAGCACCATATATACATACATATATAAGGGCATTTTTAACAGGCACACACACACATGCACACACACACACGCACACGCACACACACACACACAGAGCAATCAATCATCAATTAATCAGTTAATCAATTAATTCTTAAAAATACGGATAAGGACAAATTATTTAAAAGAGCTATAATCAGTAAGCAAACTCACATAGAATGTGAGAAGAGAATTGTCTTCAAAAATATACAGTAACTAGATCCAAAATTGCACAAAAATGGAAGGTAACAGGTAAGACATAGCCCTAGGGAGAAAAGTTTTATTTTTATTGACAGTTTTGTCTTTAGGTCACCCTGTAGGATATACAATTTTGCTGTCAATGCAGTAATGTAAAGTTGTTTTTGCGCAAACTTTGATAAAGAATCACAATCTACATTTCAAGGATGAAACCTGGCAACATTTCTGATTGAAGTGCAAACAACAGTGCCTTTTTTTTGTCTGTGTTTGTGTTCACTTTGTTTTAAAAACAAAGTGCTAAATGATACTAGCTTAGAACCTTACAATTACAATTATTACACCATTTATATGGTGTACAGTAAATGTAATTATGCAAAAGATTTAAAGCTTCTTTTTATATATTTTAATAAAATTAATTAAAATTGGCATACTAACACCTGTGTGACCAGTTCACAGGTAACTTTACTTAAAAGATGTCTGCATCTATACATACAAATTAGAGCTAATATGTACTATATACATGCTATTACCTTTTGTCATGCTAAGTTTTGCTTTAACAGTTAGCAGGTTAAATATTAAAATATTTGTCATCAGATATCAAACTGCTTATTATTACTATTACGTTATAAATATATTTGATCACTAGATGTGCCTGCTACTTCAGTCATGTGGAATTTGTGGAATAAGTGCTTTTTAAAAAATGTACAACAGCATGTGTTAAATTTTGGAATAAACTAATATTTTTTTGCTACCGTGAAGTGCACACTATATATATATATATATATATATATATATATATATAAACAATGTTAGCTCTCTTTTCATTGTATTAACTATATAGCGTGTGTGTGTGTGTGTATGTGTGTTTGTGTATCACATTCTGAATACACGCACACATCAAACTTAAACTCCTTTGAAAATTTGTGGAATTAATTAAAGGGAGTAATCCATAAATGGTAACCCTCAAGTTTACACTCTCCTCTCTGAAAAAGCGAGAGAATGGGGAACAGCATTATGGGATGCCCAGGTACCTTGCTGTTACATGTACAAAACCTTAACGAACGAATTGAGAAAAGTGTTTGATCGTTCATTCACATGGCATTAGGCCGTAGCTCAAGTACTTGAACTACGCCAGGAATCTCGATCCGTTTCTGACTATGCCATTGATTTCCGCACTCTGACTCCCTCTTGTGGCTGGGATGATCAGGCACTTTTCGACACATTCCTTACGGCCTCTCTGACCCAGTTAAGGATGAGATAGCAGCCCGAGAGCTCCCTTCCAACCTTCAGGGACTCATTGACCTGGCAACGAGTATTGATAACTGTAAAACGAACCCAACAAAAAAAGCATTATCAGGTCCTCAATGTACCCCCTTTAACCCGGCCCCATCCGAGCACCCCTTAAAACCTATGCAGGTCAACCACACCCAAGGAACGCCAATGTCAGAAGGATGACGGTGCTTGCTTTTACTGTGGTCAGGTCGATCATCTCGTAAAAACCTGTCCACTAAAAGGCTAGGCCCCCCGGTAGTTCTGAGGGTACAGGGGGGCCCTAGACACTACCCATCCTCCGACTCCCATTCCCGCTTCCCAGTGACTCTGATATATGATAATCAGCCACACATCACGCACGCCCTAGTAGACTCCGGAGCTGTCCAGAATTTAATCTCCTCGGCTTTGGTTTCTGAACACACCACTGAAGCAACCATTCAATGTTCAGGCCCTTGATGGCAGTTAGCTCTCCTCAATCACCCACCGCACAGCTCCAATCACCCTGAAGTTTTCTGGTAACTATGTCGAAACCACTTTGTTCCTCATCATTAAAAGCGCTCATGAACCTGTAGTTCTGGGTCTCCCATGGTTAAGATAATGAATAATTCTTACATCGAATGGTCGAGGAGAAGCATCCTGGATTGGAGTCCTACTTGCCATTTGTCATGCCTTTGTTCTGCCACCACCAGATGGGTCTTGCCCATCCTTGCCCTAAAGTCCGAGCCGAGTATCACAACCTTTGCCCCGTGTTCAGCAAGTCACGTGCCATCTCATTAACTCCCCACTATCCATACAACTGTGCCATAAAACTCCTTTCTGGCACTACTTCACCTAAAAGGTAACTCTACATCCTAAAAGAGGAGCCATAGAACAATACACCTCAACTGGAATCAATCGCTCTTCCCCGTTTCCCAGGTTTCATCTTCATGGACAAGAAGGATAAATCCCTCAGACCATGCATCGACTATAGAGGACTTAATGAGATCACAGTCAAGAACCGCTATCCTCTTTCCCTCATGTACACAGCATTTGAGTAACTCCAGGATGCCCGATTTTTTTTTTCTAAACTGGATCCTTTCCCTCAATTCATTGTGGAAGTCGATGCTTCCGAAACAGGAGTGGGAACCGTGCTCTACCAACGAACACAGAAGGACAACAAACTTCACCCATGCTTCTTCTTTTCTCTTCAGCTGATGCCCGCTGAACGGAACTACAACATCGGGGATTGTTAGTTGCTCGTATTTAAGCCAGCCCCCAAAGAATGGAGACACTAGTTGGAAGGAGCTGTTTCTTGTTTGGACTGATTACAAGAACCTGGAATATCTCAAGTCAGCTAAAAGACTTAACTCACGTCAAGCACGCTGGTAATTATTTTTTTCACGGTTCAACTTCACGCTGTCATACTGTCCAGGATCCGAGAATACTAAGCCTGACGCACTCTCCCGACAGTTCCCCGCCCCTCATGATACACCCACTAGGGAAATCATCCTCCCACCCCAGTGCCTTGTTGCTCATTGAACATACCTATAAAAAAAATTATATATAATTATATATATATTATATTTATATATAATTTTATATATATGATATATGCACTATACTGTAAGTATGTTTAATGAAGGTACAGGTTTTTTTTTATTTTACTTTTATTTTCTGTTTTTATGTCACCATTTGTTATCATTTAATGATGTTTATTGTTGCAATGCATGTTGCGTTTTCTCTGGTTTGTAATGCCAGTGAATGTGTTTACATAGTTTGTGACTTGTTAAGGAAATTATTGGAATGCCACTTTTCTTGCACATCACTCTCACTTTGTTAAACACACAACAATCACTCAGTAGGGATTTAAAATATATATATATTTTTTCTTAATATGAAAGTTTTCTAAGACAGGGCCCTGAAGGTAGAAACAACAGTTTGTGTTGTATGTTTCTTAGATATACTCTCTTTGTTAGCTTGGTAACAATTTACTGTTTTTGTACACTCATGTCCACTGCATATATAAACTTTAAAGCAAGTCGGATGAAGGCTTTAAGCCCTATAGTCATTCAAAATCACAACATCTCGATCACACATTACATTAAACACTTTGCCTCAAAATCTTTTTTTTGTCTATATTCAGAACTAAAGATTTCTCAGTTTCTTGATGTTCTGCATTAGTCTATTCCTATAGTATGATTAGCCTGCCAAGTCATTACTCACGGTTGCTAACCTAAATTGTTGAATTTAATCCCCCTGCTCTGTATATAATCTCAGATGAATTACTTAGCTGCTGTTCAGGAGCTGGTTTCAAACTAAAATTATACAGTTCAGATTATTTTCTCTGCAGGGATTAGGATATGGGCACTAAAAGCGGATAATATGTGAAAATGAGCTTTAATGACAGGTTATGACTTCTCCTAAGCATTCACATTTGAAAGAACCAACATGCAGAATTCATTCACTTATCTCCATAAGCAGGGTGTTATACTGGGACAGGATGACTAAAGTCAAGTTCAAGAGAAGAGAGTGGGAGAAAAAACAATAAATTAGAGTGGAGTGTGAGAGCAGAAAAAGCAGAGCTCAGGTTAAAGTGATCAAAAAACATAGAACAGACCATCTCTCACTGTGTGTGTGTGTGTGTGTGTGTGTGTGTGTGTGTGTGTGTGTGTGTGTGTGTGTGTGAGAGAGAAAGAGAGTAAGTGAGAGACTTTTTTTGAGATTTTTAATACACTTTATTAAGAAAACAATGTTAAACTTATTTACATATTTTTACCTTTTTTATGTGTCAGGTGTTATTTACATAGATTTTTTTTTTTGTAGTAATAGAAATTCCACTAAGACAAACACCCCCCCCCCCCCTTCCGCACTAATAACACCATTTTTTTTTTTTTTTTCAGTTTTAGTTTTGTTTTGGTCCACAGATCCTTAAACATATATAACGCTCTTTATCAGTGTACTCACAAGGTTTATTTTGCATAAAAACCCCACCACCGCATTGTGGAATCACTGCATTGTTCATCCAGGAGAAAGAGTAGATATTCTTACACCCAACCTGCTCTCCCACTGCTAGCACACTTCCTCCTCCTGTACTCCGTCCTCTGGAACACACCCAACGCCATGTCGTGGAGACATGTAAAAGTCTCCTTACCGGCCTCAGAGGCCATGATGCCCCACCCACTTTCTCTCACTTTAAACTTTTAACTTATTAATAACATTCACTAGTAAAGAATGAAGTGGGGGGAAAGCGGTAGTCTTTCAAAGCTTGGCAAAATGCCAAAACAACACATGCTCTTCTTTAAAATTTTCTTTTTATTTTTGTAAAGCTGCTTTGAGACAATGACTATTGTTAAAAGCGCTATATAAATAAAATTGAATTGAATTCTCGCACCCAGTGCATGAATGAGGGAGAAAGAGTGTTTGCCTCCACTGACCACAACTGTTTTCTGTTACAGTTCATGCTGACCCAAATGCTTACATAGAGCCCCTGGTCGCACTATATGGCCACAGGTTTGCAGACACTTGATCAATCCACCCACATGTGCTTTTGGAAGGCATCCTACTAGATTTTAAAACTGAGCTGTGGGGATTTGTGCTTATTGAGTGGTAAGAGCATCTGTGATATCACACACTGATGACAGCAAGGCCTGAGGTGCATTCTCCAATCTATGTTAACATAAGGTCTACTGTATGTTCAATTGTTCCCAAAGGTGTTAAGGGAGGTTCAAACTATTTCTTTATGGACCTCGCTGTGCACAGGCGCAATAGTTACATTAGGATAATATTACTTTAATCTGATGGAAATCATGCTGGTTAGAGTTTCCAGTTTCACTTTTTATACTTGGCTGCTAATCTGATAAGATATGCATTACATGCTCAGAGTATTTAATCATAAACAAAGTGGTTTGCCTGCTGTAAAGCCTTTAATTTGGCAAAAATATAGCAAAAGAGGTGGAAGAGAGCTGAGAGTGGTCATGAATGGAAACAAAATATCTATTCCAGAAACTCATCACATCATTGAAGGTTATACTCACATGGGGAAAAGTTACAGGAAAAAAAAAAAATGTATATATATACAGATACAATACAGTGGAAAAGTGTTTACATGTTTACATGCTTATTTATTCTTATTTCGATTCTCATTCTGATTGAAAATTCATTAGGGAATATTAGGGTTCATGCAAATGCACCTATTGTCATGATGAAACAGGTTTTGTCTCTTTCTACATAATGTGCTAAATAAGTGTTTGTTTCTAACTTTGTGGCAACAGTGTGAGAAGTGCCAACATCTAGGTGTGATAGTCAGGTGTCCAAAAGGGTTTACTGTTAGGACCTTACAATGACATACTTATTAATGCAGCTAACTAACCCTATGCATATATTTAATTTTAATATTTTAATTTAATACTTTAGAAAATTATCCTTATGAGGCCATTTAAATGTTAAAAATATTGTAAAATGTTCAGATTTACCTATTTTATCACAACCCACCCAAACACACACACCAGAGGTAGCACAAATATATTGAAACGTTTGTATGTTAAATGAGCTAACCTTAACCTTTCCTACCTCAATTTGTGTGTGTGTGTGTGTGTGTGTGTGTGTGTGTGTGTGTGTGTGTGTGTGAGCGCGTGCGTGTGTGTGTGTGTTTTTAGCATTCCTGCTGCTCTAGTGAATCTGTTTCTGTGAGCAGTGGCTTAAGGCCAAGCCCCAAGTGATAAAACATACTGAAAATGTTTATGTTGGCCTGTAAGTTAGAACCACATGGACATGGAGGAATTGCTGGTCAGGAATTTACACAGACAAAATTATTGTCCCAAAAATAAATGATGTTGAAATCAAAGCAAAAGACCTGTCAAATTAGTTACTCCTTAGTCTGCACATGTATTGCTAACTATATTGTTAGATAAACCCTTGGATATGCACAAATCCATCTTCATCTGTATGGAATAAGTGTTTTCTGTGCAGCATAGTTTATCTAAACTTATTTTATAAGAAGCAGAATCTTACCTAAATGTGAACGGTTTTAAAAGAAAGAAATAACGGGGTTTACATGTTTGAGTGCATCAGCATCATTTCTAAATAATACTGTTTGTATAATCTTATATCTGAGGGTTTGAGAAAAAAAAAAATTTGTGCTCTTGCTTTTATATGCATTTTATTATAACTACATGTTCAATAGGTTTATTTTGTGGTCTTGTCTGTGGATACAAATATATTAAGTGCACAATCTGGTAACTGTTTATTATTATCATTAGAAACACACACATAATTATTTGTCTCATGTACCTTACAGCACAGTGAAATTACTTTTTTTCGCATATCGCAGTTAGGAATCTGCGAGCCTTACTCAGGGGCTCAACATTGGAAGCCTGGCGGTGCTGAGACTTAACCAATTGAGTGACCACTGGGCCCAACTGGTTGTTTTTGTTTGTTTGTTTGTGTCTAGGGTTGATTAGGAAGGTTGGTGGATGGAATCACTTGTCCTGAACTAGAGATGTTTTCTGCAGTTTGTGTCACTTTGTGCACTTAATTTCTACAAAAAAGGAAGGACTAAAGATTTAATAAAATAATGTATATTTTATACGTTTGTATATTTTTATATTTGTATATTAAACAAATATATGTATATGTACACTTTAGGTTTCATTATGTCTAATTTTCCTTGGAATATTTGCAAGACTCTTGTAACAACATGTAAGATATGATTTGCTGTGAATGACACAAAAAACACATTATAAACATAACATCCTGCATTGAATCTAATTAGAATGTGTCTGTGTGTGAAAACATGTTTGTCTACAGGATGCATGTCTGGGAAGCCTTTCATTCTTCATCAGCAATGTCGTTGTGCATCATAAAATCTAAATAATTAAATTTAAAAATATCATTCTTTATGTTTGTGAAATGTAATAAACCTTAATTCTATTTACACATGAATCATAATGCCATCACATACACCTCTCCTACACATTCTTGATACAGTTTAAGTGTAGAAGTTTTTCTTAGCTTGTCTACTCATTCTGCGGGTTCACTAAGTGCATATGTCAACCAGCTCAGACCACATAAAGAGATGATGAGCTAAAGTGAAAAAACTTGACACGAGCACTTATGGGAAACATGCAAACACAAACCCCTGCTGATTAGCAAACAAACTATTAGATGGGTGATGTGATCCTGAATCAGACACCCAAGCTCCCTGCTGATCCATTCACTGCTAACACAAGAGTTAGTGGAGCAGACCACTTTTTCTTTACTTAAGACTTTGTTTGCATCTAACAAAACTGAAAAAAGCCACTAGCCATGAAATTCAGGCAGTTCTCTCTCTCTTTCTCTCCCCTCACCCCACACGGAAATAGAAATCCCAGTTCAAGCCTTATTATTTGTACCCAGGCAACCCTGTGAGCTTGCAGTCAGGTCAGTCCTGCTTCACTTGTCAAACAGAAGAGAAAAAGGGAGGAAAGAGCTAATATAACAATTTTATTTAGTAAGCATTTAACATGTTTGTGAATTAATATTTCATAAAAACTGGACATGCAAAAAATGGCTTTAATACTTACTTGTTTGCACAGTGCTATTGCTAGCTTAAAGGAACAATATAAATACAATAAAGAAGCCAGTATAAAATAAAGAGATGATCCATTTTTTGCAATTTTCTTTTCTGCTTACATTCACACATTTGTGTTCTGTAATCCACCATGGTTTAAACGTAGTGTGTATGTTGTCATATTTTGATATGAGTTGATCCAATCTTGATACATGTGTACCTGCACACATGCACATGCCTGCACACACATACATACAATGATATAGGTATGGATATGGATATAGATGGAAACATGTCACTAAGGTCAGGATTCACACAGCTTCATAACAGCAGTTAAAGCCTGAATGTGACTGAATTTACAGATGGAAGAAATAGATGCACAGATAAATAGAGCAATCAAGCACAGCAGCAGCGACACGGTGGTATAGTGGTTAACACTGTCGCCTTGCACATCCAAGGTCCAGGTTCAAATCTCGGCCACGCTCGATTCCCGTCTCCATTTGCATGGAGTTTGCATGAATACAGGATAAAGTGGTATAGATGGTGAGTGAGTGAAAGAATTAAGTAAGGAAGAAAGGGGCCCTAGGGAATAAATATACACCACCCCCCAACCTCAGTTAGTAAGACCACACACACATTCACAGATGCACACATTTCCACTGACTTGTGTGCTCCTACGTTGGAATTAAGCTGTGCATCCCATCAATAAACTATAATAAACCATGAGAACCCATGAAAATGTGACAAAACTTTCAGATACTCTAATTATTGAGGTGGTGTTCAAATAACCTGTTAAAACATGGCCCAGACCTTATTCAACACCAACACCACCTCAAAGTCAAACACACTTCAGAGAAAATCCACCTTACAATTTCTCTTTCTCTGAACCATAACCTTAAAGCTATAATGTAAACAAGTTGGATGTGAGGCTGTCACGAATGTCCTTAGTCATGCGTTATATTCCAGGGTGCTGTCTCTCTCACGCACATGCCTGAACACTTATACTGTAAAATCTATTCGCGCACGCACGCACACACGCACGCACACACACACACACACACACACACACACTTTAACACAAGGTGTTAAAGATTTCCTATTGCAACACTCTAGCCTTTGACCCAAGGGCTATAACAGGCAGTTCACAAAAGTGCCGCTTAGTAATGAAGATTCAATAAACCCACACAGCTCAGACTCACCTAGCAACCCATACACACTAATCTGTTCTGAATACAGAAGAAATTATCCACTTATTCTATTCATACCCACACACCATCACACGCACATGACTAAAAAACAGGTTCAGCATGCCTAAGACTGCTATTTTGTTCAACAAATGATGGTGAATTTGTTCCATTGGAAATAATCACTTCATTTCTTACATCATCTGTGACGAAAGCTACAGCCATCATCCAGGCCATGGTATTGACAACCTTGGGCTACAAAGGAAATTAAAAAATAACTGTGCATAATAAAAATATGTATGCTAAAATGAACTAATGTGCATGTGCATTGAGGGAGGGTGGGGCCATTTATAGGTTTATATTAAGTTGTCAGGATGCTGCACAGCATCTCACAGGAAACTGAAAGAATTAAAGTTCAAATAAAAGCTGACTGTGAGTGGCGAAGATAGAAAGATAAACAGAAACTAAATTAGAAAGGATGTTTAATTTTCCTGCATTTGAAAAATAATGAAAGAAATATATACTGTATAACTAAGGAACAATAAAAAAAAAAAGAAAAATGGTTGCTCTGGCATGTACTGTACATATTTCCACCTAAGCCTTTTTTTGTTAAGGTTATGACAAACTGGGTGGACATGTACAAAACACACACAGTGTGCAAACAGCTTAAATATGATAAAATAAAGGTTTCATTGCAGGGGATGTGAGAAGGTTGAAAGAACTTTCTGCATTGGTGTATTTATATATGTATATTAATACAGTATATGGTGTATAGGCAGCCTCAAACTGCTGCTCTGTGGGAAATTAGTAATTAAATGTAAAAATTAGCTAGATGATTGCAGACAAAACACTGTCAGATTCCAACGTGCCACTTAAAATGTCTAAAATATCATTCCTTAAAAAAAACTTTTACATGGTGGTCTTTTAAATTCATTCATTTATCCATCTATTTATTGTCCTATATAAACTAAACTAAATGTTCCATATACTGTATGTGCAAGTGTCTCATCCAGAAACACAGTTCAAGATCTGGTTTTCCCTAAAAGAAGAAAATTGAGTTTAAATATTATAATGCAACTCCACTGAGACACCAACACACATCACTTTGATGATCAGCATTCCCTCCATCAGTCTCTTGCTCTCTCTTTCTCTCTCTCTCATCCTATTTCCTAAGGTAATTTAAACACTGATGGTTGTATTTGAGTCCTGAAATAATCCCTGATTAATTCAGTAAGTTTGTGCAAATTTCACATACTTTTATTTTAATATTGTACTTTTCTTGTCGGCTGTAATATGTGTACCTGTATAAGTGATTTTAGTTGATTTGATGGGACAACAGCATTGGGGCACTTTTTACAATCAGTTTCTAATAATACAAAATTAATATTCATGAATAAAGCAGATTTCTTAAGGGCTCAATTTTTTTATAGCCAGAAATAGAAACTTGGTCAACATCAATTTGAATTTTTTTGGTTGGTGTCTAGAAATAAGGAACAGCAATATTTAGTTGGCTTTCCACACCACAGCACATAATTATAGTAGAACAAAATGATGCCAATGACAACTATACTATTTACTTTTCTGTGCATTCTCTGTGAATCAATTTTACAAGATATCCTGTTTTCTTGTTTGAAGCTTGGTTATCTGATCGACTGCCTGATATAAGATCAAAGAATCTGTCAAAAGACTAGAAGCAGCATCTTTTTTATGGCCCTTTTTTGTTTTCTTTAAGAGCAAAAAGAAGACGACCACTGCGTACATGCTTTTAATTAAATTATCAGACTAAGTGTGACCCACCCATTCAAACATAAATAAGCCCTGTCATTTACCTCAGCAAATTCAGCCACATGCCATCACATGCATGTGTCATACAATCATGTGTATGCAGGCGTGTACGTAGCTGTAAATATCAAATTATTCCATCTTAGACACCATCTACTTATTTAAGATGAGCAAATAAGAAAAGAGTGAGAGATGAACCTTTAAGAGTTGAGCATTAGAAAAAAAAAGGGTGTAAGTGCAGAAGACAGATTCATACGGGAAAACTGAGAGAGAGAGAGAGAGAGAGAGATGGGGAAAGTAGGGCATGTCACATGAGCCTACCTCACACACCAGACTGCAGGTCCAATAAAAACTGCTGCAGAGGGAGCAGGTGGTGCTTTTTGTCCCTTATGTCTTGCAGAGGAACCCCCAAAGCTGAGGGAGCAACACTGAGCAATGTTCCAGTCACGCCACACTTCTCTCGAGTATTTTCACCCTCCCTCTATCTATCTCTTTTGGTGTACTCCCACTTAAGACTGAACAAAACTCTGTGAAGGACGCCTGTCATAAAGGCAGTGAATGGGAGACAGGGTGAAAAACAGTGAAAAAAAGTTTTGAGACACAGGAAACTGAAAAACTGAAGTTCTTGTCTAAGCAGTTTCAGTTTCCTATGATAAACTGCACTCCCTCATTCTCTGTCTCTGTTTCGATTTGTATCCTGTTATCTTTCTTTCTCTTAGACATGACAGGTTTAAGTGTGGTAAAAAAATAGCGCTGGCTGATCTGGGACACCAAAAGCCATCTGTTGAAACATGCCTCCCTCTTTGCCTTTCTTACACTCGCACTGTGCAGGAGAGGCAGTGGCAGAGAAGAGAGGGGGGCCGTACTCCCTGCCAGTGCCCAATCTGAACACACAACACACTCTTAGAGCACCACAGGCGGAGCCTGCCTCAAAAGAAAGACACACAGCGTGAAGAAGTGTGTGTGTGTGTGTGTGTGTGTGTGTGTGTGTGTGTGTGTGTGTGTGAGAGAGAGAAAGAGAGAGAGAGAGAGAAAGAGACAGATCATAAAAAAGGGTTGACTTTATTAATACCCTTCTGTTGTATTAATAGCCTTTTATTTGATATGAGAGCCAGTGTCTTACATACAAGACTCAACATATTCTTTCCTCGCTCACAACTGATAAAATAAAACCCACAAACCTGTTTAGTCACTTATATTTAAATGGATCTTGCAGTTCACATAGTTACCTTATATACTGTACATGGTAATGTACACATACTGTACAAATACACAGAAATCCACCAAGTTTAAATTTTACTAACATGCATTTAGCTGTATTGTCAATTGATTTACCTTCCCATCTGCAGACATTTCTTATCTTTTAATATGTCTGCTCTGTCCATCTGTGTGTGTGTGGGCTCCTACATACCCTGCCCCCTCGCACTCTGTTTAAAGGCACCATGGGTTCCCACCAGCTGCCACACTCACATTATTTGTGTGTGGGTGCCAATGTGTAGAGGCTTATAGGGCCTTTCCATAAAGCTATGTCTTGTATACGGTATTCTTTATTTATGTGCCTGTACCTACTTCATCAACTTTGTAAGCAAGGTGCATCCAAAGCTGCACAATATACACCGCTGGGTCCAATAATATTTGGACATTTACAGAGTTGTTGATATTTTACTGTCATCCACCACAGTTTACATGGAGTTTTAACTTCAAAGCATATATGCTTAAAGAACCAACTTTTAAAATTAACTTGTGGGTATTTAGAATAATTAAACTTGTATAAGAATCGGGGACAAAACTGAAAGCCAAACGGACGGTACAACACCTCAAGAATAAGAAGGAACTGAAGGCAGCAGTGTTGGGGAACGTTACTTTTTAAAGTAACTAATTATGTTACGAAATTACTAAAAATTAATCAGCTACAGTACATTACAGCGTTACTGATAAAAGTAACTAATTAGAGTAGATTCCTCTTGCATGTTGTTTTAGTCAAGACCCTTTATAATTATTCTACCATCATCACTCAGCGAAGTTTGGCCCATAATTTGTTAACTACTAATACCCCTATCTCACCTATGCAGGTTTGCGCAGTGGCTGTAAGTACGGTTCATCATGATTCACTGCGAGTTTTGGCGCTGTGATTAGGTTTCCATCTTTCCACGCGTCGGTCCTCGCATAGTCAAACCGCATAGGTGAGAAAGGGGTACAACATCAGCAATAACAGAGGAGGGGGCGGGTTATCAGGGGTGGGGCTTATAGTACAACTTACACCCACACACAATAAGGGATTGGGAATGACTGCTGTTTGGCTCACAGATTGCATAAATTGTCTAAATAACGGATTACATTTTCAAAAAAGTAACTAAATAACTGAGTACTTAAATGGCAGACCTAACGCGTTACTGTAGATTACTCATTACATCCAAAAAGTAATCCAGTGTTACACCCAACACTGGAAGGCAGCAACAAAAAAAGTCCTGAAAAAGTACCACTAGGGACCCCAGTGTGTCTGTGGGTTTCAGATCGGACTGGAAAAGATTTTAATCTTTACCAGGTTTTAATGTGGTCGAAATTTAAAAGTTAAAATTGCAGTGTGTGATTTTATTTTCTGTTGAACCATAACTTTCTCAGAGTTCAATCACTTGTTTGAGTTGTGTGTGGGCAGTGGGCTAAAGGTTATTGGAAAACTCCCGTATCTGGTAACTCTCCTCAAGAAAAATTAACATTAGAGGTACTTTACACAAGTAATTTTAATAATCTAAAAAAGCCATGAAAAAAATCCCCTAAGCACCTTCAAAACATGAGTCCAAGTGCAGCAAACTCACTAAGTCACTTTTATTAGCTAACCCTAATTGAGCCAGATTTTCCCAGAAACACACTACTACTCAAAAGTTTGGAAACACATTCTAACTTCATGGCCTTTCCTAATTTTTTATTTCGTCCTACATTCTAAAACAATGCTAACGGCATCCAAAATATGCAATAATCTTCTTTGAACAGTTAATGCTGAGATCTGTCTGTTACTTACAGTATGCTCAATAAAGCCTTCATAACAGCTCTAATTTGAGATGATCTTAATTTGGTTATTTTTTAGGTAAATCTACATGAACTTCTCCTTTGCATCAGAGGTAAGTTTTGGTCTTCCTGGGATAGTTTTTATGAGACCCAGTTTCATCACGATGGTTAATAGGTTTGCAAATCTATTGACAATACTGTTTTTGCAAGAACTATTCCAGAACAGGCGACCTTCCTGTCTTAAAATAACAACTGACTGTTGTTGAGGTACTGGTTGTTACTTAATTACCTAATTTCATATTGTCCTATTTATGAAATATCCAGTATTGTTCCAGAATTTAAAAATAAATAAATAAACAATTAACCCTAACTTCTGTCCAAACTTTTGACTGTATGGTGTAATGTGGCACTACTACCTACTGTACCACTGTGCTGCCCAGGAAAAAGATTTTTCTAGATCTGTGTAAATATTAAGGCATTTTTTTTTACTTAAATTACCGACTCTGAATACAGCCAAATATAAATTTATTTGTGGTGTTTTATTATTACATGGACATTTGGTTAAAAAGCTTAATGGCATGTGTGTAGGACCGTGTGCATGCTTCCATGCATTCTTGTGTGTATAAAAATAAAATAGAAAAAGAAGCTAAGGTATCAAAAAGTAAAGTATGTCAAAAATGAATAACGAGTATGTGTGGGAGAGACACGGCAAAGGGGCATGTGAGAGAATGCATGATACATGCTGAATGTCCAAAAGCCTTAGGGTTATTCACTGCCTGTAAGGATTTTCTTTTTTTTTTAGCACAACTCAGCCAGGAATAAAACATTAAGTATTCTAGTTGTCAGGAAAAAAAAATGTGGAAGAAAAGGGCAGTGATAGCAGCAGCTTATACAAAACATGATGCAGATAAATGTGGAAGAAATAGGCCAGGAGGCAAGTTGCTTTTGTTCTCTTGTAACCCACTTTGTCAGATGCAAAAGATTGCATAAGACAGCTCGATGTCAGCAAGATTTTCAGTCAAACTTCAAACTTTTTTTATTTATTTTTGTCTGCACTATAAATGAAAGGTTAAAAAAACATGCTGGCTAACATATAGGCAAGCTAATGTCAACATTAGCTTCTTTCCAAAAAAAAAAAAAAAAAAAAGCAAACATTAGCTTGGAATAAGTTAACTTCAACAGCACTTGTGGTATTGCTTAAGCTTAGGAAAGCACTGCTGCAGTTTGGTCTAAGGCAGCGTTGTTGATTACAGTATGTTCCGCTACAATTGTATAAAATATTAAAACAGTTTCTTTATTACTGTATATACAGTACTACATTCCATGATATTCATTCATGAAGATACAAGATATGAGTACAATCAAATACATGTTTTTAGATGACACAATTAAGTATCTTTTTGATTCTGTAAAGCTGCTTAGCGACAATGACCATTGTTAAAAGCGTTTTATAAGTAAAACTGAATTGAATTCTAATACATTTCCAATACCTTGAGTTTGTCAAATGTACTTAAAAAGTTTACACAATGTATACTAGAGCTACTTAAGCTTTTTTTCTCCTTGAACTCAAAATATGCATCAAACTCCCACTTAGGTCTCAAATGTCAACATCCTAAAGTTTGAATAATTTCCGTTACTCAAAGTAGGATGCATCAACACTGAGAAAACAACTGTTAAAATAGTCAAAATAGTAGGTAGTAGCAAGATGATAATCTAAATATATTTCCTCCCACTGTTTGAGTAAAATAAAAAAAAAGTATCTTTAACTCTTTCCCTGTGTGAATTTAAGACCACAGGTTGCACTTATCAATTATAGACTGCATGCTGGGAAGCCTAAGAAAGCTCCCACACTTTCTTTAAGTTTCCAGTGCTTTTAAAAATGCAATGTTTACTCATTTCCACATAGCAGTCTTTATATTACATACAACTATCAAAATGAATTTTGATTTTACACTTTTTGTATACTTTATTTGCTGCACAAGATATTCTCAGTGCTATCAGTATAATACTGACTTTATGAACTCTTTAAGACACTCACTCACTCATCATCTATACCGCTTTATCCTGTATTCAGGGTCATCGTGGGCCTGGAGCCTACCCCAGGAGGCTTAGGACACGAGGTGCGGTACACCCTGGACAGGGTGCCAATCCATCACGGGCACACACACACATACACTCACTCACACACTTATTAATCAAAATATCAGTTTAGTATTATTATTATAGTTATATTAGTCATCAAATCAGCCCCTCTGCATTATATATGCTCCTTTTCTCCCACTCGGCCACATGGCAATATGTGACAAAGATAGGAGGTGCTGGACAATCCTGTTGGTTCTTGCCCAATATACCAGAGCTGTGTCCTTAGAAGTATGGGCAATTCTTTATCATCCTATTAAGTGTATTTGACACCTTTTCTGTTGTTGCTCTCTTTCTCTGCTTTCCCCACTTTTTTCAATCTTCCTATCTAGCCAGACCCTCACTAACAGCATCCTAATCATTATAAATGACTCGTGTGCCAAGAAATAATAGAAGCTCAGGCCTGGTAGCCCTGGGCAAGAGCACAATCTCTCTACCCCAGTATACCCATAATGAAGAATTATATTCTCTCAACAAACTACAGAGCTGATAAAGACAAAGCCTGAAGACCCTCGAAGGTACAAATAAGTAGACTGGGCGTAGCAAGGGTTTGTTATTGCAACAAATAATGAAAATATTATAATATAGTTGTTAATAAATGAATAAATAAATAGATAAATAAATACATAAATATATATGCAAATAAATAAATAAATAAATAAATAGGAATGTTTTTTTATTATTCTATATGTATGCACTGTAATAGTGCATTGCCAGTACTTGTAAGCACAAGTACCCTAAATGTACCATAAAGTAAATGTAACCTATTTGCAAAAAGTGATCAATGTAAAACCAGAAATTGACATCATGAAGCAATGTGTGTGCTTTCTTGTAATAAAATGCTTTGGAAACTGTTTTAGTGTTCCACTTGAATATCAGCTATTCTCGTCAGACCTGAGCACTCTACTTGGCATGAATCAATTAATTTGTTTAATTATCCCATCATCAATATGGGTAATTTTTTGACACTTTCACCAGCCTGTCTCCAGGGCTTTCTATCAGCCATGGTCATATAATAGCATTGAGGAGTAGGATATGTTGACTAATGAGTGGTAAAAACAACTAAAACAAAACTACTTTAACCTGTCATCACATGAACTAATCTTGGCAAGCTAGCTTGCTAGTTAAAATATAGGCAAGCTAATGTTGACTTATTTAAGAAGAAGGCTAGAATTGTTTGAGATGTTGCATGCTTTCAGTTTTCGATTTAAAAAGCACTAAGCAGTTTCTTGCAGCAGCATTTTGATTATGTTTTAGAAGGATAACTTTGCTGCTATACCCTAAAAAAAATTGTTTTACCAGTTTTGATGTATTAAAACTACTAAAAGTATCTAATGAGCATTGATTTACTGTCTAACTTGTGTTGTTAATATTTTTAAATATCTATGTATTTGTATTAGTTATGTCAAAGAGAAATAGATTATCTTTTTTTCTTACAAAATTAAATGTAGAAGATGATGAGATGCTCTCACAAAACATGGAAGATGGAAGCAGTTTGAATTTTGTGGTATAGCGGCACTATACCACATATTAAGCACGGCCAACTTGCACCTCCAGGATCCAGGTTTGATTCCTGCCACAGAGTCTGTGTGCATGGGGTTTGTATGTTGTCCCTGTGCTTGATAAGGTTTCCTCCGGGTACTCTGGTTTCCTCCCACAGTTCAAAGACATGAAGATTAGAAAAGTTTTTTAAATTTTTACAACTGTAGTTGAAGCCATAGCTACATAGCTTCTGCTCTTGACTCTCTACAACAAGTAACCCAGGTGCAACGTTGAACGATATGATCAACATACAGTTACACAGTGGTGGAATTGTAAAACAAAAAAAATCAAGGGGGATAGTGTGGTACAGTGCAAAAAAAAAAAAAAAAGTATTCACAGCGCATCACTTTTTCCACATTTTGATATGTCACAGCCTTATTATAAAATGGATTAAATTTTTTTTTCTTCGGAATTCTACACACAACACTCCATAATGACAACATAAAAAAAGTTTACTTTATATTTTTAAAAATTAATTATAAAAATTATAAAATTGAGAAAGCACATGTACAGTATTCACAGCCTTTGCAATTAAACTCAAAATTGAGCTCAGGCGCATCCTGTTTCCCCTGATCATCCTTGAGATGTTTTTGCAGCATAATTGTAGTCCACCTGTGGTATATTCAGTTGATTGGACATGATTTAGAAAGGCACACACCTGTCTATATAAGATCCCACAGTTGACAGTTCATGTCAGAGCACAAACCAAACATGAAGTCAAAGGAATTGTCTGTAGACCTCCGAGACAGGATTGTCTCGAGGCACAAATCTGGGGAAGGTTAAAATTTTTTTTTTGCTGCTTTAAAGGTCAAAATGAGCACAGTGGCCTCCATCATCCGTAAGTGGAAGATGTTCGAAACCACCAGGACTCTTCCAAGAGCTGGCCAGCCATCTAAACTGAGCGATCGGGGGAGAAGGGCCTTAGTCAGGGAGGTGACCAGGAACCTGATGGTCAATCTGTCAGAGCTCCAGAGGTCCTCTGTGGAGAGAAGAGAACCTTCCAGAAGGACAAGCATCTCTGCAGCAATCCACCAATCAGGCCTATATGGTAGAGTGGCCTGAGAATTTTGTTTCTTATGGTCTAAGAGTCCTTTAGGTGCCTTTTGGCAAACTCCAGGTGGGCTGCCATGTGCCTTTTACTAAGGAGTGGCTTCCGTCTGATGTACATGTGCTTTCTAAATTTTTTAAATTTGTAATAAAATTTCAAAAATCTTAAGTAAACTTTTTTCATGTTGTCGTTATGGGATGTTGTTAGTTGAATTCTGAGGAAAAAAATTATTTATTCTATTTTAGAATAAGGCTGTGACAAAATGTGGAAAAAGTGATGCGCTGTGAATACTTTCAGATGCACTCTAGTTATTTATTTTGGCCGATGTTGTTAGACATAATTTTTTTAACTAACCTACAACTAACCATACGAAATGATTGCAAAATATGTCAATGACAGTTTTATTAGCATAATGTAAGTTTAATTTAATCAACTTGGAGCCATCAAAACAAAACACATGCACTTTAACATCCAATTGTCTTATTTGATCCTTTCCATACTGTACATGTAGCTTTCATTCTAGGATGAAGAGTAGAATAAAAATCTACATAAACCTTAGTAATTGAATAATTTGATTTAAAAGTACTGTAGTTTTGTATGACTATGCTCTCTCTCTCTCTCTCTCTCTCACACACACACACACACACAAACACACACACACACACACACACACACAAACACACACACACACACAAATCATCAAATTACTATTATGGCTTATAAAAAAAAATCTATTTTTGACCCTTTTGCACTCAAGCATATAGGTGTCTAATGAAAAACAAGTCTAATAAAAAACAAAACCTCTTTTTTAAATTGAAAATGAAATTACACAAATTGGGTAAAATTTTATTCTAATTAAATCTGTCAGTCATTTAGAAAACAACCGTATTAAACTGAATCCTTCGTTTTCATTATGTCTCCGCTGAGATGATTTGTGCGAATGTATCATACTCTCAGTTCCCTTCTTTTTGAAATACATCAAAAGATGTGCTTAAACTGTTTTCTTGGCTATTGCGAAAATGCGAACAGCACGAAAAATTACACAAACTTGCTTGAGCTTGTGAGCAGCGCATTACAATGTTAAATTCTGATTAGCTAACCGCCGTTCGTAGATGATCATACATAGAGAGTTTTAATATTTTATTTTCACAAAAAATTTACATAATACATAGCATTATTAATCTAAAGGAGATGGTAAGGGGGATGGTGGTTTTACACAGGGAATGGTTTTTGTCATTTTTTTCAACAGTGGGGATGTTATCCTCCTGCACCACCCCTTCAAATCGAGCCCTGCATTTACACATCTATTACAATCAAATTGATGGGTGGCAGCATTAAGCTCAAGATGCAAAATCAGGAAGGTGGTCTTTTTTCAGTTAAAAGCAACGGGCCCCCCAAAATGTCTGTGCACATCAATCAGGACTAGAGTTATTATTGAAAGTGACAAATATGTCTGTAGTGTAGAAGAACTGCTTGCTGAGCAGACATATTTTAGTACAAATTATGAGCAATACTTCAAACATCTGAGAAAAAGGTAGTATAATATTATAGGAATTTTGTAAGTTGTTTTCTGTGGGGCAAGAGTAAATTTAATGTAAAGTGCATACAAATGGAGTAAGTTATACAAAACTGACAGACAGGAAACTGGTAGCATGGCATGGCCTACTTTTTTGGCGAAAAAGCTAGGACAGGCAAAAGGCTGAAAACTGTAGAAGGATATTAAGAGGGATATTACCACTGGGGATCCAAGATGATGGCAGGCCAGTAGCACTTAGGGGCCGCTCCAGAGGCTAAAATGGTGCTAGTTTGTTTACTTCGTTTCATAGCACGTTATTTTACACAGTATATGGACATCGGTGCAATCGGTGTTCATATTTACCACCACCCGACACTTTTAGAACTCAACAACCTGGTAAAATACATCCGGGGGAAGCGTTAGCGCCACAAGTGGGCAGGAGTCTGTGCTAGGCTAAAAATAAACCCCAGCCGGCTGGCTCCTTTTTACATCATCTCATCAAATTTCTGCTCCCTAGAAAATAAACGGGACTACATCCGACTCCAACAGACTACACAGCGTGAGTTTAGGGGCTGCTGTGTCTTTGTTGACATGGCTCAGCGACAAAGTTCCAGACGCCGCCATTCAACTAGACGGGCTAGGCTTGTTTCGCGCTGACAAAAATGCAGCTCTGTGCGGTAAGACTCGTTGCAGCGGCTTGTATGTTTACATCAACACAGAATGGTGTAAGAACTTTGTGCTGGTTTCTAGCTTTTGCATATCAATGCTGGAAATTGTGACTGTTAGATGTAGACCTTTTTATTTACCATGAGAATTCACCTCTATTTTCATTATCAGAGTATACATTCCACCTAACGCTAATGCTAAGTAGGCGCTCTGTGAACTGTATACAAGGAGAAGTAATCTGCAGAACACACACCCTGATGGACTGTTTATTGTCGCTGGAGATTTTAACCATGCAAATCTCAAGTCAGTGCTTCCTTAATTCCATCAACTTCACTGACTTGGAGGAGTACACGTCATCAGTGACAAGCTACATCAATAAGTGCACCGATGACCTCACTGTCTCCAAAAGCATCAGCTCACGACCCAACCAGAAACCATGGATTACTGCAGAGATGCGTGCACTTCTGAGAACTCGAGACTCTGCCTTCAGAGAGGAGGACAAGGTGGCCCTAAGAACAGCAAGGGCCAAATGTTCCGGGCCATTAAAGATGCAAAGCGCACACACACACAGAGAATCCACAACAACTTCAGGGTGACACACAGCGCATGTGGCAGGGCATACAAGCCTTCACCAACTACAGGACATCATCACCTCCCTGTGACAGTGACGGCTCCCTTCCAGATGTGCTTAACAGCTTTTATGCACGGTTCAACATGCAGAAAGATGTGACTGCAAGGAAGACCACCTCCTCCTCCGAACGACATTGTGCTGTGTCTTACAACGGCTGATGTGAGGAAAACTCTACGCAGAGTCAACCCACATAAAGCTGCTGGACTAGACAACATCCCAGAAAGAATGCTCAGAGAATGTGCAGAACAGCTGGCAGATGTTCTCAACAACATCTTTAACATCAAGAGTCATGAGTCACATCAAGACCCTGCCACCCCCATCACTAAACCCACTGCAGTTTGCGTATCATTCAAACCGTTTGACAGACGATGCCATCTCCACCACACACCACCTGGCACTGACACACCTTGACAAGAAGGACACTTACGTTAGAATGCTGTACATAGATTTTAGTTCAGCATTCAATACAATCATCCCCCAACATCTGATTGGGAACCTGAGCCTGTTGAGGCTGAACACCTCCCTCTGTATCTGGATCCTGGACTTTCTGACTAAAACGCCCCAGTCAGTGCGGATCGGGAACTGCACCTCCAGCACCGCCACAATGAGCACTCCACCTGGAGAGCTTAACACCAGCTCTCTGCACAAGTAAGTCCAACAACGTCTCTGCACAGGAAAGTATAACAACGTCTTTTCTTCCTGACAAGACTGAGGAGGGCCCAGCTTCCACCACCAATCCTCACCACCTTTTATAGAGGGACAATCGAGAGCATTTTGAGCAGCTGCATCACTGTCTGGTTTGGGAATTGTGCCATATCGCACCGCAAGACCCTAGAGCGGATAGTAAGGACAGCTGAGAAGATCATTTGGAGATCAACCTCTGACTGAGAATACACATTTTCTATTCAACACTGTCAAACACGACACAGAAAAGCAGGAAGGTAGATTTAAAAATAACGACAGGAAGTCAAATATGAAAATAACGTCAGGAAGAGGCAAAGGTTGGAAATTAAGATGTGTTAAACATATAACATGACAGATTCTACTACATTCTTACACACATGCACATACTTTAGCAGATGCACACACTCGCGTCTAAGTCATGACTCCATTCTAAAGATCTCTTAAGGTTCTAGACTTGGTGCACACATACCAATTATGCATACTGTAACTGTAAAATCTGGTAGACTTAAACAATTTCCTGGTTTTCCACCAATTACTGTGACACACACACACACACACACACACACACACACACACACATATATGCAAATGTGATTCCATTTTACAGGCATGTGAAAGAAAGCAAGAGCTCTAAGCAGGATCTAGTGTAATTTGTTAGGAGAAAAAAAAAAGAAACTATAGAAATGTAACCAAATGTTAATTTTCTTCCATATTATTTTTAATTTATGTGTACATTGAATACCACGTGTGTGCATGTGTGTTTTAGGTGTACATCAATTTTATATTGCTAGTTAGATAATAGATTTAGCACTTGTGCTGTAGTGCCAGCTGCAAATACAGTTTTGGTTATCTATTGTACATTATTATAAGATAAATGTAGATGAATGTAGCTTTACTGTATTATTTGAAGTAATACAAATAATGCACATTTACTGCACAACTGTCCATCAATTATTCATATGCATATTATTTTTGTAATAAATGTTTGAAGTTTTATTCCGCATACATAAACTGCATGTTTAGGCTTGCATTCTACTGAACATAGTATCCAACCATATTTTTGGGGGGCGTTAAAACAGTTTTGCCAGGTTAGATGTTTTAGTCTTTTTATCTGTTAATGTGATCCTTTTTTTTTTTAGATAATTAATTTTTGGAAGCAGGAAAATTAATATTAGTATAAAGCATTGACAAGGGTTAATCAATTTTAATTAGTAAACTACTGTATGTATTACCTGATTATAAATATTTTATTATAAAACCTTGAAGAACTACCACCACTATTTTTGCAATGTTAATATACTTATACACACAATGACCCTTCAAGTAATTTTCCAAGGAAGTGACGACTGGAGTGAAATTAAAGTTGTAAAAGACAACTAAATGTAAGATAGCGTATCTTGCCTCTGTGCACAGAGTCTTCTACATTTCTCTTCCCTGCTGTTTTATGATAGCATTGTTGAATACTAAATGAATACTAAATCACCCATAAATGTTCTCAGCACACAGTAAGAGCCCCTACAGACAAACAGGACACCCTCTACTAACTGCTTTTTCCAAAAGAGAGGCACTGTGCAAATTAGTGACACCCCCCCCCCTCCCCCCCTCCCATTTGGACAACCTCTCATCCCCCCACCCCTTGCACCCTCTCCACTCTGTTATTTTCCATCAATCTTTTTTGTACTCCTCTGCTCCTCTCTTTCAGGGTTTTGCTTTTTGTGCTTCTTGCTAAAAGAGCAAGTCAGGACCACCCTCATGCACAGACACCATGGTAACTCCTAAAAGAAGTAGGGGAAATAATAATAATCACTATACATGGGAGCACAATGCAACTGAATAAGGAATGGATTGAGGGAGGGAGAGAGTGTGAGAAGGATTGGAAAGAACTGGGACATGTGGCACATTAATCTAAGACATACATAAAATTAAAGTGTTTTAATAGGAAACATTTTTACAAAGAACTTTTTTTAAAGATGATTAAGAATGCTAGAATTAATTGCTTAGGTTTAGTGTCATGTCTGTCCTTTGTCCATTATCTTGCCCATGTTATAGTGGAATACTTTTATTTGTGACAATAAAAATATAGATTAACATTGAAAGGTAGGGAAAATATTTGTGTCTTTTGTACTTCAAAATAAAAATTTTCCTAGCTTATTGTTCTGCCTGTTTAAGCAATAAGTCTTTTTACATGATTTTCACTCGTTTATTTATTCATTAAGTAAGTGTAACTGTAAGTATTTAAATGTGGGGTAATGTAAAGCACTTTACATTAGCTACACCTGTTTACCTGCTTGTTAACAGAAATATCTAAATCAGCCATTCACATGGCAACAACACGATGCATGGTCTGAGTATTTGTGAAAATTCTGAAATGCTGGATTTTATTGCACAACCATCTGTAGGGTTTTCAGAGAAGGGTCTGAAAAAGTGGGAATTTCTGGAAGCAACAATGCCTCATTAAGGCCAGAGGTCAGAGAAGAATGGCCAGACTGGTGCAGGCTAATAGAAAGGCAACAGCAACTCAAATAGCATTTTCTTACAACTTAGGAATGATGAAGAGCAGATGTGAATGCCCAATACATCAAACCTTAAAGCACATGGTCTAAGGCAGAAGAGCACACCATACTGTGTGCAATTCCTGCCAGCTAAGTACAGGAAACTGAGGCTACAAAACTGAGGCTCCCAAAATTGAAAAAAAAAAAAAAAAAAAGTTGTCTGGTCTGATGAGCCTCAATTTCTGCTCTGACATTCAGATGCTAAGGTCAGAATTTGACGTAAACAACATAAAAGTATCAGATCCATCCTGCCTTGTATCAATGCTTCAGGCTACTGATGGTCTAACATGTGGGAGATATTTTCTTGTCTGTCTTTGGGCCCCATTGTAACAAATGAGCATTGTTAAATGCCACAGTCTGCTTCATGCCTGACCATGTCCATCTCTTTATGACCACAGAATAATACCCCATGTCACAAAGCTAAAATAATCTCAAACTGGTTTCTCGAACATGACAATGAGTTCACTGTAATAAAATGCCCTTCATAGTCACCAGATCTCAATCCAACAGAGCACTTTTGGTATTTTGTGAAATGAGATTTACATCATTGATGTGCAGTGGTGTCAAAAGTATTCACATTCATTACATGAGTAGAAGTATAGATACTAGGGTTTAAATAGAGTTCTTTAGAAGTTGAAGTACTGTATCAACTCAAGCTTTTTACTCAAGTAAAAGTGTAAAAGTACTGGTTTCAAAACTACTTAAAGTATAAAAGTAAAAGTATTAAGGATAAAAGCTTAGGCTGTGCCACTGGCCTATATACTGCACTAACCTCATTAAAAAAAAAAAAAAAATTTGTTGTTCTTTTTGTTGCATTTTTTAACAGCAATTGTGATTTGGGATACTGTATATGGCAATTGAAAAAGAATGCATTTTAGTACAATGCAAATACATTAAAGAACCATATATGTGTACTACTGAGCATTAACATGTTTTATGGAGAAGAGGATATGATAACTGATTGCCTATAAGTATTTTAATGGTGCAAAAAGTCAAACTTCAGAGGCATGTCATCGGTAACCCTTATTGGAATGTAAATGTACATCCAAGCTTAGCTGCAGGAATCTGTGAGGGCAACATACAAGAAAAAAAAAAAAGTCCTTGCTGGAGTGTGTGACGTGACATCATGTGCAGGTGCGATGGATCGTGTACCAGCTAATAGGGTGTTGGAATGGTATGTTTATACTTCTTATCCAACCACAATCAAATTCGCTTCATCTGGATGGTGCGATTTATCTGGATGTTTTTTTTGTTTGTTTGTAAAGAGTAAAGAGGCTATTTTTAAAATGTAAGGAGTAAAAAGTACAGATAATTGTATGAAAATGTAAGGAGTAGAAGTAAAAAGTCTGCTAAAAAATAAATAATCCAGTACAGTATAGATACCCAAAATTTCTACTTAAGTAAGGTAACAAAGTATTTGTACTTCCTTACTTGACACCTCTGTTGATGTTCAACCAACAAATCTGTAGCAACTGTGTAATGCTATCATGTCAACATAAGTATTTAAGTCAAAGGGTTGGAAAGAATCATACTCTTGAGTATTTTTCACTGCAACATGTTAATCACCCCTCCTATTCCCACCCCCAACACACACACACACACACACACACACCTCACAGAGACCACACACACAGAGAAAACGTCATTAATATTTCAGCAGTCACACAGTGGTAACATCATATATAGTGGGGGACAAAAATATATATATAAAAAAAGTGAAATGCAACCAGCGGTTTTAATTAGCAAAACTATTCAGTCAGATAGGCGAAAACTATTAGTGAAATCACCTGTTTTGTGAAAAGGGAGTACTATAATATGTGGCATACAGTAGGTAGTCAACCAGAATGCTTATGACCGCGGCAAAACAGCAGTGGCCAAATTAAATCAGTCGCATTTCAAAGTCATTTGTGAAATGACCACCACGTGGCACAAAGGGACATTTTTCAAATCAGCTGCAATTTTTACAGTTTTTAATTGTAAGTTGAAAAAAAAAAAGTCATAACAGTATGTTGTATCGAAGAAATACTACACAGATGGTAATTCCCACATCCGGGTACTTTATACAAAAATCTGAACCAGGGCTGTTGATATTTACTGTACAATAATAAGTTAAAAAAAATTTAAATAAAAACATTGGTTAAATGTTGTTTAGACAGACAATCAAGTTTACTAGCTGACAATTTGTACAAGGAATAAACTGTTATATAGCCTATAATATAGCCTATCTCTGTTTTTGTATCTGTTTATTGTTGTTATTTTTAAGAAAGTTACATTTAAAGACATTAAACTGTAAATGTAAAAATAACTGGAAAAATAGACTTTCAGAATAGAAAATAAGAATAACTTAAAAATAAATAGTCATACATTTGTGTAAATGTTTCATAGTAATTTTTTCAGGGATGTTGTAACAGTTATGCAGTATAATTAATGCCTCATAATTCGCTATTCATTCTTGATGGTTGTTGTTGTTTTAGTGTTACTGTGTGTGCTTTATAATGTCAGACAACATTCAACATTCAAATGCAAATAATTCACCCTTCCCCACTTTAAGCTAACTTAAGTCAGCTCCTGTGATCTGGGTACAATATGACCGAAATAAAGCTGCTCATCGGCGTGTGCTCCACATCGCAAAAGGCAGCTCTTATTACGCGAGTATACATTATATTTATGTTTTGTTGTATTTCTGCGGTCCTACTATTGACGTTTACTTTACTCTCACTTTGCAAAAGGCCTGTGCCTATTTAGTGAATATTTATACACCTCTACACTACCACTGATCCCACACTTTGTCCGCACCGTAAAAGCCGCCCCTGTGACTAAAACAAAGCTGCTTACACTCAGATCACAAAGAGTGGCAACTCCCACAAACGTGAAAAAACAACTGTACCCCAGAAAAAGATACATAAATAAGTAATTCACATAAATATCAATAGTTTATGATACATATATTTAAACAATAAATTCATACAGATGTGCTATATAAGAACAGTGGCAGCTGGCACACCTAAAAATACAGTAAATTAAAAAATATATATTGTCTAATCAAAAATGTTTTTTTGAGCTATTGTTTACTTACAATATTTGTTAATTTAGTTTAAATGAAGTTTGGACACTGGGATGTTAAGCCAGCATCGTGATCCTCCTTTTTAATATTCTACGTAGTCTAATCAGTGCTCAACCGCATGCAGAAGTTTTCTAGAGCGCACTGGCAGAAGTAAACTAATGATTATGTAGACCCCTACATTAAAAGGCTACTGTGTAGGACACACACACTCAAGAAAACACTGCTCTGTTGGGAAACTTCTTTAACAAGGACCTTTCTAATGACACTCCCGCACGCACACGTACTAACGGAATCAGTGCTTTCTGACAGAGAGAGACTCTGGATCTTTAACAAGAAACCTTTCTAATATATGAAGGTAAAACAGTAGCAAAACCTGAGAGCTTGCAAATTTGAATGTGAGAACTTGTAAAATTTATATTTGTATTCGTAAGTTGAAATTTATACTCACAGCTCTGATGTGAAAAGCTGCATCTATCGATTTGCACACAGACAATACTCAGAACACCTGTGTTTTGAATTCGAAATTGCAGATTAATAGTGACAAATGTGTAAAGTGTCATTCACTTAAACAAAATGACAGGCACAATTGTGTACTACACATTTATCTTTGCGCTTTACTTCAGTTTCGCTGTACAACCACAAGTCGGCACTTACAACCTCTCAGATGTGGCACTACAACCTCAAATCCCAGCGCTCTGACTTTTGCTTCTCATTTTGCGATATTTCTGTAGCAAAACTCACTTGTGCACTTGTAAACGTGAACCAGTGAAGAAAGCAGAGTCGGGAGCGGTGCTGTAGCAAAACTCACTTGTGCACTTGTAAACGCGAACTTGAGAGAGCAGAGTTGGGCCCAGCCCCGCCCCCAACTCTGCTCTCTCAAGTTCGCGTTTACAAGTGCACAAGTGAGTTTTGCTACAGGAATATCGCAAAATGAGTAGCAAAAGTCAGAGCGCTGGGATTTGAGGTTGTACTGCCACATCTGAGAGGTTGTGAGTGCCGACTTGTGGTTTTACAGCGAAACTGAAGTAAAGCGCAAAGATAAATGTGTAGTACAGTACACAATTGTGCCTGTCATTTTGTTTAAATGAATGCCACTTTACACATTTGTCACTATTAATCTGCAATTTCGAATTCAAAACACAGGTGTTCTAAGTATTGTCTATGTGTGCAAATCGATAGATGCAGCTTTTCACATCAGAGCTGTGGGTATAAATTTCAATTTACAAATACAAATATAAATTTTAGTTCTCACATTCAAATTCGCAAGCTCTCGGGTTTTGCTACTGTTTTACCTTCATACTAATAACACTTGCTTTATGTGCACACACATTGTCACAATGGTATAATAAACAGTACACATGCATATGGATGTTGACTATACGAGTGATCCTTGCGCCCTGAGACTGAGCATTGAAGACGATTACCCATAATCTCACAGCGTGCGAGAGAGAAGAACTATTGCCTCACTTGTGATCACATGATGCTCGACAGACAAAGCGTATGCGTACTACTCGCATATCAAGCCCTCACTTATTTTTCAAGTTTAATTTTTGATCATCTTGCAAAATGTTCGCAGACCAAGTTACTCGCAAATTCAGATAGGTTTGAGCCACTGCCATTGATTAGACAGGGCTTAAGCATATACAGTATATTTATATAATATGAGGAAGAGGATTCAGAGAAGTCTTTGAATTTTTTTTCTTTAGATAGGATACAGCTAAAATGCTGTTTTTGTTAAAATAATGAAAATAGCAATTATGGACACTAATTGCTAAAACAGTAATAATGACCTGCACCAAACTGTTCTCGTTTGAAGTTTAAATTAGGGACTTCAGTTTGCATGACCATTAATTTATTAGTTCAAAGTGCTAAGTGTTTAATATCCATAATAATTTCGCAATAGCCTTCTGCCTCTTGAAGCCATTGCAGAGCTTCCTGAAAGAGGAAAAAGCAAGACACTTAAAATTTAGAACTTTGTCTTGCATCTCTTAGCATGCATGCAATTACATATTGTTCATAAGGTTGCACCATATACTTTCTGTCTGGCTTCTCACCTTCATAAAGTAGACTATACCCTACTGTATTCTAATTCCAAAAAACAAAGCAATGGAGGAATATGTTAAAGAATGCCCAGACCTATGATGCATCAATTAATCAACCCAACCAATCAGTCAACCACTAGAAAAAGCCCAATATTGATTACAGGGCCCTACTGTACTGTAGGTACACACTTTCTTGTTCCCTCACCTCTTAAACAGATGAGAAGACCCAGAATCTTTACGGAACTCACATAATGCATATGACCTTATATGCATTTAAGGGTGTAACCACTCTGGAGATTTAATAATGCCTTATAACCTAGTAATTACTCCCAGTACTTAAAATGTATAATAATTAATAATTAATTAAATAATTAATCCAAGAGTTCCTTAAGCAAATATCACTCTCAGCAAGGGAACGCCAATCACACTTATCAGGTGCCGCGCGAGGGTGTCCGTTAAGTGTCCTTTAATCCTTCCACCATTTTTCGAGTGAATTTGTAGCTCTAGCTAAATGCAGCCTAGAAATAGGTAAAATCAGAATTTCCGCTACACTGAAAAATGTAAACTGCTGTGTCATTGATACAAAGTATGTTTTCTACATTGATCTGATGGAAAAATTTTAATTTCCTATAAGAAACTGATATTTTTTTACGTTGCTTAAAAGCAAACATTTCAGCTCCTGGTTAAAATTAAATTTAATTCGTTCACTCAAAGGACAATTTCTACTTCAAACCTAAAGGTCGCCGTGTCACGTGACCTCATGACGTAGTATTATCGCGGAGTGAATCCTGTTCTGCTGGCGGCCATCGTTTTTCAAAGAAAATAACAGGTAAGAAAGCAAACTCATGTCATTTCTATGTTAAATGTATCTCTTTCATGAGCAAACGATTGATTTATGTCAGGAACAACTACTTTGTAGATTGAGTTTTGCGTCTGTGTTTGCTGGCTAAAAACACCTATACAGTATTACTTAGCATTAGCAAACTAACGCGGTTATTTTCGTAAACATCGGAGTTTCTACGCTAAGTCGGCTGTGCCGAACAACATGAAATTTATATATATTTAAGTACCGTTGGTTAACGATGTAAAAATTATTAGAAAAGTAACCTAAACATAGAACGGCCAGTTTGGAGTGAGTGCTGTTTGTAGTGTACTTATAGTTAAGTCTAAAACCTTCTGGACTTGCTAACGTGTAAGTAATGTAATATCGCTAAAACTATATTCCCTCGTATGAAACGGGGCATTAGCACATGTTCCTGACATACTGATAACACTTTATGACACGTTTTTAAGGTTATCAGTAAGTCCCAGAATCCACAAATAAAAACATTATGTGGATAAATTTTGAAATGGAAATGATACAATAGAATTGCCGTGAATTTATTAAATGTCAGTGTAATCTAAATATCCTAAAATAAACTCCCTCGAAATAACAGAGCACTAAAAATTAGTAGTTGAATTATCTGATAATATCAGAGAATAATTTTAGTTATCCTGCAAAACTGAATTATATTCATTGGTTTATTGTATTATCAGTAGTAAGCACCTACAAAGCAACAGAATGCAGTTATTTTAAAGGTGTGTGTGGTGTGGTGATTCTTTCTATACATACTGTAATTAATATTTGCTAAGAACTTGAGCCAGTCCAATTTTTGTTTTTACTTTTTTTTTTTTAAGATCAGTAATGAGTTTCTGAGAATTACAACTGCTCCACTTCAAGCAAGATTGCTGGTTTCCTTGGACAAGCAACACTACAATTGTCAGAGAGAAGACCAGAGATATAATCTTCACCTTCAAGTTCTTGATCTAGTATGTACTTGCTCAAAAAAACAGACATTAGCTTGGTGTCAAATGTAATATTGTGAATGGAAGCCACAGGAGCTGAGCAAGGCATCCAAATCAAGTTGGCTGTGACATTTTAGTTTAACTTGTTCACAGGTTAGTTTATGCTGTCTGAATACAGGTTTCAATGTTTGCCATGTTCATTTTATTACGCTTTAAAAGCCTAACATAATACTATGTTTGCTTTTACATGCCTAGAGCCTGGAGGTGAATGTATGAAGAGAGTATCTCCTGAAATGTCCTATGGTGTATTTAGTGGAAGATGTGGACCAACTGTTTAAACACTGGTAAGCATTAGTTCATGAAGCATTTCAACCTTAGGACTAAAAAATGTTACGAGGTCAGTGGCATTATCAGCTGCAGCACAATCATAGTATGTATTAACATTAGTTACATACATGCTCCTTGAACTTGTGGAAAGACTTTACAGAAGAGCTAAAGCTTTTATAGCTGCAAATGTCCAACATCATATCAAACCCTATGGATTGAGAAGTGGGTGTTACTCAAGTTCATATGCATGTGAAGGCAGGCAGAATATAATGCAATATATAATGTGTGTGTATATGTATGTCCGTTGTTTTGGCCTATTCATTGACATAATTAAATTTAACTTGATGCACCATAATCCTAGGTGTTTTTTTGCACTCAAGTGATTTTTACATTCATACATCAGACACTGTTTTGCCAAAAAGAGCAACTTGTCTAACAAATGTGTTTTCTTTTATTAGGTTGTCCAGAAAAATGAAGCTCAGGCTGAACTTGAGAGGTGCACGATGGCCCTGTTTTTCCTCAGGGAGGAAGATGACTGTCTTCAGCCACCACAGGAAATCGGGTTTGTGACTTATTGAGTTTCCATCAGCCACACATGAATTTTCCATGTTTGGCCTTATCTATGCATTAAACTTGAGTTATCCTGGTGAGCTCAAACACACATTTGGGGCCCGGCAGAAAATATTTAGGGAACGTATTCTATATTGACGTTAAAATATAAAATTTTGGTCACACTATTTGTCAAACAATTGTCAAATTTTCACATGGTTAGCAAGTAGGATTATACAGTTTTTAAGCTTAAGTTATGATAAAGGCATTGTTTTATTGATTTTATTCTTGTTTTTTGTCTTTTATTGGAGAAATAATTTAATAGTACAACATGGTATGGTTACAAGGATGGTAATAAATGTTTTTGGAGGAGAACTTGTTTGTTCATTGTCTTCATTTATAAATGTAACTTCTCTACAACTGCAATTTTTTTAAGTTGATTCAAAGTATCTTTTTTATATATTTAAATTATGAATGCCTTAAATCTTTATTTGATGCAACTTAAAAAAAAGTTAATTTTCTCAAATATTTAAAAAGTGGTTTATATCAAGTTTATAATTTCAGGTTAGATTTAGCAGAATATTTAGATTAAGTAATATAGCCAACTAATTTATTTTGATTTAGAACAACTTAAAAAATTTGGTTTGATTTACCTTCAGAAATTAGTTTACATGAACTTAAAATTTTTAAGTTACATGTAAATGTTTTATTTACATTACATCAATGCTAAAAAATTACGTGTGACAGATTACTTAAATTTTTTAAAGTTGAGCCAGTGTTATATTTTTTTCCAGTGTAGAGGGTGTGTGTGGGTGTGTGTGTGTTTGTGTGTGAAAGTCATTCTACATAGTATCCTGTAACGGTTAACCCCTAGAGGGCGCCAAAGCGCCTGGGTTTGTTTTGTTTTATGTTGACGTTTGTGTTTTAGTTGGACTGCATGTCCCAGACTGCACCTCGGTCAGGTGACGTGGGAATTCACCTGAACCGAGGTGAGATAATTAAGTTAATTATAAAGAGCCTGACTGGAGCACAGTCAGGCGTCTAGCTTTTGTTGCCCTTATAGTTGTTATCCTTTGAGTAGATTTATGCCTGTGTTTATTTTATGTGTTGTTTAAATAAAAGCCTAAAACTAAACCGCCAGCTCGCCTCCTGCACATTATGCCACGACCGCACAGACACCAAAGGAAGATTCGTGACAGAATCCTCCCTCCTCCTCTCTTTTTTCCTTTACACACACACACACAAACAAACAAACACACACACAATAATGTAAATATTGCTGTGTCGTGATTCTTTTTAAAAGTAACGTGCAGCAATTTTTTTTTTTTTTTACTTTATATTTTGTATTGACTATTTTATGATTTATTTAATTACTGTTTTTGGGTTGTGGAACAAATTATCAGAGTTTCCAATAAATCTTATGAGAAAATTTGCTTTGATATACAAGTGTTTTAATTTACAAGAATGCTTCTGGAACGAGTTATGCTGGCAGTCCAAGTTTGACTTTAATTGTCAATTGGAAAGAAAAATGTTTTATTATTTTAAATTCTTAAAGAACCATCTTACAGTACTCAATACATTTACATTTAGGCATTTGGCAGACGCTCTTATCCAGAGCGACTTACAAAAAGTGCTTTAATGTTTACATCATTGGATACATACTTATGATCCCGAAGAGATGGTGGGATGAGGCGAGCAGTGCTAGAGGATCGGAGGGAACGTGGTGCAGTGCGTGGGGTAATTAGCGCAGAGAGGTAAGCGGGTGCTGGGCCATTTTTAGCTTTGTAGGCAAGCATCAGTGTTTTGAATTTGATGCGGGCAGCTACAGGAACCCAGTGCAAGGAGCGGAGGAGTGGGGTGGTGTGGGAGAACTTGGGAAGGTTAAAAACGAGACGTGCTGCTGCATTCTGGATAAGTTGCAGAGGATGAATCGTGGACAGAGGCAGGCCTGCCAGGAGTGAGTTGCAGTAGTCCAGTCTTGAAATAACAAGGGACTGAACAAGCACCTGAGTAGCCTGTGAAGAAAGAAATGGGCGAATTCTTCTGATATTGTAGAAGATGTTGTTGTAAGATGATATTGTATTGTAAGGTTAGCGATGTGTGGGGAAAATGACAAATGATTGTCCACGGTTACCCCAAGATTGCGTGCGATGGCTGAAGGAGTGATTTGGTTGTTGTCCAGAGAAATCACAAGGTCTTGACCTAGGGATGAGTCACGAGGGATAAACAACAGTTCGGTTTTACTGAGATTGAGCTTTAGCTGATGAGCAGCCATCCAGAATGAGATGTCTGCCAGACATGCTGATATCCGGGTGGAAACCTAAGTGTCAGCGGGAGGAAAGGAGAGAACAAGTTGGGTGTCATCTGCATAACAATGGTATGAAAATCCATGCGATGATATGACTTTACCAAGAGAACGGGTATAGAGGGAGAACAGAAGAGGACCAAGTACTGAGCCCTGCGGGACACCAGTAGAGAGTCTACGTGGGGCAGATGTAGATCCCCTCCATGTTACCTCATATGACCTATCTTCTAGAATAAGAAGCAAACCATTGCCACGCTGTTCCACAAATTCCAAGGCTTGTAAGAATAGATAATAGAATCTTGTGGTTCACTGTGTCAAATGCAGCTGACAGGTCCAGGAGGATGAGGACAGATGACAGTTTAGCAGATCTAGCAGCATGGAGCTTCTCAGTGACTGACAGAAGGGCAGTCTCTGTGGAATGTGCCACTTTGAATCCAGATTGGTTGGGATCATTAAGGTTGTTCTGTGAGAGATAAAGAGACATTTGATTATAAACAGCTCTTTCAAGAATTTTGGAAATAAAAGAGAGCAGTGATACCGGGCGATAGTTGTTAACTTCTGATGGGTCCAGGCAGGGTTTCTTAAGGATGGGAATAACCCTTGCCTTCCTAAAAGCAGCAGGAACTTGACCAAATGAGATGAAATGGTTGGTGATGGCTATGGTGAAGGGAAGGAGGTCTCGTGAGATGGCCTGGAGCATTTTGGAAGGGATTGGGTCTAATGAACAGGTGGTGGGGTTAGATGACGAGATGATCTGTTGAATCTCATCAAATGACAGGTTGGAGAATTCTGCTTAGGGAGAGAGGGGAAGGTCCTGAGGTTCTGCCGTAGGAGTTTGGTTGAGAGCGAAGGACTGGCGGATTGCTGCAATCTTTCCATCGTAGAATGCGGCAAAATCGTCAGCAGTCAGAGAGGAAGGGACAGGAGGAGTTGGTGGGTTGAGTAGTGAGGAGAAGATGTTGTGGAGTTTGCCAGGATCATGTGCAGAGGCTTCTAACTTTTGTCTGAAGAAGGTAGTTTTGGCAGAAGTCACGTCACATGAGAATTTGGAGAGAAGAGTCTGGTAAGAGATGAGATCTGCATTAAGTTGCGATTTCTTCCATCTTCTCTCTGCAGTTCTTAATTCTCTTCTGTTGTTGCGCAGTACATCAGATAGCCAAGAAGCAGGACAATACGTCTTCCTTGGTTTAGATGACAGCGGGCAAAGGAGATCTATGGATGAGTAGAGAGAGAAGAGGAATGTTTCAGTCGCAGTCTCTAGTGGTAGAGAGGAGAAGGAGTCTGGGTCTGGGAGGAATGATAGGGTGCATGAAGACACAAAGGAAGGGGAGACAGAGTGAAGGTTTCTGCGGGTAAAAGAGACATTTTGGTGGTTAGATTTACATAGAATAGGAAGGGTTATGGTGAAGGATACCACGTAATGATCAGATTTATGAAGAGGAATAGTAGTGATATCTGTGACTGGGGAAGGGCGGCAAAAAACAAGGTCGACAGAATTCCCTGCCTTGTGTGTAGGAGGGCAGCTGTTTAGAGTTAAAGAGAAGAAGTTAAGGAGAGGGAGAAGGAAAGAGGATTGGAGTTCATCAGATGGAAGATTGAAATCTCCTAGAACAGTGAGAGGAGTGTTTGCAGAAGGAAAAAACTAAGAAGCATGTCCATTTCATCTAGAACGTTTCCTAGAGAGCCAGGAGGACGGTAAATAACTAAGATGTGGAGGTTAGTTGGAGAGGAAATGAAATTCAAATAATGAAAAACTGAGATAAGACAGGGTGATAGGTGAGAAGGTCCATCTCTTGGACAACAGGAGACCTGTACCACCACCTCTGCCAGTTTCTCGTGGAGTGTGAGAGAATACATAGGCAGAGGATAGGGCAGCCGGTGTAGCTGAGTTCTGAGGAGATATCCAGGTCTCAGTTAGTGCCAGAAAGTCAAAAGAGTAATAGGTAGCTAGGGCAGAGATAAAATCTGCTTGCTTTTTTCAATACTTCACCACCCTGATCTCAACCCTTGTTACTGGTATGAAGAAGCAGCTCACTCATTCCTGTGATAACTACCATGAGAGACATAGTGGGTCCACACTTCACCCAGCTCTGGACATCAGAGGATTTGACCCACAAGACTGTAATCGAGGAACACGTCAGAGAATGCATCTCACCAAGAAAGACTGAAAGAAAGTGCTGTATATTAAGAAAAGTGTAGTTTGCATCAAAAAGAATGGAATGTCAGAAAGTCAAAAATGGATTTTGAGAAGTGAGCAAATATGAGAATCTGCCCTTTGTCAACAGTAAAGTGCTATTAGCCTCAAAGTATCCAGGCAACCAAACCCCTGTGTTCATCCACAGCTGTCCTGGACAAATGAGACTAAACTCACATATAGGGCACTGGAAAGTGGCTCAATTGAAAAATGAGAACACAATAAATTACATTTGTGTAATGATGTTGAAACTCAACTGTAGGGTTGGGATTTTATGCTTTATGGAGTCCTCGTCCATTGCTGATCTAGTCCAAGTCCTTAAAAGCTTCGACCACACCCAGCAGAAACACAGCACTCAGTTGACACTTGATGCTGCGTGAAAACGCTATGGGAACGTCTCTTTGTTTCCCGGTTGTGAAGCACGTGTGAGTAAACACGCCAAAATTTTGTCTTATATAACCTCGGTCAGGCGACGTCATCTGATACGGTGCACCTGCAGGTTATAAATAGGACTGAACCGGAGACATCCTCAGGTCTTTTTGTCCTCAAGGACCACATTGTGTGTGTGCGTGTGTGCAAGCACTTTTCCAAAGCAAAAAGAAAGTGAAAATGGAAAGTGTCTTATTACTTACCAGAAAGATGGCAGAGTTAGACACAAGATGCTTGCCTTTGTGTAAAAGTTCTCAATTAGAGCGATCTTCATGCTTTCTGTTTTGAATGTATGGGGGAAGAGCGTCTCGGGTTACTTTGCTGTAACCCTGTTCCCTGAAAAGGCGGGAATGAGATGCTGTGTGAAAACGCTATCTTTCTGTGTTGCCGGTTGTGAAGCATGTGTGTCAGGTGAAGTCATCTGATGATAAAGCGCACCTGCAGGTTATAAATAGGAGTGGACCAGAAACATTCCTCAGATTAATTTTGTCTGAAGAACATCCAGTCACGCAGGCAGTGCGGAATTGGAGCGCAGCATCTCGTTCCCGCCTTTTCAGGGGACAGGGTTACAGCAAAGTAACCTGAGACGTTCCCTTTCAAAGGCTACACTCGATGCTGCGTAAAAACGCTATGGGAACGAGAATACCAACGCCGCTGCACTGCAAGTGTCTGGACCCCAAGGTTGTGTAGCGTGTGTGCACAAGGCGGAGGAGGTCTCAGAACTGTATCTGGGAGGCTGACTCAAGGACCTGTGAGCCAGGAGTACCATGAACATCCAGACTATAAAATCTAACAAATGTGTGCGGAGAGGACCAACCTGCCGCATCACACACTTGCTGCAGGGGAATACCCTTTTGCCAGCGCAATAGATGAGGCGATCCCCCTTGTTGAATGAGCCCTAATTCCTAGGGGCAAAGTGAGCCCACGCGCCTCATAGAAGAGGGCAATAGGATCTCTCAACCAGTGTGGCAAGGTCTGTGTAGTGGCGACCGTCCCCCGGTTGCAGCCCCATAGCATATAAAAAACTGCTCTGACTTACGCCACTAGCTGGTGCGGTGAACGTAAATCTAAAGAGCATGTACTGAACACAGTAAGTGAAGTTTCTCCTGCTCCGAAGCTGTAAAAGGCGGAGCCCGAGCTTGGGGTCTGAACCACAGGGTCTAGCTTGATTTCCTTGAGGTTGTTGAGAATGGATTCGACACGAGCGGGAGACAGCTGTGCCTGCCTTACGATCGAATCCCATGTGACAACCAATTAAGTTGTCCTCTGAACAGGAAAGAGCACGCTTTTCGTGGCATTGAGTCTCAATCCTAAAAAACAAAGATTAGCTAGGACGACATCTTGATGTTGAAGCTCTAGCTACGGAGACTGGGCCAGCCAGTTGTGCAGGTAAAACCAAATGGAAAGACCCGATACTGGTAAGCTTCGCCCCCGAAAGCGAACCTCAGGAACCTCCTGTGTTGTGGCAATATTTCTATATGAAAGTATGCGTCCTTCACATCGATTGAGACAAATCAATCGCTTGGTAGGATTTGAGAACAATCACTTTGACAGGCAACATTTTGAAGCTGTATTTATTTATTTTTAGACAGCGGTTCAGCCTGCGAAAATCTAAAAATTGTTATATGTTCTAAAAAATGTTAAATGTTCAGCATCCCGAAACATGGCAGGGAAAAACCGAACAGCTAACACTTTATTGGAGACCCGATTGGTGTTGCCCGAAACACAGTGGTGGCGGAGCATGAACACCGACATCCTTGGGGTGCCAGGGAGAACACTTCATTCTCGAAAAGAATTCTACGTGCCTCTCCCCATTGGGGGGCCACCCCCATGGTCCTGGGCACATGAGCCTCAGGACTTCTTTGTGAAGAAGACAGTATGCCGATCCGACTTTTTTTGAGGCGGACTGCGCTGCACCCCAATATTTACGAGGGGGTGCCCGGCTCAAAACACTCTCCTTGTGTGCTTCACGCCTCGCGAAAGTCAGACCTGGTCGAGACTGGGTGGCCAACAGTCCCGACTCTTAAGCACAGTGGGGAAGGAATTTCCACATCAACTATATTCAAATAAATAAATAAGTCGATGGCACAAAAACACAGGATGAATAAAGCTTACTCCATGAAAGGGTTAATCCGTCAGGGAGGTTGCTAAGGAAAGGAAGGGGGCATCATTGAGGCTCCGCCCCCCGACAGAAACCTGTCATCTAATTTATTTTTTTATTTATTTTTAGTGCTTGAAGGCTATATCCATCTCCGCGGCAGCGAGAGAAAATGTCTATCCTGCCCATTTCACAAGAAGTGCGAGGGAAGCAGACGGAGGAATTTCCCGAACCGATGAGAACGCGAAAGAAAGGAGAAAAATCCGTGTCTCGCAGCTCTGCCGGATGGTCGTTTTAAGCCCAAGGAATGCGCAGCGGCCCGTTGCTTTTCTGTAAAGAATGCGAGCCGCCGTGAAGCACTTTAATCGAGACAGTCAGTGTGGAGATTGCCCCTCTGGGGTGGATTTATTACACGGAGAGACACATCTCGCTTGAAACTCAGCGATATCAGTGAGAACACTTCCTTATTTTTGCTGGTTTACATGGTGTGGAAATCGCGCTCCGAAAGAGCGGAGGTACGGAGCTCCTTACAAACTCCACCATATCGGTAAGTTAATCTTTTTTTTAATCACTTGCACACATCACATGCAATCACAATACGGTCCTGAAGACAAAAAGATCTAAGAAATGTTTTTCGGTTCACGCCTATTTATAACCTGCAGGTGTGTTTCATCAGATGACGTCCCCTGACCGAGGTTATATATGCCAAAATTAGGCGTGTTTGATACACACATGCTTCACAACTGGCAACACAGAATGATGTTCCTATAGCGTTTTCACGCAGCATCGAGTGTAGGCTTTGAAAGGAAACATGCTATCCTCGGGCTTGAGGGAGGATGTGAGCATTGCAAACTCTTCCCTATTAAAGTCCTTTGCACTCGAAGGACTTTAATAGGCGCATTCCTGGGGTTCGCGTGCAGATCTGGCTGAAGCGCATGAGACGAAATCTTCCCTTTCTCTCTGTCTCCTTTACCGTCCACTTCTTAAGCACGCTTCGGCGCTTCATGTGAAGGGGGGGAAGAAACTTTATTTCTCGCTTCCGCGGAGATGGAAACTATCACTTCAAAGCGCTCTTCTAGCGATGAGCGAGCATATCAGGAGTTATTAGAGGTGGTTACACGCGCGGTCAATCGCTTACACCTCGATTCGCCGTAAAAAAAAAAAAGAAAGTCCACCTCTTTGGCGACCTCCATGAGTTAACTTATTCATGGAATAAGCCATACTGTATTCATCCCGTGTTTTTGTGCTATTAACAATTTAAATTTGTTCGAATGTCGTTGATGCGATCTCTATCCTGGGAGCTCATCCTCTCTGAAAAAGTCTACACTTCCCACCAAGCCGTGTAGACTAACATCTTTGTTGGTGGGAAAAGCTTTTTTAGGCAGCTGGTCAGGCTGGTGCTGCCCTGCACACCATGGCTTTGCAGGCATAATGTACCAGACTGACCTACTGAGACGGGGAGGGGTGCGTAAAAATTCCAATGAGAAATATAGACTCCTTCCTGGCACCCTCAGGAGGCTGTGATTTAATCTCCGCCACCACTGGTGTTTCGGGGAGCAACGGTCTCTAGCGAAACTCTCTCTGTTCGGTTCTTTCCTGCCATGTTTCAGGATGCTGAACATTTAACACCCCCCCCCTCCCCCCCATCTAGCCGAAGTGTCAATACTTGTATGTCTTGTATGTTGTATGTCATGTATGTCTCTTTAGGTACAAAGCACTGTAGTGATTACAGACTTTGCTGGAAAAAAGGGGGCCATAGAACATGTTCCCCTTCCAGTCAGAGAATCAGGCTATTACAGTCAGTATTTCTTGGTTTTCAAGAGAGACGGGGGGTTGCGTTCAATTTTATATCTTTGTGGGGTGAATATTAAAATGTTGACAGACAAAATGATTGTTTCTCAAATCCAACCAGAGAATTGGTTTGTGACAATCGACCTGAAGGACGCATATTTTTATATAGAAATATTGCCACAATACACAAAGTTCCTAAGGTTCGCTTTCGGGGGCGAAGCCTACCAGTATCGAGTCCTTTTATTTGGCCTAGCCATGTCACCCCACACATATATAAAATGTATGAATTCAGCCCTGGCTCTATGATTTCAGGGCATCCATATCCTAAATTACATAGACGGCTGGCTGATTCTGGTTTAGTCTTAGCAGCTAGTGCTTCGACATCCTAGCTCACTTCGATTCATAGGATTGAGACTCAACGCTACGAAAAGCGTTCTCTTTCTCAAGTACGACATATTATGGGTGTCACATGGGATTCAACCGCAATGCGAGTTGTAACAGCTTTCTCCTGCACATGATGAATCCGTTCTTAATCCTTTCCTAAAGGAAATCAAGCTAGGCCAGAAAGTAACTTTTTGCTACTTTCAGAGAGTGTTAGGTCTCATGGCAGCTGTATCTACAGCGATACCGTTGGACCTTCTGCCCATGAGATCGTTTTCGTTATGGCTAGGGAATGTCATTCAAGGGCCAATTCCCAGAGGCAATGAGGGTTACGTGCCAAGAGCTTCGTACCCTTTCTATGTGGTTCAGACCCCAGTCTTTGGCTCTGGGTCCCACTTTAGGTCCGTGTTGTCCTCGCAAACTGCTAATGACAGACGCTTCCCTCACAGGGTGGGGTGCGGTCTTAGATGGCCGTCCAGCCCAAGGGATCTGGAGAGGTCATCTTCTCGCGTGGCACATCAATTGCCTCGAAACGATGACTCTATTTCTGGCCCTGAAATACTTCCTCCAGCAGCTGAGAGGCTACCATGTACTAGCTGCTAAAGGGAGTATTTCAACACTATGGTAATCTAGGAAATAATCGCTTGGACAGACTGTGCTTGTGCCGCTGGGAAAAGCTAGCGCATCAGATTCTGCTTTGGGGCACAGGACAAGTTCCTGTCCCTTAGGATGATTTACATTCCAGGACATATGAATATGGGAGCAGACTTGCTGTCCAGACAGGCTGTGACACGGGGTTTGGAAACCACACCCCGAAGTAGTCAGTCAAATTTGGGAGAAGGCACAATGTCCGCTTTATTACTCTCCTTAGCTCTGCTCTCAGGAGTCCTGGCAAAGGTCTGTCAACATTGATAGTGCCCCATTGGCCCGACGTGTGGTGTGTGGTGTTCAGATCTAATATCTTTCCTGTGAGAAGGGGGCTTCTGTCTCAGGCGCAGGGGGCCAACATTCCATCCTCGGCCCGAGCTCTTCTACTTTCATGTCTGGCCCCTGAGGGGGACCAGTGAAGAGAGGCTGGTCTTCCAGCCAGTGTAATTAAAACTATACTAAGTGCTAGGACCCCCTTCACTAGAAGAACTTATGCCCTCAAATAAAGTGTATTGAAAATTGGTGCATAGTAAAAGATGTAGACCCAGTATACTGCCAAATTGTTTCAATGCTGGAGTTTCTACAAGAAAAAGGACCTCGGGCTTATGCCCTAGTATTTTTAGAACATACATAGCCGCTTGTAGTGGCGTACCTTTCGTACCACTTTTTCGTACCACAAAAGAGTTTACTGAAAAAATGCAAAACGAAAATACAAAGGTACAATAGACTCGATATAACTCAGTCAAAAAACTATGTTGCTTCCAACCTCCATAACTGCAATCTGACCTAAGCGTACGAACTAATGACATCATGACGTAGTACTGCCGGAAGCCAAAAAAATACCAAACAAATCTATTTAAATTTTATAAATTAATAAATTATGCATTTTAGATAGTATACTTACTATGAATTCTTATTACATTCCAATATCAATTTTTACCATGTTTGAACCTTTTTAACTAAAATATCATTACAAATGAATTATTTATTTAATAAACTATTTTAGCTTGTCATGTTCTGACTGATGGGGTTTTTGTGGAAAGCACCCTTTAGTTGCATGCTTATTTGTGGAACTAAACGGTTGAGGCCGCCCACTAGAGCAACAGACGCTTCTTGGGATCTAGCTATTGTGACAGAACGGTTGGTTGACACCCCTTTTGAATGATTAGAGTCAGCGCCTGTCAGGCTATTCTGCATCCTCACCCCAACCAAGCTTCCATTCTCGACTATGCACCCAGTTGTTCTCGAAGCCTCTGTCCTCCGCCATTTACAGCTCCGGAGCAGGAAAGACTTCACTTACTGTCTCCAGTTCGTGCTCTTTAGATTTACAGTACACCCACCGCACTAGCCAGTGATGTAAATCACTGCACATACACAGCGCCTGCATGCACAAACGAAAACACTTATCTGCCAGGATTTATTTTTTACTTTTTTAGAAGGTGAAGTGCAGGTTAATTTGTTTCCATTATTTTTTATGGGAAAATTAAATTTAGTTTATGAGTGTTTTGGAATACGAGCTTATTTCCAGAACAAATTACGCTCATAATCCGAAGTTCCACTGTATCACTTTTCCTGTGTGCAATCCCAAAATTGCTACATTGGGCTCCTCCTCAAACTTATAAAACTGCATTGGACCAACTTCATACTGTATGTTCTTCTTCCTTTGATTTTCAATGGTCCTTTGTATCCTGTCATCCTGATTGTATCTTCCAGCCCTAAATGCCTCAAAAACCTACAACCCCCTGGAATAAGTCCAGAAGGTCAGAGAACTTTCTCAGGAGTCCCAGACTTCCTGTGCACTTCCTGTCTCACATAACCAGTATGTTTCAGAAATTTTAGTAACATGCACTCAAAAGTAGACCAATAATAAGTGGACCATCGTGACCCAATCATAACAATTTTATTAAATGCATTTGGGTCAAAGCCTAAGTGCAGAAAACAAAGTTGAAATTAAATTGGTTTATTTTCATGTGCTTTCGATAAGACAAAACCTAAGCCTACTTATGGTAAAAAAAAAAAATCTCTAACATGATCAAATCTGTAAAAAGTCTGTAAAAGCTGGATAATTGGTGAAGGAGAGGTGTGTCCACACATAAAAATATCCACTAGTTTCCGTCATCAATCAATTCCGAGGAAAAGCATAGATTGGAGGCAGTGGTAAGTCTTTGTTCCCCATTCCATTAATCCAGGAGACTTACTGGCAGAGGTTCGCCTCATTATAAATAGGGAAGGTGCTAAATGTGTTGCGTTGGCTTACAGTGGCCAGGTCTGTCTATGTCTGCTCTGCAACAGAGAGACACTGAAGGTAAAAGCAGTTCCATTATTCCCCTACCTGAAATAGTTTAACAGTCACCTGATGATACTCTGACTCATGCCCTCCATAAGGTGAAAGTGATTGTTGACCATTTACTTTAGCCATACAGTATGTGGCACTTTTTACCCCTATTTCATAATTATTAAGGAAAGGACTATTGACGCAGGACACAGCCAATCTGATGTTGGGCCATTTAGTAATAAACAAAACACTAAAGCATCTAATGAGCCATTTTTATTGGCTTGGTATTTGCCAGCAAGGTCAGTCCCAAAGGCGCCTTTTTGCCAATTACCATCAAGATAGCATCAATATAATTTTGGAAAGAATTAGTATGGATCTTGTTGGGCCTTAGGGGCATCACTTAGTTTACATTTACAACATTTGGCAGATGCTCTTATCTATAGTGACTTACATTTCAAGTCAAGTAAGTCAAGCAGGTTTTTATTGTCATTTCAATCATATACAGTTTAGTACACAGTGAAACGAAACAACATTTCTCTACGACCAAGGGTGCTACATACAGAGGTGTACAGTAACGAGTTACATTTACTCCATTAAATTTACTTAGGTAACTTATCAGTAATCTATAACTAGTTTTACTGCATATGACGTAAAACATTTGCCAATCTAATAATGCAAATCATTAACAGGACTTCCATACCAGATCAGCCCGGGTTAACAATGACCGCCACTGGTGCTGTTGACCTACAGGGTGCTGTTGGAAATTGTGCTACTGTTGGTTGAAGAAGGAGGGGAGTAAGGATTGTTCACAGGCAGAGAGAGAAAAGGAAAGGCAAAAGTTTTGGAATGACAGTAAGGACTTTAAATGTTGGGATTATGAAAGGGAAGGCAAGAAAGTTGGTTGACATCATGCAGAGAAGAAAGGTGGACATATTGTGTGTGGAAACACAGTAATGCTAAAAGCTTAGGAGCAAGGTTAAAGTTGTTTTACCATGGTGTGGACGAGTAAAGAAATGGAGTAGGAGTTATCCTGAAAAAGTAATTTGTAAGGAATGTTTTGGTGAAAAGAGTATCAGATAGGTTAATGAGTTTGAAAATTGATTGTGTGATGTGCAATGTTGTTAGTGCTTATGCTCCACAGGTCTGATGCGAGTAAGAATAGAAGGAGAAATTCTGGAGTGAGTTAGATAAAGTGATGCCGAGCATTCCCAGAGGTGAGAGTGGTGATTGGTGCAAATTTTAATGGACATGTTGGGGAAGGGAACAGAGGTTTGAGATAAGAATCTAATGAGAATCAGATGAGAATCTTATGGGCAGGTTTGGTCTTCAGGACAGGTAGAAGGACAGATGGTGGTGGACAGTGCAAAGAGGATGGAAATGGCAGTAGTGAATACTTTCTTCCAGAAGAGGCAGGAACATAGGGTGATTATAGGAATAGGGGCAGGAACACTCAGGTGGACTACATCTTGTGTCAGCATTGTAATCTGAAGGAGATCAGTTACTGCAAAGTATTAGTAGGTGAGATTATAGCCAGACAACACAGGATGGTGGTTAGTAAAATGACCCTGGTGGTGAGGAAGGTGAAGAGGACAAAGGCAAAGCAGAAGACAAAGTGGTGAAAGTTGAAAAAGGAAGAATGTTGTGCAGGTTTCTGGAAGGAGTTGAGACAGGTTCTGGGTTGTCAGGAGGTACCTCTAGTTGACTAGACAACTACAGCTAAGGTGATCAGGGAGACAGGTAGGAGGGTACTTGGTGTATTATCAGGAAAGGAAAAAGTGGACAAGAAGACTTGGTGGTGAAACGAGGAAGTCCAGGAGGGTATACAAAGAAAGAGGCTAGCTAAAAAGAAGTGGGGCACTGCAAGGACTAAAGAAAATAGACAGGGAGTAAGGTGAAGGTAGAGGTGCCTAACAAAAAGCATATGAGGACTTGTATGCTAGGTTGGACAGTAAGAGGAAAAGGTAGATCTGTACAGGTTGGCGAGACAAAGAGATAGAGATGGGTAGGATGTGCAGCATGTTAGAGTGGTTAAAGATAGGGACGGAAATGTACTAACAGGTGCCAGGAGGGTGATGGGAAGATGGAAGGAGTACTTAGAAGTACTTAGGAGTTAAGTAGAAAAGGTGAATGTGGAGCAGGAAGTAGCAAAAATCAGTAAGAGTGAGGTGATGAGGGCATTAAAGAGGATGAAAAGTGGAAAGGCAGTTGGTCCTGATGACAAACCTGTGGAAGTGTGGAAGAGCTTAGGAGAGGTTGCAGTAGAGTTTCTGACTAGTCTGTTTAACAAGATTTTGGAGAGTGAGAGGATCCCAAAAGAAAGGAGGAGAAGTGTATTAGTGCTGATCTTTATCAACAAGGGAGATGTGCAGAGCTATGGCAACTACAAAGGAATAAAGCTGATGAGCCATTTAGTGAAGCTTTGGGAAAGAGTAGTGAAAGCTAGGGTAAGGGCAGAGGTAAGCATTTGTGAGCAGCAATATGGTATTATGCCTAGAAAGAGTACAACAGATGCAATATTTGCTTTGAGGATCCTCGGATGGAGAAGTACCAAGAAGGTAATAGTGAGTTGCATTATGTCTTTGTAGATTTGGAAAAAGCGTATGAGAGGGTGCCAAGAGCAGAGCTCGTATTGTATGAGGTCAGGAGTGGCAAAGAAGTATGTGAGAGTGGTGCAGGGCATGTATGAGAGCTGTAAGACAGTGGTGAGATGTGCTGTAAGTGTGACAGAAGAGTTCAAGGTGGAGGTGGGTCTGCATTAAGGATCGGCTCTGAGCCCCTTCTTGTTTGCTATGGTGATGGACAGGATGACAGATGAGGTTAGACAGGAGTCTCTATAGACAATGATGTTTGCAGATGACTTTGTGCTTTGTAGCGAGAAAAAGACAGAAAACATATGTGTGAATAAGAGGATCCTAAGTGGAACAGTAAGGCTACAGGGAGCAGAAGTAAAGAAGGTGCAGGACTTTAGGTACTTAGGGTCAACAGCCCAGAGCAAAGGAGAGTGTGGAAAGGAGGTAAAGAGGCATGTACGGGCAGGTTGAAAAAAAGTGAAGAAAAGTGTCAAGTGTGTTGTGTGATAAAAGAGTATCAGCGGAAATTAAAGGAAAGGTGTATAAGACAGTGGTGAGACCAGCGATGCTCTACAGCTTAGAAAAATTGGAACTAAAGAAAACACAGGAGGCAGAGTTGAAGGTAACAGAGATGAAGATGTTAAGGTTCTCTTTGTGAATGACAAGGATAGATAGAATCAAGAATGAGTTCATGAGAGGGAAAACCCATGTTAGATGTTTTGGAGATAAAGTCAGAGAGGCTAGATTGAGGTGGTTTGGACATGTTCAGAGGAGAGATTGTAAGCATATTGGTAGAAGGATGCTGTGGTTAAACTCTAAAGGAAGACGTGGTCGTTCTGCATGTCAAACCGAACGTAGAAGCAGTTTATCCCATCTGGAAGGGAGCCGTCATTGTCACAGTCAGTCCTGTGTCCTGTAGTTGGTGACGTTTTGTTTAGGCAGTTCCTGGGGCTTTCTGGCCATTATAGGAGGTTTGTAGCTAGATTTTTGGATGTCATCAGGGGGAACCAGAGGGACCAGTGGATGCACCCATGGAAATGAGATTTTAACCAGCTGAAAGCAGTTTTGTGTAGGGGTCATTGCTGCATTCTTCTGACCTTTTTACCACTTTCCTTCGCGTGGTGGTTAAGGGGGCATTGAATGTCTGTACTCTATATTGTACTTGTAGGATAGAAATTTACTATATAAATCACTTGCATACATTTTTATAGCATAAAGTCTTGAATAACAAACATAAAATTTGTAAAAGATCTAAGCTTTATCATGTATTCAAGAGCGCATCCCCTGGGATGTTTTGCTTCCCTCTGCTTAAGTGGGACAATCACATTGACTCCCTTGTCAATAAGGCCTATCAGAGGTTGTATTTCCATTGTCAGCTGAAAAAGTTTAACCTGCCACAGAAGCTGCTCACGCAGTTCTACTTAATCGTCGATGAATCTGTCCTGCACGCTTCAATTACTGTCTGGTTTGGCTCAGCTACAAAATCAGACATCAGAACACTTTAAAGGATGGTTTAGACTGTTGAAAGGATTATCAGTGTTTCTCTGCCCACCCTGTATTTATTAAGAACCCCAACTTGTCCGCCCTGTAGCCCTAACCCACATTTGCGCTTACATCAGTTAGCAGACACCTGTATGTACATTTATCTAATTAACTGTCTGAACAGGTGAGGGTTGATGTCTTTGATGAAAGGTTCAACAGTAGCATGTTGGCCTGTTAGGGCAGGACAATGCCCATCCCACTCGGGACGGTGCTGCTCTCATTTCTTGTAGTTTGGCTCATAGTCTCAGACCAAACTTAGTTAATCGCTGATTACCCAAAACCCAGGCCAGGGACCAGACAAACAGGTTAATCCAATCATCTGCTAGCTACAGAAATCAAAATTCAATTAATTTTCAAATATTTTTATTTGTCACATACACAGTCATATACAGTACGAAATGTAGTGAAATGCTTAAACATAGAGTCGTCACTAAGGTTTCACCATATTGAGACTGTCTATACCCAGAGCTAAACAAAATTTTGAAAAGACCCAGAAAGTCTGTTTTGGTCATTTAATTAGCATAGAGATCATGAATTCAAAGCACAGAATAATTAAATTTAATTAAATTTTATTTTTATAGCAATAAAATAATATAATATTATTTATTAATATTAAAATATAATTTTGGGGCTTTGTAAGAAAAAGCTCTGCCCCCAGCTGTAGTTTTCATAATATGCGGTACTGACATGCAGCCTGCATCCTTTGATTAAATTAGGCGTGGCGGATCGTAAGACACTAGCAGTTCGCTCAGATACTGCGGTGCGAGACCATTTAACGCTTTATATGTAAAGAGTAGTATTTTTTAAATCATTGCGAAATTTCACGGGGAGCCAATGAAGTGAAGATAAGGTAGGTGTGATGTGTTCGTATTTTCTGATTCTAGTGAGGACACTCGCTGCTGCATTTTGGACTAGCTGAAGCTTGTTTATGCATCTAGTTGAACAACCAGACAGTGGGGCATTACAATAGTCCAACCTAGAGGTGATAAAAGCATGAACTAGTTTTTCTGCATCATTTAGCGACAGTATATTTCTTATCTTGGAAATATTTCTGAGGTGATAGAATGCTATCCTGGTAACATTATCTACATGTGCTTCAAATGAAAGGCTGGAATCTATAATCACACCGAGGTCTTTTACTGTTGCACTCGATGGAACAAAAAGGCCATCTAAAGTTGCAGTGTGATTTAAAATCTTACTTCTAGCGGAAGCCGGTCCTATGACTAGAACTCCCGTCTTATCAGGATTAAGCAGAAGAAAGTTAATTAGCATCCAATCTCTGATGTTCTGCACACATTGCTCAACTTTATTAAGCTGTTTTTTCTCATCTGGTTTTGCTAAGACATATAACTGTGTCTCGTCAGCATAACAATGAAAACTAATACCAGGTTTACGGATTATGTTGCCTAGAGGAACCATGTGAAGGGGAAAAAAAAGCAGTGGGCCTAAAACTGAACCTTGTGGAACACCAAACTCCACCAGAGAGCATGCAGAATAATCACCATTTCAGTCTACATACTGATAACGATCGGTCAAATAAGATCTGAGCCAGTAGAGGGCTGTACCCTTAATTCCTACTACAGTTTCTAATCTGTGAAGGAGAATACCATGATCAATAGTGTCATAAGCTGCACTGAGGTCGAGTAATACGAGCATAGTTAAACAACCCTGATCAGAGGCCAATAGGAGATAATTTACCACTTTAACAAGTGCTGTCTCTGTGCTGTGATGGGGCCTAAATCCTGACTGATACAGTTCATGTATGCTATTTCTATGTAGATATGAGCATAGCTGCTTTGCTATTTTTTCGAGAATCTTAGAGATAAACTATTATATTTAAAAGTAATATTTTGGCACATACCTAATGCTAAATGAGGAATTAATTATTCTCAACAGGGGTTCTGTTATTGCTGGTACCATCTATTTAAGAAAATGTGTCTGTATAGAATCTAATATACAGGTTGATGAATTTGCAGAAGAGATGAGTGAAATTAGTTCATTTTTTTTAAGGGGAGTAAAGTATTCTAGATTCCGATCTGACATAGTTCGTTTAACATCTGCATCAATTGCATTGTCCGGTTTCAAAGCCCCAATTTTATGCCTGATATTTACAATTTTATTATTAAAAAAGTTAATAAAGTCCTCACTATTGCACGATGTTGTTGTGGAGATTTCTGAAGTCGTCTTATTTCTAGTTAATTTGGCTATGGTATTGAATAAAAATCTAGGATTATTTTTGTTATTTTCTATAAGAGTGGAGAGATATGTTGATCTAGCTACACTAAGAGCTTTTCTGTGGTTCAGGATGCTCTCCTACCATATTTGAAATACTAACTATTTAGTTTTACGCCATTTATGTTCTAATTTCCGAACAAGTACATGTGTCGTCGTTATACCAGGGAGCAAGTTTCTTTTCTCTGATTATTTTTCATTTTTAACTGGAGCTACAATATCCAAGGTATAACGGAACGTTGATTCTAAATATTTAGTCGCCCGATCGAATTCTGTGGGGTCAGACGGTGATCCAATCATCAGGGTGCACACTAACACACACTTATTACAAGTAAAATTACCACTAACGAGGGAGGAAGAATGTCTAAGCATCCTGCACTCCACACACTGAACAAGCTGAATATTATCCATTATATCGTACCTGAGTCAGAGTTTAGTTGTTCTGAGCTGAATTCCGTTTGTTGTTCTTAGACGAAGAAACTCGCACATTCTCAAAAAAGCCCAAAAAACTGAAAAAGGCGAAGTCCAATAGTTTGAAAAACTTAACAAAACCTAGTTGCTATTAATGTTATTATTATATAAACGAAAAAGCTATATAATTTAAACGCTGATAAAAACCACAGCGAATACACAGCCAGCACCTCTGATCTGAAGCTAGGACTGTTATATATAAGTTCCCTTTCAAAGGCTAGACTCGATGCTGCGTGAAAACGCTAAGGGGAACATCTTGTCATGTTGCCGGTTGTGAAGCATGTGTGTACCAAACACGCAAAATTTTTGGCTTTTATAACCTCGGTCAGGTGACGTCATCTGATAGGACGCACCTGCAGGTTATAAATAGGAGTGAACCGGAAACATTCCTCAGATTCTTGTCTTCACCTAGTTGTGAGCGTGTGTGTCTAACCAGCAAAATGAGTTTAAACGAGATGTTCCTCCGTGTGTATAATCCATATCGGAGGGCGATCTCTACACTTTACTGCTTCGATTAAGTGCTACGCGCGCGCCTCGCATTCCGAGCCGCCGCGCATTCCTGGGGCTTAAACTTGTGCATCCGGCAGAGCAGTGAGAGACGGATTTAAAACTCCTTTCTTTCGCGTTCTCATCGGATCGGGAAATCCCTCTGTCCGCTCGCAAGCGCGCGCTGCGCTTCTTGTGAATGGGCAAGGATAAACATCCTCTCTTGCTTCCGCAGAGATGGTAATAGCCTCTAAGCACTTAAAAATAATAAAAATAAAATAAAAATAAAAACATAGACGGCAGGTTCTGTCGGGTGGCCGGGGGCAGAGCCTCAACGACGCTCTCTCCCCTTTTCTTAGCAATCTCCATATGAGTTAACCCTTTCATGAAGTATGCTGTATTCATCCCGTGTTTTCTTGCCATCAACTTATTTATTTATTTAAATATAGTTGAGGTAGAAACGCGGAGTTATATGATGACACCCAGATAGAAGAGACGCTTCCAGGCTATCTCTCTTCTGGGACATCATCCTTCCTGAAAAGCTATTACTTCCTTTCAAGCTGTGTAGACTTTTTATCTTCCCTGGAGGGAAAAGCTTTTCAGGCAGCAGGTCAGGTTGGCGCATTGCACACCATGGCGGTTTTGCACACCTACCAGGCTGACCTGCTGAGAGACTTGAGTACTGGCGGGGCTCTGCAAGGTTAGGCGTATTGGACTTATGCCGGGCCACAGACTTGTCTCTTCGTGCAACAAAGCAGACGGCTCGTGCTATCGGCCGTTTTATGGCTGCTATGGTCTCCGCGGAGAGCCACTTGTGGTTGAATCTCAGGGGCATTAAGGAGAAGGATTGTGTATTCCTCCTCAATGCCCCATCTCGCCTCCCGGCCTACTTGGTGATGTCGTTAACTCGGTCGCCACTAGGTTCATGAGGCGAAGTTATATAACAAGCCTTCGGGAAATTCCTTCCCCACCTTGCTCAAGAGTCGGGACTGTCGGCCACCCAGTCTCGACCGGGTCTGACTGTTGCGAGGCGTTAAACACAAAAGGAGAGTGTTTTTGAGCTGGGCACCACCTCGACAAGATTGGGGTGCGTCACGCAATCCGCCTCAAAAGAAGTCAGACTGGCATATTGTCTTCACAAAGAAGCCCTGAGGTTCATGTGCCCAGGACTGTGGGGGGTGGCCCCCCAATGGGGAGAGGCACGCAGAATTCCTTTTTAAGAATGAAGTGTTCTCCCTGGCACCCCCAGGAGGTTGGTGTTCTTGCTCCGCCACCACTGGTGTTTCGGGCAACTCCAGTCTCCAATAAAATGTTAGTTCTTCGGGTTTTTCCTGCCGTGTTTCAGGATGCCGAACATCTAACATCCCCCCCAAGCCGCTGAGCTTTGCCCCTTTCAGAGAAACTGTCCTCTTTGTCAAGGGAAATCAAGCTAGACCAGAAAGTGACCATCACTTTCAGAGATCTTAGCTCTCATGGCAGCTGTATCCACGGTGACGCCTTTGGACCTTCTGCACATGAGAGCATTTCAGTTGTGGCTAAGAACCAGGGAATTTTACTCTAGGGCCAATCCCCAATAAGGGCTACGCGCCAGGTGCTTCGTACCCTTTCTATGTGGTTCAGACCCCGGTTTCTGACTCTGGGTCCCACTCTAAGTTCGTCTTGTCGTCGCAGATGCTAACGACAGACGTTTCCCTCATGGGCTGGGGTGCGGTCTTAGATGACCGTCCAGCCCAAGGGAGCTGGAGAGGCCATCTTTTTGCGCGGCACATCAATTGCCTCAAAATCATGGGTCTATTTCAGGCCCTAAAGCACTTCCTCCAGTAGTTGAGACTACCATGTCCTAGTGCGGGTGGACAACACTATGGCAGTCTCATATATTAATCGCCAGGGCGGACTGTGCTCGCGCCGCTAAATAGCTAGCGCACCAGGTTCCTCTCCCTCAGAGCGATTTACATTCTGGGAAAATTTCATGTAGCGGAGGTGGACCTCTTTGCCTCGCAAGATCAGCAAATGTCCCCTTTACTACTTTCTGACTTCCAGCCCCTGCGTCTGGACGCCTTGGCGGTCCCTGAACAGGACCAACTAAGTCAAGCTGGTCTTTCAGCCAGCGTAATTAAGACTATTCTAAGTGCTAGGACTGCCTCCCCTCAAATAGAATGTATTTGAAAGTTGGTGCATGACGAAGCAGGTAGACCCAGTCCACTGCCGAATTGTTTCAGTGCTGGAGTTTCTGCAGGAAAAATTTGTCCTCTGGCTTGTGCCCCTTATTGAACCACTAGAGTCAGCGCCTCAGGTTTCTGACCCTTAAGATGGTTTTTCTAAATGATGTTACCTTTCTAAGAGGATCGGAGATCACTATTGTTTTTGAAGCCTTCTGTTCTCCGCCTTTACAGCTTCGGAGCAGGAGAGACTTCACTCACTGTGTCCAGTTACGTGCTCTTCAGATTTACGTCCACTGCATCAGCCAGTGGCGTAAGTCAGAGCAGCTTTTACATGTTTCGGGGCCACAAGCTGCGTGAGAGATGCTATTGCCCTCTCCTATGAGGCGCGTGGGCTCACTTCGCCTCTAGGAATCAGGGCTCATTCAACCAGGGGAATCGCCTCATCTATTGCACTAGCAAGAGGTATTCCCTTGCAGCAAGTATGTGACGCGTAGGGTTGGTCCTCTCCGCACACATTTGCCAACATGCATCCTATGGTTTTGAAGCCTTCTGTCCTCCGCCTTTACAGCTTCGGAGCAGGAGAGACTTCACTTACTGTGTCCAGTACGTGCTCTTCAGATTTACGTCCACCGCATTAGCCAGTGGCGTAAGTCAGAGCAGCTTTTACATGTTTTGAAGCATCAAGCTGCGTGAGAGATGCTATTGCCCTCTCCTATGAGGCGCGTGGGTTCACTTCGCCTCTAGGAATCAGGGTTTATTCAACCAGGGGAATCGCCTCATCAATTGCACTAGCAAGAGGTATTCCCTTGCAGCAAGTCTGTGATGCGGAGGGTTGGTCCTCTCCGCACACATTCGCCAATATGCATCCTATTGTTTTGAAGCCTTCTGTCCTCCGCCTTTACAGCTTCGGAGCAGAAGAGCCTTCACTTACTGTGTCCAGTACGTGCTCTTCAGATGTACGTCCACCGCATTAGCCAGTGGCGTAAGTCAGAGCAGCTTTTACATGTTTTGAAGCCGCAAGCTGCGTGAGAGATGCTATTGCCCTCTCCTATGAGGCGCGTGGGCTCACTTCGCCTCTAGGAATCAGGGTTTATTCAACCAGGGGAATCGCCTCATCAATTGCACTAGCAAGAGGTATTCCCTTGCAGCAAGTCTGTGATGCGGAGGGTTGGTTCTCTCCGCCCACATTTTCCAATATGCATCCTATTGTTTTGAAGTTTTCTGTCCTCGCCTTTACAGCTTCGGAGCAGGAAAGACTTCACTTACTTTGTCCAGTACGTGCTCTTTAGTTTTACGTCCACCGTATTAGCTAGTGGCGTAAGTCAGAGCAGCTTTTACATGGTCTGGGGTCGCAACGGGGGGTGGCCCCCACTACACTGGGCTATTGCCCCCTCCTATAAGGCGTGTGGGCTCACTTCGCCTCTAGGAATCAGGGCTCATTCAACCAGGGGAATCGCCTCATCAATTGCACTAGCAAGAGGTATTCCCCTGCAGCAAGTGTGTGACACGGAGGGTTGTCCTCTTCGCACACATTTATTACATTTATAGTCTGGATGTTCATGCTACTCCGGGCCCACGGGTCCTCAAGTCAGCTACCCAGACATAGTTCTGAGACCTTCTCGGCCTTGTGCGCACACGCTACACAACCTTGGAGTCCAGACACTTGCAGTGCGGCGGCGTTGGTACTCTCGTTCCCTTAGCGTTTTCACGCAGCATCGAGTCTAGCCTTTGAAAGGGAACGTCCCGGGTTACTTTCATAAACAGCGTTTTTACATGTAAGAGATCGTCTCGGGTTACTTTGCTGTAACCCTGTTCCCTGAAAAGGCGGGAACGAGATGCTGCATGAAAACGCTATGGGGAACATCTTGTCATGTTGCCGGTTGTGAAGCATGTGTGTACCAAACACGCCAAATTTTTGGCTTTTATAACCTCGGTCAGGTGACGTCATCTGATAGGACGCACCTGCAGGTTATAAATAGGAGTGAACCAGAAACATTCCTTAGATTAATTTGTCTGAACGGACGTCCGGTCACATAGGCAGTGCGGCATTGGGACGCAGCATCTCGTTCCCGCCTTTTCAGGGAACAGGGTTACAGCAAAGTAACCCGAGACGATCTCTTACATGTAAAAACGCTGTTTATGAAAGTATCATAGATCAAGAGTTTGATATACTGAGTTTAACAAAAACCTGAATTAAACAGAACCCCTTATGCAAATAAAAAATATATTTCTCTATATATTAACAGTTACCATATGAAATGATTTAGTGTTCTGTGTCATGATCCCTCTACTGATCTACTGATAAATTGAAAATATTTTATAATGTTAACATTCTTCGTTTCTACACTCACTGATACTATCTAATAATTAACAGAAATGTTTGAAAATATTCGTATAATAAAAAATATCAAGCCTCCTCTTTATCTCTCAGATTCTGGGAAAGATAGTAGCGCAGCAGCTACTATAGAATATTTACATAGAAATAGCATACACAAATTGTATCAGTCAGGATTTAGGCATCATCACAGCACAGATAAGACTTAAAGTAGTAAATGATCTCCTATTGGCCTCTGAACAGGGTTGCGCCACTATGCTTGTGTTACTCGATTTAAATAGTGACTATTCTGCATTTGGGGTTTGGTTTCAGGCCCACTGCTTTTTTTCTCTTTACATGCTTCCTCTGGGCAACATAATTCGTAAGCATGGTATCAGTTTTTATTGTTATGCTAATAACACACAGTTATGTCGCAAAAAAAAACAGATGGGAAAAAAACAGTTTAATAAAGTTGAGCAACGTGTGAAGGATGTAAGAGACTGGATGTTAATGAACTTCCCTCTGCTTAATCCTGATAAGACAGAAGTTCTAGTCATAGGACTACATGCAGCTAAAAGCAAGCTTTTTAAACACACTGTAACTTTAGATGCCCTTTCTCTTCCATCAAGTGCAACAGTAAAATACCTTGGTGTAATTATAGAGTCCAGTCTTTCATTTAAAGCACATGTAGATAATATTACCAGGATAGCATTCTTTCACCTCAGAAATATTGCCAAGATAAGAAATATACTGTCCCTAAACAATGCAGCAAAACTAGTTCATGCTTTTATCACCCTCTCCCTGAACACCTCCCTCTGTAACTGGATCCTGGACTTTCTGACCAGAAGGTCAGTACAGATCGGGAACTCCACCTCCAGCACCACCACACTGAGTACTGGGATCCCCCAGGACTGTGTACTTAGTACCCTGCTGTTTACACTGATGTCTCATGACTGTGTAGCGATACACAGTTCCAAGCACATCATCAAGTTTGCTGATGACACGACCGTGGTGGGTCTCATCAGCAAGAATGACAAGTTAGCATACAGAGAAGAAATTCAAAGGCTAATGGACTGGTGTAAAGACAACAACCTGTCTCTGAACGTCGATAATATCTCGGTCTGCAAGACCCTACAGCAGATAGTGAGGACAGCAAGGAAGACCATCTAGGTCGCTCTTTCCTCTGTTGAGAACATCTACACCACACGCTGCATCCGCAAAGCCACCAGCATTGTGGCTGATCAGACACACCCATCACACACACTCTTCACCCTCCTGCCATCTGGAAAAAGGTACTGATGCATTCAGACTGGACTTTATCAATGCGGGGATGAAGAGCCCCATAGTTCTTTGGACAAAAAAAGAAACCCTTCCCTGTGAGAGATGAGGAAGGATGGATAATTCTTTTTTTAAAGCACCAGTGGATAGAGATGGCACTTGGGGAAAGTGGTTCTGAGGAGAAGATCAATGGCACACTCTTTTGGTTGGTAAAGAAAGAGAAAAATGGGATGAGACATGTTAAAGACTAGCTTGAGATTGTGGTTCTTGTAGGTCCCCTTTTAGTGATGGGGGTGGAACGTAGAGGGACAGCAGAATGCAGACATGATGTCAAGCAGAAGGGGCTCTACCCATTGATAATGTTCCTGTCCCAGTCAATTTATGGGTTGTGAAGAGAAAGACCGAGGGCAACAGTAGTAATCCATAATAAATAAAATCTCCTCAGAGTAATTGTCTAAAACTTTTAAGGTTAGTGATTGGGTTTGAAGAGTGATGGACAGAAGAGAACTCACATCAAGGGCCTGAACCTTAAGTGGAGGTTTGATAGGTAGGAAAGGATTCTGAAAGCCCTAACTGTAAGGCTGTCTAACCTGTTTAACTGTAGAAGGGTTAAACAGGTTCCTGTCAGAGCCTGAATCAATCAGCGCCTGTACAGGGTGGTTTCTGAAGTTGTTGCAGCCAGACTGTGACATTAGCAAGTGTCTGCTTTTCAAGTCATGGTCAAGGAAGCAGAAGAGAGAGTTCAAAGCCATGAGCTCATTCATTTGGCATTGAAAAAAAAACTAATTATGAGACAAAGAAGTAAACATGAGATGAAGGGTCAGTAACATAATTGCATGAAATAGACTTGAAAGAAAAGAGAACTGAGCTAGGGAGCATGCAATAATCTGGCAATGAGGAGAGCGCTGAGATTCCTTAAATGCTAGTGATAATATCTCGAGAGCTTCTTGGTGAAAGACAGAAGGTCAGTCTCTGTGGAATGTGCCGCTTTAAACCCAGCTTGGCTATTATCATTGAGGTTGTTCTGAGAGAGATTTTGGTTGTAAACAAAGATATCTGGTTGTAAACAGTGTATTCAAGAATTTTTGGGAGAGAAGGGAAAGTGATACTGTACGATAGTTACTAATGTCTGCTGAATTCATGCATGACCAGGAGATATGGAAAGGTTGATGATTGTGATGAAGAGGAGGAGGTCATTAGAGATGGCCTGGAGCATTGTAGAAGGGATTGGATCTTAAAAACAGTTGTTACGATTGGAGGATGAGATAATGTTCTGAATCTCTTCAGTTGTTAGACTAAAAAATTTTGCTAGGGAAGGAGGGGGATTGTCATGGAGCTTTGCTGCAGAGCGATTTTTTTACGCATACTGATGGGGGCCCACAGTGGCATCGATGGAGGCTTTGATGTGAGTCATGACCAGCCTCTCAAAGCACTTCATGACTACCGGGGTTAGAGGAATGGCGCAGTAGTCATTCAGACAAGTCATTGTTGAACACTTTGGGACTCGAACAATGGTGGCAGTCTTCAGGCAGGTAGGAACAGTCGCAGTTGACAAAGAGGTGTTAAATATGTCAGTTAACACTTTTGACAGCTGGTGAGCACAGTCCTTAAGTACCCTTCCTGGTATGTTATCAGGGCCTGCAGCTTTGCGGGGGTTAAACTCTTTTTAGAATCCTCTCCACGTCAGCTGTTGTTACTTTAAGGGGCGTGTCATCAGGAAGTGATGGGAGCTTGGTACAGGGAGGAGGGTTGTCATGGTTCTCAAAGCGGGCATAGAATGAGTTAAGTATATCAGGCAGGGAGGGGTCCCTAGGGCATTGTGCATTTGTAGTGGTGTGTGGTGTTGTAGTCTGTGATGCACTTAATGCCCTTCCACATACTCCGCAGATCGTTGGAAGTAAGGTGACCCTGGATTTTTTGGGCGTATGTGGATATAGCCGTCACAATGCCTGCCATCAGTTGTTTCCTCGCCAACTTTAGCGCTGATGCATCTCCTGCCCTGAATGCAGCAACCCTAGCTTTCAGCAGAGCCTTTACTTCAGCATTCAGCCAGGGCTTCTGATTAGAAAAACAGGTAATTGTCTTGGTGGTGGTTACATCATCAACACATTTGGATATAAAGATGAGGACGGAAGAAGTGTATTCATCTAGGTCCAGCTTATCCCCGTAAGTGGCTGCTTCTTTAAAGATCTGCCAGTCAGTGCACTAAGAGCAGTCCTGGAGAACAATGTCTGCATCACTGGGCCATACAGTGATCGTTTTCTTTGTGTGTATTGTCCTTCTCAGCAGGGGGCGATAGGCTGGCGCCAGCAGTACGGATATGTGATCAGAAGGGCCAAGATGGGGGCGGGGGAGAGCTCTGTATGAACCGCGGATGTTTGTATACACACAGTCCAAAATATTTTCTCCTCGTGTTGGAATTTCCACATGCTGGTGGAATTTGGGAAGAGTATCCGTCAGTTTACGTGATTGAAGATTGAATCGTGGTTGGTTTACTTTACTTCCAGGTCCTAGTGCCGATCACCGATTGAGTGTGCATGTTAGTACTCCCCTGTCCAGGACCGGCTCTTGACAAAGGAACCCCGATGACGGTAGTCTCGGTTTAGTTCAGGGTCGAGAATGAACCGGGCCAGGATCCAAGACCGTGCCTCTGCCCCGAGGGCGCGAATCGAGGATCCGCGCACAGTGTAGGTAAGACCACCGTCGATGATCCGGGGAGGAGGAGCAGGGGGGGTGAGTGTATTCATTGGAGAGGTGGTGAAGTGTTTCAGTTGGGAGATGTGAAAAACTGGATGGATCCGGAGCGCCGCAGGCAGCTGGAGCCGGTAGGTAACAGGATTTATCCGGTGGGTGATGCGATATAGGCTGATGAACCTGGGACATAGTTTGCGTGACTTGGTGTGAAGATGAAGATTTTTTGTGGAAAGCCATACCTTGTCACCTCTGGGTACAATCGTCCCAGAGGGTGTCGGCGGCGATGTTGGGTGGTGTAACGGGTGTTGGCTTGCCGGATGGATCGGTTGGCATGGTTCCACAGCCGCCGACACCGGCGGACCAACTGTTGGGCGGACGGCACATCAACCTCCGGTTCTTGGTGGTTGAACATCAAAGGTCGGAAGCCATAGCATACCTCAAATGGGCTGAACTTCGTGGCTGAAGATACGTAAAGAGTATGTGACAGTTCTGCCCAGATAAGGTAGGGAGACCAGGAGCGCTGACGATCGGCGATGAAACATCTCAGATAGCGCTCCAGTTGTTGGTTGGTCCGCTCCGTCTGACCATTAGTCTGTCCGAGACGATGTCCTTGGGGAATCCATGCAGACGGACTACGTGCTTTAGTATCAGATCAGCTGTCCTTTTGGCTGACGGGAGTCCGGCAAGAGCCATCAGGTGCACGGCCTTAGAGAACCGATCGACAATGGTCATGATGGTATCTTTTCCCCCGGAGACCGGCAGGCCCACGATAAAGTCGACATCAATGTGCGTCCAGGGCGACGGGGAACCGGAAGAGGTTGAAGGTCTCCAGGACTGGGTTGGTTAATGTCTTTGGCCCTGGCACACACTGGGCACGCCTGAACGGACTCTTTTAATTCAATTCAATTTTATTTGTATAGCGCTTTTAGCAATTGTCATTGCCGCAAAGCAGCTTTACACAATCAAAAGAATTATTTAAGTTTGTATAAAGTGTGAATGTGTACTGTATGAATCAAAATGGTCAGTGTGTCCCTGGTGAGCAAGCTGAGGGCAACAATGGCAAGGAAAAACTCCCTGAGATGGAAATAGGAAGAAACCTTAAAGGTCCTACACATTATATTTTTCATTAAATTTTAATATGATCTTTAGGGTCCTAATGAAAAGTTTGTATTATACGTAAATTAAAAATTCAAAAGGATTGTGTAAAAAAACCACTACTTTTACCTGGTAAAAACTAGCTCTGTTCTCAGCAACCTGTTTCAGTACATGCTAATTTAAATGCTCATGACCTCTGCTGAGCCCGCCCCCCCCCCCCGTTCTGTGGGGCGTGACACGTGGGGTATAGCGACGGAAGTGTAGTCCAGTGCGGGCAATGCTTTGGACTGCATTACCCACAAAGCATTGCCACAACGCAGTGCTTTGTGGGTAATGCAGTCCAAACTGGAAAACTATGGATTATAGAGACCGAGCCCGTTTTCTTCAGTCGTTTTTGGTTTGATTTAAGTACGGAACCTACGCGGGAGTTTGTAATATCGCCTGACAATGCAGAAATTAAAAGAATGGACATGCATCGACCCGTTTGTCTTTCTCATCACTGCATGTGCATGAATTAACGGGCTGTTGCGCTGCCGCGAGCAACAACAAGAAAAGCGGAGAAACTTACTGAGAGAGATACGGACGCGATGTGTTTACATGACTTCTTAATCTTCGACAGACATCGTTATAAACCATCTAACGTAACAAAGGTAAGCATAATATAGTTTTCCGACTACGTACACAGTTTGCAACTAGACAATCACCTCAATGCATTGTTTATTATAAACGTGCGATTAGGAATTATATAGAGACGGATGTACATAGAGAAGAAGCCATAACCATGTTCTATGAGAGTATAAGTTAACTTACACTCCGCATTCATCGTGATTATTAGAAATGGCGATCTGCAAAGACTTATAGTAAAATAAATTACACTCACCGAGCCTGATGAAGATGAAGCAGGAACACGAAGCGTTAGTACAGATCCATTTTTTAGGAGCAGCTTCCTTGTAAAACCTGCTTTATATTGACCCGCGTTTATAAAGCAGTCTGGTGAAAAATGATTATCGCAAACATGAACGCATTTAGGTAAATCAGCGGGGACGTTAGCTTCAAAAACTAAATTCAGCCACTGCGTCCTCAGTGGCTCAGATACCTAACCCTAGGTAGGTACCCTAGGTCACTAACCCTAGGTAGTGAATGACGACTGCTGTGTTCGCTATTACACCCAACAACTGTACACAATACTCGCTTAGGCGTCATTTTGCTCCAGCGGCGAAAAACAATGGCCGACAGCTTTTTCTCACTCGGGGCGGGTCTTTGCTAAAACACCAGTGTCAATCAACTAGTGTAGGAGCGGCCTCTGTCGGTTTGGCGTCACATCGACAGGCTTTTGCGATTGGCCTGATTTCAGAAGGGGGATGTTACTGTAATAAACGAAAAGAAAACCACTGGGCGGCTCTTTATCATCGTAAAGTGGTTGTGTACGCACTCTCCTAACACACAGTTTAGTCCAAACAGCTTAAAATAGTGCATGTAGTGCTGTATGACCCCTTTAAGAGAAACCAGACTTAACAGGGAACCCATCCTCATTTGGGTGAAACAGAAAGCAGTAAATGATCTGCATTCAGACAGTGTGTTAGGTGGCAGGCAGTTCAGCTATAATAGCTGATGTTAATTGATGTTAATATGGAGTCTAGGTAGTTATTGAAAACTCAGGTAGACTTGTAGGAATTTCCAGTCCTGAAATATCGAACTGTCAAGTCCCCAGAGAAACAGTTGCCAACATGAGTCGAGGCCAAAACCATCTTCTAGGTAGAGAGAATCATCCCCAGACACCAGACGCATCCCAAAGAGACACACGGGGCATCCATGTGACGAGATTTCCAACCAGAAGCGGGGCACCAGGATGGGTCAGACAGGTCCAGAGGGCAGAAGGAGTCTGGATCACTGGCAGCTCAGGAACGACATGTGTCGCTCGACAAAGAGAGAGAAAGAGTAAAAGGGGGAGACAGGAGGAGAAAGGAAAGAGAAAGAGGGGGAGAAAGAGAAGGAGAGGAGAGATGACAGTTAGGTATGGTAACAGTCACACAATATATAATGTGAATGTATATTAACTGTAGAGTGCAAGCAGAGACTCCGGCAGGACTAACTATGACAGCATAACTAAAAGGGAGATGTAAAGCAAACAATCACCTCACCGTCAGCAAACCAGAGTGATCAATGAGAGTAAGAAAGACAGGATCTAAACATACCAGTTCACCATAATACTCTATGTCCATAAGTCCCCCAGATCTGCTCCTTTACCTAAGACAAATCTATTTATAAAAATGCTTGGCTAAATAAATAGGTTTTTAGCCTGGACTTAAACACTGAGACTGTGTTTAAGGCCCGAACACTATTTGGAAGACTATTCCATAATTTGGGGGCTTTGTAAGAAAAAGCTCTGCCCCCAGCTGTATTTTTCATAATACGCGGTACTGACAAGCATCCTGCATACTTTCATCGGAGTAGGCGTGGCGGTTCATAAGATACTAGGAGTTTGCTCAGGTACTGCGGCGCGAGACCATTTAATGCTTTATATGTCAAGAGTAGTATTTTAAAATCAATGCGAAATTTCACTGGAAGCCAATGCAGTAAAGATAAAATAGGGGTGATGTGCTCATATGATCTGGTTCTAGTGAGGACTCTTGCTGCTGCATTCTGGACTAGCTGAAGCTTATTTATGCACCTAGCTAAACAACCAGACAGTAAGGCATTACAATAGTCCAACCTAGAGGTGATAAAAGCATGAACTATATTTCTGCGGTGAAAGAATGCTATCCTGGTAATATTATCTACATGAGCTTCAAATGATAGGCTGGAATCTAAAATCACACCAAGGTCTTTTACTGTTGCACTTGATGGAACAGAAAGGCCATCTAAAGTTACGGTGTGATCTAAAATTTAACTGCTAGCTGTATGCGGTCCTATGACTAGAACTTCTGTCTTATCCAGATTAAGCAAAAGAAAGTTAATTAGCATCCAATTACTTATGTCCTACACACATTGCTCAACTTTAGTAAGCTGTTTTTTCTCATCAGGTTTTGCTAAAATATATAACTGTGTGTCGTCAGCATAACAATTAAAACTAATACCATGCTTATGGATTATGTTGCCCAGAGGAAACATGTAAAGGGAAAAAAGAAGTGGGCCTAAAACTGAACCCTGCGGAATGCCAAACTCCACTAGAGAACATGCAGAATAATCACCATTTAAGTCTACATACTGATAACGATCGGTCAGATAGGATCTGAGCCAGGAGAGGGCTGTACCCTTAATTCCTACTACATTTTCTAATCTGTAAAGAAGAATAGCGTGATCAATGGTGTCAAAAGCTGCACTGAGGTCGAGTAATACAAGCATAGTTACACAACCCTGATCAGAGGCCAATAGGAGGTCATTTACCACTTTAATGAGTGCTGTCTCTGTGCTGTGATGAGGCCTAAATCCTGACTGATACAGTTCATGTATGCTATTTCTATGTAGATATAAGCATAGCTGCTCTGCTACTATTTTTTCCAGAATCTTAGAGATAAAGGGGAGGTTTGATATTGGTCTGTAACTGGACAGCTGACAGGGGTCGAGGTCAAGTTTCTTAATTGTTGTTTTGATAACTGCTAATTTAAAAGATTTTGGAACATAACCAATGCTGAGTGAAGAATTAATTATTCTCAACAGGGGTTCTGTTATTGCTGGTACTATCTGTTTAAGAAAATGTGTCAGTACAGGATCTAATATACAGGTTGATAAATTTGCAGAAGAGATGAGTAAAATTAGTTCATTCTCTTCAAGGGGAGTAAAGTATTCTACGTTCTGATCTGGCATGGGTAGATTAACACCTGCATCAATTACATTGTTCGGTTTCAAAGCCTCAATTTTATGCCTAATATTTACAATTTTATTATTAAAAAAGTTTATGAAGTCCTCACTATTGCATGATCTTGTTGTGGAGATTTCTGCAGTGGTCTTATTTCTGGTTAATTTGGCTACAGCATTAAATAAAAATCTAGGATTATTTTTGTTATTTTCTTTAAGAGTGGAGAGATATGTTGATCTAGCTACACTAAGAGCTTTTCTATAGTTCAGGATGCTCTCCTTCCATGCTATTTGAAATACTAACAATTTAGCTGATGCGTTCTTTCAAGTTTGAATTACGTTCTAATTTCCAAGCGGTCTGTTTTAAAGTGCGCGTGTGATCGTTATACCAGGGAGCAAGCTTCTTATCTCTAATAATTTTTCTTTTAACTGGAGCTACATTATCTAAGGTATAGCGAAATGTCGACTCTAAATATTTAGTCGCCTGATCGAGTTCTGTGGGGTCAGACGGTGATCTAATCGAAGTTAGGAACTCTGGGAGATTACTGATAAAACTCTGTTTGGTAGTTGATGTGAATGTATGTTTCATACATTATTTCTTTGACACACTTGAATTGAGACAAGATAGTGATCTGAGATAACTTCAGATAGTGGAATTGTGAATAAATTTCTTATACTTAATCCGAAAATTATTATTAAATCTAAAGTGTCACCTGCTTTATGAGTGGGTCCTACTACACACTGATTTACTCCTACCGAGTCCAGTATGGACATAAATGCTGTTCTCAGAGGGTCTTCTGGATTCTCAAAATGAATATTCAAATCTCCAGCAATTAACACTTTGTCTACAGAAACGACTAGGTTTGAGAGGAAAATCTGCAAATTTACAAAGAAATTTAGAGTGGAATTCATAGTGGAATCGACTGAGCTGACTTAATATAGTTAAATACACTTATGTTACTATAAAGAATTTCAAATGAATTCAATTTGTGTCCGTGTTTTTGTAAAATAGTCCAATTATCATTGTAAATAACTGCGACGCCTCCTCCTCTACCAGTTAACCGAGGCTGGTGTATGTAGCTGTATCCAGGAGGACTAGCTTCATTTAGAGCTACATACTTGTCCCGTTTAATCCAGGTTTTTGTTAAACAGAGTCAAACTTCTGATCTGTGATAATTTCATTAACTATAACGGCTTTAGATGCGAGAGATCTAATATTTAACAGTCCCAGCTTCAGATCAGAGGTGCCGGCTGCGCATTCAATATGATCTGAGTTTGTGGTCTTTATGTTAATTAAATTACTAAAACAGACTTTTTGAGTCTTTCTAAATTTGTTTTAAGCTTGGGGAACAGACACAGTCTCAATATGATGAACCCTGAGTAACGATTCTATGCAGCTAGCAGATGGTTGGTTTAGCCTGTCTGTCTGCTCCCTGGCCTGGGCTCTGGATTGTCACCGATTAACTAGGCCTCTTCTGAGACTATGAGCTATACTACAAGAAATGAGAGCAACACCTTCCCCAGTGGGATGAATACCGTCCCACCCTAACAGGCCAGCTTTGCCCTTAAAGGTCTTTGAATTATCTATAAAGCCCACATTGTTTTTTGAGCACCACCTGGACATCCAGCGGTTCAGCGACCATAACCTGCTGTAAGTTATGTCACCACGTTTCATTGGGATGGGACCAAAGCATATTACTTCATCAGACATCGCCTTCACTAATTTAAACACCTCTATAAAGGTATTCTTACTAACCTCTGACTGACGAAGGCGTATATCATTAGCTCCAGCATGTACCACTATCTTAGAGAACCTGTGCTGTCCTAGAGCCCTAAGATTACCTGCTATGTCCAGTGCTCTGGCTCCCGGGATACACCTAACCACTGCCGCTGGCGCCTAGCTAATTTCACATGTCTCAGTATAGAGTCTCCTATAACCAGAGCTTTTTCAGGTTTCTCAGCGGGTGCATCACTGAGAAGAGCAAACCTGTTGGACACATGAAACGCAGAAGCGGTGTGCTCCGGTGGGCTAGCCTTAGCGTTAGCTTTGGCTGAACGAGTATGCCGCCGAGTCGTCACCCACTCACCCCGCTGTGAGGGCTCTAATGGAGTCCGGTGCTGGTTATCTCCACCTGCTGCACCCAGACTGTCCGCTACGGAAATAACGCTGCTCTCACACTCTCTAACCCTCTCTAAAGTATGGATGCGCTCCTCTAACGCTGATATCTTCTCCGTCAGAGTGCTCACTAACACACACCTATCACAAGTAAAATTACCATCAATGGAAGAATGTCTAAACATCCTGCACTCCACACACTGAACAAGCTGAATATTAGACATTATATCGTACCTGACTCGGAGTTTAGTTGTTTGGAGCTGAATTCCGTATGTTGTTTTTAGACGAAGAAACTCACGCATTCTCCAAAAAGCGCAGAAAAAGGCGAAGCCAAATAGTATGAAGATGCAAAAACTAGTTCCTATTAATATTATTATTGTATAAATGAAAAAGCTATGTAATTTAAACGCTGATACAAACACGGCAACAATACAAAAACAGGAAGCTATGTCACCAACCAAAAACTCTTTGACGTCCTTATCGAGAGAAGGCCACCAGAAATCTTGCTGGAGGAATTGAAGGGTTCGTCTTGTCCCTGGGTGGCCCGATATAGGTGAAGAGTGGGCCCACTAAAGAACCTCCGATCTTATGGCGTCGGGCACGTAGAGTCGTCCAGGCGGCACACCTGTCGGTTTGGTGTCTGTGGTCTGCGCCTGGCGCACTCTCGTCTCCAGGTCCAATTGGAGTGGGGCGATTATCCTGAATGTTGGAAGGACAGGTGCGGGGTCCGTCCCGGGAGAGTCTATCTCACGTTGTCATGAGAGGGCATCTGCCTTCGTGTTCTTGGACCCCGGCGGTAGGAGAGGTGGAAATCATAGTTCTCAAAGAACAGTGCCCACCGCGCCTGTTGAGGATTCAGTTGCTTTAGGCTCCTGATGTTGATGAGATTCTGATGGTCCGTCCAGATCATGAATGGCTCCCTGGTGCCCTGGAGCCAGTGACGCCATTCCTCCAAAGCCCACTTTATGGCCAGCAGCTCGCGGTTCCCTACCCCGTATCGCTGCTGAGTGGGATAAAATTTTTTGGAGAAGAAACTACATGGGTGTAGTTTCTGATTAGGACCTCATTGCGAGAGGACAGCCCTAGCGCCTACATCTGAAGCGTCCACCTCCACAACTAATGGTTTACTGACATCAGGGTGAAGAAGGGCAGGAGCGGTGGTGAAACGATGACAGAGGCTCCTGAAGGCAGTGATGGCGGTAAAGTTGAGATGGAATGGGAGAGATGAGGGGGGTTAGGGGGGCGGCAACTGTACTGTAGTCCCGGATAAAGCGACGATAAGTTCGCAAACCCGAGAAACCATTGAAGTTGCTTAAGGGTCTTGGGTAGTGGCCAATGAAGCACAACCTCTAGCTTCTGCGGGTCCATGGCCACACCCTGGGGCTAGATGACAAAACCCAGAAACGTGGTGGAGTGCTTGTAAAAAGCACACTTCTCCAACTTACAGTACAGTTGATGGGCGAGTAATCTCTTTAGGACCGCCCTGGACATGTTCCTCAGCGGTGCGAGAGTGAATAAGGATGTCATCTAAGTAAGCAAATGCCCACCGACCTAGCATGTCGTGGAGAATGTCGTTGATCAGGTGTTGAAAAGCGGCGGGGGCATTGCACCGCTTAAAGGGATCACGAGACTCTCGTAATGTCCGGTTGGGGTGATAAAGGCCGTCTTCCACTCATCACCCTCTCTGATGCGCACCAAGTTGAAGCCGCTCCTGAGGTCCAACTTCGTAAAGATGGTGGCACCAGAGAAGGCGTCCAGGGCAGAGTTCGTAAGAGGCAATGGGTGTCTATTTTTGATAGCTATCTGGTTGAGCCCCGATAATCAACACATGGGCGAAGTTCGCCACCCCTCTTCTTCACGAAGAAGAACCCCGTGGCTGCAGGCGGGGAGGAGGGCCTGATAGTGCTTTTTCGGAGGGCGTTGGTGACATATTTCATCGCCTGTGTCTCCCTGGATGCATGAGTAGAGGTGGACGATGGGCGATGAGGAGGCAGGTGGGTGGCTCGTCTCTTGCAGAATACCTCTGCCAGGTCCCGATATGCCTCTGGGATGGCGTTGGTGTCGACGCCGGGGCCCTTGGACTCCCTAGAGCACGTCCCAGTCGACGCCCTTAGGCATAGTTCGGTGCAGGTCGAGCCCCAGAATTTGGTTTTGGGTCCAGGAGATGAGAGGATCGTGTTGTAGTAACCAGGGATATCCAAGGATGATGGGAGGTGAAGAGATGGAGGTGACGTGAAAACGGAGCTGTTTTTGATGTTGGTCGATGAAGAGGGTGATGGGCTGAGTCTGGGTGGTGATTGGACTGGTGGATAGGGGCCGACCATCGACAGATGTAATCCGAACGGGCTGAGATAATGCCTCAAATTTTACCCCCAATCTTTTGGTGTGAGAGCCCGGTGATGCGCTGCCGACCCGCAGAAGGCGCAGAGTCCCTCACGATATCGCCGCTCCCGTTCTGTAGCGGTCAAGGAGGCGCATCCTAGTTGCATGGGTTTCCCGGCTCCGGTGTCAACCACGGCAGGAGGTGGAAATCCGACAGGTCCAGTGGTAGTAGTGGTGAAAGTGGTCGGTGGTGGAGGTGCAGTACGGTAATAGGTGGAAGCAGGCGGCAGTGTCCTTGGGGCTGGCTTTGGACGGGCGAGGAGGCGCTGATCAATACAGTGGGCCAGCTGGATTAATCACTCCAGCGTAGCTGGAAGCTCTCGTCCGGCAAGCTCGTCTTTTATACGTGAGGCCAGCCCCTCGTAATAGGATGTCTGAAGCACGGCATCACCCCAAGATGTCTGTACGGCGAGGGTTCGAAACTCTGCGGTGTAGCAACTCACGGACAATCCCCCCTGCCGCAGGTGATAAAGCTTGGTGTCGGTCTCCACCTCGCCCGCAGGGTGTTTGAAGGTGAGTCTGAGTTGGCTGGTGAACTCGTTATACGAATGGGTGGTGTCCGTGTCTGATCTAAAAACTGTCATGGCCCACTCTGCTGCCTGGCCTGATAGCAACGAGACAAGTAGTGCAATGCGTAGCCGATCGGTGGAGTACTTGGTGAAATTAAACTCAAACACCAGGTCGAGCGCTGTTAGAAAGACTACACTGACTGAGTGCCATAATAATAATAATGCTGATGCTAGCCGTGTCAGCAACAGCTGCCCAGAGATCTGCGTTCTCCTGCCTGAGCTCCGCAACCTCGTGGTGCAAGTGGGCAATGCCTTGGACGCTCTGGCGCAGAGTAGCGATCTCCCCGGTTAGCTTATTGATTAGCTCGGCATGCTGGTCAACCACGTCACAGAGATGCGCATAATCCACTGGGTTCACCGCGTTAGGCTCAGTCATTCTGTCAGGATGAACTAACCTCGGAGACCAGACGACGTAGCTTTAGCGTTTAGCCCAATGTAGCGTGAATGGTAAACCCAAACGCGGAACAGAGCGAGTAGGCAGGATAACCACACGATTTAGTTTAAGGACAAATACACAAATTTAACCCGCGTCCTATAAACACACACTCAATATCAGAAAGCAAAACCCAAGAAAGTGAGTACTCACGAATCGGTAGACGGACAGCCAGAACCGACATGGGCGAACTTAATGACTGAGCGTAGAATCGTGGTTTGTTTACACCTCTTATACTTCCTGGTTCGCGACCGCTTTACTTCTGGGTCCTAATGCCGGTCGCCGATTGAGTGTGCATGACAGACCCTGTTTTGAAAGACTGCACAGTGTTTTTTTTATTTCTTTATATTAATAGCTAATTATCAAACCATTTATTAGTTGAGTAGCTGTGACCGAGCAGACTACTTACTGTGTAGTCACAAAATACTAATGTGCTGTGAGGACTAGGATTGAGATTCATACCAGATATGTATTTCACTCTCATGCATATTGACTGACATACAGACACAAAGATGTGTTTCTGTTGTCTTGCTAATAAGAATACTCTTTAGGGTGTAACATAACATTAACCCTCTTTCTGGAATTTTGAAGTGACTGACATGGTGAGGTGTTGGAGTTTGACTCAAGTCCATCATGTCAAGAGATACACTCCCAGTAATTGTTAGCACACACTATCATACACTCCAAGCTTTAAATATCAGAATTTAACTGTTTGTTGCCCCAGACGTAGAGCTCACCAGACAGTTAGCTATCTTGAAGCAAGCATGAATCCTACAGTATATTATAAAGAGGTTTTGTGTAAATAGAATTATAATTAAACTTAGAAACATAAGGATGAGCATTTTCTTGGGAGTCAAAAAGGAAAACTCCAAAGCATATACTTCTTTGTTTAACTGATCACTAGCAAAAAGGCAGTTTTTTTAAAGACGCCCACTTCAGTTTGGTATCCTGCACAGACTTATACTGTAAGTAGGAATATTAGAAGGAATATAAAGGTACACCACGAAAACAAGGCCTTGTCATCGACATCTAGATTCTTTAAGTGTTCAATCCTGTAATGTTGCTTTCTGGTAGACTAAGGCTAATTACCTTCTACCATGAGTCTTCTACCATAATAAATCATATGTACTTATGAAAAAAGGCAACAATGGCTGTATTATTGCAAATACTGAATCATATGTAATTTCTTTTAAATGCTTGGCCATGAGTGAAAAGAAAGCTGTAGTAGGCCTCCTTTGGCCAGCAACTGACCATGGATATTGCTCCCGAGGAATTTATGGTGTCTTGACTGGAGCAAGTTCAAGTTCAAGTTCAAGTAGGCTTTATTGTCACTTCAACCATATACAGTTAGTACACAGTGAAACGAAACAACGTTCCTCCAGGACCAAGGTGCTACATGCAACATAAACTTACAACATAAATTAACAAAGAAGCTAAACTAGCTAGCTAGGAGGCCTAGTTAGCTGGCTAGCAGAGACAAGACAGATATTCCTAACATAAATTACAACATAAATTAAATTAACAAAAAAAAAAAAAAACTAACTAAAAGACTATCTACAGGTTTCTTCTTCCCAGACAACAGACAACAACATAAAGTGCACGTGCAAATGCAAAGGCATCAAAGGCTGGTGAGACCGATGCAGAAGTGGCACAAAGTGCAGATGTCTTTCCAGTTCTCTGTGTTGATGTCCAGAGCTGGGCGTTAGGCACTTTATCATTCCAGCTGATGCCAAGGATGCGGCAAAGGCATTGCATGAGAATACTGTTCAACTTCTGCACTTGTTTGGCGTAGGTGCAAATGACTCAGGCGTTGAACACTGCCATCTTGGTTGGAGTGATCAGCTTGGGATTCCCCCCGAACACTAGTGGTCAGTTGTCCCAGGGTTGTTCCACCCTTGCCAATGCATTTGTTGATTTGGCATCTAGGGACAGATTGTAACTGACGATGCAACAAAGTTAGGTAAACTGGTGGAGAAAAAGGCTATTAAAATGTTTCCCAACCAGAAGCCGTGGGTGGATAAAACCATCTGCGACGCTCTGAGATCTCGCACTGCTGCCTACAACACGGGACTTGCATCGAGGGACATGGAACCGTACAAGGCTGCGTCATATAACATCCAGAAGGCGGTGCAAGAGGCGAAGCAGCGCTATTGGGGAATTTAGAGTCACAACTCCAACAGAGTGACTCTAGGAGCCTGTGGCAGGGACTATAAAACACCAACATCTGATATGATGAACGTGACGTGACTCTGGCAGATGAGCTGAACACATTCTATGCTCGCTTCGAGGCTGCAGCTAAAAATGCTAGCGATGCTAATACTAGCGGCGCTAACGGCTACAGACAGGAAGACACTACCAGCCAGCACCGGAAGCGCGCTCATCATCACCGAGCATGACGTAAGGAGAGCCTACAAGAGAATGAACACCAGAAAAGCAGCAGGACCAGACGGCATCTCAGGTCGTATTCTCAGAGCCTGCGCAGACCAGCTAGCACCTGTTTTCACAGAGATATTCAACCTCTCTTTATCTCAGTCGGTGATCCCCACATGCTTCAAAGAGCCCATCATTGATCCTGTCCCGAAGAAACCTCATCCTGCTTCCCTCAAAGATTATTGCCCTGTAGCCCTCACCTTAGTAGTGATGGAGTGCTTTGAGCAGCTGGTCAAGGACTTCATCATCTCTTCACTACCGGACACACTGGACCCACTACAGTTTGCATACCGCCCGAACCGTTCCACAGACGATGCAATCTCATATCTCCTCCACACATAACTCACTCACCTGGACACTCGAAAAGGGAATTATGTTAAAATGCTCTTCATCGACTACAGCTCTGCATTTAATACCATAATTCCCTCCACACTCACCACCAAGCTGGAGCACCAGGGACTCAGCTCATCACTGTATCAGTGGATCTCCAACTTCCTAACTGGCAGACCATAGGCAGGGAGAATCGGCGGACATGTCTCAGCCTCCCTCACTCTCAGCAATTGTGTTTTGTTCCCCAGGGTTGTGTTTTGAGCACCGTGCTCATTGTACTGTACACCTATGACTGCATAGCCACTACAAACTCCTCCACCATTATTAAGTTTGCTGACGACACTGTCGTGGTGGGCCTGACAACGATGAGACAGCCTACCTGGAGGAGGTTGGAAATCTGGAGAACTGGTGCCAGAAGAACAATCTCCTCCAGAACTCCAGCAAGACAAAGGAGTTGATAGTGGACTTTAGCACAAAGCAGGAGAGGAACTACCAGACCCCGTCATCAACAGGAGCCCAGTGGAAAAAGTATACAGCCTCCGAAACCTTGATGTTTACATCACGCAGAACCTGACATGGTCCTGCCACATCAACACTGTGGTAAAAAAGGCCGGGCAGCGTCTCTACCACTTTAGGCGCCTGATAGACTTTAGACTGCCCTACAAGGTGTTTAGGAACTTTTACTCCTGCACCATAGAGAGCATCCTGACAGGAAACATCTTAACCCGGTTCAGGAACAGCACCATGCAGGACAGACAAGCTCTACAGAGGGTTGTGTGTTCAGCTGAGCGCACCATCCGCACTAAGCTCCCTGTTCTGCACTCAATCTACAGCAAGCGGTGCTGGACCAAGGCCAGGAAGATCGTGAAGGACCTCAGCCATCCCAACAATGGACTGTTCTCTCTGTTGCGGTCAGGAAAGCACTTCCGCTCCCTGAAGGCCAACACAGAGAGACTGAGGAGGAGCTTCTTCCCGCATGCAATATGGTCTCTCAACCAGATTAACACACAAGACTAATCATCTCCGCGTTTTTGCAACATTGCACAGAAATGGACACTCATGGACATTATTTATCTGTGCACACACCCCAACGCACTGTAGACCGAACAATCATGGACATAGCACATTTGCACACATATTGCACATTTGCACACACTTGCACATATATTGCACATTTGCACAAACAATGCTCAATTGCACACTTCAGGACAATTGCACACTTCAGATATTTTTCATTCATTCCACGTATTATTTGCATTTAAATTCATTTTTGTCTGTACAGATAGGTTTATATTTCTTACATATTTTGAAAACTTTTATTTTTTGTTCTACTTTTTTATAGTCAAGATATTTGTTTGTTTATTGCCTCTTTTTTATTTTTCTATTTCTCGTTATAATTTTTTGTAAAAAAAAAGGGTTTCTTTTCTTTTGAGGTCACGGGTGGTCGTGTAAGCATTTCACTGCATATCGTACTGTGTATGACTGTGTATGTGACAAAATTTAAATTTGAAATTTGAGCTGATTTCTGAATGGTCAAGGTGGGTGTTTTTGGTGATGTCACGAGGTTAGTGTAAATTTTATCTTTTGCCTCAGGTGTGGATGTCGAAGTTGGTACACAGGCACTGATGAGAATGCCTGGGACATTAGTGGTAATGATATGAAGGGTCAGCAGGCATTCTGATCCCTTTTGGTGTTTGTGACTCCAAATCCTTTTCCATGCTCTCTACATTCCTCAGCGCTCTTTTCCTGCCAGAAGAACATGTAGTCTTTCTCCTTCAACGATCCTGAATCGGCTAGGCACATTTCTTGTAGAGCGGGTATGTCCACCTGCGGCCTAAGTAGCTCTTTATTGATAATCTTTGTCTCACTTCCATTATTGATGTTCTGGAAATCTTCTCTTGTTGTCATTGGAAGTCCTTTTGTCATTGGATATTCCAGCTGTCAAGAACTAACCTGAGGTGACCAGAAGACGTAGCTTTAGTGGTTTGCCCTGTGTAGCGTGACTGGTAAACCCAAACGCGGAGTGACACAAATAGGCAGTATAATCACGCAGTTAGTCTAAGGACTCTCATGATTGGGGAGTAAGGGAAAGACACAATCTAACCCATGTCCTATAAATACACACTCAGCAAGAAAGCGAAGCCCAAAAAGTGAGTACTCACAGTTTGATGACCGTAACCGAGGCGACATCGGGCAACTCAATGACTGAGCGTTGTACTGTGGTTTGTTTACTCCTTTTATACTTCCTGGTTCGCGACCGCATTACTTCCGGGTCCTAGTGCCGGTCGCGTCTTGAGTGTGCATGACACCAGCGTTCCAATTTGAGAGCTGTTTTTTTTTTTTTTTTTTGTTCCTGTTGCTTTCTTGCCTGGTGCATATTTTGTGGTCTGCCTGTCAATGGGTTCTAATCCCCATGCTCCTAATGAGGTAGACAGACCATGGTAGGTCAGCACCTTACTGGCCAGGGGCGCCCAGCTTGGGCAGGCGGTACAGTAGCTGTCCAATGAGTTCTGAAGATCTCTCCCACCATCAGAAGCAACCTGTAGTGCCACATGCTGTTTTCCATGTTATTTCAATGCTATGAAGTGAAGCTGGAGTGGCCTCTCCTGGGCACAAGCCAGAAAGGGGACTATGGAGAATCAGCTGTTGCCCAAGTAGAAGGACCCCCCTCTTCTTGACACTGATTGATCCAAATTAACGGCAGAACTAATACAGTTTGGACCAGCACTATCGCAGTGCTTACACAAAGGGAGGTTGAGATTATTATTGACAACATAATTATTTTAAAACATGCAAATATGGCACACCACCCCAATCTCATTCACACTCCATTGGCTCCCAGTGAAAATTGCATTGTTCTAGATAGTCTCGCACAGTAGTATCTAAGTAAACTGCTAGTGTTTCATAATCTGCCATGCCTATTTCATTAAAGAGTGCAGGCTGCTTGTCAGTACCTCATACTATAAAAACTACAGCAGGGGGAAAGCGTTTCTTTGGGACAACAAAGTAGTGCTCTCTGGGTAATCAAAGGTTATGTGAGGAGTATTGTTTATTTTGTATTTAATTTTATTATATTTTCAACATATCTTTTTTTCTGAATTGTTTTTATATAAAAAAACTGATTAAAGTTTTGGAAATTAAAATTTTTGGTAATATTTTTGGGTGGCTAAAACAGCATTATTTATGGTGAACCTGTAGTACATGTCATTAGGCTCTAAATGAAGCTAGTCCTTCTGGATACAGCTACATACACCAGCCTCGGTTAACTGGTAGAGAAGGAGGCGTCGCAGTTATTTACAGCGATAATCTGGCTATCGTACAAAAACACAGATTTAAATTTAATGCATTTGAAATTCTCTATAGTAACATAAAGTCAGCTCAGACGATTCCGCTAATCATCATTTACAGACCTCCAGGGCCGTACTCTGAATTTCTCTGTGAATTTGCAGATTTCCTTTCAAACCTTGTCGTTTCCGTAGACAAAGCGTTAATTGCTGGAGATTTTAATATTCATTTTGAGAATCCAGAAGACCCTCTGAGAACAGCATTTATGTCAAGTAGGACCCACTCATAAAGCAGGTCACACTTTGGACTTAATATTATCCTTCGGATTAAGTATAAGAAACATAATTACAATTCCACAGTCTGACGTTATATCAGATCACTGTCTTGTCTCGATTAAAGTGTCTCATAGTAATAATGTACGCACAGCACCGCGCTACCGCCTTAAACGTACATTCACATCAAATACCACACAGAGCTTTATCGATAATCTTCCAGAGTTATCAACTTTGATTGGATCGCCATTTGATTCCACAGAACTCGATCAAGCGACTAAATATCTAGAGTCAACACTTCGTCATAGCTTAGATAATGTAGCTCCAGTTAAAAGAAAAATGATTAGAGATAAGAAACTTGCTCCTTGGTATAACGATCACACACGCACTCTAAAACAAACCGCTCGGAAATTAGAACGCAAATGGCGTCAAACTAAATTGTTAGTTTTCCAAATAGCATGAAAGGAGAGCATCCTGAACTATAGAAGAGCTCTCAGTGCTGCTAGGTCAATGTATCTGTCCACTCTTATAGAAAATAACAAAAATAATTCTAGATTTTTATTAATACCATAGCTAAATTAACTAGACCACTGCAGAAATCTCAACAACAACAACATACAGTAGTGAGGGTTTTATGAACAATAACAAAATCATAAATATTAGGCAAAAAATTCAGGCTGTAAAACCAGACAATTTAAGTGATACAGATGATAAATTAATCACATCACATCAGAACCTAGAATACTTTACTCCCCTTGAAGCGAGTGAACTAATTTCACTCATCTCCTCTTCAAAATCGTCAACCTGTGAATTAGATCCTATACCGACACATTTTCTCAAGCAGATAGTTCCAGCAATAACAGAACCCCTGTTAAAAGTAATTAACTGTTCACTCAGCAGTGGGTACAGTATGTTCCTAAATCCCTTAAATTAGCAGTTATTAACCCACTAATCAAAAAACTAACCACTAACCTGTCCAATTACAGGCCGATATCAAACCTCCCGTTTATTTCTAAAATTCTGGAAAAGGTAGTATCACGACAGCTATGTTCATATCTACATAGGAATAGCATACATGAACTGTATCAGTCAGGATTTAGGCCTCATCACAGCACAGAGACAGCACTCGTTAAAGTAGTAAATGACCTCCTAGTGGCCTCTGATCAGGGTTGTGTCACTATACTTGTGTTACTCGACCTCAGTGCAGCTTTTGACACTATTGATCATGGTATTCTCCTTCACAGATTAGAAAATGTAGTAGGAATTAGGGGAACGGCCCTCTTATGGCTCAGATCCTATTTGACTGATCGTTATCAGTTTGTAGATTTAGATGGTGACCATTCCTCATGTTCTCAAGTTGAGTTTGGTGTTCCACAGGGTTCTGTTTTAGGCCCACTGCTTTTTTCCCTTTACATGCTTCCTCTAGGCAACATAATTCGTAAACATGGTATTCGTTTTCATTGTTATGCTGATGACACACAAGTATACGTTTCAGCAAAACCAGATGAGAAAAACCAGCTTACTAAAATTGAGCAATGTGTGCAGAAGATAAGAGATTGGATGTTAATTAATTTCCTTCTGCTTAATCCTGATAAGACAGAAGTTCTAGTCATAGGACCACAAGCAGCTAGAAGTAAGCTTTCTGATCACACTGTGATTTTAAATGGCCTTTCTGTTCCATCAAGTGCAACAGTAAAAGACCTCGGTGTGATTAAAGATTCAAGCCTTTCATTTGAAGCACATGTAGATAATACTACCAGGATAGCATTCTTTCACCTCAGAAGTATTGCCAAGATAAGAAATATATTGTCACTAAACGATGCAGAAAAACTAGTTCATGCTTTTATCACGTCTAGGTTGGATTATTGTAACGCCTTACTGTCTGGTTGTTCAACTAGGTGCTTAAACAAGCTTCAATTAAAACTACAGCAGGGGGCAGAGCTTTTTCTTACAAAGCCCCAAAGTTATGGAATAGTCTTCCAAATAGTGTTCGGGACTCAGACACAGTGTCAGTGTTTAAGTCCAGGCTAAAAACCTATTTATTTAGCCAAGCATTTTTATAAATAGATTAGCCTTAGGTAAAGGAGCAGATCTGGGGGACTCATGGACGTAGAGTATTAGGTGAACTGGTATGTTTGGATGCTGTCTCCCCCACTCTCATTGATCACTCAGGTTTGTTGACGGTGAGGTGATTGGTTGCTTTACATCTCAGGGAGCCCTCATGTCTGTGTTTCCTTCTGGCTCTCCCTTTTTAGTTATGCTGTCATAGTTAGTCCTGCCGGAGTCTCTGCTTGCACTCTGCACTAAATATACATTCACCTCATACATTGTTCGACTGTGACCATACCTAACTTCCTTTTCTGCTCCATCCTCTCTCTCTCTCTGTCTTTCCTTGTTCCTCTACCTATCTCTCTGTCGAGCTATACATGTCGCTCCTGAGCTACCAGTGATCCAGAACCCCTCTGCCCGCTGGACCTCTCTAACTCATCCTGGAGTCCTGCTTCTGGTTGGAGATCTTATCACATGGATGCCCCGTGTGGTCTGCCTGGAATGCGTGTGGTGACTGGGGTTGGTTCCACTCTTCCATGAAGGTGGTCCTGTCCTTGACTGATGCAGACAGCTGTTCTCTGAGGACCTGTGACTTCAGTCGCTCAATAATTCAGGACTGGAATTTCTCACAGTCCATCTGAGCCTCCAGGAACAAACTGGACTTTAATCTTACACATCTCCTCTTATACGGAACTTCCAGTCTGGCATATTATTATGCACATCAATCCCTGCTATCTGTTTTCACCCAGATGAGGATGGGTTTCCTGTTGAGTCTGGTTCCTCTCAAGGTTTCTTCCTATTACCATCTCAGGGAGTTTTTCCTTGCCACTGTCGCCGTCGTCCTAGGCTTGCTCATCAGGGACAATCATATAATTTTGATTCATACACATTCACAATTCATACAAACTGAATTCTTTTGATTGTGTAAAGCTGCTTTGTGATGATGTAAATCGTTAAAAGCGCTATACAAATAAAATTGAATTGAATTGAATTGAATTAAATTGAATTTGGCAATAATAAACCTCAATTTACAAATATTTATAATTGATTTTGTTTTAGACAAAAAAATTACTTTGATTTAAAATATTTATTTTTTAAAAAGAAAAAGAAGTCACTCCAAATTTTATTTAAAATATTTTATTGTTATACTTCTAGTTGTACTAGTTGTGGATAAAGACCACGTGTGAGACATGCCTCCTGGCTGCTAAAACAGATAAATAAATTTTGATTGGTAAATAGGTAATTAGTAGTAATAAGTAACATTTTATGATGTGTTGTGCCATTGAATGTCAGAATTAAAGAAAAAATGTTTATAAACAGTCCATATGCTTCACTCCTTTGTTTTTCTGGCTGTGTGCTTTGGGTCATTGTCATGTTGGAAAACCCAGCCACAACCCATCTTTAATGCTCTGACTGTCAAGAACTAACCTGAGATGACCAGAAGACGTAGCTTTAGTGGTTAGCCCTGTGTAGCGTGACCGGTAAACCCAAACGCGGAGTGACACGAATAGGCAGGATAATCACGCAGTTAGTCTAAGGACTCTCACGATTGGGGAGCAAGGGAAAGACACAATCTAACCCGCGTCCTATAAATACACACTCAGCAAGAAAGCGAAACCAAAAGGTGAGTACTCACAGTTAGATGACTGCAAACGAGGCAACATCGGGCAACTCAATGACTGAGCGTTGTACTGTGGTTTGTTTACTTCTTTTATACTTCCTGGTTTGCGACCGCCTTACTTCCGGGTCCTAGTGCCGGTCGTGGCTTGAGTGTGCATGACATTACCCCCCTGTCCAGGACTGGCTCCTGACGGTCCTGGGGTGGAGGATACCCGACGACGGTAGTCTCGAATGAGTTCGGGGTCGAGGATGAACCGGGCCGGAATCCACGATCGTTCCTCGGGGCCGTAGCCTTCCCAATCGACCAGGTACTGGGTGCCTCTGCCCCGAGGGCGTGAATCGAGGATCCGACGCACGGTGTAGGCGGATCCACCGTCAATGATGCGGGGAGGAGGAAGGGGGGTTGGTTGAAATCATAGGAGAGGTGATGAAGGGTTTGAGTTGAGATGTGTGGAAAACCGGGTGGATCCGGAGCGCCGCAGGCAGCTGGAGCCGGTAGGTGACAGGGTTTATCCTTAGGGTGATGCGGTATGGTCCTATGAAGCGAGGTGAGAGTTTCCTGGATTCGGTATGAAGGTGGAGGTTCTTTGTGGATAACCATACCTTGTCACCTACTCTGTACAAACGTCCCGGAGGGTGTCGACGGCGGTGTTGAGTGGTATATTGTTGATTGGCCTTCTGGATAGCGAGGTTGGCTTGGTTCCAGAGCCATCGACACCTACGGACCAACTGTTGGGCCGATGGTACGTCGACCTCCGGTTCTTGATGGGCAAACATCGGAGGTTGGAAACCATAGCATACCTCAAATGGGCTTAGATTGGTGGCTGAGGAGACGTGTAGGTTGTGGGAAAGTTCTGCCCATGTGAGGTAGCGGGCCCAGGAGCGCTGGCGGTCAGCCACAAAACATCTTAGGTAGCGCTCCAGTTGTTGGTTGGTCCGTTCCGTCTGACCATTAGTCTGAGGATGGTATCCGGATGACAGACTACTGGTGGAGTTGATCAGACGGCAGAAGGCCCTCCAGAACCGGGCGGTGAACTGGGGCCCCCTGTCCGAGACGATGTCTTTGGGGAACCCATGCAGGCGGACTACGTGTTCCAGTATTAGCTCAGCGGTGGTTTTGGCTGATGGGAGTCCGGTGAGGGCCACCAGGTGCACAGCCTTGGAGAACCAGTCAACAATGGTGAGGATGGTGTTCTTCCCTTCGGAAACCGGCAGGCCCGTGATGAAGTCCAGGGCGATGTGCGTCCAGGGCCGCCGAGGAACAGGAAGTGGTTGAAGCTCTCCCGGGGGTGGCTGATTGGTGTCCTTGGCCCTGGCGCACACCGGGCACGCCTGGACGAACTCGATGATGTCCCTTCTCATGGACGGCCACCAGAATGCCCGTTGGATGAACGAGAGGGTCCTTCTCGTCGCTTGGTGTCCGGCGACCGCGGAGGAGTGGCCCCATTGGAGGACGTCTGATCTCACGTTCTGGGGTACGTAGAGTCGTCCAGGCGGCACGCCTGCCGGCCCGGCCTCTGCGGCCTGTGCCTGGCGGACCCTTGTCTCCAAGTTCCACTGAAGAGGTGCGATGATCCGGGAAGCGGGGATGACAGGCACGGGATCCGCCCGGGGAAGGTCTTCGTCATGTTGTCTTGAAAGTGCATCGGCCTTGGTGTTTTTGGACCCCGGGCGGTACGATAGGTGGAAATCGTACTGTTCGAAAAATAGAGCCCACCGTGCCTGTCGTGGATTCAGTTGTCTTAAGTTCCTGATGGTGATGAGGTTCTGATGGTCGGTCCAGACGATGAACGGCTCACTGGCGCCCTGGAGCCAGTGACGCCATTCCTCCAAGGCCCACTTTATGCCCAGCAGTTCGCGGTCCCCTACCCCGTATCGCTGCTGAGTGGGGTTGAATTTTTTGGAGAAGAAACCACACGGGTGCAGTTTCTGGTCTGGACCTTGTTGAGAGAGAACGGCGCCGGCGCCCTTGTCCGACGCGTCCACCTCCACAACGAAAGGTTGGTTGGCGTCTGGGTGGAGAAGGATGGTAGCGGTGGTGAAACGATGACACAGATCTTGGAAGGCGGAGATGGCAGCAGGTGTAAGGCGAAACGGGTGAAGCGAGGGCCTGGTCAAAGCAGTTAATGGTGCTGCAACTGTACTGTAGCCCCGGATGAAGCGACGATAGAAGTTCGCAAACCCCAGAAAACGTTGAAGCTGTTTGAGGGTCCTGGGTAGGGGCCAGTGACGCACAGCTTCGAGCTTCTGAGGATCCATGGCCACACCCTGGGGCGAGATGACAAAACCCAGGAACGTGGTGGAGTGCTTGTGGAAAGCACATTTTTCCAGCTTGCAGTACAGTTGGTGAGCGAGCAATCTCTTAAGAACCGCCCGAACATGTTGGATGTGCTCCTGGAGGTTATGGGAATAAATGAGGATATCGTCCAGGTAGACGAACACCCATCGGCCCAGCATGTCTCTGAGGACGTCATTAATAAATTGTTGGAAGGCCGAGGGTGCGTTGCAGAGTCCAAAGGGTATGACCAGGCTCTCGTAGTGTCCAGTGGGGGTGATGAACGCCGTCTTCCACTCATCGCCCTCTCTGATGCGCACCAAGTTGTAGGCGCTCCGGAGGTCCAACTTCGTGAAAATGGTGGCACCAGAGAGGGCGTCCAGGGCAGAGTTGGTGAGTGGCAGCGGATGTCGGTTCTTTATTGTGATCTTGTTTAGTCCCCAAAAGTCGACACATGGGCGAAGTTCACCCCCTTTCTTCTTCACGAAGAAAAACCCCGCGGCGGCTGGTGAGGAGGAGGGCCGGATGGTACCGTGGCGCAGGGCGTTGGCGACGTACTCCTCCATAGCCTGTGTCTCGGTGGTCGATAGAGAGTAGAGATGGCCGCGGGGGGGGGGGGGGGGGGGGCGGAGCCTGGCTGAAGTTCAATCGCCAGGTCGTATGGGCGATGAGGTGGTAGGTGAGTGGCTCTTTTTTTTGCAGAATACTTCAGCCAGGTCTCGATACTCAGGTGGAATGGCGTCGGTGTCGACGTCGGGGACCTCGGACTCCTTGGAACACGTCCCAGCCGGTGCCCGGAGGCAGAGCTCGGTGCAGGTCGGCCCCCACTGAAGGATCCGGTTTTGTGCCCATGAGATGAGAGGGTCGTGCTGCAGTAACCAGGGATAACTGAGGATGACCGGAGGTGATAAGATAGGTGTGAGGAAAAACTGTAGCTGTTCGTGATGCTGATCGATGATGAAAGAGAGAAGTTGGGTCTGGTGAGTGATGGGGCTAGATGACAGGGGCCGACCGTCGACGGAGGTGATGTGAAGCGGCTGGGATAACGCCTCGATCTTTACCCCCATTTCTTTGGCATACGTGGAGTCAATGAAGTTCCCCGCGGCACCGGAATCGATGAACGCGGTACTTCGGACCCGTTTGTGGCCAAATTGGAGGGTTACCTGAACCGTGAGACGCGAAGTGGTGGTGTGGGTGGTGGTGGAGAGGTGGATGGCGCCCGGTGAGTCTCTCCCCTTGTTCACCGGGGCTGCGCGTTTCCCGGGCGTAGCGGGCAGATCGCCCGGTGATGGGCCGCTGACCCACAATAGGCACACAGACCTTCACGGAACCGGCGTTCTCGTTCTGTCACGGTTAGGGAGGCGCGTCCTAATTGCATGGGTTCCCCGGCTCCGGTGTTAACCACGGCAGGAGGTGGAGATCCGACAGGTTCAGTGATGGCGGGAGTGAAGGTGGTGGATGGTCGAGGTGACGTGTAGGCGTGGATTGGAGCAGGCGGCAGGGTCCTCGGGGCTGGCTTCGGACGAGAGAGTAGGCGCTGGTCAATGCGGAGGGCGAGCTGGATTAGCCCCTCCAGTGTGGCGGGGAGTTCTCGTCCGGCCAGTTCATCTTTGATGCGTGAAGCCAGTCCCTCGTAGTAGGATGTCCGGAGCGCGGCGTCTCCCCAGGCTGTCTGTACTGCGAGGGTGCGGAATTCGGCAGTATAGCGACTCACGGACAATCCTCCCTGCCGCAGGTGGTAGAGCTTTGTGTCGGTCTCCACCTCGCCCGCAGGATGTTTAAAGGTGAGTCTGAGCTGGCTGGTGAATTCGTTGTAAGAATGGGCGGTATCGGTGTCTGCTCGAAGCACTGCCGTGGCCCACTCAGCTGCCTGCCCGGACAACAACGATACGAGAAGAGCAATGCGAAGCCGATCGGTGGAGTACTTGGTGGCGTTGAACTCAAAGACCAGATCTAATGCTGTCAAGAACACATTACATCTTCCGTCCGTGCCGTCCCATTTATCTGGTAGAGCTAGAAAGACATCTGAAGGGGGGGGTGGCGGGGGAGGCGGCGCTGCGGCCGGCGCGACGGGTGGCCGGCTCGTCGCGTCAGCAACAGCCGCACGGAGATCCGCGTTCTCCCGCCGGAGCTCCGCCACCACGCGGCGCAAGGCCGCGACGTCTTGGACGCTCTGACGCAGAGTAGCGAGCTCTCCGGTTAGCTAAATGATGAGCGCGGCATGCTGATCCACCACACCGCAGAGACGCGCATGCTCCGCTGGGTTCACCGCAGACGGCTCAGTCATTCTGTCAAGAACTAACCTGAGATGACCAGAAGACGTAGCTTTAGCGGTTAGCCCTGTGTAGCGTGACTGGTAAACCCAAACGCAGAGTGACACGAATAGGCAGGATAATCACGCAGTTAGTCTAAGGACTCTCACGATTGGGGAGCAAGGGAAAGACACAATCTAACCCGCTTCCTATAAATACACACTCAGCAAGAAAGCGAAACCAAAAGGTGAGTACTCACAGTTAGATGACCGCAAACGAGGCAACATCGGGCAACTCAATGACTGAGCGTTGTACTGTGGTTTGTTTACTCCTTTTATACTTCCTGGTTTGCGACCGCCTTACTTCCGGGTCCTAGTGCCGGTCGCGGCTTGAGTGTGCATGACACTGACGGAGGGTTTTTTGAAATTTTGGCTCAATATGTCACAATACATGGCTCCGTTCATCCTCTCCTTAATACGGTCCTGTCACCCTGTCCCCTGTGCAGAAAAACACCCCCAGAGCATGATGCTTTCAGCCCCATGCTTCACTGGAGATATGGTATTATTGGGATGATACTCAACATTCTTCTTCCTCCAAACACGGTGAATGGAGTTAAGACCAGAAAGTTTACTTTGGTCTCATCTGACCACAGGACGTTCTCCCATGACTCCTCTGGATCTTCCAGATGGTCCCTGGCAAATTTCAGATTGGCCTGGACATGGGCTGACTTAAGCAGGGGAACCTTCCATGAAATGCAAGGTTTTAAACCATGATGTCTTAGTGTATTACTGATAGTAGAGCCTTGGAAATGATGGTTCCAGCTCTCTTCACGGCATTGACCATCTTCCTTCCGTGTAGTTCTGGGCTGATTCTTTACCATTCTTAGCATCATTGATAACCCATGTATCTATGATAACTTTGACTGATTGTGGGGTGCACAGGTGTCTTAATGACAGCTAACCACCTCAAACAGGTGAACCATTTAAAAGGTGACCTATTTATGAATCACGCCATTCTTCCGCCTATCCTCGAGACCTAATACCAACAACGTCGGGTGACTGACCTTAGGGGTCAGCTGATATATAAACATCCGATTAAACCAACTACTTCCTCTTGCCTGGAACGCCTCAGCTCGTCCCGAGTGACAAGAGATGGTGACAGTCATCGTTCGGTCTCATAGATCCATAGTTATGGACATAACTTATGATCTATTTTGACCTCACTCAGACCATCACCACGGTCTCATTCTAGAGGACTAGTATCAACAGAGTCACAAAGGACACGTAGTACCCCTTTTCTCTGGTAACTTAACTGTAGATAAAATGGCAGACCTCAAAGAATTGGTATTCGCAACGTTAATCTCTAAGTGCTCCAAGAGGTCGCTTCACATATGTCTGAAAGTGATACTCCCTTAAGTGCTGCCCAGGGGTGGCCATACTCCTGAAAGAGTGGGCAATTAGACCACCGGGAATAGGTAGATCTTGACTAGAATATGCTTGTGAAATTGTATCCACTATCCAGTGAGATAAACGTTGCTTGGACACAGGCTTGCCTGCACATTTTTTTATCAAAACATACAAATAATTGTGAATGTGACTGCCGCAATGGACAAGTATGCTCAATGTATGTACGCAATCCTCTGACGGGACATAGGGAGAAGCTATTTAGCTCAGTACTTGACCAAGGGGGCTCTGGGTGAAAAACATCCAGCTCAATCACCTGATTTATTGTACCAGGTCTAGGAAATTTGGGTAGAAATGCCGGATTTGGTTAGAGAAAAACTCCTGCGTTTTCCGCCTTACATCTCAGACAGTCCGCACTAACTGAAAGAGCATGCAATTTCCTGCCCCTTTTTGGCTGAACATATTGCCAGGAGGAAGACTGTTTTCCATGTCAGGAACTTCAGGCTGGCCTGATCCAAAGTTCAAACAGTGTTTTAACCAGTGAACGCAGGACAGTAGTAAAATCCCAAGCGGATGACTCTTCCCTGGGCATAAGCGGTGTGCGCCCTTAAGAAACTGAGACACTAAGGGGTGTTTACCAACACTTACACCCTGTTCTGATGCATGAAAATGTCAGATGGCTGAGATGTATACTTTTATAGTGTTAACCGATTTCCCAGAATCCAACAATGTCTGGAGAAACCAAAGAACAAAGCTAGTGTCACAACTGATAGCATCTAGCTGCTGATCTCGGCACCATGTGGAGAATATATGCCATTTGCTTAAATAGTTACTCCAAGTAGAGGGTGCCTTAGAGCTATTAATTGTTCTCCTTACCGCCACCTCTAAACCCAGGTTAGAGCGGGGCTGAGTAGAGGCCAAAACCACAATTGTAGAATTTCCGGGTTTAGGTGTCAAATTTGTCCTGCTGCTTAAGACAGCAGATCAGCTCTTTTCGGTAGCTGCCAAGGGTGACCTTGGACCAAGCGTAGAAGTGCTGGAAACCAGTTTCTTTGGCCATCTTGGGGCTACAAGCAAGACTTTGTGATGACCTATCGCAATTCTCCTTAGCACCAGGAGGATCAGAGGTAGACGTGGGAAAGCATACAACAACTCTCGCGGCCATTCTTGAGATAGTGCATCTATCCCCAAGGGATGTCCCAGGTTGCTCAGGGAGTAGTATTGGGTGCAATAAGTTGTCTCTGCTGTTGCAAACAGATCGATCTTTCCTGTACCAAAGTGTTCGCATACAAGTCCCACCGTTTCGGGATGGAGACGCCACTTTTCTGGGAGTGGTCCGGTTCAACACAGCAGGTCCGCCGCTTTGTTCACCGACCCTTGTATAAATGCAGCTTTGAGAGATAGGAAGTTTGGGGACGCCCAGAAAAGTAGTTTTCTTGTCACCTGGAGGCATCGTGCTGATCTGGTGCCCCCCTGGTGATTGATGTAATACACCGCGGACATGTTGTCCGTCCTTATCAAAACATGTTTGTTCTGTAATAACGGGAGAAAGGCCTTCAGAGAGAGGTAGATCGCTTTGAGATCCAGTACATTGATGTGTTCTGAGGTTCAGGGAGGGTCCCAGGTGCCCCTGACAGATCTGCCTTTCCAAACTGCTCCCCATCCTGTTAGGGAGGCATTTGTTGTTACCACAGACAGTCTCGCTGGAATGTTCCCTAATGGTTTCCCATGTGATAGTAGCCTCTTGCTCTTCCAAGGGCATAACATCTGAATACACTTCTGTGTAACTCTTATTCTCACATGTCTGTCCAATTTGGGATGCAGATTGAAACTGTTTACCCACCGTTGTAGTGCGCGGGCTCTGAGAAGGCCGAGAGGGAACCACAGTTGCTGCTGCTGCAATCATACCCAGCAGCTGCTGGAACTGAATTAGTTTCACCTTCTTGTTCAGTTAAAATGACTGGGCCAGACTGGATCATTTTCTCACTCTCTGAGGGGATAACGAGGCCCTCATTAGGTGAGAGTTTAGGGAAATCCCTACAAACAGTGTCTGCTGTCGAGGACTTAGATTGCTTTTGTACAAGTTTATTTTGAACCCGAGGGACTGGACATGATTTTATGATAAATTACTGCGCAGATTAACCAGTCGTCCAGGTATGCTAGGATTTTTATTCCTGCACACTGGAGGGGCTGACGGGCTGCTGAAACCATCCTGGTGAAGACTCTTGGAGATAACGAGAGGCCAAATGGTAGGACCTTGAAGTGGTAAACCCGATCCTGAAAGGCAAAGCGAAGGAATGGGTGATGATCTGGACAGATGGGTTCATAGAAGAACTTTAGGTCTATGGAAAAGAACCTTTTGCCCGGCTCTATGAACTCTAGAATGTGTTTTGTTGTCAGTATTCTGAACGGCAGAGTTTTTATGAACCAGTTCAGTTGCCGCAAGTCCAGAATTGGTCGAAGTCCACAATCCTTTTCGGCACAAGGAAATGTTTTGAATAATGCTCAGTGGGCTGTTCGCTGGGGCTTATCAAGGTGATCTCGTTGGCTAAAAATTGTGCCTGGATTGGGTCCTTGACTATGGTGCTGTGGACTCCTAAAAAAATAGATGGATGCCGCCGGAATTGTATCCTGTATCCGTTCTTGACAATACCTAGGACCCAGGGATCTGATGTGCACTTTTCCCAGCTGTCCAGGCAAAGCTGGGAGCGTGCTCCAGCGGCCCCGAGACCATTATGCAGGACCTCCCCCTCCCATGGTCAAGTCTAGTGGATGCCATTTGACCAAATGTTCGCTGAACAGACTCCCTTCTGTGCCTTGCCAGGTCGGTGGTGACTAAGAGTAAGAGTAAAAAACTCTACCAGGAATCACCAGCATATTGGTCAGTTTTTTTCTAATGGTTTCAGGCAAGGATGTCTGAGCCAACGAAATCTGCCTTCGGGCCATGACCGCTGAAAACATGGACACGCCAATATTCCTGGTAAGTTGTGAATGTGTGATAAGAGCTGTATCAACCAGATTCACAACATTGCAATCTTCTGAGCTGATGATGTTACCCATGCCACTCTCAGGAGCATAATTTATCTTGGCAAATCACCTGCATCCTGCATTAAACTGGGGTGCTGCTTTTGGATTATTCCATGTTTTTCTCAACCTTTGAGAATAATCATCAGCCACAGGGATAGACACAGGGGGCTGAACACGGGAAATACTTGCCCAAACACCTTGCTGTGGGGTTGAGACACTAACGTCTTCTTTAGTGTCAAGGCCCAATATTTTTGCAGTACTCAAAATACAAGAAAGGATGTCAGAGTGTAACATCTACTGAATTATCTGTCCCCTCCCGGTGTGATTGCTTATCACCCAAGGAGGTTGTCGGTGGTTGTAGCTGTATGTGTTTCAAATTTATCGGCTAAATTACGTAGCTGCTAAAAGCTGCTAAAATTTGTAACTGGGTATCATTTTTAGGTTTCTGATTTATTATGGTCTTCCCACATTTAGCCTGCAATACATCAAAACGTGAGGACGTGGAGTTATCGGGGAGTAATCCCTCCTGCGCTTATAAGGATGTTCGCCGGCGAAGGATGCCTTAGCCAAAGCATCCTTCTTGTTACCATTTGAGTGCCTGGCTCTCTGCACTCTTTCCTAAAAACGTTAAGCCTACTGGTGCTGCACAGGGATGCTCAATATCATCAAGCAAATGCTGCATACCCAAACAGGATGGGCATTCTCTATGTTTATCTCGTGGATGCATCTCAGATTGACAAAAGCGACACTTTGAGTGGCTCATTTTACCAGGCTAGGCTGCGCTAGTGCTCAGCAAAGACTCAAACGCACGTAATCAATAACTACACAACCCGTGACGAATCACTTTTCATTAATAAATGCTCAGTATCTGCGAACAGTACTTCTATGATCAATATGTAATAATCGTTAGCTGAATGAAGTCTGCAGACAGAGCTTTTCAACGGCAAAGAAAATGTAAACAAACAAACAAGTATAGAAATATCCTGTCACCCTACATGCGCACACGTAGTAATCGGGAAAAAAAATAATCACATCTACTGCGAAGAGTAAACTCAAACATAAAGATACCTGGAAGAAAAAAGGAAGTAAGAAAAGTTACATTTACTGGCATGCGACGCGTTACGTCCGAAATATTGGGAAGAAATCCAATGCAACCCTCAGGGACTTAAAGCGCCTACACTAAAGACGTGGTGGATTGAACTTGTAATCTCTCCCGATTAAGTTTTTTTTTTTTTTTATTTAATTTTAAAGCAATCAATCGTTCCGGTTTCAGATGAGGCGAGAAAGGCAAAGAGGAAGTAGATGGTCTAACCGGATCTTTATATAACAGCCGACCCCTAAGGTCAGTCTCCTGACGTTGTTGGTATTAGGTCTCGAGGATAGGCGGAAAAATGGCGTCATTTAGAATGAGACCGTAGTTACGGTCTGAGTGAGGTTGAAATATATATATATATTGAATATATATTCAGTCATGTCATGTGAAAAAGAAATATGCAAAATATAATACAAATTGGGAAAATAAATGCATTGAAATATTTTGTGTTTTTTTTGTATTGTTGTTTTGTGGTATGGACAACAACATTGTTACTTAGGGCTTGATAAATGTAAAAACACAGGGATCTACTACAGTTACACACATTAAAATTATTGTTTTAACTGAACAAGCACACCCTGTTGCTGCAAAACGTAATTAACAGTAGGCAAAATTTTAAGGGCTCTTTAGAAAAGTTTTCACCTCTACAGAACTTGTATTTTGTTATATACATACTGTATATATGTAGCTAAATGCAAACTTGTTTTTACATAAAACAAAATGTAACATCAGCCAATAGCAAAAAAAAAATAATAAAAATCTCACAATGCTCTTTCTTCCCCAGAAGAATATTCACATATTTATTTACTGACTATTTATAATAGATTATCCTGGCAAAAAAGCCATTTTAAGGTATTGACTAAACACATGTTACACTAAAGATAAAGACATTTTGATAGAAAGCTGAGATTGTGTGAAAGAGGGCGAGTGACAGAATGCCACCCGCATCAGACGTATGCTGTCCTTTATTCCATCTTTTTCTTTGTTTGCCTAAAAACATTGGTGGAGAAGAGAGCTAAGAGAGAAGGACCCATTTATCACCAGGGTTCTCATTTTTGCAACCCCTCTCTATTCATTTGTGCCTCATTTGTGCAACATTACTTCTGCATCACTTTGGCTGGTGCTAGCTAATGTGGACCTGACTGCCATGCCGAATGGTTGGAAATTGTTGTTCTAAAGAGTAGGCATTAATGGGGGTCATCTGCCAAACATGCTTTCCCACCATGCTGAAAAGAAAGGCTTGACAGATTGGGTTTCTTGTGTCTCCATAGAGATCAACACTGACAAGGTCATTCACTTAGACCTGAACCCAGACACTCTGACGATTCACTCACTAGCTGATTTGTGTGTGCGTGCGCGCATGGGTGCATATGTGAAGTCACTAAGCTGTTTACTAATTAATGAGGATGTTTGCTGTCATGCCATTTAGTGAGGCTTTAAGTGGTACTTGTTTCCTTTGTGAAAGTTTTCTCTTCATTATTGGCCAAAGACTAAAAGTTAAACTTTAAGAAAAAAAATTATGTTAATTTGACCTCTACCACCTATGCTGCACAGTCCAAAGGTTTGTCAGTCCGAAAGTTGCATTAATATTTAGATGGGAAAGTTACTAGTATTCAGTGTTGGGTTACTATGCTGCTTTTGTCCATTTTCTGTGCTCTTAATTCAAATCTTGCAAATCACTTGTGTATAATTCATGCCTGAGACTACCACATTTATCTTAAGTCGAAGTGGCCAAGACAGGGTCTTTCAAATAGTGTCTAGACCGCTGCTTTTAAATATAAGCACATGCATTTAAACCTACAAACCTCTGTAGTTAAAATGCAGTCTGTGGAATTACGTGTTTTTGTTTTTCCTTTGGTAAATATAATATAAAGTAACATAAAAAAGCTGTATATATATGTCTGTTCAGTTAAGCAAAAATGTACAGTAGAAAGACCCAGAAAGTCTGTTTTAGTAATTTAATTAACATAGATACCACAAACTCGGTTAACACTGAATGCGCAGCCGTGCCGGCTGATCTGAAGCTAGGACTGTTAAATATTAGATCTCTCGCATCTAAAGCAGTTATAGTTAATGAAAGTATTACAAATCAGGAATTTGATATACTCTGTTTAACAGGCCCTGGATTAAACAGGACGAGTATGTAGCTCTAAATGAAGCTAGTCCTCCTGGATACAGCTACATACATCAGCCTCGGTTAACTAGTAGAGGAGGAGGCGTCGAAGTTATTCACAATGATAATTTGACTATTATACAAAAACGCAGACACAAATTTAATTCATTTAAAGTTCTCTATAGCAACATAACAAGTGTAGCTACAAATATTAAGTCAGCCAGTCGATTCCACTAATTGTCATTTACAGACCTCCAGGGCCGAACTCTGAATTTCTTAGTGAATTTGCAGATTTCCTCTCAAACCTAGTCATTTCTGTAGACAAGCCCTTAATTGCTGGAGATTTAAATATTCATTTTGAGAATCCAGATGACCCTGTGCGTAGAGCATTTATGTTCATACTGGACTGAGTAGGAGTAAATCAGTGTGTAGTAGGACCCACTCATAAAGCAGGTGACACTTTAGATTTAATATTATTCTTCGGATTAAGTATAAGAAATTTTTTCACAATTTCATTGTCTGAAGTTATAGAACGTAAATGGCGTTCAAAAAAATTACAAAAATAATCCTAGATTTTTATTTAATACCGTAGCCAAATTAACCAGAAATAAGACCACTTCAGAAATCTCCACAACATCATGTAATAGTGAGGACTTTATGAACTTTTTAAATAATAAAATTGTAAATATTAGGCATAAAATTAAGGCTTTAAAACCAAACAATGTAAGTTATGCAGATGTTAAACTAGCCATGTCAGATCGGAACCCAGAATACTTTACTCCCCTTGAATCATCTCTTCTGCAAATTTATCAACCTGTATATTAGATCCTGTACAGACACATTTTTTTAAACAGATAGTACCAGCAATAACAGAACCCCTGTTGAAAATAATTAATTCTTCACTCAGCATTGGGTATGTTCCAAAATCTTTTAAATTAGCAGTTATTAAACTGATTATCAAGAAACCTGACCTTGACCCCTGTCAGCTGTCCAATTATAGGCCAATATCAAACCACCCCTTTATCTCTAAGATTCTGGAAAAGATAGTAGCGGAGCAGCTATGCTCATATCTACAGAGAAAGAGCATACAGTACATGAACTGTATCAGTCAGGATTTAGGCATCATTACAGCACAGAGACAGCGTTAGTTAAAGTAGTAAATGACCTCCTATTGGCCTCTGATCAAGGTTGTGTAACCATGCTTGTTTTACTTGACCTCAGTACCTTGACACCATTGATCATAGTATTCTTCTTCTTAAGGGTAAAGCCCTGTCCTGGCTCAGATCCTATTTGACCGATCAGTATCAGTATGTTCATGTGGCAGAATGAGTAACATTCTTCCTACCTGTCTCTGGTTGCCCGTGTTTCTGATTGATCGTCCTATTGGGGGTTGGTCCAATACTATTTAAGGTGGGGGTAAGGTGGCTTGGGGTTACGGGTCCTGCCCCCTAGCTTCCATTGTGTGTCGTCACACCCAAAACGGAACCGGGAAGTTTGGAGGTGATTGTGTTGCAGGTAAGGGTGTCAGTTGCGGTGTATGTGTTTTAGGTGGGTTTCGCATATTATAGCAGTGTTTCGTCTGTGGTATTTAAACAGTCCAGCAAGCCTGATTTAAGTCAGCGGATATGGGCATTTACCTGTTGTGGAAGTGATCGTTCCTCCTAACAAACTGGCAGTCATCCTGTAGGACTGACTGAGCTTTTAGCTTCCGAGAACCTGGCTTAAGTGCCCTTCTGGTGAGACTTTGTGCCACATTGCACGGTATGTAAGTAAGTTGCTTGTGTTTATGCAGTATGCTTTGCCGGTAATGGTTTTAATTGTCATTTTTATGCAACAGAATGGGGTGACGCGACGTGTGCTAGCTTCCTGTGGTGGTGCGACACAAAAAGCATTATCGGCGGGTGCTGCTGTTTTGTTTTATGCTGTTCTATTTTGTTTTGTTGCGGCTGTTTGATGTTTTGTTTGTTTTACAATCTGTTTGCTAATGTTGTTAGCCGTTCAAGTTTGTTTTATTTACATTGTTTAAAGTATTTGGTTTTTGTGTTTTTTTTCGGGTCTGTTTCTCTTATTGTCCTGTGTGCTTTCTGTGCCAGGGTTTACAGTCCTTGGGTTGTAAACCACTGTGTGTGTGTTTGTGTGTGCGCGTGCGCGCGCATCTTTCACCCCTTGTTTTTGTGAATGAATGTGAGTGAGTATTGTGTATGTCGGATGTGTGTGTAAAGAGAGAGAGAGAACTAATTTAGAATAAACTGTGAATTTATTTTATTTCTTTTTGTTTGTTTGTTTTGGTTAATGTTTTGTATTCCTGGGCCAGCTGTGAGGGTGGGCAACCTTTGTCCATTATCTGTGTGTGACTGTATTTGTTTAGTGCTATAATCAGATTCTCTTTGTACAGGAGCCAGTTGCTTATGGCAGCGGTGGAATTATAGTTTTTCTTTCTTTGAGTGTGTGAAATACGAGCGTGTGTGTGGTAAGTCACTTGTGTAATTGCAAGCTGCTGTGCTGTGTAGGGCGATTGCGCCTTTAGGCCCTGCTGCCCGGCCTCGGTTCCTGAACTTGCGGCTCTGGATGTTCAGGTTGCTCATGAGTGTATTCCATGTTAACTACTGGTCCCAGTAATTTTGTTATTGATTTCTTTTTTTATTTTCTAATCTTGTAATTAAATTCTTTTAAATATTTGAAATAAAACTTTTATATTTTCTGGATGTCTAAGTCTCCTGCCTTATCTCGTGAACTGACTTGTGTGCCTTTAGACAAGATTTGCTAAATTTGGGTCCCTGGCCCTTGTCCCTGGGTGGCGTAATTGGAATTCTAATTTTGATAAACCTTTTCTTGCCTCTGCGCTCCGCCACATTCTGGCGTAATCGGCAGGATCAGGCTTAATAAATCTTTTCATGCTGTAGCGTCCTGCCACATTCTGGTGTAATCGGCAGGATCAGGCTTAATAAATCTTTTCATGCTGTAGCGTCCTGCCACATACAGTAGACTTAAATAGTGATTATTCTGCATGTTCTCTAGTGGAGTTTGGTGTTCCACAGGGTTCAATTTAAGGCCCACTGCTTTTTTCCCTTTACATGCTTCCTCTGGGCAACATAATTGGTAAGCAAAAGCATGGTATTAGTTTTCACTTTTATGCTGATGACACACAGTTATATGTCTTAGCAAAACCTGATGAGATAAACCAGCTTACTAAAGTTAAACAAAGTGTGTAGGACATAATTAGCGACCAATTTCTTAACTTCCTTCTGTTTAATCCTGATAGGACAGAAGTTCTAGTCATAGGACCTTTAGATGGCCTTTCTGTTCCATCAAGTGCAACAGTAAAAGACCTCGGTGTGATTATAGTATGTATCATGTAGATAATATTACCAGGATAGCATTCTTTCACCTTAGAAATATAGATAAAAAATAAAGATAAAAAATATATTGTCGCTAAACGATGCAGAAAAACTAGTTCATGCTTTTATCACCACTAGGTTGGACTATCGTACTGCCCTACTGTCTGGTTGTTTAACTAGATGCATAAACACGATTCAGCTAGTCCAGAATGCAGCAGTGCGAGTCCTCACTAGAACCAGAAGATACAAGCACATCACACCTATCTTATCTTCACTTCATTGGCTCCCTGTGAAATTCCGCATTGATTTTAAAATACTACTTTTGACATATAAAGCATTAAATGGTCTCGCACCGCAGTATGTTTGTTGACGGTGAGGTGATTCGTTGCTTTACACACTTAGGGAGCCCTCATGTCTGTGTTTCCTTCTGGCTCTCCCTTTTTAGTTATGCTGTCATAGTTAGTCCTGCCAGAGTCTCTGCTTGCACTCTACATTAAATAAACACTTACATTATACATTAAATGACTGTGACCAGACCTAACTGTTATCTCTCCTCTTCTGCTCTCTCTCTCCTGCTCTTTCTCTTCCCTCTCTCTCTCCTTCCCTCTCTCTGTTGAGCTACACATGTCGTTCCTGAGCTGCCAGCGATCCAGACTCCCTCTGCCCTCCGGACCTGGCTGACCCATGTGCAATTGTTATAACAGGCTTACTTTGTCACTTATCTAGAGCTTTCTTTCAAAGAAGTCAAATGGCTTATTAACGTGACTAGGGAGTGTTGTCTCTAAATGTCTTCCCAATTTTTTGGGTCTCATGCTATCTGCTGCCAGCGGTTTAAAACACAAAACACACACGGGTCTCTCCTCTGCCCCACCATCCCCACCATAAATCCAAGCACAACATAGGCTTTATCTTGTTTTCCTTTTGGCCGGCATTTTGGTTGATTAGGCTGATAGTGCTAAAACACCTGCTTTTTTGTGGTCCATGTAAATAATGTAACAAATTATTTTACGCTCACTACATACAGTACGCCACTGACCCGGTGTGTGTCCCCTCAAGTTAGTTTTATATTCGCATCTCCGAATTCAATAGCTGCATAAATAAACCCGCAAATAAGATACCCACATATATTTCCTCTCTACATTGTCTTTCAGCTACATTCGCCTTAAATTACACATGTTTAAAAGCATAAACACCATTATCCTCTACAGTGCAACGAATGATTTAGGGATCATTGCAAGATGCCACACACCAACAAAAAGCGTAGAACGATATTGATTATCCCTTTTGTTCAGCGCCTGAAGGATCAAAAAGCAACTTTGTTGCTGCACTGGAAGCTAGAAATGCCAGACTAGTACTACCTGATAAAATATAATTTTTTAACAAAAATACAGTAACATCAGCATACACATTGGAATAAATGAAATTACATACAGTGGTGTGAAAAACTATTTGCCCCCTTCCTGATTTCTTATTCTTTTGCATGTTTGTCACACTTAAATGTTTCTGCTCATCAAAAACCGTTAACTATTAGTCAAAGATAACATAATTGAACACGAAATGCAGTTTCTAAATGAAGGTTTACGTTATTAAGGGAGAAAAAAAAACTCCAAATCTACATGGCCTTGTGTGAAAAAGTAATCCCCCCCCTTGTTAAAAAATAACTTAACTGTGGTTTATCACACCTGAGTTCAATTTCTGTAGTCACCCCCAGGCCTGATTACTGCCACACCTGTTTCAATCAAGAAATCACTTAAATAGGAGATACCTGACACAGAGAAGTAGACCAAAAGCACCTCAAAAGCTAGACATCATGCCAAGATCCAAAGAAATTCAGGAACAAATGAGAACAAAAGTAATTGAGATCTATCAGTCTGGTAAAGGTTATAAAGCCATTTCTAAAGCTTTGGGACTCCAGCGAACCACAGTGAGAGCCATTATCCACAAATGGCAAAAACATGGAACAGTGGTGAACCTTCCCAGGAGTGGCCGGTCGACCAAAATTACCCCAAGAGCGCAGAGACAACTCATCCGAGAGGCCACAAAAGACCCCAGGACAACATTTAAAGAACTGCAGGCCTCACTTGCCTCAATTAAGGTCAGTGTTCACGACTTCACCATAAGAAAGAGACTGGGCAAAAACGGCCTGCATGGCAGATTTTCAAGGCGCAAACCACTTTTAAGCAAAAAGAACATTAAGGCTCGTCTCAATTTTGCTAAAAAAAAACATCTCAATGATTGCCAAGACCTTTGGGAAAATACCTTGTGGATCGACGAGACAAAAGTTGAACTTTTTGGAAGGTGCGTGTCCCGTTACATCTGGCGTAAAAGTACCACAGCATTTCAGAAAAAGAACATCATACCAACAGTAAAATATGGTCTGGGGTTGTTTTGCTGCTTCAGGACCTGGAAGGCTTGCTGTGATAGATGAAACCATGAATTCTACTGTTTACCAAAAAATCCTGAAGAAGAATGTTCGGCCATCTGTTCGTCAACTCAAGCTGAAGCGATCTTGGGTGCTGCAGCAGGACAATGACCCAAAACACACCAGAAAATCCACCTCTGAATGGCTAAAGAAAAACAAAATGAAGACTTTGGAGTGGCCTAGTCAAAGTCCTGACCTGAATCCTATTGAGAGGTTGTGGCATGACCTTAAAAAGGCAGTTCATGCTAGAAAACCCTCAAATAAAGATGAATTACAGCTTTACCCCAGTGGACTGCAATGTTGTAAAGCGTGTGCGCACAAAGGCCGAAGAGGTCACAGAACTATCTCTGGGAGGCTGACTCGAGGACCTGTGAGCGCGGAGTAGCATGAACATCCAGACTATAGAATCTCACAAATGTGTGCAGAGAGGACCAACCTGCCGCATGACACACTAGCTGTAGGGGAAACCCTCTTGCCAGCGCAATGTATGAGGCAATACCCCAATGCCCTAATTTCTCGAAGTTAGACCACGCGCCTCGTAGGCTAGGGCAATAGCATCTCTCACCGATGTGATGAAAAAAGGCTGCTCTGACTTACGCCACTGGCTAGTGCGGTGGACGTAAATCTGAAGAGTGCGTACTTGAAGATAGTAGGTGAAACCTATCCTGCTCCGGAGCTGTAAAAGGCGGAGGACAGAAGGCTTCGAGGAAAACTGGGTGCATGGTCAGGAATGAAAATAGTTTGAGTGAGGATGCTGAATAGCTCTTACTAGCCCAGGGGCAAGTCTAGGCAGGAAGGGAAGCCTGCAGATCTCCAAAAGTGATTATAAGAAAAAAACATCTTAAGGGTCAAGAGCCAGACATGCGCTGACTCTAGTGGTTTGGGAGGGGTGTCAGCCAGACCCCATCCGTCAGAACATGCCGAAATAGCAGCTACGTACCTTCCAAGGGTACTAGGGCATAAGCTTGAGGAACTTCTTGCAGAATTCTTCTTTGTCTTTCAGCTGTTCCCTTTCAGGGGTCGCCACAGCGAATCATTTGCCTCCATCTAATCCTATCCTCTGCATCCTCTTCTCTCACACCAACTTACTTCATGTCCTCTCTCACTGCATCCATAAATCTCCTCTTTGGTCTTCCTCTAGACCTCCTGCCTGGCAGTTCCAACCTCAGCATCCTTCTACCAATATATTCACACTCTCTCCTCTGAACATGTCCAAACCACCTCAATCTGGCCTCTCTGACTTTATCTCCAAAACATCTAACGTGGGATGTCCCTCTGATAAACTCATTCTTGATCCTATCCATCCTTGTCACTTCCAAAGAGAACCTTAACATCTCCAGCTCTGCTACCTCCAACTCTGCCTCCTGTCTTTTTTTCAGCGCCACTAAGCTCTCAGCAGCCTCTCAGCTGCTGGAGGAGGTGTTTCAGGGCCAAAATAAAGCCATCAGTTTGGGGCAATTAATGTGCCACGCAAGAAGATGGCCTCTCCAGCTCCCTTGGGAAAGCGTCTGTCGTTAGCATCTGCGATGACAAAAAAACGCATGTAGAGTGGGACCCAAAGTCAGAAACCGGGGTCTGAACCACATAAAAAGGGTATGAAGCCATCTGGCACGTAAGCCATATTTGCCTCCGGCGATTAGCCCTTGAGTAATCCCCTGGCTTTTAGCTATAATGTACATCGTCCTGCAGGATAGGAACTCGTCCTGTGCCCCCAAGGGGAACCTGGTTCGCTAGCTAGGCAAGTGGCGCGAGCACAGTCCGCCCTGGCGATTATGTACGAGACTACCGTAGTGTTGTCCACCCGCACTAGGACATGGTAGCCTCAACTGCTGGAGGAGGTGTTTCTGGGCAAAATAAATTGCTGAGCAAGAACACCGCCCTCCTGGAGGTGCCAGGAAGAACACTTCATCCCTGAGAGGAATTCTATGTGCCCCTCACCCCCTCGAACCTAGTGGCGTCTTTAACAGCGTTGCCAAACAGGCCAGAGGGCGAGATGTGGCATCAAGGAGGAATGCACGATCCTTATCCTTGATTCTCCCGTGAGACGTAGCCACAGGTAACTCTGTGGAACACCATCGCAGCCATAAATACAGCCGATATCATGGACTGTCTGCTTTGTTGCACGAAGAGACAGGTCTGTGGTTCAGAGTGATTCCAGGAACGACGTTGTAGAGCCCTGTCAATGCTCAAGTCTTTCAGCAGGTCAGCCTGGTATGCCTGCAAAACCGCCATGGTGTGCAGTAGAGCACCAGCCTGATCAGCTGCCTGAAGCTCTTCCCCACCAGGGAAAATGTCAGTCCACACGGCTTGGTAGGGAGTGTATGCTTCTTTTCAGGGAGGATGATGTCCCAGGAGAGAGATAGCCCAAGCATCTCTTCTAACTGGGACATCATCATATAACCATGCCTTCGCATCAACAACACTCGAATAAATTGAAGATGATGGCATGAAAACATGGAATGAATAAGGCTATTCCATGAAAGGGTTAACTCGTCATGAAGGTTGCCAAGAAAGAAGGGTGAGAGAGAGCGCCGTTTATCCGAGGCTCCTCTTCCCGGCCATCAGACAGCAATCTGTTTTTTTTTTTTTTTTCAAGCACCTGGGGAAATCCCGCTTCCGCTGTCAAATACAAAGCGTGATCGCTCGATTGCATGCGCTACTTACCTGCGGAAGCAAGAGTATGTCTTTCCTCTCCATTTAAAAGAAGCGCCGAAGCGTGCTTTAGAAGTGGACGGAAAACTTCCTGATCCGGTAAGGATGCGAGACAAAGGGGGATTCCCGTCTCGTGCACGTCTGCCAGATTGCACTATTTAACCCAGGAAGGCACCGAAACAACGGTGTGGAAATCGTGCTCCGAAAAAGAGGAGTGACGGATCTCCTAACAAACTTCACCGGTGAGTTAACACTTTTAAATTCGCTTGCACACATCACACGCAAACACAATATTCGGTCCTTTGAAGATCTGAGGAATGTTTCTGGTTCACTCCTATTTATAACCTGCAGGTGCGCTTCATCAGATGACGTCACCTGACCGAGATTATATATATCAAAATTTGGCGTGTTTGATACACACATGCTTCACAACCAGCAACACAAAAAGATGTTCTCATAGCGTTTTCACGCAGCATCGAGTATAGCCTTGGAAAGGGAACTGGATGTCGCATGTGAGAGCAGTGCTTAACACCATAACAGGATTAAGGTTTTAAGTCCCAGTTGTGCCGTTTGCAGTTTTAAGTCCCAGAGGATGCAACTGGCCTCTTGATACTTGGGAGGGAAAGACAACTAGTTTCCTCTTTCTCCACTGCTAGAGTGTGTGTTAACTTACGCATAAAAAGGCTTTCAGAATGACTTTAAAAAGAGTCCATATTTTACATATATTTTGAATATTTCATAATGTACATTTACCCATATACAATCAGTTTGTTTTTTTTTTGTTATAAAATTTCCATGATTCACATCAGGTTTGTGCGTAAAGTAAATAACTGAGCACATTAACAAATGTCATCAAATGTGTTGCATATTTAGATTTTTTTTTTTTTTTTTTTGGTTGTTTTTTTTGGGGGGGGGTTCAGTTTCAGTTCAGTTTGTATCTACCCACAGCTGAAGTCAGAAAATAGCACAAAATAAGTAATTCACTTATGATTTACTGTATCACAATTTTTAGTTGATCAGAAGTTTATATACACTCGATTAGCTGTGCTGGGAAAATTATAGTAAATTATGTCATGTTTTTAGAAGTTTCTAATTTATATAATTTGAGTCAATTGGAGGTGTGCCTGTGGATGTGTTTTAAGTATAATTTTATTAGAAAATTACAAATTCCAGAACAACAGCAAACATCCTTGTGAAGACACTGCAGGAAAACCAGTACAAAAGTTTCTTTATCTACATTTAACAGAAAGAAGCCACTGTTCCAAAACCACAGAATATGGTTTGCAGATGCACACAGGGACAATTATCTTACTTTTTGGAGAACTGATGAAATGAAACAAAAATTGAACTGTTGGAGGGGAAAGCATGAGGCTTGCAAGTCAAAGATCATCATCCCATCCATAAAGCAGGTGTGACTAGTGCACTTCACAAATAGAAAGCACTATGAAGAAATTTATATGGATATATTAAAACATTATCTTAAAACATCAGCCACTACAGTGCATCCGGAAAGTATTCACAGCGCATCACTTTTTCCACATTTTGTTATGTCACAGCTTTATTCTAAAATAGATTAAATTAATTTTTTTCCTCAGAATTCTACACACAACACCGCATAATGACAACATAAAAAAATTTTATTTGAGATTTTTGCAAATGAATTAAAAAAAAATTGAGAAAGCACATGTACATAAGTATTTACATACTTTGCAAAATTGAGCTCAGGTACATCCTGTTTCCCCTGATAATCCTTGAGATGTTTCTGCAGCTTAATTGGAGTCCACCTGTGATAAATTCAGTTGATTGGAAATGATTTGGAAAGGCACACACACATGTCTATATAAGGTCCCACAGTTGACAGTTCATGTCAGAGCACAAACCAAGCATAAAGTCAGAAGAAATTGTCTGTAGACCTCTGAGACAGGATTGTCTCGAGACAAAAATCTGGGGAAGGTTACAGAAAAATTATTGCTGCTTTGAAGGTCCCAATAAGCACAGTGGCCTCCATCATTCGTAAGTGGAAGAAGTCCGAAACCACCAGGACTTTTCCTAGAGCTGGCTGGGCATCTGAACTGAGCGATCGGGGGAGAAGTGCCTTAGTCAGGGAGGTGACCAAGAACCCGATGGTCACTGTCAGAGCTCCGAACGTCCTCTGTGGAAAGAGAAGAACTTTTTAGAAGGACAACCATCTCTTCAGCAATCCACCAAACAGGCCTATATGGTATCGATCAGGTATAGAGGGAGAACAGAAGATGACAAAGTGCTGAGCCTTGTGGGACCAGTGAAGAGTCTGCATGAATTTTTTCCATCCTCCACTTATTAGTAAGTTTAATCTAAAAAAAAGGTTTACATTTTCTAGGAGCATAAAGAATGGACAGTGGAGCTTTGGAAAAAGGTCATGTGGACTGAGCCCTCATTTTCACACATGGATTTTCCACTACAGAGTCCAGACCATAATCATTTTGAGAATTTCAAATATGCTGGCTTTACAGCAACGGTCTCACTCTCTCATGATCAATGCAAGATAAATTAATGTAACTCTGGTCTGAAATATAAATGTTGTGACACGAGGCTCTTCTACACTTATTAAAATTATACCACAGTTGTAATCAAAGAGGTGATCCAATGACATTAGAGTGTGTGACTTTTTTTTTTTGGCCAAGCAGTGTATTTTCAAATTTAAAAAAATAATTGCATTTAGAGTATTTTTAAAGCCTTTTTTATGTCTAGTTAAAAAAAATAAATATATATTAATTTAGTCTAGACATACAGTACTGTATTTTGTTTCAGCCTTTCATGATAATTATGTACGGTAAATGTTTTCATCTTAGGGAAAACAGGAGTTATAAACCCTCGAAGTATGAACACTATTGCAGGGTATCTACTATCACTATTGCATGGAATTATATGAAATTAAATGGTATGAAAAGCTATTACAGCTAAAAAAAAGATCCACCTTGTCATTTACCTACTGTAATTATGTATAGTGTTTCATAAAATTTGACTCATGACTTGTTGATTTGAAGAAGAGAGTCGTGAAGTAAGGGATTAAAAGTAACATTGGTAAAATTTAGGACGACTCTTGTTCCCTTGTCTGCCCAAAAAAGATGAAATAATTTGTGCTGAGTACAACAAAATAAAAAAAGAGTGAAACATACAGTACATAAGTCCTTGTTGGCAAATCATGTTTTAGACATATGGACTATTTGAACCACTAAACCACTGTTGCCTGCCAAACACTTATGTTCATGCTTATTCTGGGTATAATGTTACATATTTAAGTAAGTAAATATGGGTTTTTACAATGCTGCTATTAACCATACTTTAAGCACTGGTGGGCTTATAAAAATATTGCCCACACTGAAAACCCTAATAAGTTAATTGGACTAATTTGATTGAGTAAACTCGTTGCCTCAATTTAACTGAGTAATGGAATCTTCTAAAACTTGCATATTTAAGTTTATTTAACTTGGCGGTTTTGTAGACTGTACTTAAATCATTTAGTTCAACAAACTTAGCACTTATTTAATGTACTTAAAAAATTGCGTTCACTTGGTATAAATTTTTTTTAAGTGTACTTATATATTTAAGTTAACTCAACATGAAAATGTAACTTAAACCTGTTAAACAATGTTCTTATATTTGAACTGAAATAAAACAATGAACAGCATTTTTAAGCTTAAATTTTTTTTATTGACAAAATGCCACAACTTTCCACCGGAAAGAATGTTGAAGAGTATTTTATTAGGCACACAGCATGTACAGCATGAGCAGTACATTCACACAGGAACCACCATCCAATTCAGCCTCAGCATGAACTAGAGCACATTTCACCCGTCACCCCTTACCCACACACACAAACAGGGCCGAAGCCACTAACCCAAACACCCTTCCCCAACATGGTGAACACACCGACATCCCCGCAAAGCATGCTGGTCGTCAGCCGCCGCCCCGCCCACGCCACATTCACATTTGTGAAAATTGACCTTTTGAAAATGTTTTTTCCCCCAAAGGATTAATCATGATTTTGAGTTCACAACACTTGAAATCTTAAGTTTATGCATTTTGATGGTAAATAAGTTAAATTAACTTATATTTTTAAGTGATGGGTCCAAAATGCAAAATTTTAAGTAATGTTTAGTCAACATTACTTGATTGTATAAGTAAAGACAACATTAGGGTTTACAGTGCATGAGCTTAAAAGAAAATACAGTTAAGCTTCATTGTCAGTGTGGAAAAATGCCTTACAGTATGTGGCTGGGTATGGATTTCTGCTGTGTTATGAGTTTAAGATTCCACATATCAAGAGACTTCTCATATGGACCCACTGGATACCATTATAAAGACATTGTCCACTCATCTTCTTTTATTTTGTGTCTATTAAAACAGAAATGTATGTCAATTTTCTATGTTTTTTTGCATACTTTTTCTCCTATTGGAACGAATTTAGTTCACTGTACTCAAATAGCCACCACAGTCACCACATCTCAATCGAATACAGCATCTTTGATATGTGGTGGAATTGAAGTTTCACTTCATGGATGCAGCTCAAAAGTTTTCAACTGAGTGTTAGCAAGCTGTATATATTGAACTGGCCAGTGAGATGCATAGTTTCACTCGAAGATTCGAACACAGGTCTGGATTTACTTCCTATATTTAATAACAGTATTTGATTTTTTTTAAACTATGGAACAACTCATATGGCATAAGGTAATTAAGCAACAATAACAGTCAGTTGTTATTTAAATATAAGTTGCAAAATCCATCAAGTGCCATGATGAAACTATCTCTCATGAAAAATTTTCCACAAAAGACCAAAATTTACCTCTGCTGCAAAGGTATTAAAGAGCATAAGAAGCAAGCTCATCTCAATATCAACAAACGTATTGCAAAAATATGCATACTTATTGCATATTTTGGATGCCCAATGTAGACAGAAATAAAAATCAGGAAAGACCATGTAATTATACAGTGTGTCCAACCGTTTGACTGGTATTGACGTTTGCTTTGATTACAGCTGTGGTATAATTTTCTTAAGCATACAGTATGCAATAAGCTGAAAAATGCCTTCTCCAGCACATCCAGTATCCCACTCTGTGGTGGCCTTTCCATGTGTGAAAATGATGTTTTATGACCTCCAAACTTGTTTACAACTTGAGCCCAATGAGTCCTGGCATCATCATCTAGGAAAATTATTTGTTAAATCAGGAATAATAAAAATCAATTAATGAAAAAACCTGGTCATTTGGTACATACAGACATTTTTGGACATATATTTTAGTAGTTTCTGCATTCTGCTTAGTTTTTTTTTGTTTCTTGATGCAATACTTTGACCTGTTTAAAAAACAAAGTAACATCCTTGTCACGACCACAGAATATGTCCTCTGCTTAAGAAAAGAGAAGCTTTTCATGGTTAAATACCTTGTTGCTAGCTAAACTACTGTACCGTATATTAATCACTGCAGTAATTATCCAATTAAATGATCTTAACTGCTTGCTTAATAAAATTCAGGTGGTGACTTCATGTTTTTGATATGGCAAGGTATATATATTTGTAAGGTTCTATCCTCAGGATACAACTGCAATGTAATATATAGATATCTAATCCAGGAAATAAGAAGGTTTATCCAAATCCAATTTTTCAGTAATCAACAGGACTGGGTCAGATAAATTTTGGGGGTTGAGTACTTCCAAACCTTACTGATCTAATGGCCCACATCTTGCTAGAGAGGGCAGAAGGAGCAAGCAACTCACCATTGTGGTCCTCATCATCCCTTGTACCCAGCCAGATGGTGTGGTCATTTCAAAATTAGAATACAAATTGCATTGTAAGAGGACAGTATTACAAAATGCATGGAAGAAAACATTATTAATATGTAGAAAATATTCTTTCAAATATGCCACTTTAAACAATCTACCAAAAGCAGTTGAACCTCTTCTAAAAAAAGAAAAAAAACTATTTTCTTGGCACTGCCAATATACCCAAATCATTCAAACAAGAAGAGCGTAAACTCCTAATTTGAGATTCAATTTAAATCAGTTCTATTTCTGTAGCACTTTTAACACAGATCAGATTTACAATAATAAAATGTTCAGATATAAATGATTTTTTATGTATTGATTTATAGCTTCATGAGGGTATCCTTATTGAGGAAACTAAAAGCAATGGAAGCAGAGAAAAATTATGTGAAGAAAAAACCTTGAAAGGAACCAGACAAAAAAGTAACCCATTCTTATTTGGATGATGCTGGATAGCACAACCATAAATAAATCCTTTATATAACTATGTGTTTCAAGGTCAAAAGTGCAGTTGTATAACATTAAATTTATTTGTTATCATAAATTCCTAAAGTCATGAACCATCTCTTTTACTAAAAAAAAAAAAAAAACAATGCACAGATAGCTTGACTAAAGAAACAGGTTTTTAACTTATAGCCTATAAACATTAAGACTATGTCTGTGTTATGCATGAGCAGTGCACAGTGTTGAAGCCCAGAGAGATCAGGAAGGTCCAGTGTGTTATGTATGGGCCCAATAAAGGTTAAGGCGTTGGTGGTGTGTCAACAGTGTGATTGTTCATACTTTTGGGAAGACTCTTCTCGTTCAGAAATAAAGATTCCACCTGCAGATGGATCTACCTTGGCATACAAATGCCTCCGCCTTAAGGATTTGCACCATTGCACAAAAAATACCTCAGGATGCAAAGCATTTCCGGCATACGAACAAACTAACCAAGCTCAACCAAACTCTGGCTAAGTTGTGCCTATGTCTAGTAGCCTTTTTGAATCAGTGGAAAGCCAAGTAAAGCAAGTTTATATATTTTACTGTTTAGATTATATTAATGGGCAAGATTTAGTGAAGACATAGCAGCATGGGTCTCAAGAATGTTAGCAACACAGCAGCAAAAAGAAAGGGATCCACTTTGAAGTTTGTTTTTAGAGCAGCCAGTGCCAAGGGGAATCATGAATTAAAGTCAAGTGAAGTTTAATGTCTATTAAAATCATATTATACTTAATTTACATGTATTTTTGTTTATGCAAAAATATAATGATAATGTTTTAAATTACAAATTTAACAAACAAATAACAAATTAAATTTGTATGATAAGGTACCACTGTAATGTTCTCTTTTCTTTTTATGACAATTTTTTTTTCTCCTTTAACATAAGCTTTTCTGTTTTCTGCACTCTGAGCGAAAGAACTTACAGCCATCGTGTATCAAACTGTGGGCCTACAATAGCAAATATATAGTAATATAATAATAAAATGTGATTTATAGTTTTTATAATCAGCGGCACAGTGGTGCAGTGGTCACTGTCTCCCTGCACTTCAGGTTCGATTCCCGTCTCTGTGTGCATGAAGTTTGCATGTTCCCTGTGCTTAGTGGGTTTCCTCGGGGTACTCTGGTTTCCTCCCACATCCCAAAGACATGTAGGTTAAGCTAACTGACATTCCCAAATTGCCCGCAGTGTGTGATTGAGCGTATGTGTGTGTGCCCTGCAGTGGATTGTCGCCCTGTCCAGGGTGAACCCTGCCTCGTGCCCTAAGCCTCCTGGGATAGGCTCCACGCCACCCCGCAACCCTAAATACAGGATACAGTAAGTTTTTATAATATTTAATTTATTCTCATTGAAACAAATTATGAATTGTTCGGTTCTGTGAATGGTGTTTTTATACTGTCTTACATTGTTTTTTACTCTTAATGGTGATTAATAAACTCCATGGACTTCAGTTCCACTTTTTCGTACAGGTCTGAAATATACAGGCCGGCATTACTTGTCAGCACCCAGTGGTCTACTTAATAGAACAAGAAATACATCTGACCAATATTTGGTTCATTAGATATTTCTATTCATTTTACATTTCATAGATCCAAACATACTTTCCATCCCCTCATCTATCCATATGCGAAGCAGCACAAACTAAGCAATATGATGAAGTGAATTTTATTTTACTTACGAACTATACAAAACTATACAAACCATCAGTCACATATTAACATCTTTCTTATTCTTTTTACCGTACATTGCATCTACTGTTTCTCAGTACTGTACATTGCTCTAGCAAAAGCAGAATAAACAGGGACAGGAGTGGTAGCATGAGAGAGAACTGTCTGGTAGTTAATCGATAGCTAATGGCGTCGCTCTCTATACATTTTGTTATATTTAATATAACTATAAATAGTTAAAAATGCATTTTATACTTGTAATTATTTAAAAGAAAAAGTAAATTCTATAAAAACTGTAAATTCACTAAACTCTGGAAATGAATTAGACATTTTGGAACATGCTGGTAAACCAAAATTAAAATTTCTGTCATGTATTGTTCCAGACATAGTAGTCTTATTCAAAAGCCATGATTGGAAATTTTTTTTTTTAATGCACATTATACAGTGGTGTGAAAAACTATTTGCCCCCTTCCTGATTTCTTATTCTTTTGCATGTTTGTCACACAAAATGTTTCTGATCATCAAACACATTTAACTATTAGTCAAAGATAACACAAGTAAACACAAAATGCAGTTTTTAAATGATGGTTTTTATTATTTAGGGAGAAAAAAAATCCAAACCTACATGGCCCTGTGTGAAAAAGTGATTGTCAACCTTGTTAAAAAATAACTTAACTGTGGTTTATCACACCTGAGTTTAATTTCTGTAGTCACCTCCAGGCCTGATTACTGCCACACCTGTTTCAATCAAGAAATCACTTAAATAGGAGCTACCTGACACAGAGAAGTAGACCAAAAGCACCTCAAAAGCTAGACATCATGCCAAGATCCAAAGAAATTCAGGAACAAGTGAGAACAAAAGTAATTGAGATCTATCATTCTGGTAAAGGTTATAAAGCCATTTCTAAAGCTTTGGGACTCCAGCGAACCACAGTGAGAGCCATTATCCACAAATGGCAAAAACATGGAACAGTGGTGAACCTTCCCAGGAGTGGCCGGCCGACCAAAATTACCCCAAGAGCGCAGAGACAACTCATCCGAGAGGCCACAAAAGACCCCAGGACAACATCTAAAGAACTGCAGGCCTCACTTGCCTCAATTAAGGTCAGTGTTCATGACTCCTCCATAAGAAAGAGACTGGGCAGAAACGGCCTGCATGGCAGATTTCCAAGGTGCAAACCACTTTTAAGCAAAAAGAACATTAAGGCTTGTCTCATTTTTGCTAAAAAACATCTCACTGATTGCCAAGACTTTTGGGAAAATACCTTGTGGACCGACGAGACAAAAGTTAAACTTTTTGGAAGGTGCGTGTCCCGTTACATCTGGCGTAAAAGTAACACAGCATTTCAGAAAAAGAACATCATACCAACAGTAAAATATGGTGGTGGTAGTGTGATGGTCTGGGGTTGTTTTGCTGCTTCAGGACCTGGAAGACTTGCTGTGATAGATGGAACCATGAATTCTACTGTCTACCAAAAAATCCTGAAGGAGAATGTCCGGCCATCTGTTCGTCAACTCAAGCTGAAGCTTGGGTGCTGCAGCAGGACAATGACCTTTCATTGGATCTTGGGTGCTGCAGCAGGACAATGACCCAAAACACTCCAGCAAATCCACCTTTAAATGGCTGAAGAAAAACAAAATGAAGACTTTGGAGTGGCCTAGTCAAAGTCCTGACCTGAATCCTATTGAGATGTTGTGGCATGACCTTAAAAAGGCGGTTCATGCTAGAAAACCCTCAAATAAAGCTGAATTACAACAATTCTGCAAAGATGAGTGGGCCAAAATTCCTCCAGAGCGCTGTAAAAGACTCGTTGCAAGTTATCGCAAACGCTTGATTGCAGTTATTGCTGATAAGGGTGGCCCAACCAGTTATTAGGTTCAGGGGGCAATTACTTTTTCACACAGGGCCATGTAGGTTTGGATTTTTTTTCTGCCTAAATAATAAAAAACATCATTTAAAAACTGCATTTTGTGTTTACTTGTGTTATCTTTGACTAATAGTTAAATGTGTTTGATGATCAGAAACATTTTGTGTGACAAACATGCAAAAGAATAAGAAATCAGGAAGGGGGCAAATAGTTTTTCACACCACTGTACATATTAGTTTATTGTTGGTTGCTGAATATTCATATATACATTTAATACTATATGCAACGGTGCCTTGTTCTATTTCTTTCAAAGCCCCAACACCATTAATTACTTTGATTATATAACACTAGTGTTTTACTCCTCTGATTAAACTTAATAGAATGTGTAGGCTGCAGACTGTAATTTGTACACTTATCTAATTCTGTCCCTTCTAGCCAGTGTGTCTGTATGACTAGCATCCTTCTGTTATTAAAGAAGCTGCTATTCAGCTTAATGTCAAAGGAGATTAAAGAGGAAGTATACAGGCTGAGTTATGAGTGTTTTAACATGACCTAACAAAACACAATACAGAGACATGCAAATTTCTAAAGACAGTCTGAGGATAAAGAAAGAGAGACAGAGAGGGAGAAGATTGATTTTATTTTATCAAAAAGTGTCATAAAACCCTTTACGGTCTGTCGTATTGAAACCTCCAGCTTGATCTGACCAGCTACAAGCTGCCAAAACAGACGGAGCTTGGCAAAGTTGGTCCACCATCTTGACTGGCTCAGCCTGCTGTGGCAGCTGGTAGCTGGACAGATCAAACCAATTTTTTTTTTTTTTTTTAACAGAAAGGTAAATAAAGAAATTGAGACTTGTAATTGTAGACTGCACAAATGCAAGTTATTTCCCACAGAATATTTTTAACATCTTTTTATGATTCAATATTTTGTGAACCTGTGCATTTCTTTCTCTCTCCCTTTTTTTGGTTGGGAGAAGTGGTGCTGTTTCATCTGCCTTAAGGTCTACCAAATGCATTCTGAGATGCTTTTTCTGATCAGCAATGTGGTAGAGGGCTGTTTTTTCAGGACACATCAAGACCCATCATAACGTAATACTAACCTACACTATTTTAAATGCTTATATATATATATATATATATGTGTGTGTGTGTGTGTGTGTGTAAATGTAATTTGAACAAACTCTCAATGTAATTTAATTAAACTCTCAGCATGCAATGTTATGCAGTTGATGATCTTGTTAGGTCGGAAAAAAAAAAAATCAACCCATCAGAGAGATGACTGCAAACTTCTGTTCAAGGAAAGGAAGAACCTTTTCACAACATCTGGCAAACATGGTGTATGTAGAAGGCTTAAAACTGGATAAGGAATAGCTTAACTCTGCTTGTGAGGTAAAGTTGTAAAAAACATTTTCATGTCACAGGTCATACACCATAAAATGTAACATCATATAATCACCCAGGGCTCTTCCAGGCAATGATTTTGAAGCAGACTGTGGTTTCAAGATGTGCTGTTGTGATTTTTTGAAGACACACAAAGAAACAATGTGGGCAACCACAAACGCAGTCGCTAGCTAAGGAAACTTAATACATCATGCTTACTTGCCTTCAACATCAGAAAATGTCTAGTAGTGCAAGCAACAAAAAACTGGCAGAAACCAGTGGAACCCAGGTACACTAATCTACAGTCCAGAAAATTCTGGCCAGAAGTGGTATTTATAGATAAATTGTTGCTCAAAGCCAATACCTCCGATGTGGAAGCAAGGCTAAGCAGCTCAACTGTGTATAAAAACATCTCAACAACTTAGGTGCAGAAACATGCCAGCAGGTGCTTTGGAATTTCAAAAAATTAATTATATGTCTCAAAAGTAAAGTGATAAAAAGAAACAAAGAATTGCATGGTCACCTCTGTGAGTCAGTGACAAAAGAAACTGTGAGTTGTAAACTTTACCAAGTCAATGCATGAAATCTGTTCATATAGTTATTGAATATCTCATAGGAATCATTACATTTAGTTTGCTTTTCATGGTCATAAAACAGGCAACAAATAGAAAATCACTTAAGAGCATCCAGTGCTAACCCCCTTTTTTTTTCCCAATAATGACTACTGCTTTTGTTTTATAACAATGCTTTACATACACTACTAAAATTATTCAAGTGTGGACTGATGACACTAAATAAATTATTATACAATAGCATGATTATATTGGCATGTGTGAAGTAAACATAAAAAGCATGGGGGAAACCTGCTTGTATTCATGCATATTTACTGTTCAGGCTGTAAGTTCAGAGAAAAGAAAATATTTTATTAAAGACAGTGGACTGAGAAACTGCCCGAGTAGTTTCTTTGAAACAGCTTTTATTTGGCATTTTTCTGAATGCAACTAAGAAAAAAATAATTGTTTTGTTCATTTTTTGATTGCCATTTAATTGTTTGAACTTGAACAGTATTTCTCTAAAAATATGTAACTGAAATTTACATTTACGCATTTGGCAGACGCTCTTATCCAGAGTGACTTACTTTTTTTTTTTTTGTTATACATCTAAGCAGTTGAGGGTTAAGGGCCGTGCTCAAGGGCCCAACAGTGGCAACTTGGTGGTTGTGGGGTTTGAACCTGGAATCTTCCAAACTGCAGTCCAATGCCTTAACCACTGAGCTACCCCAGGCCCGAAATTGATTAATTCCATGTAAGAAACGTGACAGTGTTTGATTAAATTGTTATCGTGTCAGCATTTTCCTAGCACAATGCATAATATTGTAGGTTATACACATTTGCCTCTAGAATAATTGTGCAGATGTGTATTTTTTCCCATTATTATGTATATCATGTATTATGCCTAACCTCTGGATCAACCAGGACCCTGACCACAATGAATAGGTTACTGGTGAATGATGAATGAATGTATGAATGAATGAAGGCTCATTAAGCCCAGTTAAATGACAAATTGTGGTAATATATATATATATATATATATATATTCTGCTAAAATGGCTGTATACTGCCTTTTGCTTCTCCTGAAATGGCTCTCGTCCACTCAGATTGAACTAATTGTGGTAGAATGATAGTTTTAGTGATTCGAACTCTGTTTCCAAAATTATCCAGTTAAAGCTAACAAAAGCTACCTAAGAGTTAACTTTCTTTTTTGGTTTAGGCACAAACTTTTTATAAAGTTTTATAATGACAGTCTGTAAAAATAAAAGGGGTATCTTCACTTCTAGAATTGATCTTGAACCATCTGTAGCATTGCTGAGCTGCGGTTTCCCAGAGTTCTTTTTATCTTTCTAAAACCATAAACCCTTGAGACTTAAACCATAACCAGCTCAATTCATCTTCATTTAATGCTATTCTTTTGTACATTTGTCAATTTAACTTGGTGGTTTCACACACATTCCTCCTGTCATGCCTGGACTAATAACAGCAATAAATTGAAATTATTGCTTTATATAAGAATTAATGTCCCGCTTAAGAATGAAATATTAAAATGGTTAATGTAACCACAAAAAAGGGGGGCACATAAGGAAAACATCAACATTTGGAACCAACCGAAGAAACATTTCATTAACTGTGGAAACAATCGTATTCTGACCATTGATGCTTTCTGAGATGGCTGCAGCTAAAAAGCAAGGGGACACTGTTTGTTTGCATGTGCATGTGGAACACGCCTATTGCAATACCTTATCATGGTATGTGAGCTTTCAAATTTTATTGTTCTGGCTTACAGTTCAATGAGCAGTGGATCTAAATTGCAAGGCTTAACACATACAAAGCTCCATTTGGGGTTAATGCAGTGTAACATGAGCAATAGCTTCTCTTTGGCTGTTGTTCTTTAGTGGTCATACAAGAGAAGAAAACATAGGTAGAAGATTACAGAATCTTGATGTCCTCAAAGTGTACTGTATATGTCAAACTACAATTGGCTACAAAGTCAACTCCAGTTCTTTAAAAGTTTCATTAACGCATTTTGTATAATATAAAATTTGTGTTCAACAAGTGCAGAGTGCTAGATAAAATTGGTAACCTGCAATTGGAGACACTGTTATTCAAAAAAGAAGGCATAGACTAATTGCAACTGTGCAAGCAACAATCAGGATCCATCCAATGTATCCATTGCAGGTGCTTATCCCTCTCAAAAACAAAATACATGTAGTGGCATAACAACTTTGCCAAAGCTGTGCATTTGTTTAGAGCCAAACTTCATGGATTGGCAGAGGTCATAGTGCCATATTATAAATGTAAGTCTGATCAAGTTCTCAGCAATAGTAAGGTGAAGCTACTGCAGGACCCTCAAGTGGATTTACCAAAATGTGTGCCTGATCAACTAGCAAAATAAATAGGCTTAATTATTAAAAATCTCTGCTCCATCAGAAAAGAAATTAGTTGCCAAGGAAAATATAACCTCTTACAGTAGAAATGAAAGACATCTACCTGCTGCAGCAAGCTGGGATTATCCCCATTGTAGTTTCAGCAAATGGATTAGTCATCCATGAGAAGCTACATTTACAAGACTGAGAACAGTGAAAAAGTCTGCCTTATTAGAAACAATAAATATCATTTGGAAATTTTCAAGGGTGGAATAATAACAGACTGCTTCCACCCATAATGCAGCCTGTGGCTGGAAGGAGCACAAAAACACAAGTCATCAAAATCAGCCAAATGACAATCATTACTTACAAGATATTTTTAACCAGACTTAGGGTTCCAAGTGGACGTCCAAAAAAAAGTTGCACTGACAAATACCATTTACACACACTCCTTTTAGCCTTGAGCTGTTTTTAAACTCTGGCTTAATGTTAATCAAAAGCAATACAAATTAACATAAAATAATAATTAGGCCTTTGGTCTGTGTGCATGGAGTTTGCAGAGTCTCTCCATGCCTGGTGGGTATTCTCTGGGTACCCCAGTTTCCTCCCACAGTCCACATGCAGACTAGGCTACTTGGCATTTCCAAATCGCCCACAGTGAGTGTGTGAGTAATTGCCCCGAGTCCCCAAGGGTAGGATTCAGGCCTCCTACAACCCTGTACTGTATAAGCAGTATAGGGGATGAGCAGAGGCACTGCTTTTTAACAGGCAAGACAGGCAACTGCTTGGGGCCATTTTTGTATCTAAAACGCTGTATATCTTCATGTGCCTCCAGTCAGATTATGTCAGGGTTTTTTTGTACTTACAGTATTCAGCGCTTTTCCTCGAGGTAGACACTGCTATGCACATCACACAAAAAAGCTTATCAACGCGATAGTTTACCATGTATACACTGAGTATGCAGAAGACGCAGAAACGACCATAGTGCACTAAAACAATTCTTATGAAACACACATAACAGCGTGACTCATCATGGCTTACTCCAAAAAGAAAAATGGGATGTACACTATAAAAAACTGAACCCTGCACATAAATGAAATTAAAATGTTGAGTAGAAGGGCAGTTGTGAGCAGTTTTGTGCCAGATTATGTGTCAAACTGTGGGTGTGTCTTAAATCAAACGACAGAATTTAATGACTCTTTTACAGTACTTAGATATCTGCCTAATATTCGACCTGCACCATAAAAGCGATGTTATAAACAGTTATGCCCAATAGATATTAACTAGAAAAGCTAAACTGAATATTTTTTACTAGAATTACTTAATATTTTCACTGCTGATATAACAGTGCTGAAGTGGTACTGTATAAGAGAATTTTAATGCGCTGGAATCGTTTTAAATTTAAGACAAAACTTAATCTTCATTCAATCTATTCTTTCCACAAATGAGTTAACCAAGTCCTATACATTCTCCTGATTTATTTTTTTTTATCAAAGATATACAAATCCACTTATGGAATATTGAATATTTGTTGCTTTTAAGAGGTTTATATTACAAATAAGCAAATCAAGCACCACTATGCACTCTGTTTTAAGTGCAGTCACTGACCTTTTCCTTGCAGAAAATCTTCAGAGTGAAAACACTTTCTGATTAAACAAAAATGGGTGAACATTGATAGCCTTCCATCTGTTAAATCAATGACTGTCTGACCATGTCTAGAAAAAAGACAGATGTTGCAACAACCATTACTCATGCTCTCATTCACCAAAAAGGTTGAGTGAATTTTTCAGTTGGCTGGTCCAGTGCAAAATGTCACTGCAATTAGTGGACAGGTGGTCTGGACTGGGAGGAAATGCCAAGCTTTCAATGTGGAGGGAAATGGCAATGTGTAACCTTTCCACACAGAGGGAAATAACCAATAAACACCATCACATCACTGTTTACATAAAGCTCTTTTGGGTTGTGTCCTTTTAAAACTGGAATAGGTTCAGGGTTTTTTTTTTTTTTTACTAATATATTCTTTTACATATCTCTTTGTGGAAGTGCTGTGAAAATCTGGACTGAGTAACAGATGAACAATGAAACAATATGTAGGAAACAATATGCACAACTTTGAGGAGAGGGGGTGAACACTAAAACAAATAACAAGCAAATAAACAATAGAATTTTAAATAAAAGTTTTTAAAACCAAGGGCCAAGCAACCAGCATAATTACAAAATATATGACAATGTATTCCATAATATATAAAATTAATAGTGCTTTTAATAATGGTCATTTGTCACAAAGAGCTTTACAAAATAAAAATATATATAAATGAGTTAAAAAAGTATGAGGAAATATATAAATTTATAAATCAAAATGATGAGATAATGAGCAAGCCGGTGGCAACGGTGGCAAGTAGAAACTCTCTAAGAATATGTGTATTTGCCACAAAATAGACAACATATACAGTAGGAACTGCACAGTCTCAGCCATCAAAACGCTACAGCGGATCGGTAGAACAGCTGAGAAGATCATTGGGGTCTCTGTTGCATTTGCAAGGTCACCAGAACTGTGAACAAGCCTACCCATCCCTTTCACTCACTCTTCAACCTCAGGCCATCTGGCAAAATGTACCAGAGTATCAATGCCACCACCACCAGTCTCCACAACAGCTTCATCTCTGAAGCTGTCAGATCACCCAACACACTGTTGACTCCCAACACTTACCTGGACTAGTCAAACCATTTACAACAAATACCATATTGCAACTATCACTGAATAACTACACTATAGATCACTATAGACCTCTTTTTGCTGCTTGTTTTCACTTGATATTGCCGCTACACTTGATGTTGCTGTTATACTCTTCATAGCCAAAAGTTTGCAGATTGTCTGATTTGCACCGGTTCTCCTTTGCAGCAATGTTCTGTTCTACTCAATTAATGTGGACTGTCCTGTGTATTTATTGTGGATTTTGCATTCATCACTGTTGTACCTCTGCAATTTATGTAGTCATGTGTATAGTGCTTCTGTATTCAGTGATGTAGTGGATAATAAAATATTAGGTAAAAAAAAATAGGTTTTTGGAGAAATTTTGGAAAACTTTTAAAATAGGCACAATCCAGTCAGTACTTCTTTTGTGAAATATGATGTACAATAACCAAAAAAACTTTTAGCTACAACTATAACCTTACTACTATATCACCTTAAAGCCTACAATTCTTGTTAGTATCATAGTTATAATAAATATTTATATTATTAATTTTTGTTATTTAATTTGGCATACTGGAGTGGAGTCATTACAGTATGTCATACAAATAATTAATTCTCTCAATTTTCATATTGCTTTGTGTAACGCATTTAGTGTATTAAGCTGTGTATAGTAATGAGCATTGTTTTTTAAATGTTGTTAGCCAGCATTGCATTCCATAAACCTATCTTTGTGCCTTAAATACCTACTGTATCTTAATCTTTGCACACAAAGCACATTCTTTGTTGAAATTCATAAGTAAATGTCCAGCCATTATCATTTGAAATCGGATTCCAAATGTAAACATTAGCATTGACTCCAATAAATAGCAAGCCTAAAGAATGCCTAATATTAGCCAGCTTTCTGTAGATCATTTCACACTTATTAATAACTAATGTTGTGTACAATCTTATTACAGTAATTGCAAACAAAGATTATTTACCTTTTAGATTTTTTTTTTTTTTTTTTTTGCATTCACAGTTTTAAATTATACCTAATTACACACATTGCACACCTTATGGTACTGCTATGCATGTTGCCATGATCCTAAAAAAATTAATCTATAAGTCTATAAAATGTAAAAAATAAAATAAAATAAAAAATAACTGTTATTATTCAGGACCTGCAGCAAACTCGAATTACTGCCATCACCAAAGAAAACAAACATGGTTTGTCACGGTTTGCAATCTGCTTCTGATATGCCTTCTGTTTTTTTTATTTAAAAAAATTGTGGTAATCACAAAATTTTCAGTTTGTTCATTATACATAATATTGTGAGAAAGCACAAAATAGCAGGCATGAAAAACAATGTAAACTCATGTCTTGTGTTTGGCAATCATAGGAGAAAAAATATTTTAAATATTATATCCACTAAGCTGTGTAAAGGTCTGCAAAGGTCTAAAATAGAAAATTAAATTAAATCCACACACCTCATATTCTCTCCATATTGACTTTTTTGTCAAATGTTTTCCTGGTCTAAAGAAGTTCTTGTTTCATAATATGGTGGTGAAGAGAGTAAGTAAAGAAATGATGGAAGAATAAATGTACAGTTCTATTAATTGCAAACTGGCCATCCTAAACATTTATGTTTAAGGCATTTCGTAGACTCTCTAATCCGGAGTGATTCAGTTCAATTCAATTAACAATTGTCATTGTCACAAAGCATCTTTACACAATCAAAATTATGGAAGTTTGTGTGAAATGTGAATGTGTGTGAATCAAAAAGATCAGTTGTCCCTAATAAGCCAGCCAAGGGCAATGGCGACGGTGGCAAGGAAAAACTCCCTGAGGTGGCAATAAGACTCAACAAGGAACCCATCCTTATTTGGATGATAACAGAAATCAGGGATCGATATGCAGTAATACTCTGTGTTAGGCAGCTGGCTGTTTAATATAACAATTCATGTCTTTAAGTTAAAGTAGAGCCCAGTTTATTATCGGAGGCGGTAGACTGTAGGAAATTTCAGTCCTGAACTATCAAGCGACTGCAGTCACAAGTAGTCAAAGAACAGATGTCTGCATCAACCAAGGCCAGGACCATCTTCATGTTAAAGTGGAACTGTCCCCAGTAACCACACACATTCCAGACAGACCACACAGGGCATCGATGCTACAAGATCCCCAACCAGAAGTGGGGCACCAGGACGAGTCAGAGCGCAGAAGAAAAGGAGAGATAACAATTAGGTATGATCATAGCCACATAACGTATAAGGTGAATGTAGATTTAGTGCAGAGGCTGTAGTTCTCATAATATGCGGTACTGACAAGCAGCCTACATCCTTTGTTTAAAGAAGGAGCGAAGGATCGTAAGACACTATCAGTTCACTTAGAAGTTTGTCTGACCATTTGAGGGCCTTCTCAAGGGCCCAGCAGTGGCAGCTTGGCAGTGTTGGGGTTTTTAACTTAAAACCTTTTAATTGTTTTTTTTTTTTTTTTTTTTTGTCTATTGGATGAGTTTTTTTAAGGTGTCGATGCATTAAAAAACAAAAGGCTGTCACATCAAATTATGACTTTATATTGTATAGCCCATAAGGGCTCATGGTGACACTGGTGTATTTGGGATTTTTAAACGTAGGAATTTTAAACGTGGGAATTTTCTGATTTAGCTTTATCCTTGACTATGAGTCCCTAAGTCCCTAAATCTATTGAACATCCTGGTCTATGAATCTGTGTACCCATGACATCATTTCCAAAATGGTGGTGTGCCTGGGTAGCACATATGACAAAAATAGCTAATATTAAAAATCTTATTTTGTTTTAGTAAAAGTAAGGTTTTTTTTCTATTTAACAGATCTGATGATTTCATACCATTTCATATTTTATTTGTATACTGTTATGACTGCATATTTAAACAAATTAATAACAAAAACAAATAATGAAAATATAGTTGTGACATATGTCAAATGAGGTTTATATTAAAAATGTTCATATGATGTCTTCCAATGTGTGTTCCATGTCTGTTTGGTCTGTGATATTGTATATCCCTTAGAACGTCCCTTAAAGGAAAAATGTGTAAGGACTCTTTTATGGAATGGCGAATTGCAAAAATTATATTGTTTACTTGGTAACAATTAATATTGTAAATTATAAATTTTATACAAAGCTTTACACGGTCAATCCTAAGACATCTAAAAATATTTTAGCCATTCCATTATTTTTATACAAATTGTCAGGTTTCCTTTAATTGAGCAATTCATATTATACACAAACAAAAATCCTCAACATCTATTTGGATGTTTTAAGTACAGTAAAACGTCAGATTGCAAGTAACGCAGTTTGCGAGTGTTCTGCAAGACGAGCAAAGATTTTTAATACATTTTGACTTGGAAAACAAACAAGTCTTGGTTTACGAGTACCGCGTATCATGTATCATATACTCATATATACCCCCCCCCCCCCCCCACACACACACACACACACAAACCCCTACTACTTTCGCCTTTACAGACACACACACTCTTTCTCTTTGCTCAAAGTGCAGGTTAATTTGTTTTATTTTTACTTAACAGCAGTGATTTTGTTAATATGTCGCTCAATCGAGTTTCAGAGAGATTTCTTGTTTATTTTTCCGATAAAACAGTGTTTCCGTTGTGTGCGCGCATCTGTGTGAAAAGAATGAAGGAAGGGTAACTCTGTAAGACAAGAAGGGGGAGAGGGGAGTTTACTTTAGATTTACACACACACACTCACACAGCGCCGGCACTCACAAACGGAGACTTATCTATCGGGATTTATTTTTACTTTTTTTAAGGTAAAGTGCAGGTTAATTTGTTTTATGTTTACTTTATATTTTGTGTTAATTATTTTATTGTATTTATTTTGGGGGGCTGTGGAATGAATAATTTGAGTTTCCATTATTACTTATGGGAAAATTTAATTTTGTTTATGATTGTTTTGGAATACGAGCCCGCTTCCAGAACAAATTATGCTTGTAATCCAAGGTTCCACTGTATGTTAAATCACAGTAACGTATTTTCCTTATCTGAAAAATGTTAATGTATAGTACTATGGTAATTGTCTAAGTTTAAAGGTCTTAAAGAAAACTCCTCTAGAGCATTAATTCACACTCACCAATTATCCTTAATGTATTCAGAATGGTATATTTTTCCTTAATCTTTTTTTTTTTATCTCTAAGTTAAATCAATAACAAAAAGGAATATTCTGTGTTCACTTTTAGGGTCACAGTGTGTGTTTGCTTCTTGGTTTTGGTCTTTGTTTTATTGTTCTTTATCCTCCCTATTGTTAATATTATGTGGCTCACTAGTGCCATAAAGTCACTAAAGTGTCTTATTTAATTTGGTCTGTGTTCATTACAGACTATACACTGTCAGTGTCGAGGTAATATTTTTTTCTTATTTTGAGTCAACCCATTTCAAATAATTTCTCATATTTAGTTAAAGCATATGATGTGAGTTGCTTTAACATTGTAAATAATGTTGCAAAGACAAAGGCTAAATGGCTGTAACTTGTATTATATAGCCAAACATCTACACCAAATTATATCTTTAGCAGGAAATAATTGATGTTTTTTATGTATTTTTCCCTTTTAGAGCTGAGAAAAAAGAAAGATTGAAAGAGACTAGGAGAATGAGACTCAAAATGTAGAAATTACAAGATGGGTAATGAAGAGATGCCTTTGTACTTGTTTTGCTCTGCTATTCATGTAACAAACCTATCCACTGCTAGCAGTGGTCTCTTTGAGAAAGGAGAATAGGAGGCTTTGTTGAAATGGATTTATCATGTTTCATATTCATTTACACTGATAAACTTGAGAGCCTTCCAGCTTGCCAATGTCCTATCAAGTGCACTTAGATAGTAACTATGGGGTGGACCTGCCAACAAAGCTGAAATGAGAGAGAGAGAGAGAGAGTTCATACTCTATCGTGTCAATCAAGTCAAATCTACCCTTTAGTCACAGTGGTACAATCTCTCAGTGGAACGTATGGTAAAGTGCATCATGTGTCATGCTAATCATATAGTTCTACTTTAAAGTCTATTTGTGAATCCTTATCAGCAACAGGAGATGATGTTTACTTGTCTCCTTTTCTCACTTTTATCTGCCTGTACACTTTATTTCGCTGTCCTTTTTCTCTTTTACCAGAGAAAAGAAGGTCAACATTTGAAGTAGTTCTTTGAGATGAAATAAAATGCAATAGTTGCAATGACAAAAGAGTAGAGCTGAACCAGCCCATATTATAGTCATAACAATCATCAATATTCTCTTCCACACTCAGCTAAGATGAAAAGCAAAGGTGAGTATATAAGGAAAGATAGCTAAGCAAAAAGGCATCAGAGTGAAATTACTTCCAATCACTCAGCAGTAGCTCTAATCTCTAGTTCTTTCATCTCTCTATTTCATTCTGTACTCTTGTTCAGTATCATTTGTTCACCTTCAAATATGCATTATGATAGTCATAAGGGATAAGGCATATAATAAGGCACACAGAAACATTTTTCTTCTCAGGCCAGCTCTCTCAGTCATGCAGAGCAAACTAAAAACACACACGAATAGTTTATGGCCAAAGACTAATTCACCTTCCCCACCACCTGGCACTCAAAGGACCATATTTAATTGGAACACAGATTCAGCTTTTGTGTACAAGCATGTACAGTATATACATGAGAAGGGTGGGTTAAGTGTGGTTCCCTGTTATTATAAATTTATTCAACAGCATTCAGGAAAGAAATTTGGCAAAAAAATAATTAATTAATAACGCAAATATTTAATTTACAAGTCACAGAAATAAAAATTAAATGCATTATAACATTTATTTTCAGGTAATGATGATGTATAACTACATTCCTAAATAATGGCAAAGTGTAGATGTGAAATAAGAGCAGGCAAACATCAAGCGATATGCATCTGCTTCATGTTTTTTGTGATCATAAACACAAATATACTGTAAATAGGAGATTAGATGTATTAATATGGCATGCAGAGAATATGTACAGTCCTAAAAGTAAATAATTTTTGTTAGGGTGATGCTCTGAGCTATTGCTTATAGTTATAACTGAGGATTAAAACTCTTTAGGACAAACTTTTAATGGCAGAAAATGTTCTTTAGGGTGATAGTAACTCTAAGGTGCACCAATCCATATGACACTAACCTGTTGTTAATTATATATATTTTTTTAATCCAGTAATTTTGGATTAAACATTATTGGTTTCTTAAACATTTATAAAATACATCTCCAGTGTAAAAGCTTTGTAGCAATCAACCGTTAATCCACAAGAATGTTTTCAGCACAGAATACTTCTGTCTGTGAATTCTCACTAACAAGACAAACAGGATGTTTCATTATCTTTAAGAGAAAATGCAGGAACAATTGTTTATAGCTCCTGTAACTACTTTAAATGGTAACACACACAGTATGAATGCAGATCAATTCCTGCTCTCTGTTTCACCCAAATGTGGACGGGTTCCCTGTTGAGTCTGGTTCCTCTCAAGGTTTCTTCCTATTACCATCTCAGGGAGTTTTTTCTTGCCACTGTCGCCCTCGGCTTGCTCACCAGGGACAAACTGACCATTTTGATTCATACACATTCAAATTCCATACAAACATAAATAATTCTTTTGATTGTGTAAAGCTGCTTTGGGACAATGGCAATTGTTAAAAGCGCTATACAAATAAAAATTGAATTGAATTGAATTGAATATAGATAACAATACAGATTTGTTTTCGATCAGTTCAATTTACATAAAGGGTGTCATCATATAACATGTAAAGTCTCATAAACAAATAGTTTTAAGGCCCATTACATGGCTAAAAAGTCTAGACAAGCCAATTATATAGTCACAAAAAAGAAATCTGGGTATATAAAGCCAAGTATTTCATATAATCAAATGTTGAGATTAGAAAGAATAAACCACAGAATTTAGCTCTAGCTAAACCATGAGGTAGATAGGCCTTTTCTATAGTTCCTTACAAAATTATTCATACCTCTTAAACTTTTCCACATTTTGTCACATTACAACCATAAAGGTTAATGTATTTTGTTAGGCTTCGCAGAACAGCAGTATTTATACTGAGATTAAATTACACACTACTAATTAGATGACTTTTGATGACAATTGGTTACACTAGATTTTAGGGGTATCAGAGTAAAAGGGGACTGAATATAAATGCAGACCACACAGATTTTTATTTGTAAAAATTTTTGAAAACCATTTCTTGTCCTTCCACTTCATAATTATTTTTTGTTGTAACATGCTAAAATTTGGATTTGAAAGTTCTGAATTATGAATACTCTTGCAAGGCATTGTATTATGTTTTCAGTGCTAAAGGAAAATAGAACATAGTGTTCAGTACCTACCATCATTAGGCACTGCTGTGCAATGCCTAATGATGGTAGTTTGCAAATTAAGAACGAGAGTGAGGAGAGAGAAGAGAAGAGATAACAGTTAGATATCTCCACAGTCACATGTCTAAGGTAAATGTATAATTTCTCACCTTATCCTGTTCAGGGTATGGGAAACCCAGAGCCTATCCCAAGGGACTAAGGGCACAAGGTGGCATAGACCCTGGATTGGGTGCCAGTTCTTCGCAGGACACAAGAACATACACTCATTTCCACACTATGGGAAATTTGGAAACACCAGTTAGACAAATCTGCAAACCGAAGCACCTGCTGCCATAGACTCACTAGAAAAAAAACACAATCAAAGCCTGAGATTCTTATATGTTTTATTAAACATCAACCATTATTAATACTAAAATGCATACTTAATTAACCATAAATGCAAATGCAGACTGATTTATCCATTTTGACAAAACTGTGGGAGATAAAGTAATAGATTTTTGAAAATCACACGAAATTTACACTTATATAATCCAAAGAATTTTGACATAATATTTTGGCATATTTCTTTTATTTAAATTGTTTGTGACTTAAGTAAAGCATGCACAAAAATATTCTTTATCCATTTGCAATCGTTCTCGCTTCATTTAAAAAAAGGCTTGTTTTTTTAAATATCAAGAATGAAGTTAACTAATTTTGCTGTCAAACTGTTCAAATACTCTGTGTAAGATTTTGAACTAATCCAGTTATAAAATAAGATTTTAACAACTTTAGTTCTAAATATTTTTTTTCTATATGGTTCAAATATGACAATACCTTTTATGTGCTTTACTATACATGCATGTTTTATACTAAAGTCAGTAGTTCTTTGTTAAAGGAAAAAAAGTCTAAAGAAATACAGAATTTAGAAACATACCACTCCTGATACTAAAGCTGCTGAGGATAGCTGAAAACTCATTAAGTCATTAGCTAAATGGCAGCACTTAGTGAGCTAGGTGATGGTAAATGCTTTTATTCAATGTCCTTTAATAACCAATCAACATGTTTGTACACCAACAATTACATGAAAATGTCATCTGGTCAACAGCAGAATAACTTGCTTGACTTTTAGGAGTTGCTAAATACTTAAACTAAAGTTTCATTTTATCAATAGATATACACTCATTCACCATCTTTACCGCTTTGTCCTGTATTCAGGGTTGCAAAAACCTGGAGCCTATCCCAGGAGACTTAGGGCACAAGGCTGGGTACACCCTGGACAGGGTGCCAATCCATTGCAGGGCACACACATTTATTCACACACTACGGCAATTTGAGAACACCAATTAGCCTAACCTACATGTCTTTGGACTGTAGGAGGAAACCCACCAAGCACAGGGAGAACATGCAAACTCCATGCACGCAAAGACGGGAATCGAGCCTGGCGGGGAATCGAACCCGGACGCTGGAGGTGCAAGACAACAGAGTTTACCGCTACACCACCCTGCCGCCTTTAATAAATATACAGTACATTGTAATCAGTGTTGAGTAACTTTATTTATTAATTTATTAATTTTGCATTTTGTTTTTAAAATGTGCCTTGATCCGGCCCATATGTGTTTTGACAGACTGACCATGTTTGGTGCAAGTAGCAGGCGCAGCACAATTTGGCACAGCACAGCATTATGGGTGCCGTTGCCAGGACTATTTAATGATTCCCATGGTAAGTCAGCCTAAACATTCTTGCTGTCAGGTTGAACATAACAACAGGTTAGGTCAGGTAACAACAGGTTATAAAGTTGAACTTTAATTCCTTTTTAGGAATTGCTTTATATGCAAATCCTTTCCTTCACTTTGTTAACTACCAGATTAGCAGATTAGTGAAAGATCTAAGCTAAACTAAAATTGAGGACCGTCTACAATTGGTGAAACTTTAATGACCTTTCTTCTTTCTTAATGGCCACCTGTCTTATAAAATTTTTGCATGACTGATGACTAATCAGACAAGAATAAGTGGGAAGGACAAAGAAGGCTGTAAAAAAGTGATAAAAATCTCTGCTTTCAGCATAAAGGTCACTGAGGTGACAAGAAAGCACATGATAAAGAGGGAGAAGATAGAAGAGGATGAACAGAAGGCCTGTCAAAGAACATGTGCTACTGTTTGGTTAGGGACAGGTCTTGATGTGGTCCCATCTGGCCTCTAAACATAAACAGACTTGCAACAACACATAACTCCTCCTCCCCCTCCATGCACACACATGCATGCACACATAAGCGCAAACACGCACATGCAACAAACACACAAACAGATTTTGCAGAATACACAGTGGAATACAAAGGGACCCAGACCACAGACAGACACTCATGCATGCATTTTGCTTGCAGAAATAGATTGCAGTGGGACCAAAGCTTTTTTCTTTTGGGAATAAATGTCATTTCTTTTTATTCCCCAAACAATCTTCCATTCAGCTGCAACACTTTGGTTTTCCTGACCATTAGGAACAGTCTGAATGTACCAACACACCCCCTGGCTATTTTACATAATCCCTTTATGAATAAACATTACAAAATAGGGATCTTTGCCAATCAGAATGTTCAGGCGGTGATAAATATTCATTTGCCCACATTCACATGATTTACCATTCTCTTAATTGCCCTTCTAAACAAGGCTAAACTCTAGCTAAAGAGATTTAGACGATATTTACTGAAGGATTTGGGTAACTAATGTGCAAAATCTGTAAGAGAATATTTTCTGGAAACAGTTGTCAACCATCATGTTCTTAAAATATGTTCATGCTCTTTGTAATGTCCTTATTTTTAGGCCCATTGAGTGTAGAGAGTATCACTACATAGGGGAGCAAAGCCTCCTAAAAGAAGATTATGATCATAACACTTTATTTATCTTCTCATAGAATTTGTGTTGATAATATTGTGTTGTCATTTTCTGCCTGTATCCTACCAAATGGAAGGGAATACTTAGTTACATACATACAGGTGTCAGGGATTAAAGTATGTTCAGCCTTTATTTGTCACATATAAATTACTGTGCAGTGACATTCTTTATTCTTTTTCTGTGTGTGTGTGTGTGTTAGTGTGAGTGCCGGTTGTTCTGTCATGTAAAAACACAGACAATTTATTGTATTATGTACTATCCAAAGAAGCCATTTATTTCAAATTTTGCATTTCATTTGGCTTAAATGCTGTAATAGCAATTGATAATTATATATAAAAAATTCTGGGTAATTTTGATAGTTTGGTTCACAATTTCTTCAGATGTACACAATCCTCATTGAAATAATTTTGAACTTGTAAATCATCTGTTGGCCAACGTAATGACAATGAGTTAGTAATTTTAATATTAGAAAACAATAAAATAATCAAAATGTAATGTAACATCAAGAAGTTCCAGCAGGTTATTGGCACATATGCAGTATATGGTTATTACAGATGGAAAAAAATAGCATTTACTGAAGATAAGGCAAATAATTCCAAAATGGCATTCCAAGGCTGAATTAAAACAACAGGTGATGTGCAAAAAAACTGAGTGAGTGCAAAGAAAATATTTTAAAATCAAAAACAAGAATAAAAAAAATGTATAGGTTATTTATAGTAGGTTATTGGCACATATGCAGTAAAGGGTTAATACAGTTGAAAAATGCCATTTTTGTCAAGTTTTTTTGGCAAGTTTATAGGTTATTTATAGTAGGCTATTTACACATATGCAGTATAGGGTTAATACAGATGAAAAATAGCATTTAAAAAAAGTTTATAAAAAAGTTTGTAAAAAAATGTTTAAATAAAGTGACTGCAATGAGGCACAGGTATGCTTAATTAGATTTTTGGTAATTGTGACCGTATGTGTGTGGTGCATGTTGTATTCAAATGTAATTTGAAGAGACAGCGGGGCCCTTAAAAGTAATAGGGCAATTGAAAAATGTTGAATTTATCAAGGTTTGGGGTCCAGTATATTAAGTTTGTGGAGTCCTGGGTTAACATTGCTCATTTAACATATTCCCAAAACAAAGGTTTAGCATTCAACATGTTTTTATTCAGCATACAGACATGTATGTGTACACAGCCATGCCAGGTCTTTCTGACTCATGTAGAGAACTAATGGCCATCTGAAATGATACAAACATCCCTCTTAACCCCAAACCAACATGATACAAGTTAATGCTCAAGCATTTTTGTTGTCAGGGCAAATATCAGCAAGGTTGAACTATGACTCTTTTTGCAGTTAAGTTTCACAGTTTGTCCCCACTTAACAACCTATACAAGAAAGAGTTGTTGCAAATGTCGCTGTGGGGATTTGTGTCCATTCAGCCATAGAAATGTAAGGAAAGTCAGAAATTAATGTCAGGCAGGAGTTCAGTGGGGTTGAGGTAAGACCTTTGTGCAGGCCACTCAAATTCTTCTTTTCCAACTTTAGAAACACTGGGACATGTTTGGGACACTAAATTTTAGTGAAAGAAAATCTTAAGAAATCATGAAAAAAACATGAAAATCAATAAAGCATTCATTTCTGACTTAGGGGTAAGGGGGTAGCTCAGTGGTTAAGGCATTGGAGCACGGTTTGGAAGATCCCAGGTTCAAACCCCACAACCACCAAGTTGCCACTGTTGGGCCCTTGATCAAGGCCCTTAACCCTTAACTGCTCAGATGTGTAATGAGATAAAAATGTAAGTCACTCTGGATAAGAGCATCTGCCAAATGCCTAAATGTAAATGTAAAGCATGAAAAGACATTCTAAACAACTGTGGCAGAAGAGGGGGGAAGGACAAAACATGTATGTCAGTCAGGTGTCTGCAAACATTTATAGATATAGTATGTGATGCAGCAATTTAAAATGATCACATGTGCAATTGAATTCACTTTAAAATAAAACTGAATACAAAATACCCGTGCCAAACTAATATAAGGCATGTTATTACTTTTCTATTTAAGCCATTACTTAGGCCTCCCAGCGGATTTAAATTTGCTCAACTTTTTTTTCCATTCAAAGTTAGCAAGTTCAATTTACATCAGTAGTCCATGCAGTTCATGCCTCCAATATCTAAGCTTTTTCTTTATTATAAATGTCAACAATGGTGTTTCTCAAAAATAACATATCAGTGATTTCATAGACAAACATTTGTCTTTAGGCCTGAGATGGTAGAGCGGACAAATATTTACTTATTTATATTAAGAATATATATTTTTTAATATTAATAATATTTTTTTGCTGCTGCCGCATAAAATGTAGAATAAAAGCAAAAGGCACTTAAAAAAATTTTTTAAAGACCAATACAGTGGTACCTTAGCATTAGAATTGGAATTTTAGAATATAGCTTCCACTATCATAAAATAGTAATTTATCCAGAACATTTTATTCATTGGACATTTAATCAGGTTACTAGACTAAGGCATATGGCTGCAGGTGGATTAAAAACAGTGGATTACTAGTAAAAATGTCACAAGACATTTTTAGCAAATGCAAAATCACTTGTAGTTGTCTTACATTCATCCATTTTAAAGCAATTACTGACCAGTATCACTTCTCTCACTATTTTGCTGTACTGTAGATTCACAAACACCCTAACCATTCTGGTTCAGCAAACTCTGAATGTTGATGTGGCTGCTTCATACTGCTAGATCAGCTAAGAAGTTCTAGGATCAAACCTTTAAAGGGTCAGCCCCTAATGAGAATGTAACATGTACAGTGCATCCGGAAAGTATTTACAGCGCATCACTTTTTCCATATTTTGTTATGTCACAGCCTTATTCTAAAATGGTTTAAATTTATTTTTTCTCAGAATTCTATTCTATTTATTAAAAAAAAAAAAATTGAGAAAGCTCATGTACATAAGTGTTCACAGCCTTTGCCATGAAGCTCAAAATTGAGCTCAGGCGCATCCTGTTTCCCCTGATCATCCTTAAGATGTTTCTGCAGCTTAACTGAAGTCCACCTGTGGTAAATTCAGTTGATTGGACATGATTTGGAAAAAGGCACACACCTGTCTATATAAGGTCCCACAGTTGACAGTTCATGTCAGAGCACAAAACAAGCATGAAGTCTGTATACAGTATACTGTTGTGCTATTAATGTCTTTAATAGTGATTGTGTTATTATATTAAAAAAATATCATTTTATTTGTAATATTATTTAATTATTTTTATATATTTAACTATGTTTGGAATAACACCAACATTAGAATTACTAATAAGATTAAGCACGATTATTTCCGTTGTCTTTGGTGTGCTAAGAATAAATTTAGGGATTCGTACCTGGAGAAACGGTCATATCAGGTGACATGGGCAGGAACCACGTAGACTCTCCAATGATGTACTACAAGTCTCAGCACTGGGTCCTCTTAAGTATTCCTTTTATACCTGATCTGTCAGTGAGGTCATATAATTACATGGATTTTCATACCACTAATATGCTATGCAATTTTCATTTCCTTCCTCAGGCATTTATGTTTTCACATGGATCTCAGCAAGCAGGGCGTCATCAATGGCAACACATCAGCTAAAACTAAATCTCAGCAAGACTGAGCTGTAGTTTTCATCCCTGGAGATCCATACTCTTGTCAAGATCTTGTAATCTCCCTGGACAACTTACAGATCACACCATCTGTCATAGCACATATACTTTGTGTACATATAGCTCTGGATAACCAACCATCCTTTTTGCATCACATTTCTAACCTGTCTCAGACTTGCAAATATCTACTTTATAACAGCAATATAATTCATTTCTATTCAGAGTCTACACTAATGTACTTTCTTGGTTTTCTCTGGTTTGCACTATGACAAACTAAGCTAGCTATAATACCGTGTTCTAGGCACAAATAACTGCGTAAATTCTTTGTATATGTAAGTGTCCCATTCTGAGTGTATTCATGTATGGTGAGCAATGTGTGAAGGACACAAAAGACTGTTAGACAAATTAACTTACTTTTGCTTAATCCTGAAAAGACAGATCTTTTAGTCATAGGGCCACATGCAGCTAGAAGCAAACTTGTTGATCACACTGTAACTTTAGATGGCCTTTCTGTTCCATCAAGTGCAACAGTAAAAGACCTTGATGAGATTATAGAGTCCAGTCTTTCATTTAAAGCTCATATAGATAATATTACCAGGATAGCCTTCTTTCACCTCAGAAATATTGCCAAGATAAGGAATATATTTTCACTAAACGATGCAGAAAGTAAGGTGCATAAACAAGCTTCAGTTAGTTCAGAATGCAGCAGCAAGAGTTTTCACTAGAACTAGAAGATACGAGCACATTACCCCTATCTTATCCACACTGCATTGGCTTCCTGTGAAATTTCACATCAATTTTAAAATACTTATATACCTTTACTTTTGATGTATAAAGCATTTTTGAATTGCTAGTGTCCCACCATCTGCCAAACCCACTTCAATCAAAGAATACAGGCTGCTTGTCAATGCTGTGTATTATGATAACTACAGCAGGGGTTTAAGAGCTTTTCCTGACAAAGTTATGGAATAGCCTTCCAATTAATGTTCGGGTCTTAGACATAGCCTTAGTGTTTAAGCCTTGGCTAAAAACCTATTTATTTAGCCAAGCATTTTTGTAAATCTAAATCAATCAATGTAAAATGTTGTAGATCTGACTTTGGTAAAGGAGCAGATTTGGGGGACTCATGGACATAGAGTATTATGGTGAACTGGTATGTTTAGATGCTGTCTTCCCCATTCTCATTGATCACTCAGGCTTTTTGCAAAAGGATCAAATTTCCTTTTGTAGTATAACTGAACTTATTTTTAATAGTATTTCTCTTGCAAATTGGTGTATAGCCAGCAAACAGTATCCTTTGCATCTTTTACACAGAACCCTACTAAAATATATATACTTTTTATTTTTTTAAATGTTCAAGTGAGTGCAGACCTTGTTGAGTTTTATAATGGGAAAGCCTGTGGTTAAAACCCTTGCCTGATAAAATGCTTTTGTGAAATGTTGATATAGAAGTTCCTTTACTGTACCATATGGAACCGTTTACAGTAAGAGTGGTAAATATAATCAATTACTTACTGTTTATCCTGTACAGGGCTGTAGGAGGCCTGGCACCTATCGTAAGGAACTCGGGGCACTAGGTGGGGTACACCCTGGACAAGTGCCAATCTATTGCAGGACATACTCATACACACTCACATGCTCACTTACACATTAAAGGAAATTTGGAAACACCAATTACCCTGCTCTGCCTGTCTCTGACTGTAAGACCTGCAGGAAACATGGCAAGCACAGGGAGAACGTGCACAGGCGGGACTCAAACCCTGCAGCCCTGAAGGTGTCAAGCCACAGTGCTTACCCCTACTACACCCAACCACCCATGTTTATATACATTATTTAATACTGTAGTAGGCATTGCTTAACAAAAGCATATTACAGCATATTACAGATTAATTAATAACAGTGATGATGATTATATTGTTGTAATGATGACATTATTAAGATATATTTTTCTGAATTAATATAGCCTCACAAACCATATAATCCACAGAATACAGCAGTAATATGGTTAAAGATTTTAATATGGTTAAAGATTTACATGTTGGGTTGTTAGACCCTTTAAGAAATCTACAATAAAGATAATTTTTTTCTCTTTCTCTTGCACTGCAGAATTGTGGGTAATCGTCTCCCCTGTTTGGTCTTGTGCAGTGAGTGCGCGTCTCTCATTGGTATAATCAACATCCATGCACGCATGTACTGTTTACTATAACACTGTGACCTCGTGTGTGCGCATAAACATTTTTTATTTCGTGTTTGTATGCATGTGTGTACAGCTTGTTTACTGTTTACTAAAAATGTGTGCGCGCGCAAGTAAAGCAGAAGAAAGTATTATTAGAGAGGTTAAAGATCCCTTTTCTTTATCTCTCTGGGTCAACATGCCGTTAGGTGTGGGCACGTGTAATTTGACACCGTGCCTCTTTACACACACACCCCTCCTCTCGTCTTTACACACACACACACCCTTCTCCTCTGGCCTTTACACAAACACCCCCTTCTTCCTTGCGCCTTCCCACACACATTCTCTGCTCTACACAGAAACACTGTTCTGTTGCAATTCTTTTCAAAGGTAACATGCAGGTTAATTTGTTTTTTATTTGTACTTTACAGCAGTGATTCTGTTGGTGTACACTCATGCGAGAGTTGTTAGCGATGTTCCTTGCTAATTTTTCAGATAAAACAGTCTTTCCGTTAATGTGTGTGTGAAACTCTAATGAGAGAGGAGGAAGTGTTCCTGTGTAAGATGAGAAAAGGGGAGGGGCTGATTCCTTTTTTCCTCTTACTTTAGCTTCACACACATACACAAACACACACACAAAGCGCTTGCACGCATAAATGGAAACACTTATTTGTTGGGATTTATTTATACTTTTTTTTAAAGGTAAAGTGCAAGTTAATTTGTTTTATTTTTACTTAATATTTCATATTTATTATTATTTTTTATATTTATTTGTTTGGGCTGTGAAACGAATGATTAGAGTTTATATTATTTCTTATGGGGAAAATTTTATTTATGGAACGAATTATGTTCGTAATCCAAGGCTCCACTGTATCTGGAAAACAATGATATGGTTAAATAAAGCATATCGGAACAATAGCATTTGATTTTGCCTTTTTCCATAACAAATTATAAATACAGATATCGATTGATTTTCAAGGATCAGGCATTCTCCTGGCGGAAAATTTTATGGGAAAAAACGCAGTCGGTTCTGCGTCCCTCGGCCGGGATCATCGTGTACAGTGCTTAAAGTCTGCTATAAATGGCAATTGATCCTAATCCTTCAATCATGAGAAATATCATCACAAGCCTGGTTTGAATTGAATACCCCTTGTATATAGGCAGCTTCAGTCTTTTCGATCATTAATGAAACTTATAAATTAACAGGAAGTGTGACAACTAAAGAAGACTAAAAGGGGTTTAAGTCAGATTATAGTGCATCTTCAAAACATACTGGACCCTGTTCACATTTGTACTTAGTGCTGTCTACTTACAGTCTGTCACCCAGGACATATCTTAATGTCAAGTGTGACTAGGGCCTAAGTCTCTTTTCACCATGTCTATTTTCTCCAGTGTGCTAAATCAGATAGGTGTTTTGGATGCACTTCTTTGCACAGTCATAAGTAATAAGTAATATGTTTTAAGCAGAAAATAACATTGAAGATTATATCACAATATAAAACATATAGTATATGCTACAAGCTATTATTATTATTATTTTTTTTTTTACAAATTTGTTATGAACTGCCTTAATTCAATGCCCTTAAATTAACTTGGTCTAGATCTTCATCTAAGATTATTTTGTCAGAAAGTTGCATGAGACAGTAGAGCAGTAAATAAACATTGGTTTATTTGTGTTTATTAGATCCCTATGTTAATATAAAATAAACATCTTGGTATAGAAAGCACTTTTGCTGTCCAGCTTGATGTATAATAATAGCATGCATTTTTGTAATTATGCTTTTAAATTAAATACACAGTGTAAAAAAATATGTTTTTGAGATTTTAATGGACTTTATGCTTAGTATTTTGATTTGTAAAACAAGGCCAATGTCACTCTTAAATCATTAATTTAAGAGCTTAGTATGGCCTGAAATGATTTTTACAGTAGGACTCAGTGAGGTCTTGATTGAAAATGTGATGTGTAACTTCTTGCTGCACACTATTTTCGGGGTGTATAAGGCTTAAAGCAATGTTTTAAAGATTGATGTGGACTTAAATGATTTTTGCAATAAAACTAAACAAGGTCTTGATGCACAGCTTGATGTGAGGGTATATGTGACAGGATGCATTTAATGTGAACAGACTTTTAGAACTGGGCTTTTCATCTTATTATTATAAAAAAAATAAAAATTTTAGAATTTTTGTAAATGGCATTTTTAGCATATAGGAATATGTGAAATACATATCTCCTATAAAGGCTGTTGTTTTTTTCTTACAATTTACTGGGAGTCAGATTTAAGTATACCAACATGCTGCACTATTGTAGCTACTGTACGTGATTTTTTTCCATCTGTCTGCTGCTGCTTAACTAACTAGATTTAAAACTAGAATTGCATACTATTTAAGACCATTACTTAGTACTAAAACAAACTGGTTACTACCGCAGTTAGTGTTTGACAGACTGGTAAGTTAAGGCTGTGACATGCCACATAATCCATCTTTTGTCTTTAGACATATAATCTTATGGATTTACATAAAATGCGCTTAGCATAATCTATTGTGGCAACAATGACACTTACACTGACGCTTTTGCATATGCACACTAATTAGGGAATCTAGAATAAACGAATCTGTTTCATGTCAAGCTGTATCACACCTGACATAGATTTTCCTCCATAGACCTCTGTCTAGACTCTAATGTCGGAGTAAAGAATATTCTATATTTTGATCAGCATTGTGCCACACTGTGATAAGTAATTGTAATGTGATATTAATCCCATGTAGCTGCATCTCAACAGTAAAAACCAGAGCAGACTCAAACTCCCCAGTTAAATCCCTAGTGTTAATTTAGCACATTCAGAGTTCATTTGAGCCCAACTGGACTCACATTTTGCTGAGATTTACTAAAAAAAACCTGAACAGTTGGCTGGAATAAAAATTGGGCATTAATTCTCAATTCTCTTATTTAATAGTCACATGCATGTGGCATGATACATGATACATTCCCAAGTTTATACTGTTGTTGCAAAAAAAGAGACAATAACATAAAAAACTAAGGGGTAATTAAACACAATTACACAAGTCATGGATTTAAAGGGTTAATTAAAAGATCTTTTGTTTTGTTTTGTTTTGCCCATGGTATGTTCTTGACTTATACCCAAACCTAAATCAGTGTTTCTAGAGTAGGTTATTATAATATGATTCAATATTACCCAGACAAGGATAAAGTGATTATTGAAATTGAATGACAGCAAATACATTTTACTTAATTTGTTGTATTCAATTTAAGCTTCTTTATTGACCATTTTCCAAATGATTCCATGCCCCTGGGTTAAAAGGTAAATGAAGGTAACTCTCATTTTATCTGAGAGTGGTGAAGACTGCAGCATGTTATTTGTAATTGCTTTTGGCAGCAGTTGGTATTCCTGGTAACATAAAACCATCTCTAGATGTGTGCTTGCGTTGCACCAAGTTGAGTTGGCCCTACAGTATATCTGTTAGCATTGTCTAAATGGGGCATGATAGTGTGAAGACAAAATGCATAATTAAAAAATTATTTTCCTCACTCTGGATACCAAGACATGTTGCCTGGAGATAATCTCATGGCAAATATTATGAATGTGTGCAGTGTGCCTTAAAAAGATGTGAGGTAGTTTATCCACAACAAAGTAAAGCTCTGCTGAACATGCCAGTAATGTTCCCTTACCTGTTGTCTCAATTTAACAAGGCAAACAAACTTATGAATTAGATTCTTGGTTTTGATAACTAATTTTTTATAGTGCAAAGTTTCTTTAGTCCATAAAAAATAGTTTCAATAAAAATCTCTTTTTGGAGTCCCAACTGAAAAGTCTAATTTAGGACTTCCTTAAAAGGTGCCATTGGTTCTAACAAACTACTAGCTAAGATAAGCAATAATACTGTAATTTGTGGAATTTTTAATAGGCATTCACTATATGGCCAAAGGTTTGTGGACACCTGACAATCATACCCACAGTATGTGATCTTTAACTTTTATAATAACCTCGAAATGGCTTGAAACGTAGCTGTGGAAATTTGCCCATTTAGCCACAAGAGTAATAATGTGGTCAGGCACTGATATTGGGCAAGAAGCCCTGGGGTGCAGTCAATGTTCCAATTTCTTCATGCATAGGGATTATCACACTGGAACACATTTATGCCTCTTAGTGCCAGTGAAGTGAAATTGTAATACTACAGCACATGAAGGCCTTCTACTGTATATAATTGTGTGCTTCCAATGTTGCAACAACAGCTTGGGGGAGAATCACATATGGGTTTAATGGACACGTGATTACATACTTTTGCCAATATAGTGTATTTCATGTTTAAACAGTGGCAGATTTCAACATCATTCCGTTTGAGCGGCAGACTACAACTAACCTATAATGCATGCACAGGTTTGTTTTGTACTGTATCGGTGATTGACTCCACTGATCTTATAAACCAGCTCCAGGAGTTATACTAACAAGTGTGAACATTACTTAATTGTAAGCAAGAAACACTTCTCACAGTATAAGCTAATCCCATCAAATACAGCAAAAAGAAAGCTGTTATTCATGTACATATGTTCACAATAACAGTCGCTTAACAGAGAACTCATAGGAGAGCTAGCAGTCTAACCACAGCTCATGGAGACAAGCCAAAACCAGAGAAGTGGTCTTAACTAATCTAAAAAGCATTTTCCTTTTTGAGCTTACCATTGCTTTGGCATATTAGTTATTCTTTATTCAAATTTTAGCTGCTAATGCTGGAGGCCCGGGAAGTATGTGTCATGCCAAATGTGTCTGATCATGTGTGGACAGATCCAGGGCCTGTATTCCTCTTCATGAACATTTGTCTCCTTTACTTCCATGAGCCAAAACCTTCCTGGAGAGCAGACTTTAATACATGCACTGAATTATTTAGTGCTCACACTCAATTATTTAACAGTGTCTGGTATATTTGGATGATTTGTTCAAAGGCTGCATGTTGGAGACAAAGGTAAAGTGTGTACACGTCCATAGTACAGACTAAAAGTCATTTAAGTGATTTTGTTAAATTGCACTTTTGTTATAGAAATGAAGCGATATGGTTTCTTAAAATATTTAAATAGAATGGAAAGTTGGTGTTTAAATAAAGATAAAGATTTTTTTATTAATGTGTTTTTGTCATTTGCTTAATTAATATCCCAATTTGTAACTTACTTTTTTACATTTATATTATTATATTAAGTACACACTAAAATAATGTGTAATCATATAGCAAGAAGAATCAGAAGAATTCAGCTACTCTCAATAACAGTTGCTTCATCAAATGACTTGAGGTTTAAATATATGTTTTAATTTCCTAAATAAACAACAAAAGTGAATATTTTCTAAAATGGTTTATTAAACGACTTATAAAAAAGTGACATTTAGTACAATTAGGCGCATGCTCTTATCCAGAGCAACTTAAAAGACTGCTTTAAAGTTTAAAGAGTAAAGTGCTCGCCCTATCATCCGGGGAGTGCTGGTTCGAACCCCGGGTGATGCTGTTTTCCTCTCACAGCCGTAGGCACAGAGAGAGCTGATTGGCCGAGCTCTCTCAGGGGGGAGGGATGAGAGGTACTTTGTGCTCCCACACAGCTCTACAACTAATCAGGGGCGTCTGTAAGCTCGCGCACGCGGAAGGAGCGGCTAGCGCTTTCCTCCAAGTGTGTTACTCCGCCTCTAACGGTGCGTGAGCAAGCAGTTCAAAAAGATGCGGTCGGCTGACGTCACGCGGTTTGGAGGAAACACGTGATAGTCTTCCCCCTCCTGGCTGAATGGTAGTAGTAGCCTTAATGTGGCCGTCTATAACAATGAATAAACTAGAATAGAGCAAGGGGGGTGCAGAGAAGCTGCGGGAGAAAAGACGCAAAAGCCTACAAGTGGAAGCAGCAAAATGTGCGAAAATCACAGAAATGTTTGCTAGCTTCACACGTTCAATTGCAGCTGCTGGTGTAGGGCCATCAACATCTAGCAACAGTGCAGAGGCAGTGCAGAGTGCTCAGGCTGCCAGAGGTGTACAACAGAGTAACGTCAACGTTAGTTACACAGATCAAGAAGGAGTAGCTATTAAAATTGATTCAGAGGAGGAGGAGGTGGTGAGAGACGTGACCCAGCAGGCACAGGTTGAGGAAGGCTTCAGAATAGCTACGAGTTCGGTAAAAAGTAGCCAAAATGTTGGCAGAGTGAAGGGAGGGACATTTATGTAGGGAAGACAGAGGGCTTTTTTGTGGTGTGTGTGTGTGTGTGTGTGTGTCTGTCTGTCACTCGTGCATTTGAGTGTTTGTCGACAACCTGCACCACTAGCCTACCTAGCTGCTACTCGCAAATGAACTGTCTGCCAATAAGGCTAGGCTACATTGCCGTTTACATCAAATTAACAAGTGGTCTTACGTCTGTCACGATTGATTGAAATTGTTGTCAATCTTCACGCAGTACAACAAATAAACTCCCAGAGCTATATAAATGACATGGCTGACTATCAGATTTCTAGATAGACACACGTAGGCCTACACACACGCAGAATGATGATAGCCCATGGAATTAACAATAAAAATGTTATGTGCAGCCTACATCTTCACTAAATAGTAAGCTATCTGGAGAATTTGTAGGCTAAAACTGTGCAAATGCTCAAATTATTGCAGTCAGACTTAAAAACATTTAACAGTAGACTATAAGTTTTGTGCAGCACTTCATCCTTGCTAGCTTGGAGGTCACTCTTGTGTGTGTGTGTGTGTGTGTGTGTGTGAGAGAGAGAGAGAGAAAGAGAGAGAGATAATTGCTAATAAAAGACTATAATAACAATAATAATAATTAAGAATATTTTTTATCAAGGTTATTCGCTTCCATGCAGGTTACTGTGGTTTAATGTTCGAAACAAAACAGTGAGCGCACATATCCTTTGATGTGTCATATGCCTCAGCATATTGTTTAAATAATCATGGTGGGCCGCTATGGCCAAAAATGCCAGAGCCGTTTTTTTGGTCCCAGTCCAGCCCTGTCCAGCATTGTACATCTCTGAGCACTGTTAGTTGTGGTGTACATGGTAAATGTTATGTTTTTAGAAAAGGTTATTATATTTTGGGTGTAAAACCCCTACTGTTACTTATGTGATTACTTCTGATTACGTCCCATCCAAATTTGGATTGTTTCATACTTGTCAACAACAGTCAACTGCCATAGTCAAAAAAAAGGGGAAAAAATAAAGGATATAGTGATTCACTGCCAAATGGAACAAGTAAGCAAACCAGAACTCCACAAAATAAGACTGCTTAGTGAGCACCAAGAAGAGTTGGTCTGCTGTGGTTTTATGACACAAAAGATCCCAAATATCTAATGCAGCTTACAATTTTACAATTACAATCCACATCTCAATCCTACCTGCACACCATAGTCTACATCATTTTTATTATTGCAACTGTCTACCAAATAACAGGAAAGTAGTAGATGATTTTGTCTGTGTTGAAAATCAGGGCCGCTGCTGGCCTAAGCAGAAATTTACTTTTGTGCCCCCTCTCCCAAATATTATGGAAGTAAAAATAAAATAATAATAATAAAAAAAAAACACCTACTATAGGGGCCAAAATAGAACTTTATTCAAATAAAAGTAAATATGTAAATAAATTGTATCATTTATAAATTACAATTGTAGCTCTAGAGCAAAAAATACCAACTAAAATTACACTTTAAATAAAACATTTATAATAAATAAAATAAACAATAATAAACTGAAATAAAATCAACACTGTCATCTGCTGGAGCTTTCCAAAGGTAAAAATTTACAATGGCACACTTTGCTTTTTCTTGAGACAAAGTCGTAAATGAGCTCTTCATACGATAAAGCCTTTGCTAATTCAGAGTTGATGCTGACAATTGCCAGACCACTCATGCGCTCTTGTGATACAGATGAGCGCAAGTACGTTTTGATGAGCTTCATTTTAGAAAAACTTCACTCAGCAGAGGCAACAGTTACAGGGAGCATCACTGTATTATATTAAGAAAGATGCGTTAGTCGTAAAATTATTACCGGCATTAAAACACATTATTAACATCGACAGAATAAAATTAAGTTTCACAGGACTATGAACGTACCTGAAAGTGCTGCACAGGCTGTCAGGGAATCGAAACGGACACACGTGCAGGTCTCTTCCAATCCTTTATTTTTTTTTTATTGCAGAGATTCAGGCGGAGAGACAGAACATAAGAAGGGCGGGAGCAGGCCGGCCACGGGACGGGAAACGCAGCGCAGCGCACACTAATGAAGGAAAGAAAAAACAGGACCCAGTCTGGATGCAAAGAAGACAAAAACACCCAGAGAGGGGGAGGAAAAAAAGTGAAAAAACAGTACTGGATGATACTGGCTTGGAGCCAAAACAAACTACACAGACAGGACTAGACAGGACATGAAATGGGCAGGCGATATGGCTAGCGACACGGAACAACGATCTGACACAGGAGAATGGAAAAGAAGGAATAAATAGGGCGAATGATTACAACGAACACGAGGGGAACAGGTGAGTGCAATCATCTTGATAGAGTAATAAAGAGGAAGCGGGAGGGATGGTGGTGATGTCAGAGACACGAGCACTTGGCGAAGGATCAAAAACAAACGCCATGTGCTTGAATAGACATGTAAACAACACGGGGGAAGAGAAAGGGAAAAGAAAGAAAAGAAAAAAAATGAAAGACTTAATGATCAGACCAGGGGTTTGACAGTACCCACCCCCCCCCTGGGCGCCACTAGGCGCCCCCAAAGAGGGGCTCACCTCGTCGTCGACGGAGGTCCTCGACCAGCGCCTGATCCAGAACATTCGCCACTGGGTTTAAGACCATTGTGATCCGGTATGGACCTGGGAGCCAACTTGCGTGAGGCTACCCTGAGAGGCAAATCCTTGGTAGAAAGCCATACTCTTTGACCACAAACATAGTTAGGGGCAGGAGTCCAGTGACGATCGGCCGCGGCTTCGGAACTGCTGCTTCGGGTTCCTGTGATGAGAACAGAGGGGGTTGATAGCCAACAGAACACTGAAATGGTAACATACCTGTGGCAGAAACCGGTAGAGTATTGTGGGCATACTCTACCCAGGACAGCTGTTGACACCAGGAGGCCAGATTGTGGGATGCCAGGCAGCAGAGAACACGTTCCAAATCCTGGTTAGCCTGCTCAGACTGCCCATTGGTCTGGGGATGAAATCCAGATGACAGACTCGTTGAGGCCCCGATCTGTCTGCAAAACTCCTTCCAAAACCGAGAGACGAACTGTGGGCCCTTATCGGAGACCACGTCTACCGGAAGACCATGAATCCGGAATACTTGGTCAACCACCACCTGAGCAGCCTCTTCGGTGGAGGGGAGCTTGGGAAGAGGGATGGAAAAGGTCTTTGGAAAGCCACCACCGTGAGAATGACTGTTTTGCCCCTTGACTCCGGGAGGCTAGTGACAAAATCAAGAGCTAGATGTGACCACGGGCGGGCGGGGATGGGTAATGGGCGAAGCAGACCAACGGGAGGCGAAGGTAAACTCTTGTTCTGGGCGCAAACTGAGCAAGCTGCCACGAACATCCTTGGTCATGGAGGGCAACCAAAATCGCTGACGGATGGAGGCCAGTGATCTCCGAACTCCTGGGTGACAAACTAGTCTGGATGAGTGACACCACTGGATGACTTTGGAACGCAGTCTCAAAGGGACATACAACTTGCCCGCTGGAACCCCTCTGGGTACACGGCACTTACTTAGGGCCTCCTGAACCTCCCTCTCGACATCCCATGAGAGTGAGGCCACCACCACACCCTTGGGCAGGATGGTGTCAATGGAGGCCTCCTTCTCGAGGGTCTCAAACAGGTGAGAAAGGGAGTCTGGTTTGGTGTTTTTGGACCCAGGCCTGTAGGAGAGTGTAAAATTAAAACGGCTAAAGAAAAGGGACCAGCGGGCCTGTCTAGAATTTAGTCTCCTGGCCGAACTGATATATTCTAAATTTTTGTAGTCGGTCCAGACCATGAATGGTTGGACTGCGCCCTCTAGCCAGTGACGCCACTCACCCAAAGCCAGTCTGACTGCCAACAACTCCCGATTACCTATGTCATAATTCCGCTCAGTGGGGCTCAGGCAGTGGGAGAAGGCGGCGCACGGATGCACTTTCCCATCCCGAAGAGAGCGTTGTGACAAGACCGCACCAACTCCAACATCTGAAGCGTCCACCTCAACAATAAACTGTTGCACAGGAGCAGAGACAAACCGGGACTTTAATTTATCAAAGGCCTCCTGGGCCTCATTACTCCATTTAAACAGTACCTTTGGAGAAGTGAGCGCTGTTAAGGGTGCAGCCATCTGACTGAAGTTCCGGATGAAACGCCGATAAAAGTTGGCGAACCCCAGGAACCGCTGCAGAGCCTTCCGAGAGTCAGGAGTTGGCCACTCAGCTACCGCCCTTATCTTAGCAGGGTCGGCTCTGATCTCACCTGCCGAAATTATGAACCCCAAGAACAAAACCGACCTTGCATGAAAAACGCACTTCTCCGCTTTCACGAATAGTTGGTTCTCCAAAAGTTGTTGCAACACCTGGCAGATGTGCCGAGTGTGTACCTGCAAAGAGGGAGAAAATATCAGGATATCATCTAGGTACACAAAGACAAATTAATTTACCATGTCTCTCAGCACATCATTGACCAGGGCCTGGAAGACAGCAGGAGCATTGGTCAGACCAAACGGAAGGACCCGGTATTCAAAGTGTCCCGTGGGTGTGTTGAAAGCTGTCTTCCACTCATCTCCCTCCCGAATACGGAAAAGGTGGTAGGCGTTGCGCAGGTCAAGCTTGGTGAAGACCTTGGCTCCCTGCAAAAGTTCGAAAGCTGAAGACATAAGAGGGAGGAGGTACCTGTTTTTAATGGTGATGTCATTCAGCTCATGATAATCAATACAGGGACGCAGGACAGCATCTCTCTTCTTGACAAAGAAGAACCCCGCACCCGCGGGAGAGGAGGAGGGACGGATGAGGCCGGCTTTGAGGGACTCATTAATATATGTGTCCATGTCCTCTCTTTCCGGACCTGAAAGGGAATATAAATGACCCTTGGGCGGAGAGGTGCCTGGGAGGAGCTCAATGGCACAGTCATAAGGGCGATGAGGAGGCAAGGACATGGCCCGGGAATTGCATGAGCCTTGGCTTTTGCTGGGCAGGCTGCGGTAAAGTGGCCTGGCTTGCCCCAATAGAGGCACAGACCTTTGACCAGGCGCAATTGTTTCTCCTGGGGTGTTAGATGGTGGCGTCCCACCTGCATGGGTTCAGGTTCTGGCAGGTCAACGGTCGCCACGGGAGAGTGAGGGCCCTCCACCCTGCTAGAGGGACGGATCATCCGGCGCTGGTGCCGACGACAGAGACAAGCCTCGATGCGGAGTGCCAGGTCGATGAGGTCCTCAAGGTCGCGAGGCAGGTCATGGGTGGCCAGTTCGTCCTGTATCTCCTCCTCCTTTCCCGGAACATTGCCCGACAGGCTGCCTAATTCCAGTCACAGGAGGCTGCTAAGGTCTTAAACTGAATGGCAAACTCTGTGACTGATAGGCCTGCCTGATGAAGCCGTGCGAGCTTCTCTGCTGCCTCCTGTCCTCTGACGGACTGGTCAAAAAGCCTTAACATCTCCTGTCGAAGCTTATCAAATGAGTCACAACACGGGGCTCTGGACTCCCAGACAGACGTCCCATTCCCGAGCTTTGCCCGTAAGAAGAGTCAAGATAAATGCCACCCTCGTCTCTTCTGCCGCGAATGTGCGTGGCTGCAGGGCGAACACTACAGAGCATTATGTCAGGAAGGCTCGGCAGGAGTTAGGGTCCCCGTAATGGGGAGATGGGTTGTTACAGTGGGGTTCAGGATCGTGACGTGAGGAGAGGTGGACGGTACCAGCTTGAGTGCCTTCCCGCTGGAGTTCCTGGATGCGTGCCGTGAGGTCTGCCACCTGGTTGGCGAGGAACTCGACCTCTCTCGTGGTGCATGCCAGCCGGGTCTCATGCTGGCCTAGGAGCACCCCCTGTTGGGCCACTGCTGATCTGATGGGGTCTGGACCTGCTGCGTCTATGCTGGTCAGATCGTTCTGTCAGGGAATCGAAATGGACAAAAGTGCAGGTCTCTTCCAATCCTTTATTTTTTTTTATTGCAGAGACAAAACAAAATTATGATAATAGAAATAATAAAAACAGTGACAAGCTGCACTGTTCTTTCTCTTAAAAAAAAAAACCCGGAGCGCTGACGTCCCAAAAGAGGAACAAAAACCACTCCGAAGAGGAAAAAGGCCTTGTCCGGGAGACGTGGCTGTAGTTCCATCGGTGGCCAGCAGGGATAGGGCCGAAGCCCGCTGAACTGCACGGCCGCGAAGAAGGGCGAGAGCAGGCCGGCCTCGGGACGGGAAACCGCAGCGCAGCGCACACTAATGAAGGAAAAAAAAAACAGGACCCAGCCTGGATGCAAAGAAGACAAAAACACCCAGAGAGGGGGAGGAAAAAAGTGAAAAAACAGTACCGGATGATACTGGCTTGGAGCCAAAACAAACTACACAGACAGGACTAGACAGGACATGAAATGGGCGAGCGATATGGCTAGGAACAACGATCTGACACAGTAGAACGGAAAAGAGGGAATAAATAGAGTGAATGATTACAACAAACAAATGAGGGGAACAGGTGAGTGCAATCATCTTGATAGAGTGATAAAGAGGAAGTGGGAGGGATGGTGGTGATGTCAGAGACGCGGGCACATGGCAAAGGATCAAAAACAAATGCCATGTACTTGAATAGACATGTAAACAACACGGGGGAAGAGGAAGGGAGAAGAAAGAAAAGAAAAAAAAATGAAAGACTTAATGATCAGACCAGGGGTTTGACACGGGCATCATCTTGGGCTTTTTTTTCTCTCGTTTCTCGGGGCCGGTCTGTTGATGTCTCTTTCTAGGACCAGGCATTTTGTTCAATTATTATCATTTTTGGCCAAATAGGCAGCCGTAACAGAGGTGAGGGCGCGCGCGTCATCACGTGTGCTTAGCCTACTCTGCGTTTACCGTTAAACGCAATATATACGTTTATATTTTTGTTCATTTGTATATGTATATTATTCGTATTAATTTATTATTATAATATATAAAATTATTTTTTGAGCAGCTGGGATGGTGCCCCCCTGGGAGTTGGTGCCCTATGCAGACTGCGTACTCTTGGTACTGTTGACAATGTTGAAAATATCCCAAATAACCTTCTACCCAGTAGCACAGCAGTAGTCCTAGGCAAGCCCCTTTATTTTTTTATATTAAAAACAACAAATTCTTGAGTCTGTACCTATAAACTGACATGATCGTTTTTTATTCTTTCCAGCTCTAATAGACTTTGGTGAAGGAGGAAATTTCATGGCCACATACCTGGCCCAATAATTTCAAGTACCCAATTATCTAATGTATTTACTGCCCTTGGCTGATGCTCAACCTATTTTAGAAATTCAATCACAACCTTTTAAGAAGACCCTTTACATCCTCATTTGCATTTACAAGGCTGCTCATGGCCTGCCCTGTTTACAACACTACTCAAATACCTACTGGGTACGGAAGGTGTTCACAGTGTGGAAATGCACATACTGTACTGAGACATACAGTATTGTATAAGATACTCACCTTCACACTTTACTCCATTTGGCCACTGAATTGTGGTGTGGGGTTGCCCCCAGCATCTGAACCACTGAGAAGCATACAGCCAAGAGCAATTGGCCCAGTATCACATTGAAAAATGCCATTGCCTTCATCTTGAGCATCTCATTCCCTGTCCCAGGGGTTGCCATTCAACATGGCTGTCACACATTATCTCTGGAGATGAGTGTCAGGGGTGGGATGGTGGGATTTGTGCTGTCATGTCTTATGACATCCAAAGGCAACATCATACTGATAGCAACCACAAATCCAGAGTCTGTTCCGTATCCAAATGTGACTTTGCAATCCTCCCACTCATCTTCATACTGACTTTGCACCTGTTTCTTATTGTATTCATTAACCCTAGTACATAAATCATACCACTTACATTCCTTGCATGGTTTCGCCAGTGCAATCTCTTAATGCTATTTTCAAGTGTTGCTTTTGATTTCAAGATTACCTTCTTTCATAATCTTGCCTTTTTCATTTTCTATATTGCCCTGTTTTTCTGTCTGTTGACTATCCTCTGTCTGACTGCATTTTTGTCTGCCAATCTGAATTGTTTCAATAAACATTATTGCCAGTGTCTCCAACTCCGTCTGCCTCCTCATAACACCATTCTAAACCTGTCTGTGTGGAAGAATTAGATTTTCACATATTATTAGAAAACTATTTGTTACTAAAAATGCTTTGAGGACATCTTCATGTTAGAAAGCATTATAATACATTATACGTTACGTTAAGTAATCACATCATAAAATGAATATATGTATACTGTTTGATTGTAGATTTTTGACTTCCCTTTTTTCCCATTTTAAATGTGATGATTGGTTGAGGAGAGGCAATAAGATGTTCTGAACTTTAGCAGAGCTACTGTTTTACTTCCAATCCACTGAGGATTAAGTGTGTTCACATAGACAAAAGGTTTCTCAGGTCAACAAGGTCTTCTTCCACCCCACAAGCAATTACATCCTGTAAATGTCAGCATGTGCAGAAAGCCAAAGAAAAAACAAGAAGGTTTCATGACCCAGTGTTCGTATTCCCACCACTGACACAACTTGTCTAGTCTAGTCAAATCTTTCACAAGTACTGTCATTTCAAATCAGTAAGTCTATTTTACAACTTGTTCACTTTATATGGGCATTGGAAATAATTAGTGCTATGTGGTAACCTGTTCCTAAGTCACTTCTTTATTACAGTACACTTTCATTTTTACAGTATTATTATTATTATTATTATTATTATTATTTAAAACCTTGAACTTGTATAAAGTACTTGTGCTTTTCATTGCACAGCTCTTAGTATACTACAGAATAACAGGATGAACATATCAGTGCCTGTGCCAAAGGTTTTCTTTTGCTGGTTCTGTGGGGGTGCTTGAATTTATTTGGTCATAGTACACAGTAAGAACTTGTACAACTTGTACAGCAGGAATGCAGTAAAAATGGTAAGGACATAATATTGTCTCCCATGAGGTGGAGTTGTTACATGTTTTAAAAAAGCCTGGTGAGGACATGGCCGAAGCAAGATGCAGGTAGGACTTAATAAGAACGTTGTAACTACAGCATAGGCCACTTACTAGCATTACTAACATCTTTTAGGAACTTTAACGACGTACTACAAGCATGGTGCAGAAAGAGTAGATGATGTTCTGACCAAGTTATTATTCGTATGTCACTGGGATGTTGCTCTGTCAATGGAGTTCTCACAACAACCTCTTCAGGCTTGAGATATGGCAATTGCACATCCACGCCACCTTGTAGAAGACATGGTGGCAGCATATGACATTCAGGTCATATGCTGTTCTTGTGGTGCTTACCACTTTTATAGCACAAATGCAGCAGGTTATCAGCATGTCTATGTCCCTTTCATTGAATTCAGTATTAATCCAGTTTCTCACACCATCTCTTCGTGCTGAAAAGCACTGAGTGTGTCGGGGGTATTTATTCCAACCTGCCAGATGCAGTGACAATATAGTAAGCGTGAAATAAGTTCCTGGTAAGAGCATGGCGCTATGTTTTCTATTTTGACCCCATTCCTGCTGCATGTTTCGATATATTTTTAGGACACAGTGGGATAACGATCTTTATCACATTTTGACGGAGGCATTAGGATTTTACAATTAATGCTGGTTAGCACAGTTTAATATTCAACGCTCCTGACATACATTGCACATATAGTACACATGCTTATATATGAGGCGCCGTATAGGGCTCATCTAATCTAAATCTAATTTCACTCATGCACACACATATGAAACACTTGCATATACATATATACATATATGAAACACTCACACATACATATATACTACTAACTGCTCAAACAACTACATATGAAATGCGCGCGCACATACATACATACTTTCCGCGCACATACATACATATTTTTTCGCGCACATAAATACATACTTTCCGCGCACATACATACATACTTTCCGCACACACACACACACACACACACACACACACACACACACACACACACACACACACACACAAACATACTTTCTGTGCACGCGCACAAAGCCAACTGTAGCGGTGTAGGGAACAAGTGAACAACGGATCTTCAGTTTAGCGGAAAAGGGAATGGATAATTTCCTATAAGTCATTACATATCGCTGGAGTGTGAAAAATTTTTACTCGAAAAATAATTTATATTTTTATTATAATTATTATCCGAGGACATCATATAAATAGGACACAATAATTTACATTTTAATTTAATTAAGAAACCATTCGTATTATATAGGCTAGTAATCTGTAAAAATAAATAAATAAATAATACGTTATATATTTTTTTATGGTATCAGTTTTTGTTTCAATAAATGATCTACAGTATATTTAATGTCCGTAGCGTGAAATTTCCACAGCAGCAGCGACAGGTATCCGAGGTGCTTGTGTTACCATGGTAACGCAAGGAGGAAGTGACGTTGCATGGTGTTCCGAATGGTGGAATTTTGTAGAGTGAAGTTCCCTTATCAGACATTTCCTGCGCAGGGAGTGATGTAGGGAGTAGTAATTTCAATGTATATGAACTTCATTCTCCCTGATTAGTAGTAGCGTTTCTTAATTAGACCGTTAATAGACAGTTTAGAAGACAACGAGTGATTTATTTATCACCACAAAAGTGGGTGATATGGGGGGTCGGAACAATGTTTGTCCCGTGGGATTCCGATGAGTTAGTTATTGTTCATATTAGCGAAGGCGAGGAAACACATTTCACAAAACAGTATTTGCTTCTGTTGTAGGATCCGACATATTAGCCACAGATTCCGTGCTTCAATTTTCTTTTTGCAAATCATCACCTGCGTTTTCTGCCGCTGAAATATTTAGACATTATGTGGATAGTTCTGAATACGCCATGTGATTGAGCAGTGATGATAGAAACCAGTACTACCATTCAGGGAGAATAAAGCGACAAGTCCGTCTACACTGAAATGCCTTCCGGTTACACTGAAATGCCTTCCTTTTACACTGAAATGCCTTCCGGTTACACTGAGAATCTCATAGGTGAATGTGCGAGAAGAGTTTGTATGTATGTGCGCGGAAAAGTATGTATGTATGTGCGCGGAAAGTATGTATGTATGTGCGCGGAAAGTATGTATGTATATGCGCGCGCATTTCATATGTAGTTGTTTGAGCAGTTAGTAGTATATATGTATGTGTGAGTGTTTCATATATGTGTATGCAAGTGTTTCATATGTGTGTGCATGAGTGAAGTTTGATTTAAGCCCTATACGGCGCCTCATATTTCGAGCCGGCCTACATATATACCTCTGAATATAAAATTTGACACAATTATGTCCTGGCATAGGCCCACACACACAAACACGCACAAATGCGCACACACGCACACACATTAAGCCTCAGATACTGGGATCATGAACTCATGCTGCTAGTTAGCAACACCTCAACTAAAAATGAACAATATTCTGCCCTATAGACCTAATGTTATACAGCCTAATGTTAGAAATAGTCTCGCAAACAGATAATAACTATAAAAAGAATTTTTACCTCACCCTCCAAATGCATTAAATGAACTTTATTAATGAAACATATTCACACATTTAAAAAAAAAATAAAAATAGATAAATAAACCACATACATTTCTTGGGGTGCTAGTGGGGTGCTCTGGCTCTCCTACAGGTAGGTATAGTACCCCCAGTTCTCTCTCTGGTTTTGGCTATGGTGCATACTATGGCAATGAGGTGGGTTCATCAACTGACATCAATATAACTGTTGTATTTTAGATTTAAAGGTTAATTCTGGTAGTTAAACTATGGTTACTTACTCCTTGGTAAAAACAAACTTTTCTAATGGTTTTCTCCCCCAGTTTTGAACAAAAACATTTTTGGTTTTGCGTAAACTTTACAACTATTTTTTAAAGAACATTTTTGACCCTTTGCATTCTGTGCATTTTAGGCTATTTTATTTATTTATTTATTATCACTGTCTACCACCGATTTTCATTAACCCACCGCCTTTATTACAATTGTGTTTAAAAGAGATTAATTTAGGCCTTGACTATTATTTGTGTACCTGAGCAAAATACCAACAGCTAACTTAGAAAGCCTGAAAAAAAATGCAGCTCATTTCTATACAGTGCAGTGCTGACAACCTCTAAAATATTTTGTTTAAGCCATTTTTCTAACTATTGTTGATTTAAAATAGATAAATAACATCTTTTTCTTTCCATAAGCTTTACGCTACTACCGAACCAGGGACTAGACCTTGGTACATACTAAAATAATCTATTGAAAGAATTACTGATCCACTTAAAGCACAGAAGACACTACTGAATAACATTTAATTAAACAGTACTAAAAGATGAGGTTAGATTTATTTAGAAGTTGGATGGCTGATTGTGGGGTTGAAATAGCAAACCATTTGCTCTTATCTGTCATATTCTTTTGGGTTAATTGTTTCTTTTTACCTAGAAATTATTTTTTACCCATGTTTGATTATTCACATTCAAGACCATCACATTATAAAACAGAAAAAAATCCAACAGTTAATTGTGAAATACTTTCAATTTGTATTTCACTGACTCACCACAGATATTATGTATGCAATTACAAATCACACAAAAGTATATAGTTGTTCAACTATCTTTACCAGCAGTTAGCTAGATGTTTCAGTTTTTAATACAATTACAGGTAATGACCTACACTACCGTTCAAAAGTTGGTGGTCACTTTCTAACTCCATGATCGTCCTGATTTTTATTTCTTTCTACATTGTAAAGGACTGCTGAAGGCGTCCAAAAAATGCATTAATCTCCTTTGAACAGTTGATGGTGAGATGTGTCTGCTACTTATGCTCTGTAAAGACTTCATAACGCCCGTATATTTTTTAGGCTGATAACTCTACATTAACTTCTCGTCTGCGGCAGAGGTAGGTTTTGGTCTCGCCCTCCTGAGATGGCCTTCATGAGAGCCAGTTTCATTATGGTGCTTGACGGATTTTGCAAATGCACTTGACAATACTGTTCTTGCAAGAACTATTACAGAAAGGCTGACCTCTTAAAATAACGAATAACTGTTGTTGTTGTTGTTACGTAATTACATAATTCCATGTGTGTTATTTTATAGTTTTGAAATCCCCAGTACTGTTGTAGAATGTAGAAAAGAAATCACTAAACAAAAACAGAGAAATTTGCAAGTGACCCCAAACTTTTGAACGGTAGTGTATGTTTAGCAAAATTTATATCATTGTTTATTTACCCTTTTTTACGCTTTGCATTATTAAACAATTAACAATTAACATCTGTGTTAATCCTTAGCCTTGAAAAGAGTTTGATTTGTAAAGTTAAGCTCATTTTATGCCAGCATGGTAAGCCCATAAGCCTATTTTACACCAGACACGTTATGCATGTGGCAGCACATTCAGTACATTCCCTTGTTATTTAATGTGCCAACAAGAGCATCACAAAGTTAAAGCACATTGCATATAATAACATAAATTTAAGCCCATCAGAAAACAACACAAAATACCATATTCATGCTGTATTTTGCAGTGTATGTGCATAGACAGCACATGGGGATATTTTAGCCCATAGCTATATACAGAAGTAGACACATGAGCAATAGGGTTGCTTAAAATTCAAACTTTAAATATTTTGTCAAAATATGTAGAAGTGAAAATTCATTCCATTGTGATCTCATACAGTGGGAATCTATTTTTAATAAATAAATGTATACACGCACTAGGCCACGACTTTAAAACTACCTGACCAATACAACTTGTCACCAATCAACTCTGACCTGTCAAGGCAAGGACACCACAAGACCTCTAAAAGTGTGCTGTGGTATTTGGCAACAAGATATTAACAGCAAATTCTTTAAGTCCTGTATGTTATGAGGTGGGGTCCCAGTGGTTTGAAATACTGTAGTTCATCCAGCACATTCCATGGATGCTGGATCAAAACCTTGGGAATTTGGAGACTGTTCACAGTGTCTTACATTATCTTACAGAAAGAGGCCCATAATGTTGCCATAAAGGAGTGTACTTGAACTGCAACAAATTTTAAGTAGGTAATATGTGTCAAAGTAACATCCACATAAATGCCAAGACCCAAGATTTCCATAGAGACCATTGCTCAGAGTATCAAACTGCCTCCTCCAGCTTGCTTTCTTCCAATAGTGCATACATATGCTATCTGACTGCTCAGTTACTACTGAATATCACCCCACTTTAATGAGAAAATCTGTATGAACCACTTTGCATGTCAGTAGGTTTAATCATATATTTGATTGATGTAATATCTAATGATCAGTCCACATATATGCATGTTATTTATACTAAGCCAATGCAAAAAAAAAAAAAAAAACAGTAATTAATGCAGGAATGAAAGTGTCAAAAGACAGTAGTACTATATACACTTTTTTTAAATTGTATAACAGAATTAACATGAACTATTTATCACAGTATAAAATGCAGTTTTTAAGTTGCCCTGATCCAGTCATCTAGCCATCACAATTTGGCCCTTCTTAAATTCACTGAATTCCTTACCCTTGCCCATTTTTTCAGTTTCCAAGACACCAACTTCAGGGACGTTCACCTGCTGTAGCTATTGTGACAAACCTTGAGAGAAACCAGACTCAACAGGGAACGCATAATCATTTAAGTGATAACGGATAGCAGGGATTGATCTGCAGCCATACTGTATTAGGCGGATGTCAATTTAATATAACAGTTGATGTATTTAAGTTAAAAGAGAGTCCAGTTTGTTATTGGAGGCTCAGATAGACTTGTAGGAAATTCCAGTACTGAACTATCGAGCGACTGCAGTCATAAGTTCTCAGAGAACAGCTGTCTGCATCAAAGTGGGACCATCCCTACCGTAGTAACCACACTCATCCGAGACAGACCACGCAGGGCATCCGTGTGACGAGATCTCCAACCAGAAGCGGGGCACCAGGATGAGTCAGAGAGGTCCAGAGGGCAGAGGGGGTCTGGATCACCGGCAGCTCAGGAACGACATGTATAGCTCGACAGAGAGACAGAAAGAGAGCGAGAGAGAGAAGAGGAGAAATAACACTTGGGTATGATCACAGTCACATAATGTATGTGGTTAATTGATATATAGTAAATGGATATATAGTATAGAGTGCAAGCAGGGACACCAGCTGGAGTAACTATGACAGCTTAACTAAAAGGGAGAGCCAAAAGCAAACATAAATGAGAGCTCCCTAAAATGTAAAGCAACCAATCACTTTACCGTTAACAAACCTGAGTGATCAATAAGTGGGCAAGACAGCATCTAAACATACCAGTTTAACCGGTACCTCCAGCTGTAATTTTTATAATATGCGGTTCTGACAAGCAGCCTGCATCCTTTAATCGAAGTAGGCGTGGTGAACCATAAGACAGTAGCAGTTCACTCAGATACTACTCTGCGCTAAACCATTCAATGCTTTATACGTATAAAGTATAAAGTAGTATTTCAAAATTTATGCAAAATTTCACTGGGAGCCAATGCAGTGAGGATAAGATGTGATGTGGGGTGATGTGCTAGTGGTTCTAGTGAGTATTCTCGTTGCTGTATTCTGAACTAACTGAATCTTGTTCATGCACCCAGCTAAACAACCACACAGTAAGTTGTTACAACTTGCATCATACAACTGGAATCATCATATCTACTGTTTAAATTATAAAGTGTAGTTTGATAAAATCCAGCAGTTATCTCTCTCTAACCATCAACTATTTAAACCTTGGATTACAGCTTTTTAAAATGTATTATCAGGTCCTCAATACAAATAATTAGTTTGTGTTTCTGCAAAATAAAAAAATAAAAAAAGGATGCAACTAAAGAAATATTACTTAGTAAATTATTTCCATGGAGCTGTGGTTCCTCAGGTGGTTAAGCCTCTTGGTTGTTGACCAGAGGGTCAAGAGCTTGGGGAAGGCCATGATTTTTTTCATAATACACTACTAAAAAAAGAAACTGACTGTTTAAACAATGATTCGTTTTAATAAAGAACACTAATAGCAACAAATACACAAAACTGTAACTCAAACACAGATTTCTTTAAGTAAAAAGAGTTTACTCTGGTAAATATTTTAGTTTAATGAGTTTAATGATGCATCATTACTATAGAAACATTTGTTCTGCCTTTTACTGGTCTGTGAACTGTTCTGTAAAGATTTCATGCATCTTTGATTTTTTTTATTCCTTTAAAAAAATGAATAAGAAAAAAGAAAAAGACACAGCAAAATGATGGATGGGATCAGTTTTTTTATGGGTTTATGTGATTCTTTGAAATACTGCATATTTTAAAGATTTCTGTTATGTGAGATAATAAATATAATTTTTAAAATCCTTCTATTTTTGGTTGCAAACTAATTTTTCAACATGGTAATAACTCAATCCATGTTAACAAATATGACTGACACGTATGGTTTTGGACATGGACATCTCAGTCTCAAACTTGTACACTAATGAACATCTGGTCTGAACTGAAGAGTGTGTCCACAGGCCTAAGAATATGCAGAATATTTATGGTACAATACTGACCCCTGGTGGAAGTGCCGGGGAAAACAGGTTGTATAGTTAGTTATGCGTTGCTCATGTTGATTTTATTTAAAATTGTGACATATTATACAACCCTTAACAAGAAACTGTATGACTGGTTCTCTCTCTCTCTCTCTCTCTCTCTCTCACACACACACACACACACCTCCCTCTCTCCCTTTGTGTGTTTTTTCCAGAAAAGAATGGAGGAAAACAAAGATCAGTAAATGATCCTTAACATTATTTAAGTATGTAAATTAAGCTGAAAACGTTTGCATAATCTACTCTGTTGCAAAAATAGATGACCATGTCTAAAAGAATTGCAGAATATCTGAAACACAGTTTAGGCCTGTCAATGTAGGTTCATTAATTAATAATGATTGCTTTTAACAAAACAGAAACTATATTAAATAAAAAAAACATGAAGTAAAATGAACCTCGATATCATTCAGGATATTTATTTAAGTTTTTAAAAAGCTTTCTTATTAACTTTAAATTCACAATCAGTGGATCTAAAATCTGTCTATACTATATCTAGTTTTTAATCATTTTTCCCTGAGGAGGATTTTTCCAACAAATGAGGAAAACCCTTCAAAACCTTCTAAAGTTCTAAAATGTTTTTTATTGTTATTATTATAAAAACTTTCATTATAAAGTAGTACATGTACTAAGAAAAATACAGTTTGGACATGATGTCAATTTATTATAGAGACCTAATGTAGCTTCTTGCACATCATGTATAAATAATTGCATTTAAAGAAAAATTAGAAGTGGGGTAAAACAAGCAAATAAGTCAATAAGAATGACTGGTTCCAATTCACTTTCCCTCATGGGTTGTTAATGTTTCAAAGTAAAAGGTTTAAAGATTTAGACATTCACATTTTACTCTTTACTAACTCTCTGAGGAAGTTCATCCGGTCAGAACAGATAAACTTTGAAATTCCCTTTCTTATAAGCATTCCAAGACTAGCGGCAATTACGTCCAATTGTCCTTGTTTGCAGACATGCGTTAATCATTTAAAATAGGGTTTCAGGTTATCTACTAATCAGTGGCTTATTAACATGGATTTGCTTGAGAAAAGTCTGAATCATAGAAAGCCTATTAGAGTAGCCAGCTGTATGTGATTAAAGGCTTATATGGCTATTACTGATTGTTCTGCAATCTGAGCAGAGGATCATTAAACATAGCATTGCCTTCTGTCCTTCAACATCAGAGGAATTTGTCGCTCTATATTTTTCTAGTCAGTGTTATTAATTTACAAGCCTGGCTCCGTTCTTCGTTAACTCAGTTAGCTGGATCTGATTTTTGTGGATTTGTCCTGATCTTGGATTGTTTCGTTTTTCGATGCGCTCGGGAGCAGGTTTATTTCATGTAAACAGGCTTTAGGCTGCGCTCCTGCCGGGTTATGATTGGTTGAAATGGTGAGGTCACATCTGATTGGTTAAAGAGCACGACTGACGCAGACTGACTCGAGTGGGAAAAGTATCTTGCTTATAATCGCTATCAAATATTATATTAGAACATAAATTCATAAGTTTACTATTATCAAATATTACTATTTATAATGAAGCCTAGGCACGAGACAGCCGTCAAGACCATTAATACAAACTCTTGTATATTGTTTATTTTGTAACACATTTTTAGGGCTTTGTCATGAATATGCAAATATATATGTATATATAGAACATATGATAAAAACAAATATTTTTTAAATGAAAATTGGACGAAACTAATTTTATAAAATAAAAAATAAAAGTAGACCTATACATGTATTTTAAAAAAATATATTTTTTCATATACAACATATATATTTTCATATTGCCTATTTTGTTTTGTTGTCTTATGTAATTTGTAAACCATTAACCTATGAATTTATGTTCTAATATAATATTTGATAGCGATTATGTGGGGGGGGGGGGCAATCCACGGCAGGGGGCATTTTAGTGCATAACACGTGTTACAAAAAAAAACAACAACAACGGGTGTGCTCGAAGAAGCAATTTAGCCAAATTGTAATTAGCACGATGATCTCATCTTAGATGCGTCAATTCATCTCGGCTGTGTCGAGCGACGTACGAAGAACGGACCCCTGGTTTAAAAAGTGTGTTAAAGTTTCTTGAAATTAAGCAATTTAGAATAGTGTTCACTAAAAGAAACAGCAGACAGCATTGGTGCATAGTACTTGATTGCTAATAGCTGAAAATTTATTATTCTTTTCATCCTAAGGGTTATGACTTTCCCCTCATTCAGTACAAATAAATCATGTTATCTAATCCCATTGCAAACTAGTTTATCACCAGTATAAAACGTTAAACACCATTCATTTATTTTTCCTAAGTGCTCCATTCATCAAGTCAAGCTTAAAAAGCAGGAATCAAGACAAAGCCAACTGGCATCCACAGTTTTAAATAAATCCACAATGAACGGTTAACCAGATGACATTTTTCATTTTATAACTATCACAATCTTCAAATGGAAACTTTCTATGTATGAATTTTATACACATTTACATATACATCAGTATTATAATCAATATTATAGTAGAGTTATATAGACTTCGGTCTGAGAGCTTAAATTACAACAAAGCCATGTCAAATACATGAATAGATATTTTCTGTCATTCACATTGAGATGACCGTCATCCAATCAGTAATGTAATATGGGACTGTAGTGCAGTAGGCCAGGTGAGTATGCCCATTTTTAATATGGGGGTTGCTGGAGGGCAGAAGCGGAAGTCAGGCACTACAAGGGTATCAAGTTTCATTTGCCAGCTTTCTGAGCTTTTTGAGCTGATTTGGTGATTTTGCCACTCCCACCAATTTTCTTTTCTACATTCTTGATGACACCAACAGCAACGGTTTGTCTCATATCTCTCACAGCAAAGCGTCCTGTAAACACATCCAGATAACATTATACTCACAAAAACAGAACAGTGACACATTAATTGTTCTGTAGTTTGTCCTGTCAAAAGGAGTTAAATTCATGATGTCATAACTTGATATTGCACATTCTTTTGGAAAATACTTTAAATGTGAAATAATTGCATGGGTATCCAAATAAGTAAATTTGTTTCCAAAACATTTAACATGCTCAACACTAAGAAATTACTATGTTCAGAATAAGATTAATAGCCATATGTTCTTGAAGGGACAAAGACTAAATAGCTCTCATAATTTTAATTATATGTGACTGCTGTACACTCACCCAAAGGTGGGTACTGTGAAAAACTCTCCACACACATGGGTTTCCCTGGAATCATATCCACAATGGCAGCATCTCCAGACTTTAGGGACTTGGGGTTGTCTTCCAGTTTCTTTCCTGAGCGACGGTCAATCTTCTCCCTCAGCTCAGCAAACTTGCAGGCAATGTGAGCTGTGTGACAGTCGAGGACCGGGGAGTAGCCAGCACTGATTTGACCTGGATGATTCAGGATGATAACCTGTGTGAGTAAAAAAAAAAGAGAGCGCGCGAGAGAACCATGGTACAAAAACAAAAATTAATAGAAGTGTTCACCAGAAGATCATAGTAAAAGCCATTTAAATGCAAAACTATTTGTGTATCTTATGCACTGAACTTATAGTACCTGACCTAATGTGCTGAAAAATTCTGAGCTCATTGGTGCAACTGCTTAGGATTACTGACTTGTGGTGATATTCCTATTTACCTTACTTAGTGTATTAACGTATTGCATTTAAGTCATTCTCTAACCTGTGCTGTAAAACCTGAAGCTTCCTGGGGTGGATCTGACCGGCTGTCCCCACACACATTTCCCCTGCGAATGTCCTTCACAGACACGTTCTTCACATTGAATCCCACATTGTCACCTGGTACCGCTTCAGTCAGTGACTCGTGATGCATCTCCACAGACTTTACTTCTGTAGTGATATTGACAGGAGCAAAGGTCACCACCATTCCTGGACGCAGGATGCCCGTCTCCACTCTGCCCACAGGTACTGTCCCGATGCCTAAGTAAAGAATCCATAATCAACACATCAAGCTTGCTCTGTTCTCAGCCTTCGAAAATTACCATTCAGTGCTTTTCTGACTGCCCTGTATAAGTATATATACAGGTTCATCTCTATAAATTAGAATATCATTGAAAAGTTGATTCTGTAATTTAATTCAAAAAGGAAAAAAATAATATATTAAATGAACTATATCAACCTGGGAATTAATTTAAGTGTTTATTTCTTTTCATTTTGATGATTACAGCTAATGAAAACCCAAAATTCTGTATCTCAGAAAATTAGAATATTACTTAAGACCAATTAAAATAAATTAATAAATAAATAATAAAATGCCCTTTGCATGAATTACTGCAGCAATGCAGTGTGGCATGGAGGCAATCACTCTGTGGCACTGCTGAGGTGTTATCGAAACACTAGTTGCTCCGATAGCGGCCTTCAGGTCTTCTGTGTTGTTGGATCTGGTGTCTCGCATCTTCCTCTTCTTCCTTTCTCTTTTAGGTGGGGCGAGTTTGCTGGCCAATCAAGCACATGGTTCTTAAACCAGGTACATGTATTAGTAACTTTGGCAGGTGTCAAGTCCTGCTGGACGATGAAATCAGCATCTCCATAAAGCTGGTCAGCAGAGGGATGCAGGAAGTGCTCTAAAACCTCCTGGTAAACAGCTGCTTTGACCTTGGACCTGATAAAACACAGTGGACCAATACCAGCAGATGACATGGCTCCTCAAACCACCACTGACTGTGCAAATTTTACACTGGACCTCAAGCAACTTGGATTCTGTGCCTCTCCTCCCTTCCTCTATAATCTGAGACCTTGATTTCCAAATGAAATGCAAAATTTACTTTCATCTGAAAAGAGAACATTGGCCCACTGAGCAACAGTCCAGTCCTTTTTGTCCTTAACCCAGGTAAGACGCCTCTGATGTTGTCTCTGGTTCAAGAGTGGCTTGACGCAAGGAATGTGACAGTTGTAGCCCATGTCCTGGATACGTCTGTGCGTGGTGGCTCTTGAAGAACTGATTTCCCTGACTATCCCTGTTCCTTATGCACATTTCTACCAAAAAAAATTTCCTTCCATTCAAATTTCGCTGAATGTGCATGGATATAAACACTCTGAACAGCCAGCCTACTCAACCAGACTTAGAGACCATTTAAAGGCTCAGAAAACCTTTGCAGGTGTTTTGAGTTAATTAGCTCATTAGAGTGTAATACCAGAAGTCTCCTGAAATATTTAACTTTTTCACAATATTTAAATTTTCTGAGATACTAAATTTGGGGTTTTTGTTAGCTGTAAGTCATAAGCTTTAAAAAATAAACACTTGAAATATATTCGTCTGTAATAAATCTATTTAATATATGAATTTTATTTTTTGAATTCAATTACTGAAATAAATCAACTTTTTAAATATATTCTAATTTATTGAGATGCACCTGTAAGAACTGTATTTGTTTATAAATCTCTGTTTATGAGATTTGCACATCTGCATCCTGATATTTTTGGTAATTCTTCTTGGCAAACTTGTTAAAGCTTTTAGTAATAATTAGGATTTTTTTTATACATAGACATACATGGATTTATTTGATACCCACTATGAGGTGAATATACACTATACAGTACATCAACCTCATCTAAGTGGATGCAGACCTCCAATTTTGTAAACATCCTGCAAAGGAAGGCGTAAAGGCTTGTCTGTGGGACGTGTAGGGGGCATGATTGTGTCCAAGGCCTCAAGGAGGGTGATTCCAGTAGCATGTTGTTCCTTCCTCTCAAGCTTCCAGCCTTTAAACCATGACATCTGCAGAGTATTATGTCAAGCATAATAAATAAACTTAGATATAATGCATTCACACACTATGAATTAACATGCTCTCAACACCTACATTGGTGGAAGGTTCCAGCATGTTGTCCCCATGCCATCCAGAAATAGGGACGAAGGGCACTGAGGCGGGACTGTAGCCAATCTTCTTGATGTAAGCACTGACTTCTTTAACAATCTCATCATAGCGCTTTTCGCTGTAAGAAGGCTCCGTAGAGTCCATTTTGTTAACAGCAACAATCAGCTGCTTGACACCCAACGTGTAGGCCAGGAGGGCATGTTCACGAGTCTGTCCATTCTTGGAGATACCTGCCTCAAACTCACCTACCCCAGCTGCCACAATAAGAACAGCACAATCCGCCTGGAGACATCAAATAGAATAAAGTTCACTGTTTTGTCTTTTTTTTTTTTTTTTTTTTTTAAGTTTGAAATGCTAAATTAAATATATTATTAGTTACATGAATAAATTCATTTCAGTAAATATTTTAAATTCCCTTCTACAAATAGGGGTATAAATTGATTACAAATGTAGTGACCTCTGACAGTGAAACAACCCTTAAAGTAGATATTTTTCGATGATACAACACAAACAATAGCAAGATTGAACACACAATATCCATCACCATATAATGTTTTTGCAATTTGTAATCCTATTGTAACTCCTACTGTAAGACATAAAGGAAGAGATGTTCAGACCTTCAGTAAAGTCAACTATTTACAGTGAGTCAGAAAGGCCTTGTTTACAATTCAACCAAAGCTATGAATGGACCTTCTACATAATTCCCACTTAAAAGCTGTTTACACAGTAGCACAATCCTGCATCTATAATCCTTACAGAAGAAGACACAGCACTATGTCAAGATTCCTTTCCTTTAGAAAACATTAAACCATCAACCTTCACATGGTACTTTTTTTAGAATTAGTTCGAGCCATTGGCCCATTTCATCATCCAAATAATTCTATTCAATAGTTAATTATAGACTAATTAGTATTACTACATTTCAATATACTGTATATTTACCTATATACAATATACTAATTAAATTAACAATAATAATGATAATAATAATAATAAAATATTTTACATGTTTGCATTTGCCACAGATAAGTTCTTCAAAGGTAAATGCATTTAAATAAATTAATAAAATATCCTTAAAATATCAGGCTAATTATTGTTAATATTACCACTATCATCTTGGTGATGCAACCATCTCCATGTCACCATTCATTATTCACTAGACTGGTGCCCAGTTTAATTAAGTTATTATTACTAGAAGGAAACATTTTAAACATTCTAATCAATAAAAAAATCTAATGTATAATAATTTATATATTAGTAATTACTTATCCACCTTTGCATGGCCTAAACAAAGGAGATCTATTGTCCATTACGCTAACAAATAAGAAAAAATAAATAAATAAATAAATAAACAGAATGGGTTGTTCCAAACTATGCTATGGTTAGGCTTGTATTGCAAAATGTATATTTATCCACTCTGCTTTACCTGGGAAGTCCCTGTAATCATGTTCTTGATGAAATCTCTATGTCCTGGAGCATCAATGATGGTGATGTAGTATTTAGAGGTCTCAAACTTCCAGAGGGAGATGTCTATTGTGATGCCCCTCTCCCGCTCTGCCTTCAGCTTGTCCAGAACCCAAGCATATTTAAATGAACCTTTCCCCATCTGTGCAACCAAAAGGACATTTTCTTTAAACAACAGACATACAACCATTACTTTGATTTCAAAACTCATTTTGCTATTGATCTTACAATAAATGAAAAAATATTTATGTATTAAAGAGAAAACAATAATCACATAGTATGTATACTATAGTATGCACTACTGACATTTACTTAAATGAACTAAAAACTAAATGTATAACCACCATTGCAAAAAAGCTAAAATGATATAAGAAGGCCAAGTCCACATCCACCATGACATCAGGACTTCTTTCCATTTTTATAATCTACATAAATCACACAATTGGATTAAGGTTCTTGTCTGTGCAAACACTAAAACCAACTCCCAGAAACCTTTAGGCTCCTTTCACTCAGTCCAAGGATTCACTTTAAATCCACTCACATGTTTTTCTATGTTTTCTTCCATTACCACTTGCTTCCTAAAGCAACTTTTAAGAATAACACTTATTGAAGAAAACATGGGATTTAGTAGAACTATGCTTAAATTTTGTCTTACCTCTGCAGCCTCCTTTTCAAATTTCTCGATGGTTCTCTTGTCAATGCCACCACACTTATAAATGAGGTGGCCAGTGGTGGTGGACTTCCCAGAATCGACATGACCAATCACAACTATATTAATATGGATCTTCTCCTTCCCCATAACGAAGAAAACACTGATGTAAATAAGAGAGAATGTGTCCACCCAGTGTCTCCCTGCAGTGAATTTAAATGTTTTTATGAACAAGCCCTACAGTAATATACAAATATACATTTAATTAAAGATGACGTCAATTATTACATTATACTTAAGTATAGAGAAATAAAATGAGCTGCATTTAAAAAATGTCCCATGCATACATTAGTAAGCAAAGGTAGCTTCCATTGGTCGCTTACCCACCGCTGTAAACAGGGAGCTTTGTGTGTTCCTCCAGTATCCTGAAGAACACTGGGGCTGGCACACTAACTGTGTCTGCCCGGGGAACGCAATGCAGCACTTTAAGTGGGGGGAAGAGAGAGAGAGAGAGAGAGAGAGAGAGAGAGAGAGAGAGAGAGAGAACTGCAACAACAGCAGAACAAAGCAGGCAGGTAGGGATGAGAGAGAGAGAAAGAGAGAGAGAGAGAGAGGGAGAGAGAGAGAGAGACACCACACAAACCTCAGTGACTCAGCATACTGACTGATTTCTTTAGGTTTAAACTCTGATGAATCACTTTTCCCCCCTAAATTGGCTGAGGACGTACTGTAGAGACCATCAGCCTTTTTCATCTGACACTATTTTCTGAGAACAAAAGAATGTAAAGGGGGACATTTTCAAAGCATGAACCAAAGGAGGCCAGTATTTATTCTTTTATAAAATAAACAACAAACCATCATTGCTTACATTTTTTTTTTATAAAACAGAAAGTTAATAAATACAGATGGTTGTAAAATCCAATTCCTCCTTAACAAACACCTAATGGAAATACAAGAACTTGATTTAAGTCCATTTTGGTTATATTACACACACCATTTAGACAGTCTGAAAATCAAAAGCAGGACATAAAAGCATTAAACTGCTCTAACAATTTAACACTAAGCCTCCTATCCCTATTATTGACCATCATGGCATCCACAGTCCTTGTTGAAAAAGAAAAAAGAAAAAAATTCATGTACAGGAATTACTCCATGAGGTCATTTGTTTAATGGAGAAACTGCTACTTAAAAACGTACTTATCAGGAATAAAAATAAGGTGGCGAGTTACACGGGTCTGTACTATGTTCCACAACCTGGAGGCTTTTAAGTTCTTCTCAATCCATTGCTTATACTTTCTATCAAAGTCCTGATTATTCTTCAGTACACTGTTTACATGTGTGCACTGGTGTGTTCCCAAATACACCAAGCTTCTGAAAAAGCTCAAACAGAGGACTATTGCATTCATACAGAAACAGTGCCTCACAATGCTTTAACCATGTCTGAGACCCTGGTTGGCCTAACTTAAGCCATCACTCAGTCCCAATGAGTTAGATGCTCCAAATGCGCCCCTGTTGGCCAACACTATGTTCTGCGGCGTTTGGCTCCCCCAGGGCTGGATGGATTGCCGGTGCTCAGGGTTTTTTCTGTGGTCCGGTTTCTCTTCCGCTTCTCACCTGCAGCCTCCTTAGAGCCACCACCCGACTCGACTGAATTCCCCTTTTCCCTCTCACGCTCACGATCCTTTTCCTTCTCTCGCCCACTGCTTGAGCGTTCAGTAATCTTCACTGAAGAGTTGCTACCTGGTAGGACAAAGACACAACAGGAAAATGATGAGTTGATTCTTAAAAAAAAGAACTGTATGAAGCATTAGTTGGAAGTGTTTACATTCCTGTTCAATATAGAAACACTTCAACTACAGTGGTCTCAACATAATAATTTCAAGTAATAAATAAATAAATACCAGACAAGGATTTGGGACAAATATGACCATTATATATATTTTTTTACAAAATGAGCATTTTATGCATTAGCAGTATGTGGTGCATTGTAATGATTTGCTTGTTGTGAAAATGGCACAAAAAGCATCTAAGTGTAACGTATTTTCAAATTTTATTTGAACAGCCAGAGCAAAGAAATGTCATATTAGTTTAACTCTCCAGGTGTGCATTTAATGCCTGGTTTTCAGCTTTGTGTATGTTTTTTGGGGGGCTTGAACTAGAATTAGCATATTAATATCAGCAGCTTCACACGATCGAAGGTGACAAACAGCTAGCACAAAAAAAAATAATCTGATGGACCGTATCAGTCCCTATAGAGACGTTTGGGGGAAATGAAGATAGGAAGAAGGCATTGAGGAATGATACACAGGCTCACATATTCTTCAGAAATCGGATCTAGATACTAGAGGTGAGAGAGAGAGAGAGAGAAAGAGAGAGAGAGAGAGAGAGTGAGAGAGAGAGACTCTAAGGGTGTGAGAACCTTCTTCATGGGTGGCAGAAAGATCCCTCTCTTCTTTAATCTCTTCCTTTATATCATCCTCTGAACCTATTTTTCCTGTAGCAATTAAGGAAGAGCAAACATTTTGTTAAATAGCAAACACCTCAGACATCAGATCTTAAAAGGTACAACGAAAATGCAAGCTTTGAATCATCGGGGTTCTTATAGCTCATGACATATTAAACTCACAAGTAAAGGCAAAGGTAGCTCACCTTCTCTGACCTCTTGTATTATGCCCTCAGGCAGAACAAAGCTCTTTTCAGAGTTGGGAAAAGGAAGGATTTCGGACTCGTGCTGCGGAGCATAAGAAACTCGTTATGTTCAAGGTTTCAAACATCATTATGTTCAACAGCCGAGAGTTATTATATAGTTAACAGGTTGACTCACCAGTGCCTGCATATCATACATAGTTCCCAGGTGATCCCAGATGACCTTTGATGACACCTGTCTTCCAATGTTTTGGCTAAATTTATCACGTATACAAATCATGTGGAAATGACGATTGACTCCTGTAATTATTAAAATGAATTAATAAGAATAAAATCAATAAGAATATGAAAATTTTCAGTCTAAATGGTCACAGGTTTGTAAAATTATGAGAGATATTTTTGACATGGTTGTAATTTTTTTAATGGAAATGCAAACTTAAAGAATCTTAACAGAAATTAGGTTTAGTTAAAAAAAATCTTTGCTTAACAGAATTTTACACTGGACATGCATACAAGTAGTGCTGGATGATTTTTTTTTATTAATATGGTTGATTCAACCATGTTTAAACTTAATTTTTAAATGTTCTAAAATGTAAGTCTTTTACAAGAATAAATGTCTCCTACACTCTGCACTACTTACAAACACTTAAGTGATTCTACACTGATCAGCCATAGCATTATGACCACTGTCAGGTTAAGTGAATAACATTGATTATCCCTTTACAGTGACACCTGGAGGTGGGTGGGATATGTTAGGTTGCAAGTGAACATTTTGTCCCTAAAGCTGAGGTGTTGGGAGCAGAAATAAAAATGGATGACTGAGTCAGAGAAACTTCAGAACTGGAACTCTTCAAATTGAGCTCAAACTGCTAAAACATTAATGCTGTATCTATTAGAAAGTGCATAGCACAGAGCATCGGGCTATGTAGGCACAGAGCATTTATGGTGGCTGGGCTGACCTGCGTCCACCAACAAAAGCACCTACAATGGGCCTGCGAGCATCAAAACAGAATCACCGAGCAATGGCTTGGTCTGATCAATTTCTTTTACATCTTGTGGATGGCTGGGTGTATGTGTCAGTTAACCGGGGAAGTGATAGCACCAGAATGCAACATGGGGAAAAGACAAGCTGCCGGAGGTAGTGTGATCCTTTGGGTAATGTTCTGCTGAGAACCCTTGGGTCCTGCCATACATGTGATGGATGTGTGGTAAAAATAAGTCTGATCCATGGAGGCCCCACATTGCAACTTGCAAAAATGCTACAAACAGCTTGGTGCCAAACCATGTAAAGTCTAGTGAAGTTCATGTCTCGACGAGTCAGGGCAGTTTTGATGGCAGGAATGGGACCTACTCTATATTAGGTGGAGGGTCATAACGTTATGATTGATTCTTATTAAGCTGTATTATCAATCAGATGTCACAACAAATTTTATTTAATCATGTTTATTTTTCCCGCAGCACATTCATGCAATGTTGCAAGATTTATTTTAATAACTTTATCACATTTATTACCTTAGGGCTGCTAACAGCCTTTTTTTTCTTTTATTTCTGTAGAGCTGCAAGTTGTTTACTGCATTACTTTCAAAAATAAACTGGGTAACAGCTGTTATTTGTATTTATCCAGTGTTGTCTCTTTCTAGACAATTTGCTGTGGTGTTGCTTACTGTCAAGAACTGCTAGGAATGTTACCCTAGTGATGTGGAATCAGGTGAAGTTGAGCTAAATCTTGATATTTTTTCTTCATTTTATAATTTCCCCAGAATATAATTTACATTCAGCAGCACTGTGGCCTCGCACCTTTTCAATTCCCGCCTCAGGTCTGTGTGCATGGAGGCTCCTCAGTGACACCATACACAGGATAAGCGGTATAGAAAATGAAATGATGACTAATTTACAGACTGCTTTGTTTCTACTGCCATTAAAAAAAAGGACTATCCAGTTTGCTGTAACTGATTTTAATTCCTGTGAACGGATACACCAGGCCTATGAAACATAGAATCAATTGATATCAACTATTAGAAATTTTATTATTTAATTTTTAAGTTTTTTTTTTTTTTACTTAATGTTGTTTATAAAGGGACTGAGAGTATCATATTTTCAATTCTCTATATGTACGCACTGTGCACATAGAATCGACAATTAAGTTGACTTTGACTAATAAGTACAGTATAAAAACTGATGCTGGGTGATAACCCCCATTTCTAAGACAATTGAATATTTTTCAGTATGTATTAAAATGCCACACTTAAAACTTTTTCAACTTACCAGATGTAAAGCAAACTATATGTCTTATGAACAAGCTCACTGGAGCACATACCTTAATTAAATCAGGCTGTCATTAATATGAGCTTATATAAAATTGACTAAGATCTCACTTACATGGGATGATGTATAGAGGTATGCATGAAAAGGGTTTTTACCAGATGCTGACTGACAGTAGATGATTTATTATTAAGCATAACTGAATATAAAATAAGGGTGAAACATCATTATAAAGAAAATCTACAAGAGGACAGGTGTCTTTTTTTTATATATAGGTTCCATATTCATTAAAAAATAGTAACATGCAGGAAGTTTAAATTAAATCAGAACTAATTTATATATTTCTAAACAATTCCAGGGGTTAATTTAGAATCCGAGTACGATTTATTCAAACTAAATCTAAGTGAGCAGCTCACATCCACGTCTCAGGCTCTCACTTCTCTCCTCGCGCACTCTGTCTCGGGGAAGCTCGGGTATGTTTGCACTTTACATCGAGGACTCGGGGCCTACTGCGGGAAGGCTGCACAATAAAAACGGAAATATAGCTCACCGACTGGTTTGTGACCCAACATCGCGTGAAACAAACACACTTCCACCTCCTGGCTCCACACCACTGACTCATCCGCAGCACAGGCTCCGGAATCCACTTGTTTTTCATCAGCTGGGACAACTTCAGCCTCCCCCATGTTTTTAATCCAGCGTCTTAAATCCTCTTCTTCTACGTCTAGTCGAGTTTCTGTTTTTCTTTTGTTTCTACCAAACGTGCTAACTGTTGCGTTGCCGCCCCCATATGGCCAGGAGTGAATCAAAAGTTTGGACACACCTTCTTATTGCATAGTCTTTCCTGATATTTATGTCTTTCTACATTGTTAAACAATGCTTAAGGTATCCAAATGATGTAATAATTTAATTTGAACAGTTGATATTGAGATGTGTCTGCTACTTATGCTCTGTAAAGCCGTCATGTGCTTGATGGTTTTTACAAATGCACTTGACAATATTGTTCTTGCAAGAACTATTCCAGAACATCTGATCTTCATGTCTTAAAAAAAACAACCAACTGTTTTTGCTGTTGTTGTGGTTACTTTATAACCTAATGCCATGTGTTCTTTCATAGTTTTGAACAAAATACAATTTAAAATAAAATATATTTATAAAATAAAAAACAGCACTGAGAAAACTCACACAGCCACTGGGACACTATACTATACACATACAGGCTTAAACCAGGAACCCTGGTGCTGTGAGGCGGCATATATACAGGTGGTCAATGGACTGACACCCCATTCAGAGTGTATTTCATAAGTCTACTAGGATAGGCTCCAGACCCCACACCATCCTGTACACATGATGAATGTACCTTGCAAAATTATTCATACACTTTGAAATTTTTCACATTTTGTTACATTACAACCACAAAGTAAATGTATTTTATTGGGATTTTGTGTGATAGTCCAACACAACGTGGCACATAATTGTGAAGTGGAAGGAAAATTATGAATTGTTTTTAAAATTATTTACATCATAAAAATCGGAACGCTTACTAAAATCCAGTGGACCCAATTGCCTCCAGAAGTCATCTACTGTAATTAGCAACTAGTGACCACATGTGTAAAATGTAGTTTTAGATTAAATATAATTCATGCTAACAAGGAAAAGGCAGACACAGCACTGCTATCACTGGATGCCGAAAAAGCCTTTGATAGGGTCGAATGGCCCTATCTTTTTAAAGTTAGAAATAAAATAGGTTAAAGTAATTTATAACAACTCAAAGGCAGAAATTTTGACTAATAGGATAATTTTCAAACCAATCAAAATTAGCAAAGGATGTCCGCTCTCTCCTTTGTTATTCACACTAGCAATTGAACCATTAGCAATTGGGATACGTTCACATCAGCAAATTAGTGGAATAATAGGACCGACAGAACACAGAATATCTCTATATGCTGATGATGTCATTCTATTTTTGTCAAATTTGAGTCAATCTATTTCGGCTGTTTTACAGCTAATTAAAACATTTGGGGATATTTCGGGATATAGGGTAAATAAAACAAAATCTTCTATATTACTGCTAAATCAAAGTGAAGAAGAAACCCAATCGCAGAGGTAATTCAATTTAATGTTGTGGATCAGTTCAAGTATTTGGGAATAAAAATTTAGCCAAAATTGGAAAATATCGCTGATGTTAATTATGAACCTTTAATTACAGAAATTAATGAGTCAATTGACAGATGGATGTTCTTACCAGTATCAACAATAGAGAGAATTAATATTTTAAAAATAAATGTACTACCTAAATTACTATATTTATTTTAAAAATATTCCATTACTGCCAACTTCAGACATGTTTTCAAAAATCAAAACTATGTTTGTCAGATTCATATGGAATAATAGGAGGGCAAGGCTTCATTTGTCTGTGTTGTACCTTCCATATAATAGAGGAGGTTTAAAATGTCCAAACCTAGAGTGGTATTACTGGGCTGCGCAGCTGAGGTCTATTATGATTTATTTTTCATCGGGTGAGTCTCCGCATTGGATAGAAATGGAATCTTATGATTTGAACTTGTCTATACCTTCATACATATACTCAGATACAGCAAAAAAAGTTACGGAAACAAACTAAAAACCCAATGGTAAGACAGATGGTAAAGATATGGCATGAAGTACAAAATTACTTAAAAGAAACACATTTTTTGTCTCAATATAGTCCAATTTGGGGAAATCAGTTCTTTGTACCAGGGAGAGAGGATGCAACATTTAAATTGTGGGAATCAAGGGGACTTAGAATAATTCAAGATTTATATCTGACAGATTCTGACACTATGATGTCATTTGAGGAGTTGAGAAATTTAACCTTAAGAGAAAACTTTTTTTCAAACATTTACAACTAATAAGTTTCATAAAGTCAAATCAGGAGAATAATCTAATTGATAAACCCTCCCTTGGTATTAGAAAAAAATATGACAAAGGATAACTGGAGAAAGGGCATCATATCTGAATTTTATGAGTTGTTGACAACTAATTCACCAGAAAGTTCAAAATATAAGTTAAATGCATGGCAAGAAGACTTGCAATTTGAGTTGTCAGATGAAAATTGGGAAGTTTGTATTAAGGCTCAAACTATGTCCATAAATATGCGTCTCAAACTTATTCAGTATAAATGGATAATGCAGACATATAACACCGGTGGAATTAAATAAATATAACAAAAATATACCAGACCTATGCAGAAAGTGTTTCGAAGGTAGAGGAACTTTATTTTCATTGTATTTGGCAATGTAAAAAAATCCAAATATTCTGGGAAAATATAAGACTCATAATTGAAAAGATAATCTAAAAAAAAATTGTACTGGATCCAAAGCTTTTTCTGTTGGGATTATATCTTTATATATTTGAATATAACGGATGAAGAAGGGGAAGATTAATCTGGGTGGACAATGCAGCTCTGACTTTAAAAAAAGATTTTAAAAGTAGATTTATTTAGCTTTGAAACTAGGAAGATTAAAAAAGATAACCATGTGTTAAAACAGGAGGAATATTTTTGTTTGTTGTTGTTTTTTTTGTGTGTGTGTTTTGTTTTTTGTTTGAATATTTTGTTGAAATGTTAGATGTGATCTTCAAGAGTACAGCAATTTCTTTGTTTAAAGTTGTGCATGATTGTACAAGGCTGTACTCCAAATGGTCAAAATAAAAAATATATCGAAAAATTTTTTTTTTAGTTTTAGTATAAATACAGCTGTTCTGTGAAGCCCTCAGAGGTTTGGTAGAGAACATTAGTGAACAAACAGCATCATGAAGCTAGAGGTATGAAAGGTATGAATACTTTTGCAAGACACTGTAGACAATAAGTGAGTAGTTCTCATACAACACCTCCTCCAAAAGTATTGGAACATCAAGTATATTGTCTTTGCTATACAATAAAGACATTTGGATTTTAGATGAAAATATTAATACGAGACAATGTTTGGCTTGTCTCGTATATAGCGAGACAAAATCTCCTATCTGTTAGCTGTCGTGGCCATAGATTTTGGAATCCAACTCAGACAAAAGATTGTCTTTTGCACACAAATCTTTTTTTTTACGCACAAATATTTTTGACAGTGATCTTATTCCATAGAAAGCCTTAACTAGCCAAAACAAAATCCCATTGCTTTTCAATACTGTCAGAGAGAACAGCACACTATTGGCCACTTTTGCTGCCTGTTATAAAGAAGGAATTGTCACCTGCAGAACTCCTAAAAATTGTTCGTAGCATTTTTTAGTTTCTAAAAGAGGTCTATTAAAAACTTTGTCTCAAAAATCTCATCTTTGTCTCATCTTCTGTAATATGGTTGGTAATGTAATGTTTAAGGATGTTTTAGAATAGAATAATTTTTTTTATTATTTGTCACATGTACTTTACAGCACAGTGAAATGTCTTCTTCGCATATCCCAATTAGGAAACTGGGGTCAAAGCGCAGGGTCAGCCTGCTTACAGAGCCCCTGAAACAGATAGGGTTAAGGGCCTTGCTCAAGGGCTCAACAGTGACAACTTGGCGATGCTGGGGCTGGAACCCCCGACCTTCCGATCAGTAATCCAGTAACTCACAGGCTTAACCGACTGAGACACCACTGCCTGTTTTATTTGTTTATCTGTTTTATTCAGCTGTCCACTTTCTATGCTCCTGTTTCCAACGTAACCAAAGATTCCTGTTCTTGGCTTAAGGAGTGGAACCTGATTTGCTCTTTTTCAGCTGTTTGTTCTTTTCTACAGTTTACTGTTGTAGCCCACCCGTGTTAAGGTTCAACGTATTGCGTATTTTCTGGGATGCCTTTCTGCTTATCTAAGTTAAGGTAATAGGTAATAAAGTCACACACATGGTAGCCTTATGATTGTCCTGTGCCAATTTAATTAAAAGGTATTTAAGCTAGCATGCTTAGCAAAACTGCTTTTTTCATATCAATCTAGATAAACAAAACAGTTTGACAGAAAAATCTCGGGGGATGGGCAAAGTCTGAAAGACTCAAACCAGCCCACATAGTGCCTTAAACAGTTACTGAAATTTAATTTCCCCAGTTATGACATTTAATGTTAATATTAACCCAAAAAGTTTTTCCTGTATCTTTACTGTATAAATGCGTGTGTACTGCTGCCAAATTGTTGGCTGATGAGCAGGTGTACAAGTGCTCCTAATAAAGTCGCCAGGGAATGGGTTTACTGTATGTAGAGCTCCTTCAGATATAATTTAAGGCTTTCTATATGGTCTTCACAAGCATTTATTGTTTTAATGATGCAAAGGATCTTCAACACATCTCATTCTATGTTTAATTGCATAACAGGAACACTATATTCTATAAAATATTCCACTTTGTAAAAAAGAAAAATACAATAATCACACTTTAAAAGTAAGGCAGTACATTCAAAGAAACAGTATGCAGCAAAAATATACAGTACTAAAATGAAAAGATGAGCAATATTACCTTGTTGTGATCTGTAGGTTTCAGTACTGTATATTTTGGCGCATTATTTTTGTACACACAGTGCCATGAATAATGCTACCAACTGTATGGTCCTGTTGCTTGTCATCCACTAGTAGTTTGTGCATTTGTGCACACTTCAGCTCTTTACATGAGCTCTCACAAAATGAGGCTTTAGAGAAGACCACACAGTCCCCGTTCACTTGGATTCCATGTTCCTGGCAAAGCTGACCAGCTAATGAACGTTCCAGGAAGAGAAGGTCTGCCAACTTCTGGATGGGAAAGTGGCAGTTGCGGCTATTGTGTCCATGGCTGTAGAGCAGAAGCAAATCGCTCCTGCAGGGGAGTAGATGTCTGTGAAGGGCACAGGCTTGTATGAAGTCCAGTTTCTTGGCCAGGCGTAGGAGACGCACAGGGTTGTGCTCTATATAAGCCCTATTAACTGCCAGAGCTAACTGAACAGAAGGAGAGAAACGTACCCTCTCAGGCAGCTCCAGGGCACACTGCAGTGTCCTTGTAGAACCTAAAAAACAGGCACACAAATAAATAGCATAATAGCTCACTGAAAAGATCATGAGGTTATTAAAATATTTAGTTTCCTCTGGAAATATTTTGTAATGAATCATTTCTTTTCATATATGTAGCAAACTGCAAATGAACCTAGTATGCATTCATTCAATAATTCTTACTCCACAGGAGATAACACCACAAAGTATCCTTTAGCATATCATAATTTTTATTTGATCTTTTTAATCATCTCATATCTTTACTTATAATTAAAAAAAATTGCTATACAGTACACCTCGAGGAAACAAGTTAGTCTTCTCACCCACCCAGGTTGTACAGAAGGCTGATGGCCTGAAACTCTGCCTGATGTTGGTTGTGGCCCTCTTTGTAACATTCCAGCAGCCAGCTCAGACACTCCTGCAGGTGTGTGTCGTTGATGTGTGGGTCGTACAGACGCAGGGGCTCACCACATAACCGGTATGATGCATAGAGATGAAAGCGCACTATTCTCTCAAGCACGACCACACACTCCCTGCCAGACACTCGCTGGATGACCATGTCCTGCCGCACACTGCGCAAACGATCGAACACAAAGCTGTAGACCTGCATACCATTCAAAGAAAAAACGTGAAAATACAGATGATGAATATGGGGAAAAAAAGAGCAATCAAAACAATTTATATTTGGGACCAATGTACTTTTACAAATTTTTGCTAGAAGTAAACAAATTTAAAATATAACAAAAAATATTGTTTTGCAGATTCATTTCTTGATTTGTTAAAAAATACCTCAAAACATTTAATCGTTTTAATCAATGTCATTGTTTTTCCAGTTTATGTAGAGCCGCAGTTCTCGAAGTGTGGGGCGCACAGACATGACAGGTGGGGTGCAATGAACGGGAGGGAATTAGTGGAAAATAATAGGAAAGTACCTATTCTAATTCATGCTTTTCTTTATTGACAATAAAGATCGGACATTCGAAACCAAACAATCACACGCAAAGAAATGAATCATTAACACAAGTAAATTAAAATAACATGAGAGAAAAAGTGGAACAATATATACCATAGTGCAACAATAACGGTTTAACGTCAGCATGTTAATTGCAGAGGAACAATATATATGGAAACATTCAGTATTATATATGTCATTTCATTTATTCCAATGTGTATGCTGATGTTTCTGTATTTTTGTTAAAAATTAATATTTTATCAGGCAGTACTAGTCTGGCATTTATGATTTCCAGTGTGGCAACAAAGTTGCTTTTTGATCCTTCAGGCGCTGAACAGAAGGGAAGATCAATATCGTTCTACGCTTTTTGTTGGCGTGCGGCATTTTGCGATGATCCCTAAATCATTCGTTGTGCTGTAGAGAATAATGGTGTTTATGCTTTTAAACATGTATAATTTAAGGCGGGTGTAGCTTAAAGACATTGTAGAGAGGAAATATATCAGGGTATCTTATTTGCGGTTTTATTTACGCAGCTATTGAATTCGGAGATGCGAATATCAAACATTTTACCGTGGACACAAACCGGGTCAATAGCGTTCTGTATGTAGTGGGCAAAATAACGTCAATGGACACATTCGTTACATGGACCACAAAAAAGCAGGTGATCAACCTAATCAACCAAAAAGCCAGCTGAAAGGAAAATATGATGAAGCCTATGTTGCGCTTGGATTCATGGTAGGGATGGTGGGGGCAGAGGAGAGACCCGTGTGTGTTTTGTGTCTTAAACCGCTGGCAGCAGACAGCACGAGACCGAACAAAGTAGGAAGACACTTAGAGACAACACACCCCAGTCCCATTAATAAGCTGCTTGACTTCTTTCAAAAAAAACTCCAGATAAGTGACGAAGTAAGTCTGTTATAACAATTACACGTGTATTTTATCTGTTTTGAACTTGGTGTTATTTGATCTTATTGGTTTAGAAATTGATATTTTAATAAATGGTAAACTTGGCCGACTTCGTTATCATTTTGTTGACAATTAGGGCTTGAAAATTCGCCCACCCCCTTAAGTGGGGAATGACAATGTTTAAGAACCACTGATGTAGAGGAAGAATTGTGTAAACACTATATATTGAAGAAAATTTAGGCTTTTATGACATTTTGAATTTTTTGAGGCATGGACTTCACTAAATAAAAAATATTATTCTCCATCAAGCTGGAGTTCCAACTTTCTTGAATAGTAGTAGACGGATAAGTTTTGCAGGATGGATCGTTAATCATAAATTTTAATAAACTTATGTGGTCCCTTTTACTCAGCTAATATGCCGTTTCTGAAGAGAAGCTCTATGCAGCAAAATGCATTATACCCAAGACCGATTTCTATCCACGGAATGAAAAATATTTACAAGATTTCACTATGCACCTGTGCACTGACTATTGATGTAATGACTGTCATCTCTTCTGGTCCTTTAGCCGACATGCAACGCCATATCACAAATAAGTGGCTTGTTTCCCTCAGAGTCATTTTTACATCTTTCATTAGAACAGCACCAGACAATAGTTCCAGCAGCTGCTGCAGCACAGACACATTCATCTCTGAATATCAGTGTTTTTCTTTAGCCCACCAAATCTTATTTACTTCTGTTTAGATATCATCATATTGTGATTCCATATTTTTTTTACCAGAGGCTACGAGTGCCTTTCTGCAGATTTGGTCCTGATGTACAAATTAATAAAGTCACATGCAGTTGCTTACCTCAGTCCAGGGCTGAAGTGTAGGGGAGGCTGCAATTTCATCCACCAAGTAACACACTGTCTTAAACAGCACATCCGGAGGTCTCAGGTCACAGGCTCTTGTGCTATCTTTACCAGCTGCAGGACGTGAGTACTCTTTAACAGCGCGGGACAGATCAGCACGGGGAATGCGCTCTTTCTCTGTCCCACGTTCCAGCTCAAATTGGTGCAACTGCCTCTGTGTTTCCCGTCGCCGGACCTCTGAGATGGGGCACATAGTGGTGCAGGTGCCATGAGGAACTGACTCTTCTGGCTTCGCTTCAGGCACGTGTCTCTCCTGACCCTTCCTCCTCGCATTGTGTGGTTTTCTGTACATGGAGCACGTTGCAATCTGTGTTTCAACTCAGTCAGATGTGTCTACTACAAAAAACAAAAGGAGAATACAGCACATTGTTTTAAGGGTTGAGAGAAAGAGTCTGTTTTTCTTAATGCATGCAGTCAAACATAGATTAAAGACACTTTGTGTAACCATTTGATTATTGGTTACATATTTTTCATTCATTCATCTTCAGTAACTACTTAGTTCTGGTCAGGATCATGAACCTAATCCAGAAACATTGATCTTGTGGTGGGAAAAAAAAACAGCATGGGACTCAAAGTTACTGCAGAAACCATGTGTACATTTTGGACAGTGGAAAGAAACCAGAGAACCAGAGAAAGTTTTAAAGTTTCATAGATGAACATACAAATCACTTGGTCTGTCTGCTGTGCTTCAATAAGCTTACTGATGCCAGGGGAGAAACAGTCAAGCATGCTGTATGTCAGAAAGGTCTCTCTGTCTTTTGCTGTTAATACATAGAGACCTAGCAGCTTAATATCAGATCCCCAAGGAAGAGTGGAGAGTAGAATTAAATAATCTTATATGAAAAAATTCTTACTACACACAGGCAGTACTAGATGGTATCAAAAAGTTTCAAGACTAGTTTTGTAACACGCCAACAGATTGCAGCACAAGGAGACTGAACTTAATAAATCAGTGTGCCAAAAGACATCATCCCTAGTACTTTGCAAGCTGTGCAACTAGTGCTAGACTGACCATGTGTGTTACCACGTCTGATATTTCATCATGGACAGCAAGCTAGAACAAAGAGCGAATATGAAATTCTGCATAAAACTGAGCAAATATGCCACAGAGATGTTCAACATGATTCTGCAAGTTTCCGGCAATGAACATATGAGTTGTTTGAGGTGTTTTGAGTGACACGTTCGTTTCAAAAGTATAAGAACATCGCTGGATGACGATGACAGATCAGGAAGACCTTCAGCAAGCTCATCAACCCCGAAAATGTCGATCCCTTTTTTGCAATCTGTACATGATGATCATCGGGGAACAATCCACAACACTACTGCCATTGTCAGTTTGTCATCCGAAACAGGTTACAAAATCCCCACATGTGATTTGAACATGCGCCATGTTGCATCACATGGGAGTCTGCCAAGAACTCTTCAGTGTGCCGTAGAGGACCCATCCTTCATGTTGAGGATCATTACTGGTGACGAAACTCGGGTGTATGGGTGGAAGAGTCTTTGATCACACTTGTATCACTCAGACAAAAAGTCTCCTGTCGCTTAAACATACATTTTCTAGTTGTTCTATCAGATGTATTTCTGTGGACCATTACTGACTGACATGTGTGCAGATCATCTTTTAGTCAGTGAAAATGGACCACAGCAAGGAGAACCACAACACCTTATTTGGCTGGGGACTCATCAGCACAGTACAGACACAAAAACAGCACTTATAATGTAGCACAAATGAGTATATTTTTTATTTAACAGGTTTTAAAAACTTCTCTACAAACCTAATGTTTTAGGAAATGTAATTGTCTTTAAACTAGTTATCTTAAAGACACAGCTCCTGTCCTGCTGCTGACTCCACAGTGGCTGTGTACAAAACCAACAAGTCTCATTCAAATTAAATACACTTTACACTACACACGCGTCTGGTAAGATTAAAGTAATTATACACACATATATATATATATATTTTTTTTATAAAAAGCTAGCTTACACTTACCTACAGTAACCTGCAGCGCCCAACAGTTTAACGCGCATAACAAAACGTCACTTCCTCAGGCGTGTTTACGCATGCGTCATGTCCGGCCGTTTTAATGTGCAATTAATATATACAAGATTATTGTGGTGTAGTGCTGTGCCTGAACCGCTGAATAAATTAGTAAATGTCACAAGTAATCTTGCATTTATTTTAATTAGAATTTTGTTATTTAAGGGCGAAGCATATCACGTGACCGCATCTTTTCGCACTAATGCTCACCCACCGTTAGAGGGCGCACCGGCGTCAACCCGTTGCTATGTTGCGTTAACCCGTCCGCCATATTGCTGTTGTCAATATATATTTAATGTGAATAATGCAAGTATATGGGGTTTTATTTGTTATTTTCTTGTGCGCACACATTTGCTATTAAGAAAATTAAATGTTCAAATAAAGCAATTAAGGCCTTGATCCTTTATGGTCCTGGGGGAATGTTGATTTATTTCAGTGTACTGTAGGCTATATGGTTAAAATGACAAGAAAAGCCACTTTGATTTGTGACTTAAAATTTACGTAATGCTTAAATGCTTGTTGTTGATAAACTACATAAAGAAATGTTTAAAAATATTATGCGGAAATTATACATTACAACAATCTGTATACCCACAGTCATGACAACCACCACAACCACCATACTCAAGTTACCTGGAAGTCATAAATCCTGAACATCTACCCGAGAACATTACTTTACCTAGCATAGAAGTGACTTTTCAGATTAAAGTTTGTAATTTTGCAAAACTCTGCGTAAACATACTGTTTAAATCGTGTGGGTGAAAATTATACTAAACCATACTATACCTTAAATCTGAAGCAAGTTTTAGCTAAGGTAAAAATCTTTAATTAATTACTGACAGTCACAAGACATTCAACACAGTTACTTAGCATACAAAAGACAAATTATATCTGTAAATCTGTTTTGAGAGCAGGCCAGCATTCCAGGAACTCACTAACAGGTTAATCAGCACTGACTATCTCTTTGCAACGCAGAAGAAACGTTGTCTACACTTTCCTATAAGGGTTAGGTTTTTGCCACTCTTTTTCACTTTATCTACAATTTGAAATTTTAAGTCTTTTAAGGTGTCTCTACTTTCTAAAAAGCCTGAGAAAACCTAATTTCCTCCGTGTAGTCTTATCTGAGTTTTACAAAGAGTCCATCAAGTCCATCCTGGCCAGCTGTATCACTGCCTGCTTTGGGAACTACACCTTTTTTGTTAAGAAGACTCTGCAACAGATAAGTGAAGACAGTTGAGAAAATCACCAGGATCTCTTTTCCCTCAATGGTATACCTTTACACAACATGCTGCATCGACAAAGCCACCAACGATTTTAGCTAAATGTAGTCTTGTGTAGTTTTATGTAGGACCTTGGTCCCAGGGGAACCTTGTTTCATTTCATTGTGTATTGTATCATATGTAAATGGCTGAAATAACAATAAAAAGCCACTTGACATGAGTTGATAATTGAGAAAACCATTAAATAAATAAAAATATAAATAAATATATGTATATATTTGCATTGGACACCCTGCAGATTCTGTTCTAAAACACAACATGAAGAAAAATGTGCTACATGTATTATTAGTTTACAGACTGTGAAGAAAAATAAATATTAGTCTGTTCAAAAAAATGTGTCATCATTCATCTTTGCAAAGTAATGCATTTACAGTTTAAACAAAAATGCTTGACGTTTAATCTTTCTTGTGCATCTCTGAACTAATATTTAGTTGTATAACCATGGATTCTGAGAACTGCTTCACATCTGTGCTGCATAGAGTTAACCAAATTCTGGCACCTTTACACAGGTATTGCTTGTTTTCCAGCCAAAGAAACAGCATTTTTTTATGTCAGGCCACAAGTTTTCTATTGGATTAAGGTCTGGGGATTGGGTTGGCCACTTCATGACGTTAATCTTGTTAGTCTGGAACCAATATGCTGCTTGCTTACTGGTGTGTTTGTGGTCGTTGTCTTGTTGAAACACCCATTTCAAGGGCATTTCCTCTTCGGCAAAAGGCAACATGACCTCTTTAAGTATTCTGATGTACTCAAATTGATCTATGATCCCTGAAATGTGCTAAATAGGCCCAACACCATAGTACGAGAAGCATCCCCATATCATGATGCTTGTGCCTCCATGCTTCACTGTCTTCACTGTGGCTTGAATTCAGTGTTTGGGGGCCTGACAAACTGTCTGCGGCCTCTAGACCCAAAAAGAACAATCTTGCTTTCATCAGTTCACAAAATATTGTGCCATTTCTTCTCAGGCCAGTAAATTTGTTCTTTGTCGAACTGTAACCTCTTCAGCACATGTCTTTTTTTCAACAATGGGACTTTGCGGGGGCTTCCAGCTAATAGCTTTCTGGTTTTGGTCTCTATTTTAAAGCATTTGATATAATTTTAGCAGAGCAGCCTATCATTTTCTGCACTTCTTTGTATGTTTTCTCGTCTCTAATCAACTTTTGAATCAATGTATGCTGTTCTTCTGAACAATGTCTGGAACGACCCTTTTTTTTGTCAGAGAGAAATGCACAGGACAATCTTTTCTGCATTTATCCTTACATTTTTCTTATCCTTGAATTAGTTTGACACCTGTTTTTTACCGAATAATTTACCTCTCTAATTGAACTCTACACTGCTATTATTTTAAACATGCCCCTTTCAATTAATGTTTCAATTACACAGGATCAGGTGCATGCAACTCATAACTGTTGGGTCTGTTGTTTTCTATTACTCCACTACACCTACAAGTAAAATATTTACCATGAAGAAATTCTATGCTATTATTTTGAACACTACTGTGTGTGTGTGTGTGTGTATGTATATATATATATATATATATATATATATATAGTACTACATTGTGTACATATAGAATTCTTTTGACTGCCAGTGTCATATATATATATATATATATACACTACCGTTCAAAAGTTTTAGAACACTTTCTAACTCCATAATGGTTCCTGATTTATATTTCTTTCTACATTGTAAAGGAATGCTGAAGGCGTCCAAAAAATGCATTAATCTCCTTTAAACAGTTGATATTGAGATGTTTCTGCTACTTATGCTCTGTAAAGACTTCATAACGCCTCTAATCTGAGGTGCTGTTAATTGGTCATTTTTCAGGCTGATAACTCTAAATGGACTTCTCGTCTGCGGCAGACGTAGGTTTTGGTCTCGTCCTCCTGGGATGGCCTTCATGAGAGCCAGTTTCATTATGGTGCTTGACGGATTTTGCAAATGCACTTGACAATACTGTTCTTGCAAAACTATTACAGAAAGGCTGACCTCTGTCAGTTAGTTGTCTTAAAATAACAACTAACTGTTGTTTTTCTTGTTGTTACATAATTACCTAATCCCATATGTGTTATTTTTATAGTTTTGAAATCCCCAGTATTGTTGTAGAATGTAGAAAAACAAATTTGCAAGTAATCTAAAACTTTTGAACGGTAGTTTGTATACACATATATACAGTATATGTGTGTGTGTATATATATATATATATATACACACACACACACACATATACTGTATATATACACTCACCTAAAGGATTATTAGGAACACCATACTAATACGGTGTTTGACCCGCTTTCGCCTTCAGAACTGCCTTAATTCTACGTGGCATTGGTTCAACAAGGTGCTGAAAGCATTCTTTAGAAATGTTGGCCCATATTAATAGGATAGCATCTTGCAGTTGATGGAGATTTGTGGGATGCACATCCAGGGCACAAAGCTCCTGTTCCACCACATCCCCAAGATGCTCTATTGGGTTGAGATCTGGTGACTGTGGGGGCCATTTAAGTACAGTGAACTCATTGCCATGTTCAAAAAACCAATTTGAAATGATTTGAGCTTTGTGACATTATCCTGCTGGAAGTAGCCATCAGAGGATGGGTACATGGTTGTCATAAAGCGATGGACATGGTCTCAGGTAGCCAGTGTGGAAAAATTTACACTCAACAAAAATATAAACGCAACACCTTTGTTTCTGCTCCGATTTTTCATGAGATGGACTTAAAGATCTAAAATTCATTCCAGATACACAATATTACCATTTCTCTCAAACATTGTTAACAAATCAGTCTAAATGTGCGATAGTTAGCATTTCTGCTTTGCTGAAATAATCCATCCCACCTCACAGGTGTGCCACATCAAGATGCTGATCTGACATCATGAGTAGTGCACAGGTGTACCTTATACTGCCCACAATAAAAGGCCACCCTGGAATGTGCAGTTTTGTCTCACAGCAAAATGCCACAAGCATTGAGGGAGCGTGCAATTGGCATGCTGACAGCAGGAATGTCAACCAGATCTGTTGCTCGTGCATTGAATGTTCATTTCTCCACCATAAGCCGTCTCCAAAGGCGTTTCAGAGAATATGGCAGTACATCCAACCGGCCTCACAACCACAGACCACGTGTAACCACACCAGCCCAGGACCTCCACATCCAGCAGGTTCACCTCCAAGATCGTCTGAGACCAGCCACTCAGACAGCTGCTGAAACAATTGGTTTGCATAACCAAACAATTTCTGCACAAACTGTCAGAAACCGTCTCAGGGAAGCTCAACTGCATGCTCGTCGTCCTCATCGGGGTCTTGACCTGACTCCAGCTCGTCGCCGTAACAGACTTGAGTGGGCAAATGCTCACATTCGATGGCGTCTGGCACGTTGGAGAGGTGTTCTCTTCACAGATGAATCTCGGTTTACATTGTTCAGGGCAGATGGCAGACAGCGGGTGTGGCGTCGTGTGGGTGAGCGCTTTGCTGATGTCAATGTTGTGGATCGAGTGGCCCATGGTGGTGGTGGTGTTATGGTATGGGCAGGCATCTGTTATGGACGAAGAACACAGGTACATTTTATTGATGGCATTTTGAATGCACAGAGATACCGTGATGAGATCCTGAGGCCCATTGTTGGCCCATACATCCATGAACATCACCTCATGTTTCAGCAAGATAATGCACGGCCCCATGTTGCAAGGATCTGTACACAGTCCTTGGAAGCTGAAAATGTCCCAGTTCTTGCATGGCCAGCATACTCACCGGACATGTCACCCGTTGAGCATGTTTGGGATGTGCTTGACCGGCGTATACGACAGTATGTACCAGTTCCCACTAATATCAAACAACTTCGCACAGCCATTGAAGAGGAGTGGACCAACATTCCACAGGCCACAATTGACAATCTGATAAACTCTATGCGAAGAAGTGTTGCACTGCATGAGGCAAATGGTGGTCACACCTGATTCTGACCGGTTCTGATTCCCCAGACCCCCAATAAAGCAAAAAACTGCACATTCCAGGGTGACCTTTTATTGTGGGCAGTATAAGGTACACCTGTGCACTACTCATAATGTCAGATCAGCATCTTGATGTGGCACACCTGTGAGGTGGGATGGATTATCTCAGCGAAGCAGAAATGCTCACTATCAAACATTTAGACTGATTTGTGAACAATGTTTGAGAGAAATGGTAATATTGTGTATCTGGAATGAATTTTAGATCTTTAAGTCCATCTCATAAAAAATCTGAGCAGAAACAAAGGTGTTGCGTTTATATTTTTGTTGAGTGTAATTGGTCTATAATTGTAGTCAAGTGTAAGGTACCAAATACCCAAGAAGCCTTGATCTGCTCGCTACAATAAAAAGAAAAGGCGCCTGCACGACAAATTGAGAAAGTGACAGAGCAAGTTTAATATAACTGGTTACTCATAACTAACAATAATCAAAAAGTATGTGAGGTGTGAATGACCCGTACACACAGAGTGCAAAAAATAGATGACTGACGAGTGCAAGAAATAGAGGTGAGGTATGACCCAAGAATGACCCGTATACACAGAGTACAAGAAATAGATGACTGACGAGTGCAAGAAATAGAGTATCTTTACGAAGAAAAAGTAGATAAAGGCAGGCAGTGATCCAGAATACAAAAAATGAATTTGCATTGCGGTTCCAACGAAAGCCCAGGGGCCTCATGTACAAAGACTTGCGTTGAATTCATACTAAAACATTGCTTACGGACAAAGCTGTAAATGTGTGTACTCAGTAAAAAAATCTGATGTATGAAACACTGCGTACGCGAAATCCCACGCATATTCTCTTTGTACATCCGAATTAACGTGAAATTGAGCGCACGAGTGCAAAACCCCTCCCTGCCTCCTCCTCCGTATAAATATGTTAATGACTTCACTTTGGCAAAACCAAACGAAAAAGCAATGGCAAAAGCAAGCAAGAAGAGAAACTTCACATAAATGTGAATTGGAGGTGCTCCTATCGGAGGTAGACCGGAGAAAAACTGTGTTATTTGCAAGTTTGTCCTCCGGAATTAATAACAAAAAAAAAACTTAGCTGGAATAATATCTTTAAATACATCACTCACCAAGAAGCCACCCATCGCGCACCCTGCCACCCTAAAGCCTCATCCCAACCATGCTGTTTGTGAGGATGAATAAATCATGAGTTGACCCAGGCAACCTTGCCACAATATTTGTTAGGTGCATTTGAGCATCACATATTATTTGCACATTTATTGATTGGAAATATTTCCGATTCACGTATGCAAATTTGTCTTCAGGTGGCGCCTTTATAGCAATGTGCGTGCAGTCGATCGCTCCGATTACATTAGGAAAACCGGCGATCGCTGCAAATTGCACTTTAATTTTTGGCTGGTCAACTGCATGGTATGGAAACCTTTTATACCTGCTAGACATGCGGATGATCCCGTCCCACACAGCTGGCATGGCACGGCTCAAAGACGACTGGCTTAACCCCGAGCGGTCTGCCAGTTCCCTTTGGACAGAACCAGTTGCCAGGAAACCAAGCGTTGTCAGCACCTGTAAGGGAACGGGTAATACGTGGCTCCTCGCTGTCTCTCTTTTCAAATTTGGACCCAACTCAGCACACAGCTCCAAGAGGATAGCTCTTGGAAATCTGAAACGGCTAATAAGCCAGTCATCATTGTGGGCCAGAAAATCACTGTGATCCCTAAAAACGCGTTCCCTTCGGATTCGACCGCTGACAATGTCCTCTAATAAAGCCAACTCTGCCATTGCCATACACTAAGGGTTGTATACATTTGCAAATGCTTTTATATGTTCTAAATCAAATAATTGGTAGAAAAATATTGTGTCAATTAACCCACTTTATCAATTATAAATCAACAGCAATGTTTTTCACATGTTGGTGCGATACTTTGTAGTGTGCAATTTAACATAATTGCCTCTAGAAATCGCTAAGGGAAATGAAACAAACACACAAGAAATACACGTACGCCAGACATGAAGTTGGCGTGGAAGAACGCACATTCTCATGTTAATTTCACTGTTAGTAAATCTGACCGTGAGCGTGAAAACTGGCATAAGCAAAGTTTTCGTGCGTACGCAGCGTTGATACATGAGGCCCCCAATATTAAATAATTATTTGACTTAAGGAGGAGCAAACAATTATGTGTCAAGTGAAGGTATATAAACCATGTAAAACTGGGAAAGGGGGGAAGCTCTCTGAATTTTCGTGGGGTGTCTGTTGTCTTCTGGCTGGCCAGTCCAGTTTTGCTCTTTTAATACTTAAGTTGTTGATTGGTTTGTGTTTAGAAAATAGGCATAGTTCACAACAAATTTGCCGCGACACCCATGGCATTTAAACGATGCCCAATTGGCACTAAGGGGCCTAAAGTGTGCCAAGAAAACATCCCCACACCATTACACCACCACCACTAGCCTGCACAGTGGTAATAGGGCATGATTGATCCATGTTCTCATTCTGTTTACGCCAAATTCGGACTCTACCATTTGAAGGTCTCAACGGAAATCGAGACTCATCAGACCAGGCAACATTTTTCCAGTCTTCAACTATCCAATTTTGGTGAGATCGTGCAAATTGTAGCCTCTTTTTCCTATTTGTAGTGGAGATAAGTGGTACCCGGTGGGGTCTTCTGCTGTTGTAGCCCATCCACCTCAAGGTTGTGCATGTTGTGGTTTCACAAATGCTTTGCTGCATACATCGGTTGTAATGAGTGGTTATTTCAGTCAAAGTTGATCTTCTATCAGCTTGAATCAGTCGGCCAATTTTTTCTCTGACCTCTAGCATCAACAAGGCATTTTCGCCCAAAAGACTGCTGCATACTGGATGTTTTTCCCTTTCTACACCATTCTTTGTAAACTCTGAAAATGGTTGTAAATTCAAGTAACTGAGCAGATTGTGAAATACTTAGACCGGCCTGTCTGGCACCAACAACCATGCCACACTCAAAATCGCTTAAATCACCTTTCTTTCCCATTCTGACATTCAGTTTGGAGTTTAGGAGATTGTCTTGACCAGGACCACACCCCTAAATGCATTGAAGCAACTGCCATGTGATTGGTTGAGTAGACAATTGCATTAATGAGAAATTAATGAATGAACAGGTGTTCCTAAATAATCCTTTAGGTAAGTGTAGTGTGCAAGTTGTAAGATTACATTTACTTAGGTAGAAGTTATTAAAACTTTTTTTTTATTTTTAATTATTATTATTATTATTTTATGTTATACTATAGTTTTGGCAAGTCAGGTGACCTAAATTTTTCGCTCTATGCTAATTGACATTTCATAATTAAAAATAATGAGCCTAACTGACCTAAAACAGGGAAATGATTACAGTACTAGGATTAAATATCAGAAATTGTGGAAAAGGCACATGTTTTTCGGAATAAGTTTGATATAGTATAATGTGAGTGTAATTAAATTACATTAAAAGGTACAACAAAAAAAGTAAGGTCTTTAAAACGTAGTTATGAGAATAGGTTTGTAATTAAAAAAAAAATTATGGAAAAAGTCTTAATATTTTGAGTAAAATATTAAAACAAAAAAAGCGATAATTTGAGGAAAAAGATTTTATAACTATACAAGACTAGATTTACATGTCAAATATTTGTCCGATAACCTTGACAAATGAGCATAATAAGCCCAAAATGGCATTGAAGCATTAAGTAGGATGTTGCAGTTCAGCTACATTATTTTTAGCAAAAGATCCCATAATAGCATATACTATAGTAATGTATACAAGTATTATATCTTTACTGTAGGCAAAAGCTTTTCTGTTAGATATAAAACCACAACATCTCACTGCAATAAAGTAATTTAAACATTTTTATTCTTTTTATCCAGAAAACTGCAGCTCCACTTCCTGCTATCATATTTGGAATATTTTAAAATTTTTTGGGTGTAATATTTAATAATAAAAAGGGTGCAATTCTTTTTCAGGGGTGCAAATAATTCTAATGTTAAACACAAGTGTACCTAATAAAATAGGTGTATTCAGACCACTGAACAAATGTTAAACACTGCTATAGAATTCAAACCCAAATACTATACAGTTTTGAATAAGTCTTGATAGATGACTCAATAAGTTTTATTAAAGATATTAGAAAATTACCTAATTTAACTTAAGGCATATACATTTTTAACAAGCCACATTTACTAAGAATTATTAATCTGAAGTAATTTAATTTCGTAATCGTATGATTGCCTGAAATCAAGAGCAAATTATCAGTGATGAAAGAAAATTTAGGTCAATAAAATAGTACAAATAATAAACAGAAACTGCAATGATTTCAATGCTGTAATAATTACACATTTACAAAAACATTAACATTAATCTGAAAAGAGAATTTGTACAGTATTAAGTCCAATTTTATCTTCCTCCAAACACTGCTGGACCAGCACTGTCTTCTGACTCACAAGTGAAGATAGTTCCAACAGATCAGAAGATGTACTGTAAAATAAAAAGAACTGGTGTTGGATAAATTACAGCATTCACAAAATCCAACAAACAACCACAGTTAGTATTATATTACAGAAAGTTTTAGATCATTGTAGTTGCTGATTATCGTAGCTATTGTACCTGATTAAATGCTGGTCAATCCCATGTGCTGCACTTTCTATTTCTTTAAGGCATGCTGCAGTGCTTTCACTGTCTATGGAAACATCTCTCATGTACTGGTCCAGGATACACTGGCTCTGATTCAGGCAGACAACTGCTTTATCTAGAACATGAGAAATGATCAAGGGTAAGATGAGTCGGTGGGAATTGTGAACCTCCTACCAATGACCCAAACTATTTATATCATCAGGAACGTAATAATCCGTTTTAAAATATCAGGTACATTAACTATAAACAATGGGGAATGTACCGTTTACCAAAATTGCTTCAAACTAGAGAAGCACCAGTTACAACTTTCTTAAATGTTACTGATTTCCAGTTTTTGTACAAAGAAAATTAGATTGAAAATTAAAATTCAGCAGGGAGGGTGAAGGCTATGACTGATGCGAGAGTGCATGTTCTCCAGGTAACAGATCAAATGCATTCATTTTGCGCCACTTGTAGCATGTGCGGAAATGGCTGACCCCTGGCAATGGCTGATGAAGCTAAAAACCTATCCAATTCCGGTCATAGGCCAAACAATCGGTACATCTCTACTTTAAATTTAACAACAATGTGCATTTACACAGTACATTTGAAACTTTGTTATTTGTTATAGACATAAATCTAGAGTTACCAAAAAAAGGAAGTGCTAAATAATTATATTTAAAGTTCTTTCTATCACTAAGATAATATTTTATTTTACAAATTTACTGTCCTATAAAAAAACAAAACCTTTTTACTAACCCAGAAACTCCCCTCTGTCATCTTCAATGTGCAAGTTCTTAATAGGTAGCTCATGCCGTGTCGTGTCTATAGCTGAGGCAAAGGTCTTGTACTCCTCTGTGAACTGCTTTGCAGTTGCAGCTACAGGTTCAAGTGTGACAATCTAAAACATATACATAACAAAGCATCATATAAATATGTTTTTTTTACAACACTTAGAAACAGTTAAAACAGTCTTCAGCATATCAGTTTAACCTGCAGATCGAGTAAATCATTTAGTTGCTGTTGCTTTTCAAGATGAAGGCACTGCCGTTTCTTGCTCATGATTTTTGATCGCAGCTTTTCATCTTCTTCCATCAGAGTAATGAGATTTCTTTCTGCTTCTTGCTTAAGTTTTTGTGTACTGTTTTCAATCTGGATAAAGAAAAGGTCTTGACATCAGAAGAGTAATGAAATTATAAGAAATTAAATGGAAAAAATAATGCAAACTTTTGCAAAGTCACCATACAATAAACATTCACTTAGGCTACGTTTACACTGTCAGGTAAATGTGACCCAATTCCGATTTTTTGCTTATATGTGACACATATCGGATATGTCCGGGTAAACAGGAAAAAAACGTATGCATTCCGATATTTCGAGATTGGTTTTAGGCCTCCTCAATATGTGGAAATAAATCAGATATAAATCAGATATGTGTTAATGTGATTGTCGTGTAAACAGACAGATCGGATTTCCTGAGTCGTTGTGTTCTGTACATCATTAAAACTGCGACTTTTTCACAGTTTAATGACGTAATGTTATTCCCGGGTGAAGCGCGTTTGGAATTATAACATCGCAGGGGACATGGAAAAGGAAAAGCATGCTTTTCATTAGTACCATGAATAAAATGTATTTGTTAAGTAAGAAAATTTGATAAATGTTGAGAACACTATGTTCTACACTGCTGGCCAAATTTGTGTTTGAATGACAATTTCTAAAGTGCTACAAAGTTTGTTCACATAAATTACAATATTATTTACTTGTTGGATTATACTCATCATCCCTGGATCTAACCTTAGCAGTGAGGAAGGCCAGGAGGAACGTTTCTAAGTCCAGGTTTCTTTTTTTAGCATTCGGGTCTACTGCACTTGGGTGTGATGTTGGTGCTGTATTTTCTGGGGGAAAAAAAGCAAAAAGAATACTATAATAGCAATCCTATTAGAGATGTGTAATCTATACTCTCAATCCAGCGTCAAACATTTTCATTTGTACCTTTAATGACAGAGAGATCAAAGTCTGGACGCATGCAGTGGCCATCCAGGACTGTTGACTGCAAGATATTTCCACCAAGACTTGAAGACTCTAAAAGGCTGGGTATTACTGCTGGTAGGACATTTGCATTAATTCAAGTTAATCACATTAAATACCAAATTTACCTCAGGGGGAAATCCACCTTTAATAATTCTCATATAATTTGGGAAACCAAAGTTAAATTTAAATAAGCAAACAATTAATAGCCTTTGAAAAATTCCTGCAGTGATTAATATTTCAGCTGGTATCAATACATTACCCTTAACTAATGCAATGAGGAGCTTCCCATTTCACTAATAACTAGGTTAGGGGATGTATCCCTTGACAGTAAGAAAGGTGTTACTGTGTTTCATAGGGTCAAATAACTGGCCTGCATCAAGCAAAGGTAAAGCATTTTTTTATCTTAATGTATGATTAAGATATTAATCTTATAATTAAGATTAATTCTTTTGCACCAACAAGTTTCTACATTAGATACAACACTTTTGATTCCACATTAAAGTCCCTTTTCTACCTGAAAAGAGCGATTTAAACTTCCAAAGATTCAGTGTTCAAGCTTATTATCTCTAGCTGAGCATATTTCCTAACCGTAGCTGTCTAATTGTGATGCATTCTAGTAGTTTAAGACATTCGAGTGTTGTCTTTACTTCCTTATCATTAGATTTTCTCTTGGTACAAAAAGAAGGTCCTGCACTGCTTTTAAAAATCTAAGATAGAAACCTGAGAATTATTACTTGTCTTAGTAAACTAACTAAAAACTGAGAATAAACTAAACAGCTTCCAAAATATTTTCACGTACATATAATTAATTTGATTTTGTGTTTACATTTAAAACAGCTATGTATAATGAAAATTAAGAACCTTAAAATCTGAAAAGAAAACTGCTTAAGGTAAACAGAAGTGTGAGCAATACTTAATGAAGTTTTATAAGTGATAGAGAAGTAAAACTTGTCATTAGTGTTCACAAACGTACATGTGGCATTCTGAACAGTTTGAAGATGTAACGTTCGTCTTGGTGGTGTCCCAATTCTGGGCTTGTAGCCACTACCAACTTTGGGTGAAGCAGGCCTGGGTGGCAAAAGAATGGACTCATTTGGTGTATTTTTCTAAAAAAAAAAGAAAGAAAAGAAAATGCAATCAAAGCACAGGACATTTTGTATTCTAAGATGATGAGAGAAAGAATGTGTGGATTTTATCATATTACCTTTACAGTAGACTTATTTTCAGTCTGCATGTAACGAGACTTCACAATTGTCCCAGAAGCTGGAGAAGAAAAAAAAAAGTTTTTTTTTTTTTTTTACAATAACAATACCCAGTATCGTTATGTATGTAGGAACTTCAAAAAATGTGGTTTAATCGCTTTACATTTAGTTTTCCTTTTTGCTCCACTGTTGTTTCCACAGCTGTCATCATTTCCAGATGCCAAGCTAAAACAATAAAAAAAAAAAATTTGACAGCAAGTACTGTGAGTAATAAAGCATGTTTCAATGCAATAAAAGGTATATATTTTGCCTTTTGCTGAGTCATTAATTTAGGCATTGTATTTATTACTTCTTACTGCTCAGTTCTTAAATCACAGCCTTGGCAATTCCCATGAATGCCGTTATTTTACTTACTTACTGACTTGTAGGGCAGACATTCTACACATTGTATTTATTGTAAACAGGCTACTTATGCACTTCTGTTTAGATTCTAACTGAATTTTATTGGCTCTGTACTCTGCACAATGATAAAGTTAAATCTAATCTAATCTTACCTAATCTAAAGTGTGGATATGAAAAAGGTCTGGGGGTAGAGGTAGCTTGGCAGTTAAGGGGTTGGACTGTTAATCAGTGGGTAAGTATTGTCGCTTTGCACCTCCAGATTCCCACCGGTTTGCATGTTACAAACAGCCTTGAGTGCCAACAGCTCATGCCTCCCTGTTGTTGATTAGCTTTTTATAACAACACGCCTTGTCGTGTTTTATTTCTTACTTTGATCGAAAATTGCCCACAAACGATTTTAACTTGTTTATTTTAATTTCACTTTGTTACCAAACACTAAACAAACGCCAAAATGAGACACCAACGCAATTGCACTATATCGAGGTAGTTTCAAAAACTAAAGTAGACCATGTTCTTACCTCGAGGAGTCGTGTGAAGCAGTTTTCAGTACTTTTCGAGCAGCTGTTATCTTTTTAGTTGCCATTACGAGTTTACTTTGCCTTTCGCGGTTTCCTCTTTAGCGTTTTTCTTCTACGAACTGAGGTTAAATTGAACTACTGCCACCTGTCGGTGAGAGTAGTAACTAGAAAGCAATTTTTTACTTACAGTACCAGTCAAACTTTTGTACACAAGTTTAGATTCATTTTCCAAATTTTAGAACAATACTGATTTTTTTACAACCACAAAATAACAAATGTGGCATTAGGCAATTAAGTAACAACTGCAACAAGTTATTATTTTAAGACACAAAGGTCAGCTGTTCTTGAATAGTTCTTGCAACATTATTGTCAAGTTCTTTTTGCAAAACCCATCAATCACCATAATGACACTGGCTCTCATAAAGACCACCCCAGAGAAGAAGTTACTTTAGAGTTTAAGCCTTCCAGCTTATTATCTATAGTACAGTACAGTACAGTACATCCTTAAACGTGAATCCCACTCTCCTTTTATGATTATAATTGTCCACAAGAGGGAGCCAGAAACCTAGAACTAAACGGTCTCTCTCCCTTTTTCTCTCAAGATTCAAAGATGCTTTATTGGCATGGCAAATAAGTGTAATAATATAGTTTTGGTGATTTTCGCGACCTAAAGTAGTGCATACCCTTTATCACGTATAGCTATTGCCCAAATATTGGTAATGGGTATTCTCTTTAGTAACCCACACTCTCCTTTTAATGAACATGATTGTCCACAAGGGGGAGCCACCGGGAACTGAACGGGCGCGCTCTCTCTCTCTCACACACACACACACACGTAAACATTTACATGTCCCTATGCAAATCCGTGTGGAGCAAATGTGCTGTCTAAAATTAACTCCAAAGGGAAGGAAAGCTATTCTGTTCTGTGTAAGGGTGGGTCTGAATGAAAGGAAAACACGTTTACAGTCCAATGATCTATCTATCTAGATTCAGGATTCAAATGTGATTTATTGGCATGACAAATATAGATACTCTTATTGCCTAAACTCAGAAATAAGTTAGAAGAAAATAACAGCAACAGGTAGATCGAAAAAGAATAAAGAGAAGAAATAAAACAGTGAAAATATATTATATTAACAATATTTATATAATTATATAAATAATACTATATATCTATCTATCTGTAGGATTATGTTTCAGGGTATATAAAAGATTTAAGGTCAAATAACCACAAATCATTTTCGTAATATTATAAACAGAATATACAGAAGGCTGATGCTTAACATTTTATTGTCATACTTTTTTATTAAGTTTCTCCGAGCGCGCGACTCCTCTGGTGAACTGTGTGCGCGTGTGTGTGCGCGCGCTTGTGTGTCAACACTATGCAAAGCGCTGTTTAGACAGCTTTATTCAGCCATCTCGAGAGCTCAGGAAAGGAAGAGGCGCTAGTATAAATGCAGTAGTAAGCGTTCTCACTGTACATGTACAATTTTGTGGTGTCGGCAGATCCTCGGTTGTGAACCCGCTGCCGGAGTGTTTCTGCCCCTTCATGTGTCCGCCTACTGAAGTGGACAGACAGACTCTTGAAATCCAGCACTTTCGCCAGCTTTTGCCTTCTGTGTCTTTACCGACATGACCGAATCCAGGCTGTGTGTTTCTCTGAGCTGCGTTTCTGGTAAATTTCTATTTTCTTAGATAAATAAACTGCGATAAAGTCGTTTCTCATTATTGCCTTTATTTCACAAAGTCTTGTCAATTGAATTAGCTTGCTAGCTAACTAACTTGTTAGCCGACGAGTGCTGTTGCTTCGAGAAAGAAAATCCTCTTTATGAGAAAGATGAGATTAATTAACTCCAGGTTTGGTTGGCTGTTAAAGCTCACACTGCATTACGTGCTGAAATGTATTTTTCATCAATGTTTAGCTATGCATCTAATCTGCTAATAAGCTAGCTGTAATGTTTAACACTTGTTTATGAGCAACTGTTGTTTACGACTTTTTATTTTATTATTATTGTTATAAATAATAATTTATTATTGAGTGAATTATGGGGTTGGTTAACACATACGCTATAGAACGATCATAGCGGTTTAACCAGAAAGAAAAAAGGACGTTTTTCTTCTTAAAAACCAGGTTTTCTCTCTCAGCAGGACGCAACAGGCAACTTTAACTTCAGACTGTCGCTCGAAACTGTTCTGTACAGAGTTCACACTAAACCTCTAAACTTCGCTTGGTTCATTTGTTTCTTTAGTCTCATGTTCGTAGAGCCCTCTATGAATTAAATATAAATGCAGCTCGTTTTCTTCCAGGGTTTCCTCTCTGGTTTCACATATCAGCAAAGGGTTAGAGCTTTTGCTGTTTCCATTACAATCCATGCAGGGCTGACTGAGTACATCCACTGTTTGTTTGTTTGCTTGTTTTTGCGTGTTTGTTTATTGTTCTTCAAATTGTCTTAGCAGTCGAGATATGACATTTGAGAAGTTTGGATTTTTTCAGATTTGCGTTGGCTCACAAATTCACAGTGATATATTTTCCAGTACTGTGCTGATGGCTTCTAAGCTGTTGGACAGACTTCGCCGATCGCTGTTCAAAGAAGGAGAGCTCCATATGGACACAGGAGACACCAATGAGTTTCCAGAAAGCTCAGAACTTGAGGACGAAACCGACAACGTCTCGTCCAGGCTCAGTGGGACGCTCTGCTTTGACGGCGATGGTGTACTGGATTCAGAAGACGCAGGTGAAACATCTGGCCCAGACAGCGATTCGGACTGCTTTGCAGAGTCTATGGATATCGCCAGCGGCAGCACAGGTTAATTAACGTTACTTCATTTACAGTATTTACTTTCCACTTTTATTGCATTAGGTTATTGCATTCTATATAGAACACAATAGCTAAATACTGATCCAAATAATAGTTCTTACTAGTGCAGCACACAAAGTGGTACATTTAATAGGTAAATATCACAGTTTACATTGCAATCTTAATGTATGTCAAAAAAAATAGCATACTCTAATATTATAATTTTTTTTTATTTAATCATGCAGTATGTAAGTTTATACAAGGACATTTATTCTCTAAGCACTGTTATTCCCTACAGTTATGTCTGGATTTAGTTTTGTAGTAGGCAAATGGGTTGAATCAAAAGGGGAAGAAATTGTGGTTTGGAGTGAATCTGTGGTTGTTGAGTTGATAAAGCTACCGCATATACTTGCAGCTGTGTACTTTTGTATTTGCTTCTAACCTGAACTGTGAAGAAAGGGAATTCTGCTGTATGTAGTCAGTCCGCATGCAAGAAAAAAAGCAAACTTAAAATAAACTTGTTAATAGATGGACAGAAATTTTAAAGGGTAGTTGAATTTCACTTCTTGTTTTTATATATGTATATAAAAAAAAAGAGTTGTGAAAACTGTTCGTTCTCTTAATGTTTCCCATTTCCATTTAATTACTGTTGTACTTTTTTTCTTTTTTTTTTTTTTTTTAGACATAAGCCCTACCAGCCAGACCATGAAAGGCTCCGGCATGCTTACCCGACAGCTACAAGAGAGTTGGAGGAATCTGCGCACTCGCTGTGTGATAGAAAAGCTTCTTTTTGAAGTGACTGACGCCAGCGTTGTGCAAGAGGCAAACTCCAAATATGTGGTAAGCAGTAACATCATTTATCTGTAATACTAAAAACATCAAAAATACACTTGACACGTGTTGAATAAGCCAAGAATTAATAATTAGTTTGTCATAAAAAAAAATAAATGATGGGCTACATCGGAAACAAATCAGTCAGGGTAGAGGCAGAGAGAGAAGAAACTAAGTAGCTAAACAGTAGTCAAACAGGAAGGCTATGACATTACCCTTCCTCTTCAAGCTGCTCTTTTTTTAAATCAATGGGTGTAACATCTAGGCATACAATGGTTGCATGTATCAAAAATTAATGCATATGAATCATGTGTTTCAAACAGCTTTACACAATCCATGTCCTCCAGTCTGGCACATTTGACAAGGCTCCTGCAGTCATTGCACGTCGCTACACTGATTTTGAGCGACTGCACCATCTTCTGCGCAGGCATCACAGAGAAGAGATGGATGGAGTCCATTTTCCACGCAAAAAGCTGCGCCGGAACTTTACAGCCGAGACCATTGGCAAGCGGAGCCGTGCATTCGAGCAGTACCTCTCACATTTGCACTCTCTGACCGAGGTGCGAGCTTCACCTTTATTTATAGAGTTCTTTTACCTGGGTGAACTGCGCAGCGGTCAAAGCCTGGTGCGCTCTGGTCTCTACGAGGAAGCGCTTGGTGTTCTGGTTAATGCACTGCGCCTCCAGGAGAAACTGGAATCGCCACACAAATCTCACAGGCTTTTTACACTCTCTGCAGTGGCAAATTGTTACCAGGAGCTAGAAAGGCTGAGCGAAGCACAGGAGCACTGCGAGCACGCCCTCAACAAACTGATGCCCTCGATGGATATGCAAAAGACACAGAAAAAGCAACTCCACCCACTACTAGTACCACTCCTGCAGACCAATGTGCGGCTCTGTTGGAAGATTTCCAAGGACAAGCGGCGCTGGGAGGCACTGCTGCATGAAATCCAGGAGCTTGGTGTTGATGTTGAGAATCATCCTGATTTGAAGGAGTTTGTAGTTAAAGAAAACATATTAGAAAATGAGGGATAGTTCAGGCCAAACCAACATAGGGCATTTAACACTGATTATAGTGACAGTCATAATGCACACATAAGGGATTCATTAGTTATTTAATGATGTTATCATGTTATCCTATGAACTCACACATTTACACACATATTTTTACTATATCTTCATACTTTTGTGCACATTGACATGTATAAACAATCCCTACACAATATGCAGTAAATTTAATATTAAAATAGTTTAAGCAGCCGCTTAGTAGAAATATATTTTTATAAATAGTTTTATTAGACCCAAATATTACTGGGTACAATGTAAAATAGATAATATTACAGTTTTGAATGCATATTTATCAAATACATTAAGGGAAATATTTTGATAGAGATATTTTTTCATTATATTTTGATAAAGTGTTTTTAGCCACTATTTTACTAATTTTACCCACACATTTCAACTATAGTCCTTCTTTACTGAATAAAAGATTAGAGATTAAATTTTATTGTTTAATGCTACAAATGCTACAATGCTTTTGTGTATTTATATTTAGTATTTAGATAAAAAGAATTTTGTTGAAGTATGTTACTGCTTTTTTCACTTTAACAGGTCCGTTACTATAGTGAAACCTGGCACAGTTCCCAAATCTATAAATACTTGATGGGTGTAATGGACTTTGTTTTGCAATTTCTGCAATATTTTATGTATGTACTGTACATGTTTTAAAGAGTCATTTTAATTAACTTGCACATATGCACTACACTATCCCCAACACCAATAATGTTGTTTGTTTTGTTTTTTATAAAATCACTGTAAATTTTTAGAAAGGGAATGAAACATGGTAAAATTGATGCACTCTATTTTAAACCACTTTCAGTTTACAGTAGACATGTGAATGAATTCCCTTTCACACTAATAATAAAATACAGTTTATCTACAAATGGGTAATTGTGTTTTGTTTGTACACATCATCTATAACATAGATACAGACATACAGTCTTATGCAAAAGTTTAGGCACCCCTTGATAAATAACAGATTTTGGTGATTTTTTTTTATTGAAAAGGTAACACTGTCTCTCTTGGAAGTGGAAAAAAGGCACAGTATTTTTTTAGCAAACATTGAACATAAATTGAGCAAAAATTAAAACATTATTATGGCACTGTGCAAAAGTTTGGGCACCCTAAGAGTTCCAGAGTCTCAGATTCTTTTTACAAGGTTTCAGACCTTAATCAGCTTGTTAGATCTGATGTCATTAGTAAATGCCAATTTCAAAGTTTTACAAATACTTTGACTCTTCAAAACCTTGTGCACACACTTGCGGACACTCAACAACCATTGGTTTCTCTAAGCAGCTGTGTAAGACTCTGAAAATGAAAGTTATTGATGTCCACAATGCAGGAGAAGGCTACAAGAAGATAGAAGTGTTGGCAGTTTGCAGTTTCCACAGTGAAAAATGTAATTAAGAGATGGCAATTCGGGGGAACTGTTGAGGTCAAGATGAGATCTGAAAAAAAAAAACAAGAACACTCTCGTATGCTGGTCAGAAAGACAAATCAAAGACCCGATTTGACTGCAAAAAACCTGCAGGAAGATTTAGCGGATTCTTGGAGTGACAGGAGTGGTGATGCACCGTTCCATTGTGCAGCGATGCTTGCACAGACAAGACCTTTTTGGAAGAGTCAGCAGAAGAAAACCTTACCTGCATCTCCATAATAAAATCCAATGTCAGAAGTACAGTTTCTGTAGTGCAACAGAACATCTACCTGATACATTTTGGAAACAAGTTCTGTGGACTGATAAAGTTAAAATAGAATTCTTTGGGCACAATCAGCAAAGGCATGTTTGAAGAAAAAAAGGAGCAGCAATAGATAAAACGAACACCTTGCCAACTATTAAGCATGGGGGTGGATCTATCATGCTTTGGGGTTGTGTTGCAGCCAGTGGCACAGAAAAAAATTGCACGGGTGGAGGGAAGAATGAATTCCACTAAATACCAGCAAATTCTGGAAGCAAACATCACACCATCTGAAAAAAAAAGCTGAAAAGGGGGTGGCTTCTACTACAGTAAAATGATCCTAAACATACCTCGAAATCCACTATGGAATACCTCAAGAGACGCAAGCTGAAGGTTTTGCAATAACTTGATTTAAACATCTTTGAACATTTGCGGGTAGATCTTAAAAGAGCTGTGCATGCAAGACGAGCAAAGAATTTTACAGAACTAGAAGCCTTTTGCAAGGAAGAATGGGAGAAAATCCCAAGTACAAGAAATGAAAGACTTTTATCGGGCTATAAAACAAGCTGTGATATCTGCCAGAGGAGCTGTTACTAAGTACTGATTATGTAAGGTGCCCAAACTTTTGCACAGTGCCACAATCATGTTTTTATGTTTTATCTTTGTTAAATATATGACATAAAAAGTAACCATACATCAAGGTTTGCTGAAAATATTGTGCAATTTGTTTTCATTTTCAAGAGAAACTGTAAACATCTTTTTAATAATTTTTTTTTTTTTTAAATCACCAAAATCTGTTATTTATCAAGGGGTGCCTAAACTTTTGCATAAGGCTGTAGACATAGATGTACATACAGGCATTGATGTAACACAAACATTTTATTTGAGTTGACTGGATTGTTAAAGCAGCATTTCACTGTTAAACAAGTAAGTATTCGAAGAGCTCAGTAGGGGGCAGTATAGACAGGATGTGACTGATCTGCTGGAATGTGGTGGGGAGGTTGGAGGATTAATCGGTTTGCTTTCTGCCTGTGGAGTAAAGTGTTTATGTGCAAATTTTACCTTTTATAGATTTTTTTGCTGATCTAGCTAAAGTTTTGTGATAGGTTTTGAAAAAGCTTGTGTTCTGCATACAGCTTGTTAAACTTATGGTACCAAAATGTTTGCAGCTGGCAGCAATTCCTATGGCCTGGCTTTAACTCATAAACAACACAGAGAGACCTGGAACTAACGCAAAATTAAATTCTGTTAAAAAATTGAAAAACTTTTTTTTTTTTTATGGGAAACAGGGTCCCACAAAATTGCATATTTCATTTATTTTTTCTTTTAACTTGCAATTCTACTGCATTTTTGATAACCTTTTCTAGACATTAGGCAATCCATAAAATATGTTCTTTCTCTAACATATTCTCTAATACAATGACAACCACAATATATTTAAATTAAAAGAAATGATTCAGTACATAATAGACACTCTCTGCTCCTACCCCTTTCTTTCTTGCTCCAAGAATAGCCCAATTTGGCATGAAAACTACAACCTTGTAAACCAAAGTTGCAGAAAAAGATCAGTAAATTTTAAGTGAAATGCAAATAAGTGAGAGGCATAGTGGCTTAGTGGTTAGCAATGTCACCTTGCACCTCCAGGGTCCAGGTTCGATTCCTGGCCAGGGTAAACTCCCACCTCTGTGCACATTGCGTTTGCAGGTTCTCCCTGTGCTTGGTGGGTTTCCTCCAGTTACTCCAGTTTCCTCCCACAAAGACATACAGATAAGACTAACTGGAATTCCCCAATTGCCTGTAGTGTGTGTGCCCTGTGATGGATTGGCACCCTGTTCAGGGTGTCCCCCATCCAGTGTCCTCCACCACGACCCCCATAACCCTGTATACAGGATAAAATGATATAGATGATGAGTAAGTGAGTGCAAATAAGTGCAGCAACCAAACTTTGTTTAGTCAGTCAGCCAGGAGGAAAGACCTATAATAAATGTCCAATTGCCACATCTATGACTGAAATCCTGGCTATTGCACGATACAACGATCTTACTATTGTTTGAAATACATCGATCAGTCATAAAATTAAAACCACCTAGGTTTTAGGTTCCCCTTCTGCCACCAAAACAGTTCTGACCCCTTTGAGGCATAACTCCACCAGACCACAAGGTGTGCTCTGGTGTATGGTACCAGGGCAATAGCAGCAGATCCTTCCATAGTGCTGTAAGTTGCAAAGTGGGGCCTCTTTTTTGGTCTGGCACATACCATGGATGTTTGATCAGATTAAAATCTGGGAAATGTGGAGGTCAACAACTCTAAACTCTTCGCCTCTTAAAACCCATATTAAGCAAGCTATGACACACTGGGTGTTCTGATACCTTTCTATCAGAGTCAGCATTACCTTTTTTTCAGTGATTTTTCAGTACACTTGCTTTTCTATGTAATATAGATTCCTACAAGCATAAATGAATCCTGAGTGCTCTTGAGAAACGTTTAATTGACCTGGCGGTGGTGCTCCTATTATGGCTGATTTGGGTACACTGTAATATTTACATACTCGCTCTCACTCATCGTCTATACCGCTTAAACCTGTATTCAGGGTTGTGGGAGGCCTGGAGCCTAGCCCAGGAGACTTAGGGCACGAGGCGGGGTACACCCTGGACTGGGTACCAATCCATCGCAGGGCACACACACATACACACTCTCATTCACACACGATGGGCAATTTGGGAACATTAATTAGCCTAATCTGCATGTTTTTGGATTGTGGGAGGAAACCGAAGTACCTGGAGAAAACCCACCAAGAATGGGGAGAACATGCAAACTCCATGCATGCAGAGACAGAAATAGACAGTATAGACAGGATGTTACTGATCTGCTGGAATGTGGTGGGGAGGTTGGAGGATCAAACCAGGACCCTGAAGGTGCAAACCACTATTCCAACTGTAATCACTTACTTACTCACTCACTCACTCACTTACTCACACACTCACTTATCTTCTATACTGCTTTATCCTGTATTCAGGGTCACGGGAACCTGGAGCCTATCCCAGGAGACTTGGGGCATGAGGCAGGATACATCGTGGACAGGGCACACACACTCACACTACGGGCAATTTGGGAACGCCAATAAACCTAACCTACATGTCTTTGGACTGTGGGAGGAAACCTGAGTACTCGGAGGAAACCCACCATGCGGGGAGAGCATGCAAACTCCATACACACAGAGACGGGAATCGAACCAAAACCCTGGAGGTGCAAACCACTATACCACAGTGCCACTGTAATATTCATTTAAATATAAAAAATACAGATGGTTTTAGATGTTATTCAAGACTACAATATATGTATAAATCATCTAATTTAGCTAACTACCTTTATGTTTAAAAGTAACCCATACACATTGATCTTTGTAAGGGTTTTTTACTTGAATTTGGAATCGACAGGCAGGAGGACCACGCAGACTAGTCATTCCCACATTTAGTCCATTCCCCTTATCCCCATCCTGTCTTAGTAACTTTAGTCTCGACTTCAGTCTTGTAACAGAGTACAGTGAAAGATGAAGCTCTTCTGTGTGTTTACTGTTGTGCTTTTAACCCTGACTGAATGGACGGACTTGAGCGAAGGAGCCGCAGCGCGTAACTGCACAGGTGAGAGTCTCTCAGCTCAGTGTCACTGCACTTAACCAGATATATACAGTATATATATATATATATCCTGGTTCAAACTTTAATCTTCTAGTGCGGCAATAGTAATGCATTTACATATTTCACCCTGTTAGATCTGACACCGTTGTGCGTTTGAGGCTCTTTGATCATAAACAGCTACAGTAGCTTAGACAAACAGTTATACATAATATATACAATGTATACATTTGTAATACAATGTTGTTGTTTTTCTAGTCACGCGCATGGTACGCTTAGAGTCACTCTGTTAGTCACCTGGTGCACCGTTTCCACATGCCGTTTAGTACCTTTTTAAAGTGTAGTTTCCTTTACGATTAACATGTTATCTGCAAACCTAATTATTTTAATCGCTCACCTCCGACGACGAGGAAAATTTGTGTATTTAGCATCTACTTTCCCAAGTCACAGCCAAACCCAGTGAGCTGTAGTATTAGTGCCACCGATCCAGAAGATCAAAGACACATTAGAAAAAGAAGGCAGAATTTAATGACGTGGCTCACCACTGTGTGTTACTGTTCTTCAGTACTATTGATTAGAAAGGCAGCATATGTGGTCTTGTCCTGCAGTTAAGCCAGGAATCTGTCCTCGCCGGAAATGGGGTTCAGGAATGTGTGCTGAATACTGCGCTAAAGACAGAGACTGTCCCAACGAGGAGAAATGCTGCCATAACGGCTGTGGCCATGAGTGCATCACCCCTTATACAGGTAAACTATCAGCCTTCAATATAACCATAGTAGTGCCAAATAAGAAGAATAAGAATGCAGTCCTGCATTCATGCATTTTGCTCCTAAAAAGAGACAATGTGTATAATTTCCTTTTTATAAAATGAGAGAGGGCTCAAGCCTTGTGCACAGTACTGTGGATCAAGTTATTATCATTGTGCAGCTTGCACCTGCATGGTCCAGGTTCGATTTCCGCCTCAAGGTCTGTTTGCATGTTCTCCTTGTGCTTGGGGGGACAGGCAGATTAGACACGCCACTAATTGGTGTTCCCAAATTGCCCATAGTGCGAGTGTGTGAATGTGTGTATGTCTGGGATAGGCTCCAGGCCCCCCTCGACCCAGTACACAGGATTAAGTGATGCAGACAATGAGTGAGAGATAATTATTATTATTTGGTGTTTCTTACAGTGAAGCCTGGTCGATGCCCCATACCTAAAGGGACCCCGATGTGTGCAGAGTATTGCTATCATGATGGTGAGTGTCCCGGAGATCAGAAGTGCTGCAGGACCTCATGTGGCCACTCCTGCAGTGAACCCTGCTAAATTAAATCTACTACATGGCTAGACATATAGACCAACAAAGAACAACCCTCTTCTAGGAGATCTACCTTACTATTTTAAGTGCAGCTTCAGCATGCCCCATCCAAAAGAAAAAAAAATCGAGGGAGTTAAAAAGCCTCTGTAAAAAGCCTTTAATATCTGTAGGAAGGTATTTTCTCAGAAAGTAGGTTACTGACCATAGGATTAGATTTGTACACCTTTGCTCCTAGTTCACTTAATAAAATAGGACAATAATATTCATTCTAAACCTTTGCAGAAACGTAGCAGGTTGGTGAACATTTAACTATATGCATATACCAGTTTTATTCTGAAAGAGACAAGCACCAGTAAATTCGATGGAATATTTCCCTCCATTGATTTTTTTTGTGCGTTTATGTGTTTGTAATTTCATTATTAAAACACACTGTATCTTTTGGTAAAGTCTTATAGTTTCAGTGATTTGTATTTCTTAAAACATGACAAGAAAGTACAGGCATTACATGTACTGTAGAATGGTTGGTAAATTTCAAGTCAGGTTCCAGAGCCAGTACAAATGGGAACATTTATGAACTATTTTCCCATGATCATTCCATCTTGGTATGTCAGATGTTAGTAGGTATCCCAGTATTAGAAACAACTTTCAGGAATGTAAAAGACGTTTTGGCGTCAACTCGAGACCCAAAAATGTGGCAAACATTGGCAAACAAAGGGCCTTGTGTGTCCAACGTCTCCTACAGCTTGACAGCACCGCTAGTGGACCAGACAGAGAAAACATAGCAGCATGTGAAAAGTTTCTCATAAAAGAAAAATTAAGGAATTTTAGGTATCAGATTTCCTGAGGAGAGACTTCTGTAGGTGAAAAAGGAACTTAAATAGTGGTTAGCAAGTTCAGAGGAGAGCAAGGTGATTATTCATAATCTGATTTCATGGGTCGTACACATTATCCTAACGTAAACAGGGATAGTTTAAGGGTCTTATTTATGAGCACACACAACATCTGTAACAGCCTAAAGCCACCAGTAGAGGTTAATACATGTTTCAGTCACCTGCACAAACATTAGTATTCATACCCCTACCAGAAGTGTCCTGTGACTTTACTTTCAGGTTTTTAATGATTAAATATTACAAATTGTTCATATTTCTGCTGCCTGGTTTAAGCAACCGGGAGTGGAACAAAAAGAATTTCCCTGATCGCCAGAAACAACAGTCCTGGACGAACACACTGTTCTTTAACAACTTTAGTAAACACCTGTCTGGTTTACACATGCATCATAGTTACAACGGCATTGCAATTGAAGGTTCTTTTTCAAGAAACAAGCAAGTTGTGTACTGTCAAGGGAAAGGAATTTCACATTAATTACATTGGTGCAATAAACCTAATGGCTAGTTTTTCCTTTCTTTGCTTGATTTTGCTGAACATTCTGTTCTCCAGATCACTGGATTTGTAGAACATAGTGAGTAATGGCTTGCTCATTTCCAAAGAACATTTACTCCAAAGGGTTTCACATTTCTTTCTCCTAAAAGTCTGTCTTTCAGATGAATGGAGTAAAAAACTGTCAATACACAATGGTACATTTTTATATAAACAAATAAGTAACCCCTTTTGCACTAAAACAGAAAAAAAACCATTTTGTCCAGTGTTAACAGACTCAAAAATAAAAAAAAATAAAAAAACATATAACATTATGTTCTTGGTAAGGCTTTAAATTAACGCATTCTTCATGACTTCTACTCGTCTCAGCAATATGAAGAAAAAAAAAAATAGACGTTCCCCCAAATCAAGATCAATAAATTAATTTCCTGTCCTTCACAGTGGTGGTACTCCCCGTATGCGGCGGATGATGTTGGCTAGGCGTTTAGCTAGTGGTGGGCTTGGCTCTTCCACCTGGAAGGTCCGAGTCAGTAGGTTGTAAAAGGAGCCGTATGCCACAGCTACCACCGTACACGTGAGGCAGATAACATTATAGGGCATGCTGAAATCAGGTGTGGGCAAATTAACCAGCAAAGGCTCGGTGTACACACGAACAAAGTAGCTTGACTCTTCTTTGTTATGGAAACTAGAAATTTAAAGGGGGAAAAATGAATTAGTATTTTTTGTCCTCCCAATACCTATTAATTACTTTAAAAAGAAATTCTAATGCTTTATATTCTGTAGGGAACTACCATTTATGTGAAAAGGAAAGAGGTTATACTGTACATGATATTATTTCAAAATCCATTGAAAGTAATCAAAACGTTGACACAGACAGATACTGTATATATACATATTTTGCCATTCTTAACAGAAATTATACTTACAAGCTGCTGAAAAGCGGCTGCTCCTGAGTGCTATTGATGTCCATGGCGACAACACTTGGCACAAGAGCACTTATCACAGAGGATCTAGAAGACAAGAAGTAGTTAAATAAATCTCACATTTTTATCCCTTAAAATGAATCTGAAAATTTTTCTGTCTTTTTTTTTATCATAGATAAAATACTTATCTTTTAAAACCTACACTTTTTAATTTTGCAAGTATTATATTTCATAAGCATGCAAATGGAAGCGCGTCCTACCCGACATAGAACCCATGGTTTGGATCTGGCGTGTATTCTGTCCACTTTAGCAGAGCTCTTTCAAACTGCACTTTCACCTCAGTCACAGAATGAGGGGGTAACTGCACGAGCATCTCGAGGAGATGAGGTCGAAGACGGTCTTTTGAAGGTTGGTAGTGAATGTAGCCTTTAAATGGGGGAAAAAAAACAACAACAAAAAAAACACACCAAACAGTTGAAGGTCTAATAATAAATTCTATTAACCTTAATGTAAGATTTACACTAAATATATTAAAGTAAATGCCAGCAGCGGTAACAGGGATGCCTCCAGTGCTAACCAGGAGTTTAAGGGAAAAATATTATTTAGAATTTTTACTGGTCAAATCAATTGTTTGGATCAATTAAACAATTTCAATATCTAATGAGTAGATTTGCTAGTTACAATGATCTTTCCATTTACCACATCCTACAAATACTGAAATACTTGTTCCTGAAAATTTGTTCTTACAGGAATTTGGAAACACAGATCAATAAATGTAAATGCAACAACTAAAAACACTAAAGTAAATAAGCTTGATAAGTTGCAGTGGTGGCAACCAGTTTACTGATTTGAAGTTGAGGTTAAAACAACAATTAACGCTGCATTAGTAGCATTCATATATGGTTTATATATGGTTAAAAAAAGGAAACTATAATAGAAGAATTTTAAATAAAAATAATCAGTTGTAATGAAAAAGTTATTACAAATATGAATGTTATTGATATGAAAATGAAAATTGAAAATGAAAGTTTTGCTGATGATATCTAATTATACTTTAGATAATTCTGGAGACACAATTTACCTTTTCACAATTTTATGTCGCATTAATGGATCAATGCCAAATAACATTAGAGAATGTAATAATAAACAATTAGGGAAACTATATTGGGTATTTAAAGTTTTATACAGTATTTCAGTAGGACGTACTTGGTGTGTTTTCACGTGACTTGCTGGTGATAGTGAGCGTGTGAATATAAAGCCGCAGATACCAGGGCACTGACTCCAGCAGAAGCACAGGGAAAGCTCTGAATGGATGGTTATTATAGATTAGTGTGTGGATCTCGCCAGTCTGGAGTCCAAATCCTGCCACATAGCGCTCTGCATGGAGCAGTGGACGCAGCATGTCTCCTGTGAAATATTCAGATTTACAAACAAAAACATTCTATTAACTCTTCTTGGTAACATCCTATAAGCCAATTCCTGATAGTGAGTGAGCAACATCCTCTCAGATCTTTGGTGAACACAATGCTTATTCAACAAAGTTGCATAGTCAAATTCATGTAGGATCAGCATTTTATACTGCTGATTCAATGCATAAAAGTGCAGCAGATTTAAAAAGGGGAATGATGTTCAGTACATCTCCTCAGGTACAGATCACTGTCACTCTGCTTGTCTGTCTTTGCTAAATAAAATGTTTATTCCAGCCTCAGTCTGTTGCAGTGAAACACTTGACCACACAGACTACTAGGTGACACAATCCAGCTGTGGTTTCTTTTGAAACATTTGCTGATACTCACTACAAAAGCACTCATTACTTTTATCACTAAAAATAATTCTGTTCTACAAAAACACACAGCATCACAGAAAATCTACTGGACTTCTCAACAATCATTACTGGAGTCCTTACATTTACTTCATCCCATTTACAGTTATGGTTTTCGAGAATACATGTTGTTTTCCTACATCCTTCTGTCTCTTATTATACCATGTTCTGTTCACTGTTGAGCCTGCAACCCTACTGAATCTGCTAGTGGGATGCTAGGACTGATAACTACAACTGCACTAGTACTGTAGTTCCATTTGGCCTGCTACAAAAGTGGCATGAGCTCTTGCTGGAGACACTTTATAGAGCCTCAGTGTAAGACCAGAACATATTAACCAACCCGAAATAATGACTATGGGTGATTCCATCTCAAATCAACCAAAGGGTTCCACCACATGATCACAGATTTTGCTGATTTTTTCACCAATTGTTGATATTGCCATGAAAATAAAAAACCCCAATTTTTTTGTCCCAACTCCCACTCGTTAAAAAATGGCAGCCATCTTAATTTTTGGCCTCAAAGTGCTTTAAGACATGCCACGCCCCTTTTTGAAATCCTTTTTTCCTTGATAACTCACTTGCTATATGTCTTATGGAGATGAAACTGGGTATATTTATGTAAGTTTTTATGTAGATTCAGATTGTGCAATCGGAATTTGGCTATCTGCTGTGGTTATGGAGACATTTCTGAAAAACCATTTTTTGGGGGTACCCCTTTTTGACCCCCCAGAACCCAAGGTCTGCATGTATATATGTTACTCAAAAAAATAGGGGTTACTTCACATCACCTTATCTTGAAAATAAATAAAAACCAGGGGTGTGTTATGCCCTGTTTCATAGAAATCATCAAAAATCAATTGTCCAGGTTTTGCAACATTAAATGATTTGACACACAGAAATGCACTGCAATATCTGTAGAATACTTAATGCATACTCATAAAATCTGCTTCTTTCAAAGTAAAAGTTACCTCAAATTCTTCTGTAATGCATGTCTAGTCAAAGACTGATAATGACGTTATTCATCTCTCTACACTAAAAGGACTAATCACAGTTTTTTTTTCATCACCCTGGGTATCTGATTCTGAAAGAACAAAGCCCACAAAAATGAGTTCATGGAATAAGACAAAAAGGTACATGTACGAGACCTGTCAAGTTGCAGTGACACAATAATAATAATATCAACTAGGAAAGGCATGCACTTTGTAGCTACCAAAGTCATTTTGATAGGAAATGCCTCCACAAATTTGTAAAAAAAAAAAAAAATTATAATTCTTGTACTGGCTGGCTGCACCATCTGAGAAGTAATGCACATGATTTAAATTTGGTAGAAGAACTTTCAGTGGATTCATGAGAACCTTAATAAACTTGTGAACAACAATAGCATTGTGTTCCCTTTCATTACTGACAACACAAAAACTTTTGCAACTTAGTGAACCATTGTTTCCACTACCACCCCTATAGTAAACCACGAAAGGATGCAGAATCACCTGGGATGTATCCCAATAAAAACCTTGAACAGCATCCTGACAAATAAAAAATAACATTCGGCAAAATCCATGAGGATAACAGCCTCCTTTCCAATGGGAAGTTTCTCTTTCAGTTCTTTCAAATAAGCAGCTTGGGCCTTGGCTGTATAGTGATGAGCTGTGCAGGGGTCTCATAATGAATTCCACTGCTTGAACTGAACAATGTCATCTGGGTCCAAATCAGCATTTTCAAATATACCATCAAGATTAGGGCTGGGCCAGATTATACCTTCCACGGTAATACCGGTACAATGTTAGGCAATGATAAGAAAATGAAATATCGCGATAGAATATAGGTAAAACACGCATGTGCAGTGCCTTTGTTTCCAAACGCTTATGGCGGAAAAAGCTTGGCGGCGGCGGAGAATAAGAAAGGAGAAAGCGGATCGTTGAATGAAACAGATGAACCAGAAATGGTTTGTAAAAATGGTGCAACTTCAGTGGTGTGGAATTTGCATTTGCACTGTTAAAATTTTATATAGCTTTAATGCACATACAAACAGCTGCTTTGTCTCGTGTCAATCATATTGTCAGTTATATCATTATCGCAAATTTTTAAATGTATATCGTGATAAATATTTTTGGCCATATTGCCTTGCCCTAATCAAGATAATCAGATAGTTTTGATTTAGGGGGGCACTGCTCACACCTGTGCAACATATAGTCACGAGAATCCAAAGAACAGACAAGCTTTGCCATCAAGTCTTTGTAATCAGATTGTGATTAAGATAACAAACTACATTGGAAAGCTTCAGTTAATAAATTAACATAAATGAAACACACTCACATGCTTTTGTTTTTCTGCACTTAATTAGCACCAAGAAAAAGATGATGCCATTACCAAGTTCCTTGAGTGCGAGGTCACTCATGGAGTTGGTTGGAGGTAATTCAACTTTCTGATCAGTATGAACCTGAATGGTTCAGTTACAGGATACTGTTTGACAGTGATACATGTATCTTACATGTACCACCAAAAAATGACACATTTACTGGTAGATAAGGCCTATTGTGTAGATCCATGTACATTCTCTGTATATAAAATGTGTATCAAATTGATTTTTGATGATTTCTATAAAACAGGGCATAACACACCCCTGGTTTTTATTTATTTTCAAGATAAGGTGATGTGAAGTAACCCCTATTTTTTTGAGTAACATATATACATGCAGACCTTGGGTTCTGGGGGGGTCGAAAAGGGGTACCCCCAAAAAATGTTTTTTCAGAAACATCTTCATAACCACAGCAGATAGCCAAATTCCGATTGCAGAATCTGAATCTACATGAAAAATTACATAAATATACCCAGTTTCATCTCCATATGACATATAGCAAGTGAGTTATCAAGGAAAAAAGGATTTCAAAAAGGAGCGTGGCATGTCTTAAAGCACTTTGAGGCCAAAAATTAAGATGGCTGCCATTTTTTAACGAGTGGGAGTTGGGACAAAAAAATTGGGGGTTTTTATTTTCATGGCAATATCAAAAATTGGTGAAAAAAAATCAGCAAAATCTGAGAGGTGATGGTGGAAAATTTCTCTTTCATTGGTTGATTTGAGATGGAATTACTCCTATCCATTTAGTCCTGAAGTTTCTTTTACCCATTTTAAGTCATCGTCATATTTTAATCCATTCAGACCACACTGTGTCAGGTACATTAATATTATTATATGTTGAATGGTTTTCTTTGGTTGCAGTGCTTGTCTTCACAGAGTTGAAGCTGATAAGTCAGTTGTGATCACTACAGCTTTTGATGCATGAACCAGATTAATTTTGTTCACTCAGACTGCATTTGTTTCTAAACAACCTCGTTGAATAAGATCTCCTGCTTTTTTGGAGCGATTGGCTAATTAACATTTTTAAATCACATTGTGTTTATGTAAAAACATTTCAGGTTGAAATTAAAATTTTCAGCTTGCATTTTCAGATATTTAAATTTAGATATATTTAACAATATAGAACATACCACCTTTTTTTCTTCAATCTATCCACTTTACATGTGATCAGATCATGTGACTGACACATGTTTCTTGTTGCCCAACATCAAGCAGGAAACTTTTGAACGACTAAATTTTTAGTTGAGAAACAGTATGGAGATAATAGTCTCCACATAACTATAAGGCTTAACACTTGGTGGCATATACCTTGTTTGCAATAACTGCATGTACTGTAATTGATGACCCACTGACTGCACTGTACATGCATGTTAATGGAAATCAGGTCACAGTGGCACAAAAATTTGTCATGAAACACTAAATATCCCAAACTACATTCTGGCCTTTAAATGCTTACCACCTTCCCCTTTCCAGCGTATTAAGAGATTGAGAGAACGTAGCTGGCCAAAAGTCTCAGTTTTGGTCAGATCATACACAGCATAAGTCCTGCGATCCCCCAGAATTACAGCCGTGTCGAAGATAGATGTGGCTGGAGTCAGGTCAAACAGCTCACCCTATTGGAAATATAAAAGCAAACAACAAAAAAGGGGCAAGGAGAGAGTAAGAGAGAGAGAAATTATGCTGTTAACCACAGGCACAGGAACAAAATTACAACAGGCCCTTACACCAAAATGCACCTTTATTTATGCCTGTCATTGTCATCTTTTTGCTCATGTGCATTATTCATTACTAAAAACAATCCACGTCTCGTAGTTAGTATAGCATCAGGTAGATTGCATCTTTTTGTAATTTTATATTACAGAAAGTATTAAAATTAGCTCACTGTTGCAACAGGCAACAATAATAGTCTTTAAATGCAGAAACAATTTTCTTGCAGGTCAAGCACATCTTAGGTAGCATTCCAGGAGAGACTGCAGTATCTCCACGCTGCAAATGCTGCTTACCACCTACATGCGAGCCAAGATGCCATTTTTAAAGCCAGAGGGAGGGCCTTTACTCCAGCTGGCCTGGCTTGGGGTTTATTAAAGTGTCTCCTGTTTGGGAGTGGAATTCCCTCAAGAGAATATGGGAGCAAACATCTCTGTTTTTTAAGGCTTGCTTTTGACTCTTAACCTCTTCAGACTACAGAGTGCTTATCTACTTTTTACTTTTAAATTCTTAAATGATGGGATCAGCCAAATGACAGAAAAACACGGTCAAGAAGAGTAACTTGCCCAACCAGGTGACATTCATCTGATAGTGATAGGTACAGAAATTGAAGAGTTGGCACCGTCACTGCAATTAAATTTCTTAGCAACGGCATTAGATGTGATGTGTATAGAATGTAATCTGGGATGGTTTTGACCATGGGCTCCTTAAGGAATTTCTTCAGGTCTGGCCTGATAATATGCTAATACATGTTAAGGAGAAGAACATTTTCCCTCAATTGCTGATTACTCTACAGCTTGTCAGCGAGTGAGCAGGTCTTCCTCGGCCCTGTCATAAGCCTACTAAAGACTACTTCCACGACTGGAGACGAAAATAATGTAACACTACAAACCAGAAAAAGAAAAAACAATAAATCCTAAACAGCATTTTAGATGGAGAAAAATGAAAAATTGCCACTTGACATCCAACCTGTTGTGTGGCAATATAAGGAGTTATGGACCCTAATTTAATGGTGCTAGTTGTTAGGCCAACCTGACAAAAAGTGGTCTAAGTAAGGAGCATAAGACCTGAATGACTGTGTGTGTGTCTTGTGACTGACATTTACCCATAAAGGAGTCTTCTACATAACTAAATTAATTAGTTAAAAGGGAACTACAAATAATTCCTGCCCAGCATTTTTTTTTAAAGGGTTGGGCAATATGACACAGATGATCGTAAAGACATGTTTAAACACATACAGAAGTTTGAACTGTTGAGTTTTTCTAACATGTTGAAACAGATAAAATGCAGAGCAGCACCATATTTAAATCTCACCGACTATTGCCAACCACGACACTAGAATAATTCTAACATTTCCTTTTAGAAGAAACCATGTTATTTAGTTTTTTCCTTAGCAAAGAATATAAATATTTCATGCAATTCCAACTCCACCATTTAAACCTATCATTAGAACAACTTGTGCTGAATTTACATCCTATATCATTTGTCAAGGCAGAACTTTATTTTGAACAGACATGTCTACAAAGTTATGAAAGTTTAAAGGAGCAGAGCTCTCACCACGTTTATGTGAAGTGGAAAAAATGAACAGCAGTGTAATCAAAAATTAATGTGGGTTCATGTGTAATTTTCCATGGCTCCAAATTGCTTTGAGAAACGGTTGTATAATACAGCGTGTGCTTTAATTAATTTCACTAGTTCTTAAGCTGTTCTGTTTTCCAAAAGGATAAAATAATAATAATAATAATAATCCAGTCTGTCCTGACTACACCGTGGCAGAAGTTTAAAATTTTAAACAGAAGGTTTGTCAGAGGAGGAAGGATTCTGCCTACATTTGAACACTGCATACTTTAAAACACTGCCAAAAGCTAGAACATTACCTCGGGGTTGTCTGTGACATCCACATAGATTTTGCTAGAAGACGCTAGAGGGCAAGCCTCAGTCAGAGTGCGAGAGAACATCTTAAAAAGGGACCAGTCTGTTTAAAAAAAAATAATAATAATAATAATTGTATATGTACAAGTTATGCTTATGTTATATTCAGTCATTTTACCTCATGTGTAAATGTATGGTGGAAAAAGAAAGAAAGTTACCCTTACCCTTTTTGCCCTGGCCAGAGGTGTAGAGATCAAACACCACACCGAGAGTCTGTCTCAATTCCCATGCTCTGCCTGAACACTGCCGATCCTGAATAAAGCGTTTTATAATTGAGCTACTTTAGGAAATCAGGCAACAGCTAGTCACAGAACCTCACTTAAAACTCATGATTGAGAATTTTACAATGTAGTCTAATGAATTGAAAACCTAAACAACTCAACATTTTAATATACACAGCCCCCTACACAAACACAATCATGGACATTAGGAATTCAGAATATACCAATCATGAATGGAAGCAAAATTTCCCTTGTGGAAACACATGGGGCAGTTCTTTCACAATTTAATTCCAAAAGTGAAACTCTCATATATTCTAGATTCACTACATGTAAAAATAAGTATTTTAAGCCTTGGTTGTTATTAATTTGATAATTACAGCTTATGAAAAAAAAAATCCATTATGTAAAAATAAAATAATAATAAAAATAATAAAATTAAAGTAGTATTGGGTCCACCCTTTTATCGACTCCAAACTAGGTTTTAGAATACTTCTTTCTTTTGTTTACTGACAAGATTTATAGAAATACCGTTTTCCTTTTCCAGCTAAAAAAAAAAAAAAGAATAAAGAAAGGCTTGAAATATTGTGCTTGGCGTGTAAGGAATTTAGAATATACTGTATTACTTACATTTTTTGAGTGTAATTGTGTAAAAAAAAAAATCCCACAAATTTTTGTAGGTGCACTAAATATTTATTCCAACATAAAAGAAAAACAATCTTAATTGTTAACATGGCAAAAAAAAATAAAAAATGCTCCAACTGAACTGAATGCTTCAACTAAGGTGTCTACATGATCAATTTTTATTCTAATTGTGATTTTATTGTTTGTGAAATATTATGGTCGAAGTAAATGCACCTTATGTCACAAAAGTTGTAATACAGAAATATGGATATTGATTCCTAATGTGCAACAAGCCACCTTAAAAGAGTGGTTTTGTTACAGTGCTATACAGTACAGTATGTAGTTATACATTAGTGATACATCTAAATGCTATAAATGCATTAAATGCAATGAATAAGAAAGTTTGTCCAAACTTCTGACTGGTGTGTGTGTGTGTGTGTGTGTGTGTGTATGTATGGATGTATATATATATATATATATATATATATATATATATATATTTATACACACACACACACACACACACACACACACAGTTAGATAGATAGATAGATAGATAGATAGATAGATAGATAGATAAAACAATAAAACTATAAACAAAATTGCATTTGAAGATTAAGGAGAACATACCTTACAGATGGGTCTGATATGCACAGCCTCTGAGTGGAAACTGCTATGGAAAAGCTTCTCTGACTTCAACAGTACCGCTAGACCAGCCTGCACACAAAAGAGAAGCCCAATTTAATTTCCCTGCCATAAATCAAGTAAAACGTTCATTTATTTCTTCCTTGGTGAGAAAAACCTTTTTTTGAACCTTGAATTTTCTGAGTGAAAATATCATGAATTGCAGATGTCCCTGCCTAGATAGCACTGGTGAGATAATACACATTTTTTTTTGCAATTATATTCAGCAAAAACAGAAAAATCTACTAGTAAACACTATATTTCCAAAAGTATATGGCTCTCTAACCAGCAAACCCACGGTATATGTGCTTGTTTAACAGGTCATACCACAACTACAGACATCAAAAGTACATCCGTCACTTCTTTGCTACTTATAAAAACCCCTTTTCTCCTACTTACCTTTCCTGCTTGTTTTAAGTTAGGTCAAACACTGATTTTGCACAAGAAGGGTTGGAGAGCATTTAGTGTTCTAGTTCATCTGTGTTTCACAGTATGTCAGAACTCCAGTCACTGGATTTCATTTACATCAACCTTGGTAAACCATTGCTTTATAGACCATACATCTGTACAGGGGCACTGTCATGCCCAAACAGGTCTAGGTTCACCCCATTAGTTTGTAAGGCTACATTCTAAAAAGACATTCTAAACAAAGTGCTTCTAACTTTGTGGCAACATTTTGGGGAAGACTTTTGGATATGTAAACATATAATGCATCCAATAAGCATAAATGAAATATAGATGAGTGACAAGTGTTATACAATCTTTTATAGAGCTTCATCTACTGGATTGGATCAGCTGTACTAATAACTAGAAAAGAAATATCAATCACCTTGGAGCCACAAGGAAGAAGCTTCTTCCAAGGGGTCAAATTCTCCGTACAGACAATTTCCCTCGGCAGTGTGGCATAACGAAGGAAACGATGATCAGTCACTGCCCAAAAAAGAATTAATTTACAGATTTGAACAACAGCGAATATTTTGCTTTAAAATGACTGAAAGGCATCCTCATACCGTTTCCTAGTCCTAGGGGTTTAAAAGAGGCTGTAGGTTCTACCGTGTTGGTTGAGTCAATGAAATTTAAAGAAGCACAGAAGATGCCTGACAAAACATTGGTGAGCTCTTTCCATTTCTCATCAACACTGGAAAGCCAAAAAGAGCATATTTTCAGTCAACACAAATTTAGCAAACATTTGTACAATTATATATTCACATTTATCCAGAAAATTTCTATACAAAGAAAACAAAAAACAAATCAAAACAATATTTAAACCTTATTCACCTTCTTACCAGAATAATTCCTTAGAACTCATAAATGAGCTCGCGCTATAAACTAAATAGTCACAACATTTCTAAACCTGCACAAGTTGATTCATACACATTCCTGTTTCATACAAACTTCCATAATTTCTTTTGTGTGAAACTGCTTTGCAACAGAGACGGTTTCTACATTGATATTAAACTAGCAATAATTGTAATAATGCTGTAAAACTGAAACCATTCAACTTTATTTAAAATGTTCATTATACAGTACATACTCCAGCACTGTGTCGTGGAACCAAACCCAGAGCTCGGCCCCAGGAGGAGCGGGAATGAATGGCTGCCCCCACTGCATGGTCCTCCAGTAGCCCTGCGTGAAGGAGATGTGCAGCTCTCTTACTGCGAATTTAGACAGCACCTGACCCAGGGACTTTGGGAAGAGACGGTAATGGGACACTAGAAGTTTGGAACAAAAAAATACAGGAAACCCTTTAATTTATAAGGTTATCACTTATGGACATATACAGATTATGTGCACATTCAGTATTACATTTGTCTGGGGTTGCATGCATGTGTAAAAATAGGACAATAAGACAGTTGCACTTATGTCACTGAAAAAATTACTCTTTATGATAAAGGTTAATGATAAAAAGACTGTTATAAAGCAAAAAGTCTGTGTGCAAACCCAACCTTTCTGTCCTTCTTGTACAAAATCTGTGTCCAACTGTGTGCGAAACTGGAAGTTCGCATAGATGTCTCCTGAATGAAGGGGTCGAATCACCAGCTCCTCCTGAAAGTGGTCTTTAGCGGGAGGTTTTGTGAAACTTTTTCTATCTCCAGGGGCATCATTTATTCCAGAGACAGCCTCGCTGTCTCCAAGTGCCTCATTTACCCCAGAGTCTGTCGCCTGCCACTGCTGTGTGTCAGCCTGGACCTCCTCGGTGCTGCTTTCTTCAGCGTGCTGAGTCTCACTGGGTCTCGCCGCTTCTAACGTGATTTCCTTCTCGTTTAAATTTTCAACACTGTCACATTTACAAGTGAAGATTAGACTGGCAAAAATCAAAATAAACATTGCAGTCCAATCCCACTTGAGCGCCGCCATTGTCGCGCGAGGGTGGATTTCCTTCAGGAACACTTCCGTATTCCGTCATCTGAGCTGACCAATCAGAGGAGAGCGTCTTTATCCGTTCACTCCGGCGCAATTCTGCGCAAAACGTTCTCATCTACTGTAGTTCCGTGTTTGTCCTGCAGGGGGCCTTAGAACTACGAATATTACATTAGGAATATAAATAAAGCCGGCATGCCTTGTGTAGAAAAAATGCTTAATTTAAAGTAAAATCATTAAAATACTTCTGTGAGTTTCTTAGTATCTTGCATGTCTTCTTTATGTGTTATTTGTGGTGTCCACATCAGCCGGCATCGACTCCACAAGTTTGTGCTCATGATCCATTGTGCTCAAATCCATCATTGTCGTCTGAGCACATGCTTCAGTACAAAACATTATGCATGTGGCAAACCCAAGCTTTTGTACTAAGTAGTTAATAAGGTCAATATTATTACATTACATAATATAAAACAATGCAGAATGTTGAATATTAAATACTCAAAACATAAAATTTTTCCTTCCTTACATAAAAAAACCTTCTGTTTATATCTATCCACAAAGGAACATCTGTAGTCCAGCTAGGGACCGTTAAGGCCAATTGTGACCATTGTATTTATTTCCATTGTTATGACCGAGGTAGGACCCCCAGTCAACAGTCAAAAATGCATTCACACATTACAGCAATTTGGGAATGCTTATTAGCCTAATCTGCATGGCTTCGGACTTTGAGAGAAAACCGGAGCCCCCTGAGGAAACCCACCAAGCATGGGGAGAACGAGCAATTCCATGCACACAGATTTAACATGGGAATCAAACCCAGACACTCAAGCCACTGTGAGTCATATACATTAAAGATGGGGGGGAATCACATATTGTATGGCAATTCATATATTATATCACAGTAAGTCCAAAACTCTTTTTTTTATTTATATAAAATATATATTATAATAATATATTATATTATTACAATATTATATTATATATTATATATTATATTATAATTAAGGCAGTAAAATGCTGCCAGTATATAATCCTACAGATGGGGTGCTCTAAACTTTTCAGGCATTGGCAGGCAGCATAGCATCCAGTGTGGTGGGAGCAAACTATTTGCAAAGTTTGTTTAGAATTGTAACAAAATCTAAATAAACAAATTAACACAGAATCAAATTGTGATTCTAAGAGATTCGCAATAGGGATCGAATTGGCACCTAGTATAATATATTGTATCGGCTGGTCCTTGGTGATCTGTTTATTTATTTGCTTGTTTGTTTAATCATTTTAAATGTTTAGGACTTTTCCTTTTTGTCAGCACTAAATTAGTATAGGGTAGGAATATGCAGTAACAAAAAAAAAGGTTGAAACAGCAGCATATTCCCTTCGTTTTATAACTCTGTCTGTCCATCGTTTAACTATGGATACAATAAAATATGAATATTTAATAAGCGATGTGCAACACTGTAGCTACTTGTCTTTTCATCATGTCATCATGCCCAGCTGTAACCCAAGCCCCTTGCTGCAGTGTCACCCTGCTACCACTGGGATGATGTAGGACTATTTCAATTGTGCACGTACGGCCTGTGACATTTAAATAAATTCCTCCATTAATAATGGCCTATAAAAATATCCTAATATACCACAGACTCTCTATATAGCCCTGCTCTCTGTATTGGACTCATACAACAATAGCATCTCGTGAAAATCCGCGCGCTCTCCCTCCTTAATCTACAGGAGCGCGTTCTCTCTCTCTCTCTCTCTTTCTCTCTCTCTCTCATGCACACACACACACACACACGCACACACTGCCTGCGCTTCCAGCACAAGCATGCTCGCCGGATGCTTGGACCGAACCTCGTCGCCTTCACCTTCTCTGTGAGCTGACCTTGACTGCCTCGTACACCAATTCCACACATTTTTTTTTCTTCTAAAATCTCCAATTCCTGCGCTGTACCGCGTCCTCCATGGCTTCCTCAGACGACAAATGCATGCTGCACAGAGGCAGGTCTCAAAGTGACCCGAACATCCTCAGCGAGTCGGGCATCGATTCCACACACAGTGCAGGTGAGCTAATGCGATTTATTATTGTGTTCGGATGCCATTAGCACGAGCGCCGAGAGCGAATCGCGTTTCAGTTTCCTGCGCGCGTGCTGGACTCTAACCGGCGTTAAACAGGCTTTCACTTAAGCGGTGCTGATGTTGCGAAACGGAAAGCGCGAGGACACTGAAAGAGGCTAAATTAAATCACCCGGCGGATTCTCAAGCTTATGCTTTGCGGAAAAAAAAACACACAAATCAATGCACATCTGATAATCATGCACTATAATAATATGATCGTGGTATGAGTGTCACTCTCTCGGTCCATGATGAAGCAGACAGAACGGGTTGTGTTGCTTTGTATTTTCAGTGGAGAGAGAGAGAGAGAGAGGCATATCCTTTGTCTTTCTATAGTGCCACAGGCTACCATCTATCCCAATATAAGATCATGTTTGTTCAGTAAATACAGCATAATGGTTAGATTTTAAGCTGCAGGAATGACTGGGGATCTGATGTCTGATGCTATTTGTTATCACTTGCCTACTGCGCATTGTTGCCTCTATAAGGATGGAAGAGGAGTAAGTCAGGATGAGGGTGAGGATGGGTGGAAATTGGGCTTCACTCATCGGAGAGCACTTTTTTGACATACTGTAGATCATGTCCACATGATGCTATCCCTGTCATTTTTTAACCATACCATGATAAGCAATCCAGGTCATGTACTGTACAGTAAGTATGTCTTATTTGCTTATATCTTGGCATAAATTTCCTTAATGAAGATTTAGTAATATGGACCCTTGCTTCCTTCCCTAAAAGCAGGGAAATATATGTGGATAACTAGCAGCAGCAGCAGCAACAGTAGTTATTAATTTCTATATGTACATTTCTTCTAATACCTTTTGCAAAATTATATTCCTAACTCAAATACTCACATTATTAAATATAAGTCATGCCATCCATTTAAACAGTTTTATTCTGGTTGTGACCTCAGTGGTAATGAAGCAAGGCCCTCTTGTTCTGGCACACTTGACACTCAGCAGGTGTCCAGCACAAAGACACAATTGTAATGCATCCCAGTTTGTTAGTCTGAGTATGTAGGCATGCACAGTCTCTTCCCCTGGTCTTGATAAATATGGCTTATTACAGCGTGTGACCAATAGAGGAGTCATGGTTTGGTAGCACTGGGTTTTCTCATTGATTATGTAGTTCACATCTGTCATACCAGTAAAAATGCAGTGAACAAAATTACGCCGAAAAGTAATATTGTTAAATGATCTGGCAAGCAAACTTAGCTTTAATGTCACCCCATGTGAAAGACAGCTTCATATATGTCATGCATGACCGTTTTCACGGGTGTGCGTGACTCATAGAAAGCTGTTTAATCTGTGCTATTCTTGGGAAATTATGATTAACACCTAAAACTTCTGTGCAATGTGCTATTCTCTTCTCTGTCTAGGAAGGTACTCTTCATTTCCTTAAAATTATACATTTGATAATGTGTGGTTCATAGAAATTATAATTAATTAAAAGTGCTAGAAAAAAAAACAGAGTCCAGAAGTGATTAGAAAGAAGCTGAGAAAAGAGAGTAATGGAGTGAGTCTTCTGAGATTTGATAATGACTCTTGGTTGTCATTGACTTATGCTAGTATAAGGTAATGATGGTAATGCATCAGTTTCTCTCTGGACTAAGTGATAATTAAATAACCAGTTTAAACTTCATGTATCAAACTCTCTTATGCACTTTATGTGTGTGCTAAAGACTTTCCATTAGAGGAATGTTTTCAATTCAATTCAATTTTATTTTTATTGCACTTTTAACAACAATCATTGTTGCAAAGCAGCTTTACAGAATAAAAATATGGAAATGAGTTTTAAAAAATGTAATAATATAGTTACAATTATCAGTTTGTCCCTGATGAGCAAGCCAAGGGCGACGATGGCAAGGAACTCCCCGTGGTGGCAATAGAAAGCAACCTTGAGAGGAACCAGACTTAATAGGGAACACATTCTCATTCAAATGATATCAGATTGCAGGGACTGATTTGCATTAATAAAGTTAATAAAGTTTACAGTGGTTGCTGTTATCAATACAGTGTTCTTTCTCCGGTGGGAGCTCTTGATGTAGGTAAAATCTCTTAATGAGTATAACAGTATGAACCATCTCATACTGCATCATGCTGTCAGGCAAAACCGTTTGTTCTCATTTCCAGTTTTATGTCAAACATTCATCATGGCTCTTGTTCTAGACACTGCCGATAGGTTCTCTGATTTTGAATATATACAGGTAATATCTTGAGCATAAATAATAGAATCATTTTAAGTTTGAAGACCTCACAGTTATTATTTTTAGTCTGGATTCTCTCATTAAAGTGCCTTCGGTTCGGTTCACAGAGAACCTTCTGCTATATTCCTGGGCGTTTTGCCTATATTAAAGAAAGCAGATGAAACTATTTGCAGGAAAAGGTAGACCGAATGACAGACACGACAGGTGAAAAATGTCAGAGAGCAAGGTGTCAGAATGAACAGCACAGCGCATGTAGGAGGACTTCTGGGCTGCTGCCAGCAAATCCCTTAAAATAGAGGATTTTTGTTTTCTTCAGCTTTAACACAGATCGAGTCTGATATGGAATGTGACTAAACGCTGTCCACACAAAATTTGAGTGAAATTTGTAACATTATTTCACAGATTACAATAAGCGATGGCCTTAGAATTACAGCAATATACAGTTTAATACTTATGATTAGGATACTCACCTGTTCATAAAAGCAGTACAGTTTACTATGTGACATCACTAAATACTACTTAATAAAAGAGAAGCTTCTTGGGCAATATTTATGTGGTGCTAATTATGGTGCTAAGCTTCATAAAACGCTGTATGGCAAAAGAACATCATAAAATTGAGGCTTTCCTGACATGCTCCTGTGTGTACACCTTTTTAATGACTGCTCATAGAAATATTTGTCTTTTGAGACTAAATGTAATGTAGGGTTGTCACTGGGGCTTGTGTCCCTGAGTGCTGGACAGAAATGTATCATGGACACTCATCTCCTAGGGGTGGGCTATGACTCATCATTTGCTTCTAAAACTGCTTGAAAGAGAGAGCTGGTTCGGTATGGCAAGGTGCTGCATAATGTTTGATAGAATGTTTGGTTCAAAGGTCTGCATTCAGTCAGATTAATAATCGATCACTTTTTCTCTATTGATCAGCAGTTTATGTCTATTTTTTTTATTTTTTACACTCTGCAGAACTTCGTTTATGGAATAAAAAAGGTTGCTTTTTCACTAGACTGGGTCATACAGCATATAATCATAGATCTTGGTGTTTTCTGTATAGCCCCCACTCCTCCTCCAGATTTATAAAGTGTCATTGTGGAAATTTCAGTCAACCTGTTTTATAGGATCATGGCTTCATAGTGAACTGAGGATGCTGAGCTGTGAAAGATGAGATCATAGATTCACCATGGTCAGCAGGTGTCATGATGTAACTTGCACCCTAATATAGCAGACACAATGCAATATTGATGGTAACACAACAAAAATATCTGAATTTCTCAGGAGGTATGCTTTATCTAATCATGGGGTGGTGCCATTAACTAATATAAGTAAATATTTATGGCCTTTAGCAGGAAACAGTCTTGAAATGCACCCAAGATACCAATCGGTGGATAAGTCTGGCAACACAATTCTGCATGAGGTCTATATAAAACCAAGACACAAAACTTTCAAATCATAAACAAAAGGATTTATATAAATATGTATAATGTTTAAGTCTTGATTTATTATATAGCTACTTTAAATATGATTTTTTCCTATGACTAGTATAATTTATTCAGAAATTGCAGGAAAAAAATAACAATAAAATTAAGAATGTATACATTAACCAACCAATGCTTAGCATTTTAATTAAGCTTTTGTTTCTATGTTTATTTTTTTTATATATTATATAATTTAGCATCTTGAACTTTCCAAGCTAGGTCTCCCATTCATATTTTGTTTATATATGCACAATTGATGCAGAGTATAGTCTAATATACAGTAGTCCTTCCTTTTCCGTCTCTTTTCAGGTGTGAAAACAGAACAAATCAACAAGCTCAGCAGCTTCCCTGGAGATGTAGCAGGGTAAAGATTAAGTGTTTGAAAGTGTGTCTTTTTCTGCTGTGTATGAGAGAGGATACAAGGCAGTAGTCGTATATAGCGAGATGGCATCGCCTCTGATTCAGGTTTCTGAGTACTAGGGATCCTCTCCTCAGCTGCCACTAAAAATCAGGTTATCCAGGAAGGCTGATTTTTTTATAGACCTGCTATTTGAGTAGTATTTTTTTTTTATTGACTGAAACATTGAAACTCTTTATGTTCTTTAAACAAGTTCTATATTATATGCTGTGTATCATATACATTAATTATAAATGACAGACCAAAAAAACTGAAACTGAAAAGAAACAGTCTTTTTTCTTATTCTTATACAAAGATTACTAGATTCTTGGATAAACATAGATGAAAATGATGGAGTGGGCTCCCGAGTGCCCCAGCGGGAAAGTTCCAAAACCCAGTGAGACCAGAAGTCCAAGAGTGCAAAGTTGGTGGTGCTCTCTAGGTGGGAGGAACGGGATTACTCATTCTCCTATTAATCAGAGTGACACTAACCCAATATGAGGATCTGCAAGCTCATGTACGAAGAAGAAGCCTGTTAGCACGTTCATGTATCTTAGAGGAAGCACATGTAACATGTAACATGTGAAGTTTCCATATTCCCTCCTGTGTTTGGTGGTTTTCCTCTGGGTACCCCGATTTCCTCCAAAAGACATGGCAGGTAGGCTAATTGGCATTTTCAAATTGCCTGTGGTGTGCTAGTCTATGTGCGCTTGTACCCTGCGATGGATTGGTAACTTGTCCGGGGTGTACCTTTCCTTGTGCCCCAAGTCACCTGGGATAGGCTCCAGGGCTCCCATGACAATGTGCAGAATAAGCTGTATAGAGAATGAGTGAGAGTAAGTAAGTGATACTGTACTGTATATACAAACTTATGTAAATATAATTAGATTGCTGATTATAACTATTTATTTTAAAATCTGCTGATTTTTATTTTACAGTAGCTGCAAATGTAACCAATAAAACACAGTGATTTAAGGTATAATGTGGCATGGCTGTATGTAACGCATTTTATAATAACACACCCAAGCATTATAGATGTAAGGATGTTTTTGTCTACTTACAGTAATATTTGGATCTGGTTAACATGCTTTATATTTCATGGGCTGTAATTACATTTAGCATTATACTAGGAGATGTCCCTTTGAGCTTGCAAATTGCAAACTACCCTGGCAGGAGCTTCTTGTATGTCTGAGCAGGTTATGCCTTTGAGAATTTGTTTTGGCATTTTACACCATGCACTGAGATAAAAGGCTTTAAAAATATTGAATCAGTTAACTGTTATTAAAAGAACTAAACAACTTGATACCCAGCAGACTGCTGGGAGAATCCTATGAGTCATCGGTTTATGTGATTTGGTAAAACACAGTCGCTCAGTGGTGCAATTTGTGATTCAGTGGACTCACCATGCTTACAGCAAAAAATATTCACGTCATGTCAAGTTTGAGAAATAGTCCTGTTTATATATAGAAATGTGCAATATGAAATCTTAATTGTTACCTTCCACAAGTACTACAATGACAAAAAGTGTGAGGCAAAGTCTTTATTAGGTGTTGCATAGTGGGTCAGGGGTAGCTTAGTGGTTAAGGCATTGGATGGTTTGGGAAGTCCCAGGTTTAAACCCCACAACCAAGTTGCCACTATTGGGTCCTTGAGCAAGGTTTTTAACCGTCAACTGCTCAGATGTATGATGAGATAGAAATGTAAGTCGCTCTGGATAAGGCTCTGCTTACACTTCTGAATAATCATGTAAAATCTTCATAGAGCTTCTGTCATGGCTGATCAGTGATCAGTGGTGACCTTCACAAGATGCATTGCTGTAGTGCTTTGCATCCAGTCACAATAGGGCTAATATTGACTGGAGGTGAAGGATGTGATTAAGCTCTTTTTTCCAAATATAGAATGTTCCGGAAATGGCATTGTCTGTTCACTGGGCTGATTCATAACAGTTCATAGTCGTCAACATTAGGAGGGTTCTGCTGTGTGGTAATGATTCAGTAGATGGTGAAATCACCCGCTGAGGCACTGTGTGTGTTAAACTGTAAGAGCATCACTGTGACGCAGCCTAAAGAGAATAGGATGGAGCTTGAGCTTAAGAGAGACAGAGACAGAATGAGAGAGAGGAAGGGTGGGGGGTAAGGAATGAAGAGGGGGAAGGGAGGCAAAAAGGAACAATGAGGAGAGACAGTCTGGTTGAAATTACTTTTAAGTTACCCATAAGCAGTCTGTATGGAAAGCATAAGGATGTACAGTGAAAACAGTGAACACAATTCTAAATATACTTCTGTTTAACCCCTGGTGTGTTGTATTTGACATGTTCAGCAGCTTAGCCAGATAAAACTACCCTAAGGGTTTATGCTGTATCATGTTCTATCATTACGTTAAAATACATACTTTGCCAGTTGTAATGGTTTGTGTTGCCTATGTGTATAAACTGCATAAAAGGCTATGACTTGCTTTATTTATTTTTGTAGTGAATGAACCACTGAGTGTAATACTTACAGGCTGTTCATTCATCCGAACACCTACACAGACACAAATTTAAAGTACAACCCACTCAAAAGCATTCTAGTATTTCTAGTTCCCTTGTAGTAGCATTGAATGAAGTGAGCAAAAAGAAGCTTGTCCTGTACATCATTAATGTGTGTTTCAGCACCATAGAGAGCACCTCAGGCAACCAGGTTACTAACAAAAATATTCACAGACAATCTCACATAGTGTATAATACATTTTGCACACACTCGAAAAAGAAAAGAGGCTCTTCATGTGTTCCTTTTGCAGGTACTTAAAAAGGTTCTATGAAGAGCACTTCAACTGAGTGTTACAGTAACTCATTAAAAAGTGGTACAAGAAGAACTTTTTTTGGACTAAGCACCTTTAATCCAAAGAAAAATGAAAATATAGTCGTGATAGATCTCTAACAATGACCATTAGAAGGCAGTGGGTTATGAAGCATTGAGTTTACTGTGGCTGGAAACTGATTGTATTAACTTCTGTTTCTGTAATTTGGTTATGTTACTTATGCAAAAGCAGATCATTTACCTCAAATGAACCCCCGGCATTAGATTTCCGAGAAACACTTGAGTGAATTCAACAAATAAGATTTTACATTGTATGTGTTTTTAGGATTGCTCTGATTCAATTAAGAGGAAATGACAATAGGGTTTTCTATATGAGCGCTCACCCACCTGATTTTCTTAAAGAAATTATTCTGCTGCTAGCTATAGAGCTGAAGTTTAAATATATCCAGGTTAAATATACTCAGTCTCAGTCTTTCACAACCCCACACATTTCATGTTATGGTAGATTCCATGTTTTCCATGGATTGTCACCCTGTACAGGGTGTACCTCGCCTTGTGCCCAAAGTTTCCTGGTATGGCTCCAGGCCATCTGTGACCCTCAATACAGGATAAAGCGGTATAGACGAATGAGTAAGTGAGTACATTTCATGTGTTAGGCTATTTAGGGAATCTTAGATCTATTAGAGATCATTTAAAAATAATAGCTCTTAGACAGTTTTTTTTAAACTAGTTTTTATATATTATAATAGAGTTTTAGTGGGACAGATTTTTACATACACATAACTAGTATTTGGTAGCATTGACTTTTACTTGTTCAATAGCTTAGGATAGCCAAATGCTTGGAGTAGGGTTCAACAAGCATCCTGTACTACTTTGCTACAATTTTTGTCCATTGCTCTTTATAGAAGTGGTTTAACTCATTCAGGTGTGTGGGCCTCCAGATATGCACTAAGGGGCACCAATAGGTATGGAAATCATCAAGGAGACCCCATCATAAAATTGAAGATGATTTTGTAGTCAGTGTGGCAATACATGAATTGCCACACAAAGTTGCTTTTTTCTGGAAAACAACCTCACAACATGATGCAACATAATGCTTCACAGTTGGGATGGTGTTCAGCAGATTAAAAGCCTCGTCCTTTCTCCTCCAAACACAGTGCTGATAATCATTATGAACAAACAGTTTGATTTGTTTAAATATTTATCCTGGCATCATTTATAAAACTACAGTCTGTTTGTCTTTCTTTGATGATCTCTCTTCTTCCATGAATGATAGCTTTTTAGGACATGGTGATATAGGGCACTCTTATACCTGATCCACTGATGCCTTTATCTCGTTCACTAGTTTCTTTGTTTTTTTTCTTGGGATTGAGTGAATCTTTTGGACTTTTGAAAGTTTATTAATCTAAACTGTACAGTATAAAGACATATAAAAATTAATATGCGTCCATCACTGTGCATGTATGTGTCCATTATATGTTACTGGATACATAAGCAAATATAAAGAAAATATAATACTTGAAGTTCATTATTGGAAAAAACAAACAATAGAATTGAGGGTTAAAAGTTAATAATAATAATTAACAATAATAGTAATAAAAAAACATAAAACCATCCAATGATAATGATATTAATGATATCGATAATAATAATAATAATAATAATAATAATTTGTGTTCCTTCTGCACAGTATGTAACCTTTACATTTAAAATGCATTCATTTTCTTTATTTATATCATTTACCATGTTTAAGCTGTTTACTGTATCCAGATGTTTCCTACTGGTCCAAGCTCTTGGTGTGTCTGGTTTATAGGTAAAGACAAAATTAACAGATGTTGTGAGAACATTTACTGTGACTCTACCTGAATCTTTGAATGTTTAGTTCAATAGTGAGGTAAATTGCCCACTGCAAACAAAAGGGAAAGGAAGAAACAGTGTCAGTCCCTGCATTGCTGCTTCTTACATGGCAGATAAAGCTTCCTATTTACAGATGTTCACAAATGTTGTGACTCTCAGGAAATCCTGACAGTTCCAAACTTTTATAGATATCAAGTCCATAGTATTTATATTAAGCAACAGTGTAGAACCCACTTTTAAAGTTTGGATACAGGATCCTCTCACATTATCAAAAAGTGTGCTAAAGATAACATTGCAGTTTCAGTGCCGGTATGAATAGGCAGGTTTACCATTTACAAAGTGTGCTGTTTATTCATTTATTTATTTTTTTTACCAGTTTCTGCATAACATTCTTTGTCTTGTTTGATCATTGCTGTTTTGCTACTACAAATCGACACTGTGTAATGCCTTAGACCTATGTGCAAGTATAATCAAATACTCTTTTTTTTTTATTATGTGTTCCACTTGAAGACTTCATATGGATGCTATACCAGAGGCAGTTTTCTAAGGACAGATGGCAGCACAGTTGTTGAGCTTCGGGTTTAAATGACTGAATGAACAACAAGTTTTCAGTTTTGCTGAACTACAGTTCCAGTTAAGCTAAACATAGCATTCTAATATAAAAATAATTGACAAATAACCTTACCATAACATAGTAGACAACACAAAGCTGTTGGCATCTTCTCTGATGGACTGTCTGATGGACTAATATTAAACATGCATTGCAGTGTAAGATTTACAGTAAAAGCTTAGCTTGTCAGGTGAAAGCAATAGTGGAGACTGGAAATACATTTGTAACGGGTCATTCAATATTAAAAGCACATTTCATTATCGTGTTATTAGATATTCATAGCTTGAGGTTTTGATGCTTTCAGACCTGTTGACTGGGTCGGTACTAATGGAAGCTGTACAATTGCTATGATCCATCAATCAGGCCAAATAAGTGAGTGCTATTTTTATATACACTTGCCAGCTACTGTATTCTACTAGTGTTTCACTTATAGGGAACACCAGTACTGTACACCTGCTCATGTACACCTGTGGATGTTGTTGGTAATGTCACTGACTGTTGCAAAGCAAAGGCAAAATATAGGGATCGCTATCTGTGACCATTATGTGTAACACCTTTTTTTCTGTCCATAACCTTAGCCATAGCTCATCATAGCTTTTGGAATGTTCATGTCGTTACCTGTTGTTGTACTTGGCTGACTGTGGTTTCCCACTTTTTCTTTTTCTTTTTAGCTATGTACAATGCTTGGTCAATTGTTCCGATTAATACCCTTCTTTTCCCAATTGATTGATATGACCTGCTTTTCTCAGCTCCCTAGTCTTTATTTTGGTTTATTCCAATATGTTTAATCACTTAAAAAGCATAATATACCACCTTGTATACTCTTTTAATTTATCTTGTGGTGTTCAGGGCATATTCACAATTAAAGCATTGGCCCTCCATTTCCAACTTTTACAAGAAACTTTTTTTTTCCTTAAAAAAGGGGGGGGGGGGGAATCTTGGTGCTTATGGTTACAAGAGCACATGAGGAGTACTAGACAGTTATATGTCACCTTTTTTATAATTCAGATTTTTTTCTTTTGTTAAATTGGCACAGACATAAAGGTCACAGAAAGGCTGCTGTCTAGCCAGACTTTACCTCATAATCTCATACACAGTAAAGGTGGTCAATGCAGCACCAAGGGAGTGTCTATTAGGGCTCCAGCCAAATGCGAACTCTTGATGCAGCTCACTCAATACAGAAGCATTCTGAGACACAGTGCCAATGTGCTTGTATTCAGGTCAGCCTCTACTAACACTGTAATGCATTTTTAGCTGAGCAAACAAAAAGAGATGGCAATTCTGACTGTGATAGCCAAGACCACAATATTAAGCCATGCAGTCAGTAATGAATTGAATAAAGTCACTCTCTTTCATCTCTGGTGTGGCATTACAATAACAGCCTCTCAGCATTTGCGTAGTATGGCCTCAAAGGCTGAGAATGAATGAATAGATTACAGAGGCATCAAAGTATAGCCAAGCCAGCCAGGAGCTATTCTGTTATATAGGCTGTGCACTAATGACTTCTCAGTCTTGCAAATTCTTTATTCTGGTTTATTTTACATAGTGTCACTAACCTCTGCTTATTATATGTGATATGAGGTCATGTGTGCTTAGGAAATTCTGTATAAGTAGTAAAATAAAACTGTCAGAGGAGCATATTTCCAAAAAGTTTTTTTTTTTTTTTTTTTTGAGTTAAGTGAGTTGGACATTCATTAACACAGGGTATTTAAAAATCTTTATACTTAATCATTACCTACTTACAGTGGTAAGCACTACCTTCAGGGACGAGATTTTGATACGTGCCTCAGGTCTGTGTGCGTGTAGTTTTTATGTTCTCCTTGTGCTTGGTGGGTTGCCTCTGGGTGCTTCGGTTTCTTCCCACAGGCCAATATGCAGATATGGCTAACTGACGTTCCCAAATTACCCATGGGCAATAGTGTGTATAACACCAGATGTTTAAATACCAGAAGACTTTTGCTAGAAACAGTGTTACCCTCTTTTGACTCCAATCTCTTCATATAAGGACATGGCATTATCACATTGATTATTTGTATATCTAGTCTGAAGACATTGATTAAATTTACAGTTATCAGGTGACAATAAAGAGAAAACGTGAGAAGAAATTGCAACTTACACTACAGTACAGGTCTAACAAGGTTACATTTTCCTATGTATGAAGACTTTAAGGATAACTTGTAGTATAAATGATGTCTGTACATTAATCGTCCATCTTAAATATATACTTTTATACATTACTTAATACTCTTATACAACTTACTAATTAGTTAAAACCAACTTTCAAGAAAAAAATCTTTACAAAATCATATGAATACTACAAGCATGCAACAAACATTCTTTGTTCTGTCTATATTTCCAAATTTTTAGTACATGGTTACTCAGGGTGAAATAAATAGATATTCCTTGATAGAGGAAATTTGGATGCCTTTTTAAAACCAAAGTATTTTCATGATCCATTTTTGTGTATGATTTAGCTGTTAAGTGATTACAGGACGGCATGCACATCCAGGTTCAAGCCCCACCTCAGGTCTGTGTGTATGAAGTTTGCATGTTCTCCACATGTTTGATGGGTTTTCTCCCACAGACCAAATACATGCAGATTAGTTCAATTAGTGTTCCCAAATTAGTATGTGAGTGTGTGTAGTTTTCTGTGCTCTGGGATGGATTGGCACCCCACCCAGGGTGTACTCTGCCTCTTGCCTTAAGTCTTCTGTGATAGGCCCCAGTCCCCCCCCCACCCCCTGTGATTGTGTATATTGGATCAAGCGGTATAGACGCTGAGTGAGTGACTGAGTGTGTGTATGATTATCTCACATTTAACAGTACTGAATACATTCTGTACATTTGGAGCCACATTTTAAGGGGGCATTATTAAATTCTTTTACAACTTACACTCTTCAAGTCTACCAAGGTTTCATTATACTTTGTATATATACTATTGATTTTTTGTAGTGGAAAGTCCGCATGACCCCTAACTCTAGCATACATTAGGCACATGAGTGTTGCTGTAAATTTTAAATACCTGAATGTCAAGGCTGAATTAAGGATATTCTGTGAAGCAAAAAATTCCAGCTAATCTCCAGCTAAGAATGTTCCTTTGGTCAGAAAGTACCATTGTTTAAACGGGAAGTAACATGATAAATTTAAAATGCAGATTATTAAAAACGCATTGGTCCCTAACGAACATGTTCGATGTTTCTAAATACAACAGCTAGTGAGTGTATAATACACCCCATACCAGAGCAATGGTTGTCCTTTTCACAGATGGAAAATAGACACAGGGCTTACAAACCTTACAGGTTTTTTTTTTTTTTTTAGCAATTTAAAGTATTCCAGTGACTTGTCAGAGAGTATTTATTATTATATCTGGTATACTTGGTTCATGTGCTGACTGCACTGGTGTGATTAAAATGCTTTGCTCTGCTCTTTGTCATCACCTTCATGAATAAGCTGGTCTCCTGTGTATTTTTCTTGAATCACTGAAACATTGAAACACTCCCATGCTGGAATGGGTGTACCATTTTTAGTTGAACATTTTTTTTTAAGTTTTTTTTTTTTTTTTAAGCTTGTGATACAATTTAAGGAAAAAAAAAATATATATATAAGAAATAAAATAAAATGAAATGAAATACTGCATTAAACGCATATCATCTCGGCCGTACGGTTGTGACCCACCCATTTATTCTATTATGAAGGGTGGTGTGCTTGATTATATGTTTATTATGAATAGCTGGCTCGTGATTGGCTGTTTGTGATCTTCTGCGAGCACTTCCGTATAGCAACAGCCACCTTCCTCTTTGTAGCCCCGCCCCTCCCCCCATATCCCCCTGCTGTAGACTTTCACGTAGCAACAGCCCCTCTCGTGCAGCTCATTCCCGGGCTAGTTCCAAACTTGCACAGGGTTCTGTATCAAAAGGGGTGTCCAGGTTAGATTAGATTAAATTAGATCAGATAGAATATATGGATAGATAGAGTAGGAATAAGTGGTATATTACTAAAAACATTCAAATACATGCAGTTAAAAAATTAGCATAAAACATATTGCGCATTCCCCAAATTAGAGCGCTATACTGCACACTTAGCGTTCATCTGTTGCTTATTATTAACTAAGGGGAAGCTTGATGTAGCCTATGTCCAAATTAACACAGAATTGTCCAAAATGGTGTCCCGGTGCTTGTAAGTGGTCTGCACGATATAATAAGAAATGCAGCATGCGGTTTGGGACACAGGCTTTCTCTCCTGTCTCCGAGGGGCGTGCGCGTGCTGCACGCTCGGTTACGCGCAGAATTGGCGGCATCACGGCGAGCTGTGTGGGTTTGTAGGTCCTGACCCACTGGTCCAGTGTTTTATGTTTTTTGGACAGACATAAACCTCCGTCTAGCTGTAGAGCCAGGTCGAGAAGACGTCCATACCGAGCACAGAGAACAGAGGAGCTCTCCTGAATCACTCTCTTTCTCTCTCTCTCACACACACAAACACACACTCACTGACGGCGCTTCTGCCCACAAACTGCGCTATTTTGGGAACACACAGAGTTTGACTGGTGCGCGAAGCGCGCGCGTGTGTGTGTGCGTTTGAACTCGAATCGCCTTGCTCGGAGTCGTGGGTGGAGAGCTGCGCTGCCTTTATGTTTATTGATAAGACAGTCTGTCTGTCTGTGTGTCAACATCTTGTTGACCCAGGCTCTGTTATCAGCCACAACTTCCATATTACGTGTTATAGGTATTTGAAGCATGGCAGCACTCTTGCCTGGCACCTCCAGGGTCTGGGTTCGATTCCCGCCTTGAGTCTGTATGGATAGAGTTTGCATGTTCTCGCCCTGGTGCTCTCGTTTTCTCTTACAGTCCAAAGATATGCAGGTTAGGCTAATTGACGTTCCCAAATTACCTGCAGTGTGTTAATGTGAGTGCCTTGTGATGGATTGGCACCCTGTCCAGGGTGTACCCTGCCAGGTCCCCAGACCTTGAATACAGGATAAAGCGGTATAGAAGATGAGTGAGTGAGTGTTAATGAGCATGTATGTGTTCCCTGCGATAGATTGGCACACCATCCAGAGTGAACTCTGCCTCACGCCCTAAGTCTCCGGATAGCCTCCACCCATGCTATGTCTTATTAAGTACACGCTAAAAAAAAAAAAAAAAAATATTTTTATAAAATTCAATACTGTTTACCAGCCGGATTTAATAAAGAACTGAAGAAATATAATGCCTCGTAATAATGAATATTGTTACGTTAAAAAGGTTGATCAGCGTTTGCTTATTTTGTTGTTGTCAGTAACAAGAGTTACAGTGTCAGTGTTAGAGAGTTAAATTGGACGTTGTTTCAATTAACTTTCAAATTTCCCAGGGATGGTACATCAAGCATTCTGTTATTAAATGTTCTATCTCTTTACACGAAGCTTTACCATCATCTATGGAGTTTTACATCATACAGTATGACACTGCTATCCATAATGACCAATAATAATAATACAGTGTGTTGTAGCACTGTTGTATTGCACCTCTAGTGCTGTGGGTTCAAATTCTAGTTCACTTCCAGTCGGTTTGTGTGGAGTTTGCACACAATCCCTGTAATAAGTGGGTTTCCCATTGATACTCCATGCGTTGAAGGCTGACCGGGAATTCCAAATTGCTTGTAATGTGTGTGAGTGTGTGTGAGTGTCTTGTGCCCTGTATTGTCATAGCACCTTATCCAGCCCACCTTGTGCCCTGAGTTCCATGTCTGGCCACTTTAGGTGTGATGGTGTGCAGCGAGTGCATCAGGTGCAGCAATGTTGCTATTCCAAGCGCCTAGTATTTTAGATGCTTGGCAAGTACACATTAAGCCCCCTTTTTTTCATGCACACTTTGTGTTAATCATCCTCTGGCCTTTCATCAGGACTGTGATTGGTTGTATATTTTTGTCTAATGGTCATTTACAGACCCAGCACTCACACAGAGATGTTCAAAAACCCTATAGCAATGCTGCAAAACCTGATCAGCTCACGGGTGCCACACACATTAATGCCACTGTTTAAAAATAAATGCTCTATAGTGCTTCTATAGTACCACCTCATATATAATTGTATGTGAATCCACAAGGTTACAAACACATAATACAGACTGCGGGAGTTTCTGTAGCCCTGTCAGCTCTATGATCAGATAGGATGGCCCCTTTATGTGTAGAGCTCCCATAGCTATCACTGACTCACATGCAGTTGGATGTATGAGTAAACTCATTACAAGCCCACTCCTACTGCCCTTCTGTAGCTCTCATGGAACTGTTGGTCACAGCTCATTATAACATTATTACCATGTTGTGTAACGTTGTTCGGTGCTAAATATAAGCAAACTTTGCACAGCATTGTCAAAAGTGGAAAAAGCTTTCATAGCATAAATTAAACTTTAGAAATTAAAATTTTCTGGCATATTGCTATGATAGAGACACACCTTTAATAAAATCTTGCAGCTACACAAGCCCTACTTCTTCAGTTTGAAAATATTAATGTAGTCAGATTCACCAGGACCCGGGGCAATATGTATAGTACTATAATTATAACACAGTTATGGTAAGCCATTGGTTAAATTGGACATGGACATGAATTGGACATGCTTGTAACACTTACCCGTGTTGAGGAACTGTCTGTACTTCACTGGATTTTACCTGCTGTTCTCCCCTGTTTTGCGTTTGTTTTAGATGTCATGGAGCAGCAGAGAGTGATGCGCTCCAGTTGCCTGGTGAGTGGTGTGCACACTCCTCCCATCCGCCGGCACAGCAAGCTGGCTACACTGGGGCGTCTCTTCCGGCCTTGGAAGTGGAGAAAAAAGAAGAACGAGAAGATGAAGCAGAGCTCCACAGGTAAAGGATGACATAAGAGAGTCGATTTGCTGTTTTAAATGATCTATTTGTTTTCACAGCACACACTAATTAAATAAAGAGTGAAATAATTAAGCAAGACCTATGTGTATGTTAAATAAATAGATATAGAATAAATACAACAGACCTCATTATAATCATATTGAGTATAGATTTATAATTAGGTGTTGTCATCATATGATATGATTTAAGGGGTAAAATATTGTACATATTGAACATATTTTATTGTCACACTGGTGGGGGCAGATAGTGAGACATAAAGCTAGCTCAGTTTATCATTCAGAATAAATATAAGCCTATTAATTGCATTAAATATTATAATGAATGTGTATTACAGCAAAAATGTGTTGCATAATTCATGGCCCCAAATATGCTATTCTTAATGTGTACATGTAATACAGTGGTTAAATGTGCAAATTTTTGAGTTACATTAGTTATGTGTGTGTGTGCTTGTGTGCATGTGTAGATGTGGCCTTGGCCAGTGGCCTCCACCCTTTGAATATCAGCTCTCCCATTCAGAGTGTTTCAGACGCGGAGCTCCGTCTGCCTGGCTCACATGGGCCTATCCTCAGCATCAGCAGCATGGAATATCTCAGCTCAGAACACGAGCATCTGCCTACGGGTGAGGGCCATTAGCAATACATCTTACCCCATAACACAGCATTATAGCAGAGTGGCAATATATGTCAAATAGAAATTTAAAAAAAGCATTAGAAAATGCACAATAAAAGCTTCATATTGTGTTTGCAATGTGTATAAACCTCAACACAAAAAAATACTTAGTAAGAGATGCTACAATAGGTGGTGATATTTGCTTCATTTTATTTACTATTGTGGTGCCAGTCATGTGTGTATATTGAGCTTTAGGAAACAATTCAATTTTTACATTTACAGCATCTTGGCAGACTCGCTTATTAAGAGCGACTTACGTTTTTATCTTAATACACATCTAAACAGCTGAAGGTTAAGGAACTTGCTCAAGGGTTAGGCAACTTAGCGGTGAAGGAGTGTGAACTTAAGACCTACTGATTTATAGTCCAAAGGCTTAACCCCCACCCCACTTTTGCTTGTTAGTTTCAGATTCCATAGAAGATGGTGCAACAATAGAAGAACCTAATAGCACTGAAGATGAAGACGAGGACGAAGAGGAGGAAGAGTCCCCTCTTGAAGACAATGATGAAAATAGAGATTCTAATACAGAGGAAGAAGAAGAAGATGAAGACAAAGTGCCTCAACGACAGTCTCCTCTGAGTAATCATTGCTTTCAGGTCGCTCAGCTTAACGCTGAGGAAGGTGAGTTGGATCACATTGACATACTGTAGTTGATAATTTAGAGAAAAATTTGGACACTTCAAACTCTTTAAAATTTGCATATTTTTGTTCAGATCCTGCTAGCTTCACTCTCACAGCAGTGCCTCAGCCCAACTCATTTCTCCCTAAAGAGATGCCCAGAGTCCCAGACGGCCCTAGTCCTGTACTTCTCAGAGGGCCTTTCTCCAATACAGTGGGTTCACCCCATATAGGAACCCTGCATCCTCCTTTGCCCCCTAGCAGTATCATCGAGGAACTGCACCGTGCCCTGGCAACAAAGCTTCGACAAGAAAGGTGCGTAAGGTTTTCCAGTCTGTTCTGCTTGACTAGTTATCTCTATAGGTGTGTGATGAGAGGGCAGCAGTGTGAACATAATTGCACTTATTAAATTATTATATGAGGATCTTATCTGGTGTTTCGAGCACTTGCTTGAAAGGTGTTTTTTATCCATAAGGCTGGGTTGAGGAGGTATGGATCTGGGGTTCTGTCCAAAACATTATAATTTTGTATAATATTATATTATATATCAATCTGTTGCCTGCAGTTCGGAGCGAGAGCCAAGTGGGGAGGTAGAAAGCAGAAAGGAGGCAGAGGAGAATAAGGAGAACATGAGGCAAAGCAACTGCTTCACTGATGCCTCAGGAATCATATACGACATCGACAGCTGGAATGAATCAGTCATTTCTGGTAAATGATGATACGCTAATAGATAAATGGCATGGGGTATTTTTATGGAACTTATTTATTTATTTATTTTTGCTTTGAATAATACCAACCATTGTACTTCTTTAAGTGTGAAGGATCTAGCAGTATTTCATTTTGGTCACTTTGGACCATGTGTGTTTTATTAATTTTACCACTTATGGAAGCACTTACTGTACAGTAAATAATTACGGATGCTCATTTGGGATATGCAATTAATAAATATGTATGTTGACTTTATTTGTGTAGGTTTGTCAGCCTCGGTTTGGGTTTCAAGAAGCTGCTTTTTGTGTCATGTTGTGACATTTTAAACTAGAGGATTTGTTTGTGTACAGGCACATTGCCACGGCGAATGAGAAAGGAGCTGCTGGCCGTGAAATTGCGGAATCGGCCCAGCAAACAGGAGCTGGAAGACAGAAACATCTTCCCAGTGCGCAGTGACCAGGAGAGACAAGAAATCCGCCAGCAGATTGAAATGAAACTCGCCAAGTAAGCATTCACTTGTCTGGCATGAGATTGCAATTCAGTACAGGTCTCAAGGAAGGAATAATGTAATTACACTATTAAAACCAGTAGATGACACATGAAAATGACAATTTAAATAAAATGGTTGATATTAATAGTGAGATTAATTTGCTAATGTTACAGATGTTGGGACACTTGGTATTAGGTTGCTTTTAAAAATGAGAATTACTTTGATAAAATTACTTTGGAACAATGTTGGCTGCATGACACTGGGATAAGATTGAATGTATATCCCTAACACAATGATGCAAAAATGACTTTAAAAAAAAGTATTGATACCAAACCGATGGACTCGAACTGCAATCTGCATGCTTACCACTGGATCACTCGGAAACATGCTGTTGAAGCTAGTGAATGCATAATAAAAACCAGCTTCACAAACAAATTTAAAATATTAAATAGCAAAGCAGCCTTTCACACACACACACACACACACACACACACACATAAAAAGAACGCTTAACATCTGTGAAACCTTTTTGAAGTACAGTAATTTGGAAGTTAAGCTGCATCTCTCAATAATATTTCCAATAGAGCATTAAACAGAGAGGTAACATTACAGAACTAAGTGATGCATGACATAAGATATACACATTGTGTCCCGAAAGCTGTTGTGTTTGTGACACTAAAGGGATTGTGAGTGTCTATGACACTCACATGTCATGATGTGGTTGGACATTGTGTGAATAGCTGTTAATTGGCATAAATGCTCCACATAGAGGTTCACATTTGTTTTGAGGTTGTGTTCAGGTCATTTATTCAGCCTTTAGTCAATGTCCTTTTATCAAAGTCATTCCAACTGTGAAAATCAATGTTTTCCCAGCACTGTCCAGACCCTGTTAAAAAAACAGCTTCTAATTTAATGTAAACATGAATAAGATTTCAACGGAGGAAGACATTTTTTAAAATTACAATAATTGATCATCTGTTTCAACTTTTCATTTAATTAATTTGTGATGGGTTGTAGTGGTTAGCACCGTCGCCTTGCACCTCCAGGGTGCGGGTTCGATTCCCGTCTCTGTGTGCATGGAGTTTGCATGTTCTCCCCATGCTTGGTGGGTTTCCTTCAGGTATTCCAGTTTTCTCCCACCTGCAGGCAAATTGGCGTTCCCAAATGCAGAATAAAGTGGTATAGAAAATGAGTGAGTGATTTGTGATGTGAATTTACTTGCGTAAATGCGTATGTAATGCATACTTGAGAAAAGGCCTAGTACGCATGTGCAGTACAATCTATATCTTCATTACTTACTGACTGGTTGCAAGTATAGTATATTTCTGGTACTACTTGTGTGTGTTAATTTTTTTGTGATGTAACAGAAGAGCTTAAGTCCACATTTCAGCCTCCCCCATACACATACCCACCTTCTGAGAGCTCTGAAGGATTTGTAAAATTTATAAAACTTTAATTAGTGCCTGAAACACATGAAATAAATCTTGTCCACAAAGTATGACGTTTATCTGATACAGTAATAATAATTGAAACATTATCATTTCACACCAATTATTATTTGTCTATACCATAAGCACAATGTTAAATGCATATAAAATGGTCTTACTTTTTATGTAGTGGAGTAAGAAAAAGAATCTATAAAGGGCTTAATAAACCATGGATTTGTATGAGACAGACAAGTGAAGTGGTCTTTTTTTTTTTTTTGGTTATTTTCTAAAGAGCAGTGCCAGTTACAAATTTATCAAGAAAGACATCGATTTTTCTGGAAAGGCCCCCATGGGAAAGGCCCAGATGGAAATGGACTGAATTACACCATGTAAACGTTAAACACTTAGTTTTAAACCATTTGGCTTGAATCATTAGAAGAATCAAGACAAAGACCCTTCAGAACAACATGATTTCTCACAGACCATCTGATTCTTCATCAGTGTCTCACAACCTTGCTATTTAAAGCCCTACAGTTTTCTGCACTTCTGCAGGAATTAGACGTGTAGGCTATTTTTAGAATTCACACAGATAAATAATGGATTGTACTGCGCCATCCCTCGTCCATATTAAATCTAGGAAATTGTTTCTCACTTTAGCTACTACAGTAATACAAAGCCGCAAAGTGACTATGTGTCACATTAACTAGTTAACTTTACCTGTTCTTTCAGGAAACACTGGACGGAATTTGAGTACATAAATATGATGGGCGTTTACGTTTATGCACGATAACCATATACACTAATGTACTTATCTAAGCTATTCACTAGTGCCCGTCAAGGTAGTTTTTTCGCAGTACACCTGTGTCATGATCAGGTCAGGAGTGTATGGTGGATGTGCCAATAACTCTCAGTCGAGTTCCTTTAATGTGGAAGTGGTGTTCATGAATGATTATGTGTACAGTTTTTACAGTCTGATGCGTCTCTTCCACCAGATAAAGTAGTTGCCAGTCTTTTACACAAGATGGCGACAAGTTAGCCATCAATTTTTAAGGCTCAGGTGTTCCACTCGCTGAATGTCTTTTCACGTTTACTTTTCTTTCACGTTTCGTCACTGTAGTGTGCTTGAGGTCTTCTATAAATGTCCATCAGTTTTTATGCCTTTGTTCTTAGAAAATTTCGTCACAAATCCTGGTTTAACTTGGAACACTTTTTGTGTTTGACTTGAGTCATTCATTCACCATCACTACCCACTTTATCCTGAAGAGGGTCACTGTAAATCCAGAGCCAAATCTCTGCAATACCTGGCACAAAGTCGTAGTTGCCAGTCTTTTACACGCATACAGTATAAATATCAGTTAATTAAAATAACTTTATTAAGGGTCCAACAGCTTATAATAAAAAAAAATCAACCTACTATTGAAGGTTCCTTAAAATCATTGGGCTTTGAGCCATAGGTTTAACATGCAAGGAAAATGTAGGAGAATAATTAAAATGTACGGCAGAAGCCACAAGCCAACCATTGCTTAACCAATATTAGGTTTGATGCTGCTGGCAAAGGCACAAATAAAGCGCTTGCTTTGACCTAACTGAATTTTGTGTGTGTGTATCTATCTCTCTACCTATCTATCTACATACAGTAAACTACCTACAATAAGTTAGGGATATTGTTATTTAAATGAGTGCTTTTCCTATTTGCTCTGAATTTGAATGAAATAAGTAAAAGTTCCCTTTGATTTTACTAATGATGTATGAGAAGAAACACATTTTTATTAGTTTAATATTTATTACCCCAAGAATTTAGGGATACAGGAAAAGCCCTAAATAACAAAAATTGACAATGTCAGTAGCAGGTGTTTCCACCATTTGCTGCAATGACAGCTTGACAGCGACGTCTGCTCCTCACTAGCCTCATGATGTTGTTCTGAGGCAATGCGTTCCACTCCTTCACTAATGATACACACAGTTCTGCCAGGTCACATGGGGGTGGGGTACGATCATCCAGTCTCTGCTTCAACTGGTCCCATACATGCTCTATGGGGTTCAGGTCAGGGGACATTGATGGCCATACCATATTGAAGCAGTCCAACTTCCTGAAGTCGAGCTGTGACAATTCTGCCACGATGTAGTGGAGCATTATCATCCATGAACAGAAAGTTGGGGATGTGCTGGCGGAATTGGGGGATAATAATGGATTCTATGATGCCTCTGAGGTAAGAACATGCAGTGACTGAGCCATGTACAATAACCAAATCTGTTTTCCGCTAACTGATGATGCCTGCCTCCTCCACCAAAGCAAACCCTGGGGACCATGTTGACCTCAGCGTATCGCTCACTTCGCCTTCTCCAGCACGCTGACTACAATCATTTCTGTGCAAGGTGACCTGACACTCATCAATGAACAGGACAGTAGACCACTGCTGCATTGTTCAGGTCACATGGTCTTGTGCTCACTGCAAACGTTCACGGTGTCAGTGGAGTCACCTGCAACGGAGTCGGTTGCGAACGGTTTGTCTGGAAACCCCAGTACCCCTCGCATCTCGTTAACGGGCCTGCAGCTGTGTGGCAGTTGCATAATGATATCTGAGTGCATAGGTCCTTAGGTACTGGTCATCGTTGTGGTCTGTCACTCTTGGGGCTCCACTCCTGCGTCTGTCATGAACTCTGTCAGTAGTTCAGTGTCTTAATGCAAGTCTGCTGATGACACTTTGAGACACACCAAGTTCATGAGCACATCTGACTGCCTGCCACCGACCCTCAGGCGCGCCATGGCCAGGTGGCGCTGCTCGTCCGTTAAGTAACGTTGTGTAGTCATGGCTATTTGATGTAACACCTTGGAATGACTTACTGACAATACTAGCTTTTTATACCCACAGAATGTTGAAATTGATTCCACATTGAAAAAGGTTGTCTTTTGGGATTGGCCCCAATATAAGGCACACCTGAAGATAATGAGACCAATGAGGTGTGTCTATCACCCCAATACAATTGCCTCCCTATCCCAAAAATGTCTGAAGTGAAACAAACACCATATGTATGACATCCACTAAGGCTCTCACAATATTTCTAACTTATTGTGAGTAGTGTATTTTATATATATATATATATATGTTTGAGACAGTCTATGATTTTATGAATTCACAAGAGTTACTTCTTCATCCACATTTAAATGCATAGGCAACATATTTTTTACTTCTAATAAAAGGTTAGAAAATTAAACAACATGCTACTTGCCTATGAATGCTAAGTTATTATTTGATGGGGCAGATGTCCATATCATCCCCTAAAGTGTTGTGGGAAATGACTCGGGTCAGCTACTCAACTACTTTATACATGTTTATATTTGAAAAAAGACTGGGTGGCTGAATGGCGTAAATGTAAAGGCAAACATGTTTTTAACTATCTGACTTTTATTTGCATTACTGCATTATATATGAATGTAAAATTATTTAGAGAAATGTGGTCTTTGAAAGCATATACTTAGCATACACTCTCCCTTTACCTCACATGGGTAGAGCAGCTTCACAAATGCCATTAAAAGACACTCTTCCGTGACATTTGCGCTTCTGTAAAGCACATGAAATGGTTACAGAGACATGTTACTGATATTCTCACATAATTCCATTAAACCAAATAAAAATATAAGAAATTACAATCATGTGCCGTAACCTCATCGTTCATAGGGTCATAATAATAGAGACCATAGAGTCTTTAAAGCCCAGTTTTTAACAAGGTGATTTTGGTTCTTTTTCGCAGGCGACTTAGTCAACGGCCGGCCGTTGAGGAGCTTGAGAGTCGAAATATCTTAAAACGTAAGTGTTATAATTATTTTGACATAGCAGCTCAAGTGTGCCAGGAAAGGCGTTTCAAGCATTTTAAGCATTATGGGTACAGTCAGGTTTAAAATGCAGAAAGCACTAATAAAGACTGCTGGGTAAATGTAAGTCAATGTATTTGTTGCCTCTTGCTTTATTAGTGTTAAATAAAGTTTCACATCAAGAGATATGATGATATCACTTAAGAGGATTAAAAAATTGAGCCTTTGATGCCTTTGAAGCTATTCACAAATATCAATTTAGCAAATAACACTGCTTAAAGCTAGGTGGTAACAGTCTGACCCATGTTTATTCTGTTTAGCAGAATTCTCGAGAAGAAGTCACATCAACGTGTGTGTCATTATGTCATGCATCATTGCTAATCTCATTCTTTTTAGAGCGGAACGACCAGACAGAGCAAGAGGAGAGGAGAGAAATAAAACAGAGACTAAACAGAAAGGTATAATATCCTCCTAAGATACATATGTATTGGACACAAAATAACAGTTGTACATGTCTGTTGTTGTTATAGAGAAAACATTAAAAAATACATTTGCAACAATCTCTCCAAAAACTTTGTTCTTTTACCACTGAGTAAAAAAATCGGATTATGACTATGCAGTCCCTATTTCTAAAACTACTAACTGGGAGTTTACCTTTCAGTGTCACATGCAGAGTGATCAGTGGATGTTGTTTAAGGAATATACAATGTCTTTTTTTTTTTTTAGCTTAATCAGCGGCCAACGGTTGATGAACTGAGGGAGAGAAAGATCCTGATTCGCTTCAGTGACTACGTAGAGGTTGCTAAAGCCCAGGATTATGACAGGAGAGCTGACAAGCCCTGGACGAGACTGTCTGCAGCCGACAAGGTAAGTGACAAGAAGTAGTCAGCGAAGCTCTATCGTGAGATTCAAATATTAAAAATTGTGCTTTTCTATTCACCTTTCAAGGGAAGCAGGAGTGTAAATTATAGTATTCCACAGACAACTCTACTACAAGTCTGCTATTTGGGTTAAACAAGCCTTTTTTGTTATCTTGCAGGCTGCCATCCGTAAAGAGCTGAATGAGTTCAAAAGCACTGAGATGGAGGTACATGCATCAAGCAAGCACCTAACAAGGTCAGTGTGCAGTGATGTGTCCATTCTATTTATAGCTCTCTGATCACAGTACAAAAAGCAGAGATTACATAATCTAATCATTTCAGACTAGATTAAATTATAAGAAAGTTGTTAGACTATCTAATCATTTTGATTTATACACATTCATATTTTATACACACTTCCATAATTTATTTTGGTCGTGTAAAGCTGCTTTGCGACAATGACAGTTGTTAAAAGCACTATACAAAAAAATAAATTGAAATAATATGGCCTATAGTATAAATATTATATTTATATTATTTATAATATTTTATATTAGAAGTGATAAAAATTGTCAAAGATACTGTAAAAACATCTAATGGTTCTTAAGCATTTCTCAGTAGCATTTAACAGTAAGGGTCATTAATCAAATGATTGGACATACTTGTTTTGTCATTACGGTCAAGATCCATGTTCAAGAAGCAGTAAAGTTGTTAGTGCCCCATTTTCTTATGGTTTAAAAAGTTGTGTATATGCATTACACTGCAGATAGGGGCCAGTAAATTTGGGCAAAGTTTATATCAACCATCAGAACGAGGTCAACTTGTAATGTCAATGATCTTTATGACTAATTACGTTGACATCATTGTTGTTGCTAGACAGGCTGGTTTAATTCATTCTAAAAGTGTTGCTATCCTTGGATTTTAAAGTATAACAGTCCCTTGAGTTTACTCAGAATGGTACAGTTTAGAAAAAAAGTAGTGAGTTCCGGTCTTTTTTTACAAGAGCAGTCAACGGAGAATGGCCAGACTAGCATGAGTTAGTGGATGTGGTGTGGAATGTTATCTTGGCACACATATCAACCATGACTCAAAACACTTCTTGTTGTTTCTGAGTGGTAGCTTGAATGGCAATTTAGCAACCAAAATCTAGCAACCAATCTCACAATCATCCATAAGTTAATAATTTAAAGTTACATGTTATCAAATAAAAACATCTTTATCTCATCTTTGGGGTTTCACATCTATTGTGAAGAAGACAAAAACTGAATACTCTGCCTACTCTCAGCATCTGTATTTGTACAGTATTTAGATTAGGATGCCTTATCTGTTCACCATCATTAATGTATTTGAATTTAGTTACGTCCTTAGGATAAATTAATGACCACCTGAAATCACCATGTTGTCTGAACTGACATGTTTTTATCTGAAAACTGTTAAGAAAAATTTGTGGGGGTGAGCCTGCTCTCAGTTCAGATTGCTTGTGTTAGAACTGAACCAAATGGTCTGATGTAACCATTGCTCAATAAGTGATGTAAAGTCCATAGGACCTTTTAGGGCAGGAGTGCGCTCCCTATGAAATGGCTTTATTAAAAACAAACCAATTTTTTTTTTCTCTGTACATTGGGTCAGTAAAAACACAATGCAGATGAGAACGTTTGGTGCTACCTATAAGCATCCAGTCATATCAGAGAGTCCACCTGTATAGATTTTGACAGTGATACTATTTAGTAGAGGTTAATTCAGATTTTGTTCCTCAGATAAATCCATGGTTAAATATCAAGTCCGAATGTTGCAAATCAATATTGTTGGTTCACTGTCAGGATGGAAAAATTATCCCTTACATGGTTATAGTCAAATTGGGACTGCATTGGATAATTGTCTGTCATGTTAGCAGGATGGCCCGTTTTGAAAGAAATCAGATGCTACCAGGTTCAGTAAGCCATGACTGGCATCAAGTCATCAACACTTCTAGAAAGACAAATGTTTTCTTTGCTTTACTCATCGTTGAGCATGGAGATTTAAAATCAGATGGTTGATTAAGCCAGATCACAATTGACTCGGATTTAGGCCACCACTGTATGTAGATATCCAAATCCAGTGACGGTAGCGAAAAGAGTGAACATAAACATACAGCCTAACAAAAATCTTGTGTCTGACGTCACACCAAATGGAAAAAAACCTGTTGATATTTTGTCTGGCCATCTGTCTGAGGTTTCACAATGCGGGGTGCATGGCAATGCACAACATATGGGGACAAAAACTTGCACAACAGTTTTATCAGTTTCCTACTGACAAACAGAAAAGAGATTTTTAGTTATCAGCCATCCAGCGGGAAGTCGATGCTAATCCTGATCTAAAATGTGTTGGTGATCACTTGAGCTGGTGTTATAGAATAATCAGGAAATAAAAGATTGGCAAATTTAACACAATAAAAATCCAATGTCCATGATGAACTTGTGGTAGATTTGGCAATTTAAAGTATATGCAGGGGGTAAATTAGGCCAGGGTGGTCTTAAGTTTTTATAAGCCTTATTAGGCTTCTCATTATATTCAGTTGGTTCCCTTAAATTAGGTAGATTTTGTTTAATCTAATTGTAGCAGTGAAAGCATGGTCATGGGTTTCAACTTGTGGCTTATTATGCTTATTTGTTGGTGTTTTGATGTTGAAAGAGGTTCACTTGCAGCACCCCAAGTGCATGTGTTAAATGATTGTGGGTAAATTCACAACGAGTGCTAAAACAAAAGTTACCTAAAATCTACTGACTGTCTCCATGCTACCTCTAAAGAGAACATCGCTTTTAGCACTAGTTTACTCTCAGCGGTACATTGTACATGCTAAACAGCTAAAAACATTGGTTTAAGTGAACAAGCCTCGAGTTCATTCACTCCTCAGACTACATAGATGGCAGAATAAAAGGTTGGAAGAAAAATAGGTCAGAAAATGACGTGTTTAATAACAAAATGTAAAATATGCTGATCTTGTGCTTAAACAATGTTTTGATTTTACTTAATGATAATTTAACATTAAATCTTATCTGAAAAGACAGCTGTAAATATCAGCATATCAGAAATCTGCCAGTTCACTGTCCTTAAAAGTCTGAGCTTGAAAGTTTCTCAACACCCATAGTTATCTGGTCTCTTGTCATGTGTTAAGTGGGGTGAATTTAGTCAGTGATTCGCTATTTGGCTTGGTGGTATTATCTGTGGCGGGTATGATTGCCAGACAAAATGTCACGTGTTCACAAAAGCTCTATTGGTAGAGCTTACTCATGTAGCAAGACCCAAAAGACAAAATGGCAAAACAAAAAAGAACTTTATCAATGTCTGCAGTGCATAGCCAAAACTAAAGGATTGGCTTTGTTGTTTTGATACTTTTTGGAGGGAGTTGTAGATGGAAATCCAGCACTGGCCCATTGTGTGTTAGAGGTGTTGAACAAACTTGGCAGTGAAGTGAGCAGTATGGTGAGGCAGAACCACTTAATCACACTAACAGGACATATTAACAGGCCCAGTGGACGTAAATAGGATGTGGTGTAAAAAATGACAAAGTGCAAACACATAGTGTCATGACAGATTAAATAAGTACCATGCAGCACAACAGTCTATACAGTTTGTAGCTGTAATATGTAATTAGCCTAGCAAGTTAACAAGTAAACTTACAGTATTATCCACCGTTTTTTGAATGAGCACAAATACTGCCACCAAGTGAGAAGTGGTGAATGGAGATGGTCAGAGTATAGAGTATAGAGTTTACAGATTTTAAAAAAAAGTTACAATAATAACCGGTTAATCAGGTAACTCCAAACTACACTGGGTTCCGTGTAATATGTTATGGTGCACTAGTACAAGGTCTCCTCATACACACAGGCGCACAAGAAGATATCCTGGTGACATCACTCACCTTTTTGTTTTAGAGGGGAGACACAGAATGTTATATTTTATAGGTTAGGCCAAACATACCATTCTACACTCAAATTAAGCATCAACCAACTTAAACTGTTTGAAAGTTTAACCACAACTAGTAAAACTAGCAACATGTTACTGACAGTCACATAGGATAATTATCAAGTTTAGTGATCACAAAGTCAGCCATGCTAACATCTACTGTATTTGTCCATGCAGGTTCCACAGGCCGTAGAAGAGCGTTTTCTTCTGTGAAGAAAATTAAAATAGACATACAGTGGCGAAATCCTGGAGATGACGTCATCCATGGGAAGTGCTTATTCTTCCAGCTTTCCTGGTCTTGGGTGCAGTGATTGACAGCAGTTTCCAAAGCAGGGGCACAGCACCTTGAAGAAAGAAGAGCAGCTGTAGACCTCCGCTCTGAGGCTGGAGAAGAGGGGCCATTATGAAAGAAATTGTGATGTTAAAACTGAGTTTTTAAATGAATGTTGAAAGAAAATGACTCAGAGTGAATGTTTGTGTGCATGTGAGATCCACTTTAATGGAAAGAAGAAAAAAAGTCACTCAAAGGGTATATGAATTTCATATCAAATGTATAAAATTCAGTCTGTTTAAATTGCAGAGTAATTAATTTGACTTAAGAATACATAAAGCAAATCCTGTGTCTTATTTTCAATAATTTGGGCCCAGAGCCCCTGAGTTCTTGGAGTTTTGGTGAATCTTGATGGTGAAGATTTGCTTTAATGGTGGTAAGCAACCCCCCAGAACAGTCAGTGAATTAAGAACTTCAATCCTAATTCAACTTAAATTTTTTATTTCTTTTTTTTTTTCAAATAAGGTGCCCTACAACAGTCCTGACTGGTGGGATGCAAATGCTTCACCCTGACCCAAACACTTTTTAAGTATAAGCCCTTTAGAAAACAAGAACTCAATGACAAACACATTCTGGTCCAAGCTTTTAGTAAGCAGTACGGACTAGAGAAACATAAGCCCGCAGTCAGAAATTATTCTTCTACTATCCCAACAGAACTAACAAAGCATCCAGAAAGCCATCAATTTACACACATCCTATGAACTCATTGTTCATACTGCAGTGTTGTAGTAATGACATTAGGTATTGATAAAAATAATAAGATGGAGATTACACCAAAGGCACTAGCTAAAACATTTTTGATCTGTAGTGTAAAAGGACAACTTCCCATTCCTGTCATGCGTTACTGCTGTGAATATATGTTTTGTTGTTTTATTTAGTATCTGACAAGTAAACATAAATTTGGGGACTGAATGTAAGTGTCAAGGGTTTATTCACAAATAAATTTTTTTTTACATTTTATATGTTTTTACAACTGTTTCTTTCATACGATTTTTTTTTTTGTTACAGCTATTCATTATTCGTATTTAAAATCACTGTGTTAAAACCACAACTCTGTCCAACAGGAACGTAACAAATAAGATACAAATTGAAAACAATAAATACTTAACATTTTAAATGACTTAGCAATTCCAAATTATATTAAACCTAAACTGCTGAGAAATAAGAACATGTATTTAAACATCTTAAACATTACTTGTAACCAAATCCTTCTGTTGGCTTCTACGGTAAAAACACAGGGACGTCAGAAAGGAACAAAGTCTGTAGTCCTCTACGTACACTTTGCAACTCATTCTCATGCTACAAAAAGACCAAGGCAATTTTAGTCTGGCAAGATTAAAACATTCATCTTTTTGAACAAACAGTAATTCTAAAGCCATACTGCCACCCACCATCTGTCTGCATAAGTGATCCTGCACAGATTTCATGTCTTTCTTCATCAAATGCATCTGAAATTTCATTGAAAAATGGAAGTCTTACATTTAATGGATTCTTATTTGCTAGTGAATTACTTATACTTACATTAAACACTCACCTGTGAAAAAAAGATCTGCTCCTCATAGTCCAGGTTTCGGCATGCGTTTGTTTCAATTGTGCTTTTTAAATTATTTAGCCTAAGAAAAAAAAAAAAGGTGGCAAAATAAACAGAAGTAAATGCAATGAAAAAGGCTAATTAGACAAACTTCAAGGTAATGTAATGCACTGATGCCACTCGATTGGCTAATTGGATAAATGCATGATTGTGCATGGGTAAGGGTGTTCCTAATAAAGTGGTTGATGAGTGTATTTTACTGATGTTTTAAATGACACTGCATTTAGTAAATAAACACACCTTTATTAATTTTAAATGCATGTACAGTACAGGTAAACTAATATGGGGCATAGTTATTATTACATGAACAATTACTGCTGTTTAAGTTTTTTTTTACCTTTGTGTTTCTCTTTCCTGGTAAGAATGGAAAGCCAGAGCTTGCTTCTTCCAGTAAGCCTTTAAAATAATTAAACAGAAATAAACATATTAAATGTAAGTCTGAACTGAAGGTTAGTTACTACCATTAAACATAAATCTCACTGTGCGTGTGTGTGCGTACAGTCAGCTCTGCTTCCATGTTCTTCAGAGATGTTTCATCTTGTTCCATGTTTTTAATTTCCTCCATCAGAACTCGTTTAACTGTCTCCAGTCTCTGAGACCTACATGAAATTTTACAAAGAAAAATGTCACTGTTTGGAAGTCAAACCTTGAAAATAAGGAATTGGTGTCCTTGATTCTCTAATGTCTGACCTGTACTGTTGTACTTTCATGGTTAAAGTGGAAACATGTTGCTTGCAGGTCTTTAAAGACTGTTTGGTGAAGTGGTCCATTCTCCTTAAACGGTTCTAAGATACAGTCAACACAGCATTAGCGTATATAAAGAAATTACTGTTAGACAATGATTTTAAGCATAATTTAGTTAAAACCTACTGATAATTAAACTTTAATAAAACTAAATACTTTTAAGATATTGAAATGACATTGCATACATTTGCCATCTGAATCAGAATCAAAAAGAGTTTTATTGCCAAGTACAGTTGCATGTACAAGGAATTTGTTTTAGTGATGGAGCTTTCAGAACAAAACAAGTAAGACAAAACAGAATGACACACAAAAAAAGGATGTAAAGATCTGTAAGGATGTATCATCAGACTGTTAAAGTTTAGTATCTGGATATGCTTCCATTGATAAAATTAGACCACCTGCAAAGCCGTGAAATGGCAGTGTTTTAGTATCTACTGAATTGGTGCTTCTTTTTCTGGAACCTATTTTACGGTGGTTTCAAATGACATCAAGGATACCATCTTCAATCTGGGCTAAGACTTACAGGACCATTATCCAGAAGTTGCTGCAGAAAAGATTACCTTAGGCACAGGGCAGTGCCATAGCCAGTCCAAAAAAAAAAGAAAGAAAAAAAAAAAAAGTGGGTGCTAGGCAACGCCCTCATCATTGCAAATACATGCCACCTTGGTTGTACACCTTTTTAAACCCACAGCTTTAGTTGATGCATGGACATAATTTCTGTGCCACTCCTCAAAAGCTTTGCTGAGGTTAAAGAAAATTTAAAAAATGAATTCACAATCACAAAGTAATTTGACACTGAGGGAGAGATTTAGCAAAGTCAACTCAGTGCTTTGTTGACTAACGTGTCCTTAGCCTAGGGACAAGTCATTCCCGACTAAGATAAATCCTGTAGCCTACACCCTGCATTCAGTGTCACTATAACACAAGCACACTTAACACCGTCTTATCCTCTTGAAAACTATACTCAAAAAAAGAAACGTCATCTGACTTTCAACTGTTTTTACTTTCAGTAAACTTAATGTGTAAATATTTGTATGAACACTAAAAGAGTCAACACCATAAGACATAAACTAAAAATGTTTCACAATGTGTCCCTGAATGAAGGGAGGCTCAAAATCAAAAGTACCAGTTAGTATCTGGTGTGGCCACCAGCTGCTTGAAGTACTGCAGTGCATCTCCTCCTCATGGACTGCCTATTGCGGACAGTCTGAGCACTGATGGAGGGATTGTGTGCTCCTGGTGTGACTCGGGCAGTTGTTGTTGTCATCCTGTACCTGTCGCGCAGGTGTGATATTCGGGTGTACCGATCCTGTGCAGGTGTTGTTACACGTGGTCTTCCACCGCGAGGATGATCAGCTGTCCTTCCTGTCTCCCTGTAGCGCTATCTTAGGCATCTCACAGTGCAGACATGGCAATTTATTGCCCTAGCCACATCAGCAGTCCTCATGCCTCCCTGCAGCATGCCTAATGCACGTTCACGCAAATGAAAAGGGACCCTGGGCATCTTTCTTTGGGTGTTTTTCACAGTCGGTAGACAAGTCTCTTTAGTGTCCTGCGTTTTTAGAACTGTGACCTTAAATGCCTACTTGTTGTAAGCTGTTAAGGTCTTAACGACCATTCCACAGGTGCATATTAATTAATTGATTATGGTAAATTGAACATGCATGGAAAACATTGCTTTAACCCTTTACAATGAAGATCTGTAAAGTTATTTGAATTTTTACAACAGTATTGTTGAAATACACGGTCCTGAAAAAAGGGACGTTTTTTTTTGTTGATGAAAATCACTGTAGAATCAATTGTGTCCATCAGATATGCCGAAACATCTTATGCTCTTGTTAACCAGAAGTCAGTACAACTGCCGATGCAACGCATCTACAAATTAGTGTCTGACAAATTAGCCAGTGGTCTCATCATGCACTGTGGATTAAAAACCCTTAAAAATTTGCCACATAACTGTCCTTGTGATTCTTAAACTGAAGTACACTGGACTCATGGTGAAGGAAAAAGTATGTGCTCCGCTCCCTTTGACCTACTGTGTACAAATGAGCTATTCTGGGGGCAAGCGGCGAAGGGGGTAGGGTTGAAGAGAGAATGACAGATGATTTAACACCTGCTGATTACATATGGGAACTGCTAGAGGTTGAAGTAGTACCTATGTAGTCACTATAGTCAGCGTGTAGTTAAAGGAGTAAGGCTTGGTTGTTAGCTTGTTTTGTGTTTATGTATCTTGAACCCATTCACAGACATGCTAGGCTTGTGCATACTGGTTAAGGACCTTCTTTCAAAGAATGCTTGAACCCCAAGCTATAGAAAAGGATTTAATGCTGAAGCATATTTAATTGTGTGTGGCTTTGCAGACACAGTCAGCAATTTTGGTCGAGGTACAGTATGTCTATTATTTTTCTAATAATACCAGATATTTGCTGTGTGGTAACCAGCTTCAAAGCCAAGCAATGACGATTCATATCCTTGCCAGATTGGATGTGATTAGGTGTAGGTCTGTATAAATGCTCGTCTTGAGTTACAGTAAATATAGCTTCACATTCAGTGTACACTGAACTGATAGACTTTTGGTTTGGTGAAGACACAGCTGGCACCGTGCAGCCTATTAGTTCCATTATGTAAGGGATAGGGATGTTAATGACTAATCATTAAATCAATTAACTCTCACAAATAATCTACACACTTAAAATATATTAACCTACAATGTTTGTTTTGCATAATATCTCTACAAAGCTCAAATAACTAATAAATTGTATATCACAGAAGGTTGCACTAGCACTTCAGGCGATGAAGTCGCTTCAAATGAAATTATGAACTGAAGACAATAGCTTCAAACTTTTTATGCCGTTCTAGTGGGACTGACGCATAGAGTACAGGTATGAAGTGACAAAGTAGATATACTGAATCGTACATCCCAGTCCTTTCATGAATTAGTGGGAAATACCAACACAACGTGCACCAGATCATGTTAAACACTGCCAGTTAAAAGGGGTGAAAAATAACCTAATTTGGTGATTAAGATGATTAAAGTATAAAGTAAATTTCTCTTGTTATGATATATGATGTACAAGTTCAGCTATTACATTTAGCTATTACATTACATCAACTATTAATAAAGTTCTTTAAATCTTGAATCTTATATAGTTACTTTATGTTCACACATCAATGTCATATTACTATATATTCATATTGCTCATAATTTTATTTGTCTGGCAAAGCTGTTCCCCATTTACTGAATAATACTTTGGTCTTCACCTACCTCAAATTTTCTCTTTAACTCAGAGCTGAATTGGCGGCAGACATAGCCCATCTCCTGAGATGTGCTCACTTCAGAATGTACAAGATCCATATCTCCCTTCACACTGGCCTCCCAACAGCTCGACACCACTGTGGACCGCATTCTCATATCTTCAGTAACTAGTAATATGTCCATCAAAAATAAACAAACAACTTGTGAGAAATATATTTTAAGCACCTCCATTGCTAATGTTTAGCTTAAACAGCTTAACAAACACCACAGTAAAGCTGCTTTGTATACAGTGAGAGAAAGCATTCAGACACTTCTGATTTTGTTAATATACGTCCTCTTCATAAATCCATGTCTTTGTATTTTTAAATATAAAGAAATACTGTGTATGCCAATTAAAACAGCACCATGTATCATAAAAGATGTTACAATTTGCAACAAGCAGTAATCATGGTGAAGGTGAAGGAGCTTTATAGAGATAATATGATTAAACAAAGCTTAAAGGTAAAGTGCTACAAAGCCATTGCAAACATTACAGACATCCTTGAGAGTACACTGGGTATATATTCAGAAATATGCAGGCCCAAATTTCTTGAAACAAATCCTCAAACAGGTGCGCCTTACAAGCTTTCACAACATGCTTCAGATTAATAATAAGGAAGGGATACATCATCAAAGTAAACATAATGAAGTAATGTACTGGGACATACATTATAAACCTACGACTGCGTGGCCACTAGTTTGCTGACAACACTGTCGCGGTGGGCCTGATCACGAACAACGATGAGACGGCCTACATAGAGGAGATTCGGAATCTGGAGAACTTGTACCAGAGGAACAATCTCCTCCTGAACGTCAGCAAGACAAAGGAGCTGATAGTGGTCTTTAGTGCAAAGCAGGAGAAGAACTACAGCAATCAACAGGAGCCCATTGGAGAGAGTGGACAGCTTCAGATACCTCAGTGTTCACATCATGCAGGGCCTGTCATGGTCCTGTCACATCAACACCGTGGTGAAAAAGCCCCGACAGCGTGTCTACCACCTCAGACGCTTGAGAGACTTCAGACTGCCCTCTAAGGTGCTCAGGAATTTCTACTCCTGCACCATAGAGAGCATCCTGATGGGAAACATCACGACCTGGTTTGGAAACAGCACCATAAAGGACAGACGTGCCCTACAGAGGGTGGTGCGATCAGCTGAGCGCATCTTTCGCACCAAGCTCCCTGACCTGCACTCAATCTACAACAAGCGGACCTCAGCCATCCCAACAATGGACTGTTCCCTCTGTTGCAGTCTGGGAAGCGATTCTGCTCCCTGAAGGCCAACACAGAGAGACTGAGGAGGAGCTTCTTCCTGCAGGCGATAAGGTCTCTCAACCACAACACAACACATGACTAATACCACCTTTTTAACATCCAACATTGACTGGGCATTCATGGCCACTATGGATAAATTCATGCACACTTGCACTACATATTTATATTTTCATTTCTGGACCATTGCACAAGACACTTTAATAAGACACTTTAATAAGTCACTTTTTATGCATATTTGCACACCCCTAGTCATTGCTAAACTTTTACAAATTTTAATTTTTTCTTCTAGATTTCAATATTTTGCTATATTTTTATTATGTCCTTATTTGTACAGTACATTTTACTAGATTTATATAACTACATTTATTTTCCATCATATTTCTCCTTTTTATTCATATTTATTTCTTACAGTATTTATAAGCTTTTATTTTTTCCCTGGCTGTCGTATAAGCATTTTACTGCACATCGTATTGTGTATGACTGTGTATGTGACAAATAAAATTTGAATTTTGAATTAAACTAGTGGAGATTTTATTCTCATCTGCCAAAAAAATCTCATCCCTAAACACATGGCCAAAACCCCCCCGAAAAAATTTAATTGACTTTAAAATGATCTAAATTTATAAAGGATTACAAAGAAAAAGGTCATCAGAATGACCCTTGTTCTCTGGGGAGCTAAAGATGATTTGCCAAAAGTAATGAGCCAAAATTAAATCACAATGCTGCATAAAGCTAATAATCACTTCTTACCAGAGATGTCTCAGTGCTGTAGTTGCCAAGTTTTTAATGTTGTTAATTTGTTCTAATATTTTTTTCTACCAATTTCATTAATGTATCCTTGGTAATGCTTATGAATAAATTTTTAACAAATATTATTAAGCAAAAGGTCAGTTCTAAGTGTACACTAATTAGCTATTACAAGAAAAAAACTGTCAACCTATCAAAGCATGGACTCCGCAAGGCCTCTAAAGGTGTGCTGCTGTATCTGGTGCCAAGTCTAACAGCAAATCTTTTAAGTCCTGAGGTGGGGCTTCGATAGATAAGACTTGTTTTCCTAGGACATCCCACAGATTCTCTATTGGACTGAGATCTGATAAATCTGAAAACAATGTCAACACTTCAAACATTTTCTCATATTCCTCAAACCATACCTAAACATTTTTTGTAGTGTGGTAGAACGCAATATCCTACCGAAATAGGCCACTGCCAATAGGTAAAATACTGTTGTCACAAAGGGGTGTACTTGGTCTGCAACAATGATTAAGTCGGTGATGTGCCTCAAAGTAGCATAAATGCAAGGACTAAAAGCATAAATGAGAACACTGCCCAGATCTTACACTGCCTCTCCCTGTATCCCTGTGATTGACCCCATGACCCTGTCATTGATTTTCCTTTCTTGGACCACTTCTAATAAAAATTAACCACAGCATAAAAGCGACCTGATGTTTTGGACATGCGCAGCAATCACATTTTAGCTCTTTGACTTAAATTCACTCAGATGCTTTCTGCATGGCAATTTTTCCTTTTTAAAATACATCAACTTTGAGATTTGACTGTTCAATTGCTGGCTAACATACTCCATGTCGACAGATGCCATTGCAATGGGATAGGCAAATGGTTTTTATGTCACCTGTCAGTGTTATTAATGTTATGGCCAATCAGTGTATATATAAGTTAACGTGTGTGACTTTGAAGTGGCTATATGCACTAAAAGTATATTGAATAACAATACACTGCACATTCTCATATGCTTTAAAGTACCCCCAAAATTAGTAGTATTTTTTAACAACCTTAATCTATGTAAAACATTTGTTTATTCATGTACCACTTATCCAGTATACAGGGTCGGGGGCCTGGAGCTTATCCCAGGAGACTTAGGGCACAAGGTGTGGTACAACCTGGACAGGGTGCCAATAGATCGTAGGGCACACACACACTCTGGACAATCTGGATAGCCAATTAACGTAAACTACCTGTCTTTGGCCTGTGGTAGGAAACCAAAGTACCCAAAGGAAACCCACCAAGCAAAGGGTTCTGACAAACTGTTGGAGTCTGTGAACCAGTGCGTTCATAATTTATTGTTATTAAAATATCAAACAATAGCTTTAAGAAAATATTGTCTATTGTTCCGGAATGATAGCCAAAAACCTTTTTATATTTTTTTTACATTAATGTGTCACTTATACTGTAAAATTGCACCAGGGCTTCAACTTTGTAGATTATGTTTACACATACTGTACGTCTGGGTTTATGTTTACACATACGCCCTTACCTGGTTCCTTCTCCTCTGCAATGCTGCCAACTTGTATGGGTTGTTTAGAGCCTATACCGCAAAAAAGTTTTGTTTTTATTATATTTCTTTCATAATCTGTGTTGTTACAATTCCTTTATGTTGTCATTAATTGTGAAGAGAACAGAGTTAATTGCACCAAAGTTTCTCTGCCAAATGTTGTACATGTTTTTTTTTTATACATACATTTTTTTTATAATGTTCACAAAACTAACAGCAACATTAACCTTTTTTCGTGGTATTAGGTTTAAACAACTTTCTTGGCTTCATTCTAACAGCGAGTTCACTGGGCCCAGTTTTAGTTGTCTTGTCTTCATCTTCACTTTCATCTCCTTCAGACAGACTTGTGCAACTGCATGAGCTGTGCCAAGAGCGAGTGGTTGCTGGACCTGATATTGCAGTGGATCAAATGTTAAAATTTCAAAACGTATTTTTTTTTTTTAAATAAAATAAAATAAAAAGAGAGAGAGCAAGAGAGAGAGAGAGAGAGATTGAGATTACCTGATTCTGCCTTTTCAACACTGCCTCCCTGATCAGATTCAGGTGTTTTCTGTGAAAAGTGATTTACTCTTAAAAAGACCATTTCCAAATGCATAAGCATAATCAAATATGTAGCCAAGCTTGGCACAAAACAATTAACCTCTCTACCTCAAGTTCAGTGCAGATTACAGACATATTTTTCACAGATGTGTGTGATGATTGGCTTAATGTCATCAAAGAGATAGAATCTTTGTCAAACGATGCCTGAAGGGCACCTTGACTGGTGCTGTTTAGAAAGCCCTTAAGTTCTTCTTCTAGAGCTGGAGAGTTGAGCAGGGAAGAACTTTTCTCCCTACCAGTAGAGGCAATAAGCGGGGGAACAAATGGCTGCCTAGAACTCTAAAACAGAAGAGTGAGATAAGGCAGGAGCTACATTATAAAAAAAACATTTCAGCAATTTATCAATATTATGCCAAAATAAGTTGAGATTAATATTTGGTGCAGGTATGACTCAGAAGAACTGACAATATAATTTGACAATAAAACATGCTGATAAATCCAATCCATTTTCTCTAAAAGAAATTACTGGTAAGTAAACAACAAACATGATTTGTATCAATATGAATATTTAAATCAGGCAGCCATGTTACTACAATATAGTCATACAGCTAATACGAATAAAAAACTTGTATAACAAAATGCATAGGTATATATTTTACAACATAAACTGTCTGGAAAAGGAAGTTACACACAAATGTTTCATTAAAGCACCTTTAGCTTAAGTTGTGGTAAATGTTTTGACAATCTTATGCAAAGTCACAAGATTTATTTTTATCCAGTGCTGCAGTACCTTGTATTAATGACAGGAGAGTCAAAGCACTCCAACACATCCCAATGCTTGTACAGAGGTTATGCATTACTACATCATTAGCAGGTTTTGCTATTTGTTAAGTAAACAGTGCATTAACAATGTTGGAGAGTATTTCTTCAACTTTTGACATTTTTAAGTTATTTGCAGCCCTACTTCTTGCCAGATGTACCTCTTGAGCAGTCTGCCTCTGAAGAACTGGGGTTACAAAAGAGTGAGGAAAACATGAGGCACTATCCAGTCCTCCTGGAGTCCTATAGAAAGAAGATGCTTGGATCCCTCTGAGATGACTAGGCAACCCCAAAGGAGGGGCACCAACAGGAGAGATGCACAAAGGTTGGGGTGGTGTTGAAGGAGATTGAAGTACAGATGCATTCGTCTCTGCAGCTAAAGGGAAATAACTCATACCTTAAACATTAAATAGTATCAAACATTTTTAGGATATAAAGTAAATGAAAAGTTAATTTCGTACATCTCATCTTCTCAATGGAGAATGGCGAACAGTAGAAATCTGTGCGTTTGGAAGCCCAACTTTGTTTTGTCGATGTGGAAGAAAGCACTTTCTTCTTGTTTAGTGACTGTTTAAAACCCAAGACTTCACTGACCTCTTTCTTCTCCATTAGCTTGCTACCCATTACTGAATGGGTACTGTATTTTCCTGGTTGTTTATTCTCCTTATCAGTTTGGTCCGAATGGATATCTTTATTTCGTTCTTGTACTATGCCTTGGACAGAGGAAGACTGAAGCACCTGAGGTGTCTGTGGTTGCTAAATTTCAGAAGAGTTTAAAATGAGCTAAAAAATTATATAAGGAAACACATAATGTTTAGATTTTTTAAAATGAAAGTAAATGTCACTACCTTACACAGAGGAACCACTGGACCAAGAGCTGATCTCAGTATGGCTGTACTTGTTATTGCCGCTAATGCCAGACAAATATTAATATATTTAATAGAAATAAAAAGGCAAGGCTTGTATGGGGTCAGCTTTTACAGTAAAAAAATATCTTACATTTACCTGTGTTAGAGGGAAGAGAAGGGGCATGAGAAGAAGGAGGTTTAGGGGGAAACACACTTTCCTGTCCTTTGGTTGACCCCAGAACTGTTGTAATTATCTCCTTATGTGTTGATTTTTCATGGTTAGAAAATTCTTTTTCCTGTTCTTCATTTAAAGATTTAGGGACTGTCCTTGACCTGAGTTTACAGTTTTTTTTGATAGGTGGTTCAACTGTAGCAGCCCTGTTCTGAACTGAAGCCATCCTCTGAGACTTTTCTGTTTGTTTGGCGATAAACTTCTGTTTAATGAGAGAAGAGTTCAATGTGTCACTAAGTAGTAAACACACAAAGGATTACAATTGCTATTATTTATAGAGAATTGACAGAATCCTGCCTTTGCTGGAGGTGGTTCATTGGTTTCTGACTCACTCTGAGAGTCAGACAAATCTCTGTAGGATTTGTTAAAAACTGTGGCTCTTCGGGGTCTGTCTGTGGGTTTTGGGCTAGCAACATCCTTGCTTGTCTTACGCTTTTCTTCAACCACCTTTTTCTGCCTTTTCTGAATTTAAACCCAGTATAGTCCAGCATTAAAAGACATGTGAATAGAAATGTGAAAATCATGACACAACTTTCTTCAGATATATACATTCACTTACCCTCTTCATTTTAGACAACGCTTTTGCCGACTTTGTTGAGGGAATGTCCATTTTTGAAGTTTCAACTAAAATAACAGGAAGAATTATATTTACACCTTTTTCCTATTAATAAGAGAATGGTACACTAATGAAACAGTACTAATTGAGTACTTTTGTACTAATTGAATATCTAGAGATTTTTGTCTTAAATAGATGTTTTTGGATTGTTATCTTTTAAATACTTAACATAAAACAATTCTTACAAAATCTCATTAAAATTGTAAGTAAAACTAATTAGCAATTTAACATATAATTAGTATTTAGAGAATTGCAGAGAAATATGTACTGTAAATTGTGCAATTTACAAGTCCCAGGTATCACTGGACAATAAAATGATCTTGTGTGATAAAATTGATGACATATAATAATCTTTAGATATTTTAACTTAATATAGATAAATCGAACAGCTTGTCATGCAGCAGACATATTCAAATGACAAAAGTCAGTTTTTAGCATGCACGTTAAAATACCTGCCCATTTCCTACCCCAACACACTGTCCGAGCTACAGAGGAAGAAAATTCCTTTGCAAAGGGGAGTTAAAAAAAAAAAAAAAAAAAAAAAAAGAAAAGAAAAAAAAGTGGAACCCATGAGAGGAACAAAAGCCACACAAAAAGTCAATTTGCACCATCCTCCATATCTGAGAAAATGGGTGACAAAAAAGGCACCACAATATCGTTTTTGTGAAAGTGGTTTGAATATCTTAAATAGACAAAGCTCAGAATAAGACACCATGTAGCCAGTTGTCAGAGAGTGTTAAAGCCATAGATAATTTTATATATTCATTTAACTAAATGAGAAAACAGTAACAATATTACATCATCACACGATACATACACCACAAAGTCTACATTAGTGAGTGTAATAAACTCAGGTGCCATCACAGGATAACCAGGATTTATACAAAGGAGGATTACGCCTACGATTTTTTTCTTAGAAATAACCTGAATTCAAAAATGTGAATGTTTTTCTGTGTAAATTATCCTGATTTACAATAAAAATTTGTTCATCTCCAGTTTGAGAGGTACAGCCTGTTATTTAAAATAGGATTTGTACTAGAGGTGGAGAGGTAAAAGTTTTGTTAAGGTCGCAAAATTAATTGTAAAATAAAACAAATCACAACAAAAATAGTTGTTGTAATAAATGTTTAAAAAGTAAAAAAAAAAATTGATATGGTGAAAAATTAACATAAATAAGAAATTATAACAAAAAATTTACATAATGTAGTTTAGGACTTTCTCCAGAACAAACAAGAATAGCATGGCTGTAGGAAAGACATACATGTGATGTTTGAAGGAGGATGAGTGGATTTAACCGGCTTTCTTGTGTAGTCCGCCAATTTAGGCTTAGGTCTCCTGTTGGCTGAGTTAAGCCAGCTAGTTTCAGTCATGTCGGTATCAGTGTCACTGAACAGATGCTTCTTCACATGACGACCTGCAAGCTATACATACACACAAACAAATATAAACTAAAAGCACAAAAATGTGAAACACTGCAATATGTGGACAGAAAAAGAAAAAACTAGGCTTGCAAGTTTTTGCTATATAAAAAAAAAGATAAGTATGAGAGGATGGATCATAATTTTAACTTTCAGTTCATGATATTTACATCTAGATGTAAATCCACCCATTTCTATTTGATTAAAAAGATTGGAATATGTGACTACCAGGCGTTTCTTGTTGCCCAACTTTGCCCTGTTAGAATAATTGTTTAAATAATTAATAGCTCTAAGTGTCTGCTCTTTGTTTGAGCCCTGGATTTTACATGTGAAAACTGCATTTGTTGTTTACAAAAAAAGGATAAATAACCACGAACACGACAGAACTCCCTATGGGAGAAAAGCAAATCCAGAAAAAATAAAAAATAAAATGCAAATCCAGATTGTGCCATTTTAGCCAAGAATGATGCGGATTATGCTACAGACAACATTAGCAAACCATGATGTCAATTATTTTCTGCAGTGCATCAGTACACACTTGGAATTTAAATTTCGTGCAGCAGACTAAACATCCATTAAAGAAAACAACACCCAGCCAGGTATACTCTACATGTGGAAAACAATGATAGGTGTGCAGACCTCTATAAAAGCAGATGTTTGGGCATTTTGCTGGTCTAGGACATTCAGGTGTGTGTTACCACAGTGCCAAAAGGTAAAGATATAAGCTATGTTCTTAGATAACCAACAGTTGATGCACATCTGGAAAAAAGTTAAAAAATAATTTCCAAAGATTTAGAAGTTCAGCATTCTGCACAGAGAAAGATTTTTTACAAGTGGAAAGCATTCAAGACAGTCGCCAATCTTCTCAAAACATTCACCCCAAGATCAGACCGTGCAGTGCGCAAAGAAATACAAGCGCTACATTTCAGGCATCACTAAGCATGTTAAATTTTGAAGTCCATGACAGCACAATTAGAAGATGACTTGGAAGGGTTGCCAAGAGAAACTCTTCTGTCTAAAAGGAACATGAAAGCTTGACTGACAAAACTGCATCTGAACAAGCCACAAGGCTTCTGGAACAATGTTTTATAGACAAACGGGACCAAAGTGGAGTTGTTTGTCCCTAATGGGCAGTGCCATGTTTGGAAAAAAATTTATTAAAAGTATTTCAGCTAAAAAAAACTCATACCCCCTGTCAAGCACAGCGGAGTAAGGGTGATGATTTGGGCTTGTTTTTGCAGCCACAGGACCTTACAATCATTTAATCATGCACAAACTCCTCTGTATACCAGAGTGTTCTAAGGCAGCTTCTGGGCCTGGCAGGCTCCTACAGACCACAACATAACTGAAGGAGCCATGCAACCTGGATTTCAATAAAGTTAAAGTGGTTGTGTGTGGAGGTCCACTAGGTGTATAATTTAAAAAAGTGTTTTCCCCACATACTTTTACTGTCACCAAAGATATTAGGAATACATGTAAATATAATAAAAGGAAAGCTAAAATCTCAATCCATCATCTCATTCATCCTTAATTTAATAATGTGAACAGTGTATGGCAAAACCAGCAGTACTAGCCTTACATTTACATTTAGGTATTTGGCAGACGCTCTTATCCAGAGCGACTTACATTTTTTTTTATCTCATTATACATCTGAGCAGTTGAGGGTTAAGGGCCTTGCTCAAGGGCCCAACAGTGGCAACTTGGTGGTTGTGGGGTTTGAACCTGGGATCTTCCGAACCGTAGTCCAATGCCTTAACCACTGAGCTACCCCTGGCCCCTAGCTTTGCAGTACTTAGCAAATTGTTTTAATAATTCTCTGACCTTGACAGGAAGACACTTCTTAGAGGTGCTGGAAAGAGTGAGGGAACTGCTAAATACATACATTGAAGTAAAAAAAAAAAAAAGAAAAGAAAAAAAAGAGGCAAATTAATTCACTATGCAGTTGTAAATATGAAATTTTCAATAAATATTCTACTGTATATATCCATTCCTCTTTAAAAAGAATATGCTCACAACAAAGCTTGACTTAGAAACCAGAGGATTAACTACCTGCTGTTCATTCCAGACATTTCAGAGGACTTCCTACTTTTTTTCTAGGAAGCAACAGAATCAAGACCACACGAACCACATAAAACCATGCTGCACAATGTATTAAACAGTACACAGGTAATTAAAATAATCAAGGCATTTACCTTACTGAGTTCTGGAGCATCTAGACCAAATGCATATACGTCCCTAACAAAAACAGTCACAAATAAATCAGTTGAGAAAAACAACACAGATAGATAATGAATTATTATAGCATTTGAAAATATTTAATACTCATAACTTATTTCCCAAGATTTAATTTTAAATATATACTTATTCTGATTTGATGCTCCCTTAGACTCATATGCTGATGATGGCTTTAAAAGGTCATGTGTATGAGCAGAAATCCTGGCCTGAAACAACAAAAATATGCTGCAGTAGTAAGTATATATACAATATAAAGAAAAGCCTCAAAAAAAGACCATCAAGACAAACCAGAACAACTTACAACTAAAAAAAACTTACAACTGAACTTGGACACCAGCTCTTGTTGAAAGAGTATCTACCAAATAAAACAGAAACAAAATAAATAAGTCACAGACAGATAAAAGTAAACAAACAATATAATGGTTCCATTTTACCTGTTAGTTGGTACAGTGTTAAACCAGGAAACCTGCTCCTGTGCTACTGTTCTAAAGCCAGTCTGATTGTAATGGTTTTTGATTTGCTTCACCATGCTTTCGGCTGCTTTCTTTGTCTTCTAAAGAAAAATAAAATGGTAAAAAGCAAATACAGTTATTTCAATTATTAAATCTCATATCCAAGCAGACATACTTATCCCCTCCATTCTGGAGAATGTCATGATGGTAAATTTTTGTGTGTACATAGGTAAATTAAAAACACTGTTTTATATTATATTTCAAAACAACAGTAACCTTAGCAAAGTCATAACTAATTATTTTAAAACTTAATAAATTTACAAAAAGCATTAGACCTATATTCTGTTCTGATTTATTACCCCAAAACACTGCAAATTTCTCACCGTATTGTTGCTTCTGTCAGCCCCACTGCCCTTAGCCCATCCACTCTGTTCAGTTGGGGTTGGTCCCTGTGGCTTTTTCACAAGTCCAGTCTCTTTTTCAGCAGCTCTAATCTCTGGGGGGTTTTGCTCTTGCTGCTCACGCTCTCTCAGCACCTGCTCCAGTCTTTGAGTTAGCTGAGCATGTAGCTCTTTGTGGCTCAGTCCACCAGAGCTCCTCTGGGCTGGCAGTGACTGCTGTGGTGGCTCTGGAGACAGATGCAAAGCATGAAACAATGTGCGGCATGACTACTGAACAGCCTTTGACACTGTAAACCCAAGCAGAGTGTTCCGGAACTGATACTAAACTAATGAGTATTTGAGCTAAACTTTTCTGTCTCAAGCACCCACTGTCACCTGATTTGGACTGATGTGAAGGATGTTGACATGGAAATAATGAACCAGACACAGAAACTCTCTTCCTGTTAAGGCAGCTAGGACTTGAAAATCTGGCAACAGAGTAAAACATAAAATCAATATTAACAGGTACTAGTGGTGTTATCAGTGGCAGAGTACAGCAACGCAAATAAAAAATGCCTTACAATTTCAAATGTACATTAAAGAAATTTAGATTTCTCAGCTCAAAAAGTCTAGTAAATTTTATACACAGTAATGAAATTAACTAACTAACTAACTAAATAAATAAATAAATAAACAAATACACAAAAAACATCAATCAAATAAATAAAACTTACATAGAGGTTTCCCTCCACACAGCTGGCTGAGTGTCTAGAACTATGCTGTTATCTTTTATAAAGAAAAAACAAAACATGTATATAAATTATGCTACAAAGTATTAGACATAAGGAATCCTTAACATTGAACAGACAGCATAACTATACCCAAAGGCTCTTCTTGGGGCTCTTGGTCAGTCTGCACCATTTCCAAAACTTTCTCTACAGGAATATGCTATAAAGACAGTATGTCATGTTAAAAACTTGATTGAACGAGAGAACCAAGCAATAATGTAGTGAACATACAGCCAAGTTCATCAGTATTCGCAAACTAAAATTTATTTATATTTTAGTTGACTACTGAATTATTTATGAGTTAAAATTAAATATTGAATATGAACTAAACATTCTGTCTTTCAGTTTTGAGGGAATTTGCATCAAAGTCTATTAAATAAAGTTAGGATTAAACCACATTTGTGCATTCCTCCCTTTTTTAAGGTCCCCAAAATGTTGTTTTTTTTTATAACTGGCTGCTTAGCTGTTCCATAAGCATGTTTTTACCTCACTAATTACTCACAAGTGACAAACAAATAAAAGGTCTAAACTTGATTCTGGCATTAGCATTTGGAATTCTCAATATGGAGTCCAAAGGGCTGTCACAGCCAGTGAACAAGCCATCATTAAGCTGAAATATCAAAAAGTCCATTCCAGTCCAATTGGATTCAGTGGCAGTTCAGTGTACCAAAAAGAAGAGAGAGCATCTGTTAGCTAAAGCCCACATTCAAAAACAGTATGGTAACATTAGCAGATGTAATTTCTTGCTGAAACACTATATCATCTTAAAAAACACTTTTTCACCTTATTAAATGCCTTTAAATCATTTCAAATTGCCTCTAAACTCTCCTTGCTGTGTTTTGACCCTTCATTACTGCTAGCTGACGTGAGTTCCAAAGAGGGTTTACCGGAAGATATAAACCCCCTTTATGATGAGGGCTTCTCTTGATTTTGTTTTGATCTTGCCAAACACCTGTCATACTATTTTGGGACAACATTTTACACATAACAGACGAAACACAGATCAACTTGAACTTGAGATCTTTGACGGGAAGGGAATTTTATGAAGAGGGGTAAGAACTCTGAAAGAAATCCAAAACTTTTCTGGACCACATTTCTGTAAAGCTGCTTTGTAACAAGATTTATTGTTTATAACACTATACAAATAAAATTTTATTTACCTATGCTCCTATATACTGTGGTAGCATCTATCCGTCTACTGTGGTAGGAGGCTAAAATAACTAACATTGCCAATGTCCAAATATCTATATACCAAGCTTTACTCTTACTTACTCGGCGGTATTTTTCCGTCACTTGTTGACCTTCCCGGCCGTGTTTTATATCTGGGCCCACCATCTCTAGAGCAGGTTTCATCTTTGACTTCCCTGAAGCGGCTATTGTAAAACATCACAGGAGACAAACAGTAAAAAGAAAAATCATCTGATCGCAGCAGGTCTCAGGATTAGGCAAATACAACCTCAGACAAACAACACAAGATTTTTACCATGCCATTATTTATTTAACAAAAATGAAGCCGAAACAAAAAAGAAAAAGAAAAACCTAGTACCCCCTTACTACTAATTTAAGAGGGTAAGTTGCAGCCAGACAATGCTAACTAATGCTGATTAACTGATTATCAGCAGGTGTGCAGACCTCTATAAAAGCAGATGTTTGGGCATTTTGCTGGTCTAGGACATTCAGGTGTGTGTTACCACAGTGCCAAAAGGTAAAGCTATAAGCTATGTTCTTAAATAACCAACAGTTGATGCACATCTGAAAAAAAGTAAAAAAATAATTTCCAAAGATTTAGAAGTTCAGCATTCTGCACGGAGAAAGATTTTTTACAAGTTTTTTAAAAAAAACCTTTATGTATACCTACACTGTTTGCTGCAAATGGGGATACTATAAATTAGAAATACTCTAAGAACGTTTTGTTTGCATTACACCATTATGAAAATATACAGTTTGACTTACATGCAGGCAACACACAGCTAAATGGGCTTCTGCCAAGTTTACGTCCCGCACTGCCAGAGATGTACATACATGACTCTGACACTTTGTTCATCAATGGGGTCATCATCTAAATAATAATAATAATAATAATGAATAAAGAGAAAGCAAGTATTTGTTTTTAATACCAGAACATCATAACACAAAAAGGAAAAAAAGCAATAACCTGGTGCACAAGTGTGCCCATCCTTTTACAATGGGGCATGTGGTTGTGGTCAGAATTGACCTATTACATTAAAATTTATGATAACATAAATTGTTATTAATGACACCTGTCATTTATAAAGTGATGAAACTGATAAAGTAATAGTCCACAAAAAGCTTACAAAGTATGTACAGGATCTCATTAGTAAATCTTCAAAACAGTAGATGAGCCATCATATACCAAGACGGTCACTGTCAACAATTTGACATTACCAAGAACAGGACATGCCTCTTAAATAGACAAAAGTACAGGACGAATAGTTATCCGGCAGCGTATATTAAAAAATCAACAGGATTGCTGGGGTTTCATTTGGAAATTGTACTAATATTAGATTAAGCAGCACCAAAGTAACTACATAACAGATTTTGATAACACCTGCACAAGAAAATGTGAAATGCGATATAGAAACCTAATATACTGTGTGTATGTATATATATATATATATATATATATATATATATATATACACACATACAGTGGCTTGCAAAGTATTTGGCGCCCTTGAACTTTTCCACATTTTTGTACATTACAGCCACAAACATGAATCAATTTCATTAAAATTCCACTGGAAAAAAACAATACAAAGTGGTGTACACTTGCGAAGTGGAACGAAATCATACATGATTGCAAACATTTTTTACAAATAAATAACTGCAAAGTGAGGTGTGTGTAATTATTCTGCCCCCTTTGGTCTGAGTCCAGTCAGTTGCCCATAGACATTGCCTGATGAGTGCTAATGACTAAATACAGTGCACGGCCTCAGAAGTTGTCTAAGAAAATATTGGGAGCAACAACACCATGAAGTCCAAAGAACACACCAGACAGGTCAGGGATAAAGTTATTGAGAAATTTAAAGCAGGCTTAGGCTACAAAAAGATTTCCAAAGCCTTAAACATCCCACGGAGCACTGTTCAAGCGATCATTCAAAAATGGGAGAAGTATGGCACAACTGTAAACCTACCAAGACAAAACCGTCCACCTAAACTCACAGGCCGAACAAGGAGAGCGCTGATCAGAAAGGCAGCCGAAAGGCCCATGGTTACTCTGGACGAGCTGCAGAGATCTACAGCTCAGGTGGGGGAATCTGTCCATAGGACAACTATTAGTCGTGCACTGCACAAAGTTGGCCTTTATGGAAGAGTGGCAAGAACAAAGCCATTGTTAAGTCCCGTTTGGAGTTTGCCACAAGCCATGTGGGGGACACAGCAAACATGTGGAAGAAGGTGCTCTGGTCAGGTGAGACCAAAATGGAACTTTAGCCCCAAAATGCAAAACACAATGTGTGGCAAAAAACTAACACTGCACATCATTCTGAACACACCATCCCCACTGTCAAATATGGTGGCGGCAACATCATGCTCTGGGGGTGCTTCTCTTTAACAGGGACAGGGAAGCTGGTCAGAGTTGATGGGAAGATGGATGGAGCCAAATACAGGGCAATCTTGGAAGAAAACCTCTTGGAGTCTGCAAAAGACTTGAGACTGGGGCGAAGGTTCACCTTCCAGCAGGACAACGACCCTAAACATAAAGCCAGGGCAACAATGGAATGGTTTAAAACAAAACATATCCATGTGTTAGAATGGCCCAGTCAAAGTCCAGATCTAAATCCAATCGAGAATCTGTGGCAAGATCCGAAAACTGCTGTTCACAAACGCTGTCCATCTAATCTGACTGAGCTGGAGCTGTTTTGCAAAAAAGAATGGGCAAGGATTTCAGTCTTTAGATGTGCAAAGCTGGTAGAGACATACCCTAAAAGACTGGCAGCTGTAATTGCAGCAAAAGGTGGTTCTACAAAGTATTGACTCAGAGGGCTGAATAATTACGCACACCCCACTTTTCAGTTATTTACTTACACCACTTTGTATTGGTCTTTCACGTGGAATTCCAATAAAATTGATTCATGTTTGTGGCTGTAATGTGACAAATGTGGAAAAGTTCAAGGGGGCCGAATGCTTTTGCAAGCCACTATATATATATATATATATATATATATATATATATATATTTATATATATATATACACACATACATACACACTGTATATATATATTTTTCATTTATTTATTTTTTATTTAAATCCTTTAGTTAGATATATTATATGATATAATTAATTATTATATGATATAATTAAAAAAAATTTGCCTGCTGGTTGATGTTTCTGGAATTTTTCTCATGGGATGTCAGCAATTGAGTGTCACTCCTCACTGAAGATGGTACATTTTTTTCCAAGTGCTGAGATGAGCCCTGACTCTCCGGAAAAAGAACCTGAACATGACATACAGTAGTCAAGCAATTAACAAAACCGGTCCCAAACCTGGATAAAATGTGAGGGTTGTGTCAAGAAGGGCATCCGGCGTAAAAACCTGTGCCAAGTTGTAGTGCGGACTGGGTATTCCGCTGTGGCGACCCCTTGCCGGGAGCAGCAGAAAGACCAACAACAACAACAATTATTTAATTATTCTACCAATTTACACCAATGACCAGCTATGAAAGTACAACAGAATGTTGTACTATAAAACACATCCACATTTTTTTAAGAAGAACTTGGCATGGAGAATATACACTGATCAGCCATAACATTACAACCTGACGCCTAATATTGAGTAGGTCCACCCCCACCCTCCCCCCAGCATGGCTGTAAGACATGGAAACCCTAAATGAGCCAGTAATACAAGGTTTGTGTTTCTCTGACAATGACAGTAGGAGTACTGGTAAAGTTCTCGCCCTATCATCTGGAGATCGTGAGTTCAATTCCCAGGTGATGCTTTAGCCTCCTGCAGCCGGGGGGCCTGGAGAAAGTTGAATAGCCAAGCTCTCTCAGAGGGGAGGTCAATCACAAGTGTGTTACGCTCCCCTGAATGATGCGTACGTGGGTAGTTGCGGTTCGATGGTGTCAGGTGGCTCAACCCTCCCTGACTGGTAGTAGTAGCCTTGATGGGGAAGTGCTCTAATGATAGGTGGGAATTGGACTCGACTAAATTACGAAGAAAATCAGGAAAAAAAATGTTTATATCAGAACAGACAGAAATAGGCTATATTGTCAAGTTGCATAAAACTACATAATGATCATTCCTATTTCCCTTTTAATATCAAGCACTTTTGAAAAACATGCCTATTTTCCAGGTATTCAAGGCCTTTTATTTCATTTTTAAGCACGACAAGAACCTGCCAACCATTACATAATCCCCCTCACTCACTCTCACTCATTCGCTATAATACTAATCCTGTACAGGGTCGTGGGATGCCTGGAGTCTATCTTAGGGGACCCGGGCCACAAGGCAGGACACATTTTTTTTTACATAATCCAAAAATAACTAATACTATGTATAAAAAAAAAATGATGTTAGAGCCATACAATCTTATGGACTCCATAGAAACAGCCATACTTTGTACCGTGCAGAATAACAACAGTCCTCGTACATGTGGCATAATCAAATTATTATTTAAAAGAAACTATTGTAGCATTTTCCCATTTCCCATCACCCCCCCCCGCCCCCCCCCCAGGTTTTCTCACCTGTGAGCCTCCTTCATCCAAAATTATTTGAACAGCAGTTTTTACCACAGATGTGGTGGTCTTTCCAATAAACCTCTGAAGTGGTGTAACAAAAAATTGCTTTCAGTTACAGTAAATTTATTTAACATTTTTCATTGATACAATGATGTACACAAATACAATAAAATCCAGATGGCTTTCACCTAACCAGCCTCATAAAGTGTACACACTACTCTGGTTCATCCATGAATTGTAATAAATCAAACTCCAAGTCAAGTAAGTAAGTAAGTAGTAAAACAAACAGCAAATATCACTACTCACTTTATTCTTGTTTTCCCCATAGACCTTCTTTGTGGTGTTCAGGATGTCTAAGGAAGAACTGAAGTGAATGTTGAGTCTGGTGCCCTGAATACTGCTCAGACACACTGGCTCAGTTAAAGCCAGCTGCAGCACTTTAATACCTTCCTCTTCTGGGAATGCAATGACACACAAAGTAGGAAACATATACAGTATTTATGTTTAGATCCTTCAAGCATAACAGGTTAATATATATATATATATATATATATATATATATAGTATGTGGACACAAAATAAGGGTGACCAGAGTATTTTATTTGGTGTATTTATTTTTACCTTCCACTGTGTAACTGTGGACTTCATTTTCTGTTATGCAAAGAGTGTCCCACTGGCTTTCCTGAGGAATAAGAAATAAAAAAATGAAATCCTATTCCTAGAAAAAAGAAAAAAACTAATCCTAGAACAAATACCTCATCATCAGCAAAACAACAATAGAAGGAGATGCTCTGGCTTCCTAGATTGAAGTCAATCCAGAACTCATTGAGATTCTCATCCACAGGCATGAGCAACTGTAAGAACAATACCATGTATTTAAAGCATAGATAATACATTATAGATATGTGCCTGTAAATCCTTTATGACATGTTCTTACCACTTTTTTAAATCCCAATTTATTCAAAAATAGTTGAAGACATGAGATTGTTTTAAATTTGGCATAAAATAGAGAATGCATACTTTTAGATCTGCAGTAGTATCGTGGGACAAAGTGTTTGCTAGCCAGTTTCGAGGACTGAATAAAGGTACTGTGAATTTTTTAGGTTTTCGTTTTTGGAAAAGCATTTCATAATGCTTTAATCAATGCTTGTTTTCTAATGCTCTAAATTATACTTTTACCAGAAGAAGCTAAGATAACACAACAACACTTCTTGTCAAGGCCCAGGGCCTTGTCAAGCTGGACAGATCCTGCCACTAAAAAATGCTAAGATGATAATGAAGATAATGGATAAAAATCTCAGGTTTGTATGGAAAAAAAAAGACTTGACAAAAAAGTTAGATTTAGAGTTATTTGCTATATTATGTCTGTTTAACATTGGCATAATGAGCATGTATTGTTTGTGTTGAAAATAAAGAAACATAATAATATTGTGTTACATAGCAATAACAAACAAGGTCCAGATGGCCACTTTCAGGCTTATGCTGCATTTGTGTGCCCATGTATTTATAAAACTGAAATCACGCACAACTGTACTAATGTTTATAACATACTGTTCTATTAGAGTCCTGTAATATAGCTGTGATTTGGAGAGGTAACCCTTTTGCCATTTTAGCAGCACTTGCATATACTGCATCACAGTAGTTAAAAATGCAAATCAAAGTACATGGGTGCTTTCCTGGGGGCTCTTGCAAAGTCCTATAGTTGATCCAAGAATGGGATCAAGTACAATGATTTACTTGCTGACTGATATAACTGTTTGTATAACAGTGATTATATAATAAATACATTTAATGTTATTGCTCATATATTAGCATTTATATTAAAACTACATGCCCTTCACAATGACCAATGAAGTGCTCAGTGAATCCATGGCATTGAGAGTAAACAAGTCCCAAGACTTTACTTTAAGAACATTATCAGAAACTTTGCTGCAAGAAGTCAGGTAACTTCCATTTGATTTAAACAAAAGTCGGCAAAACTTCTTAATCATAAAATAAGACTGTAAAGATGGATAAAAAAAAAAAGCAATACATGTGGGTAAGCCATTATTATTATTATTACTATTAGCATCATGCGGTGAACAGCCGCATACTTTACTAAGTATTTAAATTCTCCAAGTCATTACCACATTAATGTAGCCTTCAAGACTGAATTGTTAGATAAGGAATAAATAAATTTGACTTATGATTTAGTCTCATCATTTAACACTTTCCAGAAATTTCTTAAATTACTGTTTGAAGTTACTTTCCCCAAATCATCATTTATATATTGTGTGTCTGTGTGTGAAGTGTGTGTGTGTATATAATTAAAAGAAGTTCAATTTTGAATCGTCAATGGGCTGCACATCACTATATTTCTCTTATACTAAACTGCAATACCCTACCATTTCTGTACTCTTATGCATTTAGATAATGTGAATAAAGATTGCATAGTCTCCTTATTTAATATTGACTATCAAATAAATTTAAGAACCTCAAACATGACAAACAGCTGTGTTTAGACATCTAAAACCACAAAGTACATTTAAATCTAAATCCAAGATCAAAATGTAACTAAATAAAATCCAAGTGTGATCATCAGTAAGAGTGATAATTCAACTCCATTAGTCCTCTGGCAAATACAGGGCCATCTAGTGGGTCTTCCTGATATAACACTGTAGTTTGAATAGTAGAAGCTATATATTTAGGCTGTAATGCAGCCAGTATTATTAATTTTTAAATGTGAAATGTAATTTTATACATCGCATGACTAAGTGTCCATGTGTCCCGGAACAAGGACTGGGGTGAGTTCCATATGGCTATCCTGTAATGCAGTCAGGCTCAACCTAAAATCGCTAAATGGCACCATCATGTGGACACATGATGGTGAGATCAAGAGATAAAGGCTGCTAGTCATGCAGCAATCATAAGATAAATGGAAAGACTAGACCCTTAAAAGTAAAAAAAAAACAAAAGTGGCTTTCGGAACATAAAATGTCACTTCACAGCCAGTGTTAGTGTCTGAAATGCAAAGTAACAAACGTCTTGATCAGAATTGGTATCTCTACTACTCATGAGTTCAAAAGGGAGCCTTAAGTACAGTAGGTGGGAAAATATTCACTAGTCCCAGACTTTCACAAAGTTAGGAGTTCAAAAATAATCCCCCCCCCCCCCCCACACACACACACCCCCCACACACACACCCCCCACACACACACACACGAGTACTGTCTCACACTGGGAATGATGAACCTCAGGAATCTTCTCCGCAACCCAGATTGCAAAAACAAAACAAAACAAAACAAAACAAAAAAAAGTTGCCTTTAAGTGTACTTGGTACTGGACATTTTGTGTCAAAGGCTAGTGACAGATTTTGCTAATGAATAATTAGACTTGAGGCCATGTGTATTGACAAATGTATTGACACAAGGCTGTTATCTGATCACCCTTAGTGGTACTCTAAGTTGGATTTGTTGCACAAGGCACCAGACAGATTTACCTGCTAAACCAAGAAACAGATTTCAAAGCATCTGGCAAACATTCGAGTCAGCAATGATTCCTACTTTACCCCAGGGTTGCTGGTATTAATAGCAGATGATCTGTGCATAGGATGCAACCTGCATTAAAAAATTTTGACACTGTGTGTGAATCAGCTAGAATCAAAGTTCTTCCAAGGCCATGGTACTTTTTGTGTACCAGTCATCTACCTCTATGTTTACAAGCTGTAGGCTCATTCTCAGGGTTGTAGGGTTTACATGTTAGCATGATAAGGTGAGAAGCTTGAGGATGTGGATAAGCCTCATAAAAGATACACTGCTCATGTAGATTAAAAACATTCTTGTGCAGTTGTTTGGCCACCTTACAAAATCCTGCTAATGGACAGAGACCCCAGGACAGACTCAGCACCCGTTTGAGAGATTAGATTTCACAGTTGGCACCACTTTCATTCATTTTTATTCTGTTTGTACTGTTTATGAAGTTGAAGTTTCTTTCAGAGTCTCAATTTCCATAATTCCATAAAGAGTTAGTGAAAACTTACCGCATGCTTGTCCAAAAACACCTTAAGACAAGGATAGGAGTAAACACTGTAAATATAAAAACATTCCAATTAATCAGTCTATTGGTATGGTACAGTCAATGAGATAGAAATGTTGATTGAGCTATTAAATGTACCTTCGATCATCACCCTGTATTCCATTGACTAGATTCAAAAATTTTCTGCAATCCTGAAAAAAGAGTACAATTAGTTATATAGTAGCATAGATCCAAATAAAGATCCAGTTTCTGAAGTAGAATCACAGCAAAATAAATACTTTTGCAACATCCCCCCCTTGCAGATTGTTACTGTAAATAAACATAATTTAATATAATTAAAAAATTGTCACTGAACATAAATAAAAAAAAAAAAGCTAATTATGTTAGTTGTGTAATGTTTAAACACATGCACAAAATCTTGCACAAAAGGAAACTCACCTGAGTTCAGAACATAAGCAATACTCAATATACTGCTAAGTAATTTTTGGATTTATTCGTTTAAACCATGTGTATCACATTCATCATTTATTTACTATTTTTGTCTCTAAAATCTCTAAAATGCACATTTGTGCCTTTGGTCAGTTTGCACCTGGCAGCTCATTTTAGGAGATTTGCTTTACAGAAAAATTTCATCTGCAACCCAAGGTACACACCATAATTGGTTCTCTTCCAATGTTTGGATCAAATTACTTTCTCACTGCAAATAACCTGCAAACCAAGTTTGTGTAGAACCATCTGGTTTAAAGGGTCTCAGACAAGTTATTTTGGATTATGCCTTTATGCAAAAATATTATTTGAAGTGGCAACAGCATTGCATCATCCTACCGTCAGCATAATCCAAATTTGGTTATATGCACTTATAATGCAACTAGCTGTCAATGTTTACAATTTTAATTAATAAATGAACAAAATATTACATTTGTTTATAAATATATTCATTGTTTTTGTGTGATAAGATAGTTTCTGTTACCTTGTGCCTTATAAAAGCAATAGTCAGTCCCCCACCAGATTCTCTCTCTATCTTAAAGTTAATAAGAAAAAAAATATTCACCAGTGACTATTATAAATTGTGAAAATCAGAAGGTCGTCAGGAAGTAAAAAGCAGAATGGACAAGATGCCTGGTAATTAGTGTGCTCTTTTAGAGGACATTACAAGAGAAAGTTTAAAACAGAAAATCACAACATATGTTTAATGCGATGTTATAAGGAGGAGTGATTGTTCAGCTAAATTTAAAGATTCGCCTGCTATTGAGACAATAGATTTTAGCAACTATCCTGTTACTTCAGACTTTCTTCCACTCCAGAAAACTAATTAAATAGTACATTATGGAGGCATACAACTTTTTTTTTTTTTTTTCAGTTACTGTAGATCTACAACCAAAATGATGCACAATGACTTTCCTTTGTTTTGTTTTTTGCTACAGAGATGGATGTTTTGTGTTTGTCTATTTTCACATTACAAGCCATATTGTTCAATTCCATTTTTTTTGTGTGTGTGTCAGATCATGTAATGACGGCTCACATTCATAGTCGCACGTGACTTTCATTTGACTTAAATGTCTGAAAATTTTTTAGCAAAAATATGCTTGTAATTTCGCAAGCAGTTAGTCGGCTGTATTTGTTAAAGTGCAGAGGAAAAAAAGAACACCAGTCACCTGTCACTAATGATTACCATAGCAACAAATATCAATTGCTGTGAGGATGTGCATGCAGTGGCTGGGTAGTATGGCAGTTTGGCAACCACCGACACCTGGGCTTAAATCTGGATTCTCGGATGCCCAAACCAACAATCTAGAGCCTTACCCACCCATATAATGTTATAATTTACATCACACCTGGACTACTGTCAGAGCCACCAAGTACATTGAAAAACCAAAAACTTAAATACACATAAGCTAAAAGCGAACACATACTGTAGGCTAACATTCCAACGATTTGATGTTACTATAAATTCATTTTGCCAAGTAAATTACTTATCTACTTCAGATGTAATATTAGACAGACTTACAGCTAATAAAAATCTGTGTAAACTTTCCAGTGGTCAAATATTTATGTGTTTAAAATGGACAATTTTTTTATTTAAAAGATTAGCTAGGAGTAACTTGGAATGCATTTATAAAAAGTTCTTTAGAGCCAGATGTGGCTTATACCCTGAGAAAATCTAAGCAAATCACTAAAACCTTTAGGGGGAAAAAAACTGTGGACCTCTAAAAATCTGGTTCCTTCATACCAAAACTGTAAAAATATAAAAGACTGAGGACCACACAAAAAGTACAACGTTTAGAAATAAAGTGAAAACAACCCTAAAACAACAACTAAGTATCGAATCAAGTTGGAAAGACTGTTGCAAAGACTGTCCTGCAAAAAAGAAGCCACAACTTCAAGGGGCATAAAAATTTTACCGTTTTTTACCATAATAAATCAGTGTAATGTATGAAGGAAAAAAGGATAAGGCTTTTAAGCTGAACAACACCATCACAAATGTGAAATAAATGAAAGCAAAAAGAAACCTGTCTTAGTTATTATTCAGAAATGACAAGTAAAAATTTAGGTGCCGGGTACTTAAATAGGTCAAGTATATTGTCTTGGTCAAGTGGTAAATCTGAGATATCAGAAGAAATGGCTAAATTGCACTAAATGCTCATTATAAGTCAATAGTTAGACTAGTATCTTATCATCCAATTATGTTAAGATTGTTTTAGCTAATTATCACTTACAGTCTCAAACTCTGAGTCCTGAATCTTGGTGAATGCAGAGGCAACAAATTCCATGCCGAACCACTGATCAGCCAACTCCCTTCGCTGGGCACGAGAAGTCATTCTACACAAAGCCTCCATCAAAGCCACCTGGAGATCATAATCTACACCATACCAGACAAGCACATTAAAACATTTTACAGGAAATACAAAAACAAGCACACTAACTATAACTCTGGAACTGACTGTAGCACTACACAGTTGAGGGCAACAGTTCATATACACCTTGGCAAAAGACAATGACACTCAAGTTTGTTCCACTATTTGTTTGATTATTTAGAAGATCATCATTATTTTAATGAGTTACTGCAATGTATGTACTATACCCGATAGGTATTCAGTGGACACTTGGTTAATATTTGATAGCAGTTGACGTCTAATTACTTAACATGAATCAAATGCTTGGAAAAGCATTTTACAAGCCTTTGCATTCCTGTAGCATTCCTGTAACAGATGCCTGTGGGGATCCATGTAATATGATTATTACGTTTAAGCTACCGATTTTCTTTGCTTTTACTTTGTGATGGCCAATCAAATATTTTTACATTGGTTAAATCTGTTTTGTCATCATTCTGAAACAAGTTTCAGTTTTCATGCTGTAATCTGGCTAAAGTCTTGAGATTTTGCTCCAATATTTCTAGGTGACCGTCATTTCTCATCTACTTTCTGTGTACCAGTCCTTTTCCAACAAACACCCCATAAATATACTGCTTTACATGCTCTACACAAAGCTGATCACTGTGGCCAGGTCACGTCACACAATATTAGATTTTTTGTCCAACCTAAGCAAAAGCAGCAATATTCCATTTAAAATATTATTAAAACACAAAATTACTGAGTGAACGTTAATTAAAATAGTATAAATGCTTCTGTGGACAGCCAGTAAGAAACTTAAATGCCATTAATTCAATTTCTGAAATCTTTCAGACTGTTTAGAGAGAACATTTACTGACTCCAATTCTTTTTTGTGATTTGAAGCTAAAACAAATAATTATTTTTGCAACTACCCCTCATGTAAGCAAAGTAGATGCCCTGATTAACTTGTCAAATTTCTTTATAGTAACATGAGACTTCTGGAGAAAATACAATACAGGGATTAAAGATAAATAAAATCTGACCAAATATAAGGCTGGTCTTTAGAATCACAGGAATACTGTACCTTACTATTGTTTGGTCATTACTATAGTAGTGTGCAGTGGCTTCTTTCAGAAAAGATTATTTACTGTCAGCAGGGCCAAAGTGGGACTGATTTCCACACTTTCTTAGGATGTCCACAATAACATATGCATAGTTCCTTTAAATATTTATTTATTTATTTTTTTAAATATTGCTAAATAGCCTCCAACATCTGAACATAAGTGACTGATTAATAGGACTAAAAAAAAACATTTAATATGTAATGCTATAGGTAATTAGAAATTATCAACATTATAGTTGACTTAGACCATTGTTTTAATTTGACTTGGACTATTTAAACAGACACTTTTACTTAAATTCCAGATGATTGATATTTACTCATCTACTGATAAACACACAAAGAAGGCCACCAGTAATGCAAATACGAATAGGGCTTCTCAGAGACAACAGGAATAGCAAATATCTCTCAAACTCTGGATGGTCCAACAATTGTCAAACTATCAAATCAATTGACTAAAATTAAACTGAAATTAGCTTGAAGATGTAGGAAAGATGGGCCACCGAATTCTAGGTAATTTATGCATTAATACTTATTATTATGCTTTATTCTACTTAATTAGAATATTCACTGTTAGGGTATTGTGTGACACTGTGTGCTCCACAGATACCTGCCTCAGCATCTACATCACTAAAATCTGGGCACATTACTGTTGTTAACAACTGCGTTAGTTTGGCGATTTTCTTTAACGCCTTTCTTTTTCTGTAATGTTGCTTTTTCTGCTGCCTTTTCTTGTTGCTGTCCATGTTGATTTAATGCCAACATTGCTATCTTGTTTAACTCTAAACCTGTACATTTGTCATGTGACCGGGGTATAATCAATCAGACAATCATGGCTCTCTGAGGACTGCTCTTACTATGGGGATGTACGTGCTAAGAGCACATGTTAAGGTATGTGAGCATTCGTTTTAGAGGACAGCTACACAGCAACCACTTGTTTCAAGTTACAGTACTACTGTACACTAACATTACATTTATGCCGCAGCCCACTTTATTAAATATACACGACATTAAGCTTTATTAACATACACACATATTTCCTGACCTGACTGGAAAGGGCAGTCTTTTTTTTTTTATGTTTATTTATCAGTTTATTATATTGTGTAATGAAGTTGGACAGCATGTCCTCACAGGCCAAGTGCTATAGAGATGAGAAGTATTAGTGTGCATGTCAAGTAAACACGTTCATCTAACTATTCTTATCTGTCTATTCTTATCAATAAACATTCCTTTAGGATTATTCTCTGTAGGAAGATAAGGTGGTTGAAATGGGTGCTTCTGTCTATTGACTGATTAAATAATGGCTTTTTTCCCAAATCCGGATATTCACTGAACTTTTACGTTTCTCTGGAATATATATGACAGAACTTTGTGATAGTGACAATTAAACCGATGGAAATCTGACAGAGAACTTTAATCCTTGCTGATATTGAATATCTTTAACATGGGTGTACATAAACCTTTGCCCTCAAATAACAGATTTATCAGTAACCACTGACCTCCTCCTTTGAGGATTCGACTAGCCAAATCATTCCTGTAAGCAAAGAAATATGCATTTATTTACATGTGTAAAATGTGATTTTAGAATCAGAGTATATTTTTAAATGTTAAACACTTCTTTACATGACATTTGATGCCTGTTGTGATGACAAGATTTTTTTCTCTTTCTTCAATTCCAACGGGATCATTCGTAATATCATATTAAGCTTCCTCACTGCCTACCATCAAGAAATTAAACAAACAAATAAATCAATATTCCCTTTGTAAGCACTGTCTAAATTATTTTTACTCTGCTATTACTCTGTCTACTATACTTTCCATAAGTGTAAAGTGTGATAGTGTAAAGTTCTAAAATAATTGTATGATTTACCTCTTTTTGAATTAGAATGTTAATCCGGAGATCAGAGGCTAACTTCCCAATTTGATGAAGCAGGTATTCTGTAACTTGAAAAGTACCTTGCAAAAGACAAAAAATATTTAAGACTTCAATATTTTAATGAAGATCTTCTTTATTATACATAAAAACAAACTTACCCTCTTTACAACTTTCATGAACAACCTGAAGGATAAAAGAGCATACAAGATACATTAGAAGGATAGTGTTTCTGTCTTGTTTTAGCACCGCTGTTGCAGTATGTATGATCTTATTAGATTTGCCGTAGCAGCACTTTTTTCTCACCATCAATGCGTCAAAGAAGTCTTCAGCTAAGGTTATAAGCAGCTCGTTCCTCCTTGGTCCAGCTTCAAGCCATATCTTTCTGACTTTCTCAAACCACTGTACCATGTAAACATGAGAAGTTTGAAGTCACAATTAAACTCCTCTATGCGGCATGATTTAACACACAGCTAAACAGCTTTTAATCTAATAGAAATCGTTGTGTTTAAGCTTTAAACAATTATCAAACATTGGGTAAAAATTAGTCATCATAAACGCAGTTATCTATGTCAGAGGAAAAAAAATTACAATCTTGACATCTCGTCTTTCATTCACCAAGTTCATTCAATTAATTTGCTTAATAACCGAGAATTTTAAATTCTTATAGATAACATTAAATATTTGTTTAGCTGGCCAGACCAATTTTATGCAGACAGACATTTGATGTTTCATGTTGATGATTCATGTTGACTAATAGCTTAGCTCTGTGAAAGCCATGTTTTTTCCTCCATCAAACTCAAGAATAGCTTGGAATGTGTACATAACGTCATGGCCACTGGTCATGAAATCAAGGTGTTTTTATAAAAATTTGTGCAGCACAAATATGAAACATAAATAATACCATTGAATGTACACTTATCTTTTTTACAAGTCCTTGGGACACCATCAGCGATATACCTCTACCCCCCGGAAAGACCAGTGTGTTTCCCAATTTGTAAAAGATGGTAAATACCACAGAGGCATTCTTTACATTCTGCTGCTCCAGTTCCTACATAGAGCACAAATCATTAATAAAATATGATGCAACACATGACGTATGATGTAAGAACAACATGACATATGATGTTGGACAAACAAGCTCTATCCAGGGAGGCTGCCCCTCACAACACACAAAGGCCCCAGTCCTGGTGGCAGACACCACAGCAGACCCACAGAGGCTCTGGAGCCACACAAGAGATCCCAGAGCCGCTTTGGTGGCACAAGCTGACCTTAAATCCTAAGTAGTTTTAAAGTTAACATAAATATACAACAATTCAGACAAACTTTAATCAATAAGATGCTTTGGCTCTTAAACCCCACCTATTTAGCTGTACGTATGTATTTTCTGTATACGCAGTATAAATTTGAGCTGTATAAAACTTTTTTTAAATGTAACTAACCATGTTAATGTAAACTGTTAACTTGGTTAGCTGCGCTTTGCTAGCATTATCTAATGATGATGACTGAATACTAAGTCAGGCTGGGATAACTGTACGTGAGAATTTTCACTTGTTGTCTTAGTCTCAACTTCTGTACTAAACACTACCAAATTACATGTTGGTTACTTAACCAACTGCTTTTTTGGCCTCCAGGTACTGTGGACAGATCATGAGAGTATAAGAGAGCTAAAACTCACCCTGTTAATTAATTTGTCCAGTTTTGACATGAATTGTTTGGAGCATTTAGAAGTAATACCCTCTCTGGTCTCGTTTAGTAAAAACTCCTCCAAAGCCCTGAAGTCGTATTTCAAAGCCTGGTCAATCAGTTCCTCCACCTAAACGAATATGCTTGGAAAGTTGACATATTTATATGCATTCGTATATACATAAAAAGCATAATGGAGAAGACAGTGGGGTTTCTACACTGACAATTAAGAAGAGGTCTGGTTTACAGTTACTGAAACAGCATGTATCTGTATGTGTGTGCATATATGTACACTATGAACACACATCACACTTGCACACATATCTGAAAAATATGTTGTGTAAATAGCACAATGTCTTCAACTCGTCATTATCGACCGTCTGCCATGACCACGTTTTAAGGTTTATTCAGTCTGTAGATTCCCAGAGTGATCACAGAGAGAAATGTGCATTTCCATTACTTTTCCCAAAGTAAAATGAATTATTAGAAAACACCTATACATAATGATGTAAAACAAACAGCATAAAGAAAGACATTGATATAGGTTTTCTATAATAGGCCTCAGATATCAGGCCTATTTTAATTTACTATGGGCATTAATTTACTATGGACATTTTTTCATTTGCACCATGTCTCAAACAGGGCATAAAACCTGTTCTTTGCATATCTTGATCAAAGGCTATTTTATTGAAAGTGCTTTTGACCTGAACACTTAGCCGACAATATCCAACAAACTGCACTCCTACACATTTTTAATAAATCCTTTAAATATATATTATTATTATATTATTTTATTGCAGTTAGTCCCCAACTTACAGAAGAGTTCTGTTCCAGAAGCACATTCGTAAGTTGGATTTGTTTGTAAGTCTGACAAAGTGAGTCTTAAACACCTTTGACACAAATATACAATGCAAGGTATAAAAAACAAACACAGGATGGGTGTTTTGGTTCCGCATTTTACCCTTGCCAGACTGAAGCTTTAATTCCAGTGATGCAACAAGGTTCATCGACCTCATATAAAGGGAAACCGGGAATACATCGAGGCGAACAATGCTACATGATGCTTACTGCACGCTTCAACTGACTTCATTTTGTCTCAGAGCTGTATTGTACTGTGAACTCTGCCTCGTTGAGGACTTTCCAAAATTAGGATTATTGACTGTTGGGACAGCCATTTTCTATCATCGTGCACTCAGACTGATTCACTGAAACCGGTGAGGCCTCATTTCTCCTGCACCCCCACACATACTATATATATAGATATTTTATACATTAATTTAAACACTGAAAATATTGTATATAATTGTAAATATTGGTATCTGGTGCACTGCAGTGTTAATTGTTTTGTGCAATACACGCAAGCTACTTCTGCGATTTGTTCAAATCTACAGAAGTTTGTAGATCCACGGTCTGTAGCGAAAAACTAATAACTTGAATGTTCGTAAGTCAAGGACTTACTGTATGTTCAAAGTTATTTAATAGAACCATATAAATTCTCACCTGGAATGTGATCCCCTGATGAGGCGCCATCACATCCAGACGTTACCTGGAAATACTGCTTATTCAATTAGTATATTTACAGGCAGATCAAGTGGTAAAATGATAATTAAAATCAATACATCAGAATACCAGTTTAAGCTACTAATGCAACAATGGAGAAAAAATGCTGTAATGCGACAACCACTTTTAAATAGATTAGATTAAAATTTTATACTAATCGATTCTTTATTTCTCTTTCACTCAAGGTTCACTTCTATCTAAATAGCATATTCTTGGCTGGGTTCATCTGAACAGCTAATTTATTTCTATAACTAGCCAGACAGTGTTGCTTTAGTTAATAGTTTACCTAAAAAGAGAGCTCATGTTAGTTAGTTTACCTTGCAATATTATGCTGTAGTGTCAGAATGAGCAACACTGCACGAATAACTCGTTTGTCTACACCTATTACCTAGCTAGCTAAAGGTTAGTCACATCGAGTGTGTGAATTATTATATTTTAGCACCTGAACACTGAACAGCTATTATCTATGTAGTAAGCGATCGACCAGGTCAAAATAATTATTTACTAACCAAACTCTGACTGTTCCTTTAAGAGTGTAACAGATAACCGTTAGCTAAAGTTTTCTAGCTTCGTTAGCTTATAACGACAAATTTTCCTCACCACTGACTGGCGCGTGCGTTAACGTTACTCGAATCTTAAACTAAAGCAGGCGGTAGCATCCTAACAATTTATTCATTTAAAAATAATTCAGGCTAAAACATGGCTAAATATGAACAAAATGTACAGTACTACTATATGATTAAGCAAAAGCTCAGGAGCTGTTGTGTCAATTAAAGCCCCTGTAATTCTCCACAAACACTGCGCGCGGGGGTAAAAACTGCTGTTTTAAATGAACCCGAGTCGTTTAAGTGAAAAGATTCGATTCTTTGACCAACTGACTCTTTCAGCTATGAGGAGGGAAACGCTTCAATACTCTGGTTCTTCTTTTTACCGAATGTATTAAATGCTAGAAATATAATACGTTTCCTTAATTATTAAGGCTTTTAAAAACTGTTCTATTATTAATATTAATCTATATTTTATCCACTGTTTTACTGTTATGATAAGGTGCATATGTGTCAGTAAGTAGACTTTAGAACGTACAGTGATGAGTTAATTTTCTCATCATTCAAACCTTTATTAAACAAAGTTTGGCTATAATTTGTTTAGTGGCATTTATAAAAACACTGTTAACATAACTAAGTGTTCCTCTTAAAATATATTTTTAAACAAGTGCAGGGCGCATTATTGCAAAGAGTCGTTTAAGGATCCGATACCGTTTACCTCAAAGGTTCGTCAGCAGGGGGCGCATGTACTGCACGTCGCTCTAGTTTTTTTTTTTAGTACTATAATTTACTGTATTTATTTTAGAATTTCCAGAATTAGACTCAGAAGGTACTTTATTTGCCAAGTACGTTTGCACATACAAGAAATTTGTTTTGGTGAAAGCTTCCAGTGATGACAACACCACACACACCACAAAAAAGAATACCATGACCAAAAAATGGAAAAAGATTTATATACAGTAAGGAACATGAGGTTATCTGTGCCACTTGCGGTAGAACACGCTGCACAAGAGGAATAAGGTTTCAACCCCATGCGGGGTACAGGTGCACGCACACTTAACCCTTTAGTTAAAAAAAATTAATAAAACGATTTCTTTTTAAGACCTGAAAGAGTCGAATCATTTACTTTATTTGGGTCATATTCTATTAACACACTCTTTGCCCAGTGTGTTTTTTTCCCACAAGCATTGTTTGTGCAGGAATGTAGGGGCTTTAAAACTAATACAACAGATTTTTTTTGTTTAAATATGCATGAGTCTCTTCCATTCTTATTAGGGCTGCATTTTAAATACAGAACATACATACACAAGAGACACTTTTTTGGACAATGATGAAAACTTGAAACCCAAATGAAACCCACAAGGCACAAGGAGAACATGCAAACTCCTACCACACACAGACCAAATAAAAGAATGACAGTGAATGACATCATTGCCAGTTTATCAACAAGAGAAAAAACACACACAGTGGGATTTAGTAAAGATTTTATTGCTTAGTTTACAAAACTGAGTTCAGTGTAATTTGTTGATTTATAACCACTTCTTAGGCACTTCAGCTAAAAGGGGATTTGGCGAATAGTGATTTAGAGGTTTTTTAACACTTTTTTGTAAGAAAATAAAATCATATAGCCTACAATCTATTCAGTAGTTTTAACTTTAATAAACATTGCACATAACAACAATTGCATTAGAGCAAAATGGCTGGCTGGTGGTACAGTTATATAGAACTGTAAAGATACATAGTCATGATAGTTATTTGGATACCTGAGTTTTGATTCAATCCAGAACTATGTCAGAAGATTTGGCAAACAGTTTGTTCCTCAAAGTACAATAAACATATGCTGGTGAAAAACAGACAAACACTCAGTGGCAACTCGATTAGGTTAAGTGTACATAGTGCTAAAGTCTAATCAGCACTCCTGTGCCAAAGACACTTCTACCAACACATACAGTACACATACACATACAGTACACACACACACACACACACACAACTTGCACAATGATGATATTGTCACTAATGGTCCACTACCCAAATAATATCTCAGTTATAATGTTAACTGATTAACATATTGTGCATCCCCAATGAAGGCCTACATTCACTAATGTGGACTTTTCGAAGTTCAGTCATGTCACCTGAACTTCTTTCTTGTTAGGACAAAACAATGTGAAAAGAAGTCCAGTTGACATGGCTAAACTTCTAAGTAACCTTACCTGGATGATTGAAAACCTCCAAAGATGTAAATGTAGAGTTGCAAAACGTCTCTATAGTATATGTTTACTAAATGAAAAGTCTGGTGTACTGTAGTGAATAAGATGGTCATATACAGAGTGCATAGATAAAGTGTTTAAGAGCAATCAGACAAAGTGTATCATGCTATCTTCACATTCCTTGGGAACAGGAATTTTGTAGCTCTGGCAAACTAACTTGTAATTTTGTCCCTCATTGTTGTCCCAAAACTGAGTCCCTTTTACTTTATAACAGATTGCAAACTCCAACACTGCTCCAGGGTGTAGAATGAACGGTGGAACCGGAAGATGGAACCGAAAACTGTCAAAGCTGCATCCAGTGGAAAAGCCTTCCAGGTATTTACTGGCAATCCAGTAAGCCTTGGTCTCAGCACAGCTCTTCCAATTTGTGAAGGAGTAACGAATAATAACCTCTTTCTCAAAGTCTAGGTTGACAACTTGGACAATGCCAATAATGCCTGGCTCGTAGCATAAAACACGTTCCATGCACACTTGCTGGGTGCACAAACGTTGCACGAAATTTGAACAGTCACCAGGTTGCTCAGGGAACACAGGTTTCAAATAGGGTAGGGAAATCTCCAAGTTCTTGTTGGCTGAAAGTTCTGCATTCATTAAAAGTCTAAACAAAACATGCTCTGGTACAAATGGGTCTTCTCCACTTCTAAAAACTTTAACATTTTCCAGGTCCATTCCCAGTGAGTCCACAAATCGGACTCCTGTTCTTTGACTGAGCCTCCGCCTTTCTGAAGGTGACGGTAGAGACTGGGCCCGTCTATGTATGATGGGTTTGGGAGGTGGTTCACAGGAGAAACTGCGACCTGTTGGCCTCGTTTGCGGTAATACTGGACTAGGTGGACCTATTTTCACAGGCTTTCTCTCTCCTGTGGGCCTTGACCACAATTTGTCTCTATAGCGCAGAGGGGAAGTTTGCTTTGAGATATCCGACACCCCAACAAAAAATAGCTCATCATCAGATTCTCCTGAGGATGTATTTTCCTGGCTGTTTGTCGTAGAAAAAGCCATATCCAAAGTACAACAAAGCTTTTTGTTTTACACCTGGAGGTAAATAATATGCAATACTTGTTCAGTTGCATTTGTCACTGGAGAGCATTGCCAATAAGTCAGAGCCAAAGCCATATAAAGCAATGTAAGTGTTTAAGCTTGAGCAAAGATAAGGTGCAATGTTTTTTCGGGTTTAACGCTTCGTCGAAAATTAGACATATCTTTGAAATGTCACCTGGAAGCAGTTTGTGCGTCATATCATATTGTCTCACCATAAACTTCCGATCCGATGTGTTTTGCTATTTCTCTCATCTGCAGATCCTCCAGTAGTGTTTAAATATTACATCGTTGGCAACAGATCGAAGGTCATAAATGTTCAATCGCACAACATGAGCCTGAGACATTGGTGTCAGAAACTGCGCAAACCCCGCAGGAGTCTACTGCCAAACGAGCACGAACTGTTTGGATAACGAATCGACTCTTTGAACCGAATCGAACATCTGGAGTCGACTCGCACATTAACCGTCTCCACATTTTTTTACGTTGACGTAAGGAGTTTTGGGGGTCTTATAATAGAGTTTAATCAACACGTATCCACGGAATACTGTGTTTATTATCTAAGTCTTTAGTTAGCGTGCGTGGGGAGACGTGTATATTGGGTCATTATACAGAAAAGGTGGAATTTGGGTCATAAGAATCTCTTGAATGTATTTCTTTACTCACACCTAGAACTTCTCTAATAGCTTACTTTTAAACTTTATGAATCCATAAAAAGTACAGGTTAACGTATTTATATATTTTTTAATACCTAAAAAATAACTTATAATAACTGGTGTTACTTTTCTTCCTGTTAACACCAATGACAAATTAGCAATTTTAAGAAAAACCTTTACAAAATATCTTCAATGTGTAAGGCCATATGGTTTTTAATTATTGAAGTGATTAGCACTATCTCCTTCTACTTATAGAATCCGTGTTTGATTCCTGCCTTGGGGCCTGTATGCATAATGTTTGCATATTCTGCCCCTGTTTGTTGGGTTTTCTCTGGGGTACGTCGGTTTCTTCCCACAGATCAAAGACATGCAGATTAGGTTGTTTGGCATTTCCAAAAAAATGCCTATAGTGTGTGATTGAGTGTATGTATGTGTGTGGGCCCTGTGATGGATTGGCATCCCATCCAGGGTGTACCCTGGCTCATGCCCTATATCTCCTGAGAAAGGCTCCAGGCCCTCCTCAACGAGCGGTATAGGTGATAATTTAGTGAGTATAGATATAGGTGATGATTGAGTGAGTAACACCTCTAAAAGCTTTAAATTGTCAAATGTATAGGAATACTTTAAATTGTCAAATGTATTTCAAAACTCTTTTTGTGTAACAGTAACACCAATTACATTGTTTGGGGTGGCTAACTTTTTATTTCATATTATTGTTATAATCAATTTCAGTATTTAAGTGCTTAACTTATTATTAAAGTGAATCAGATTTATTTTTTGAAAAAATATTTTTAGATGAAAAGTAACCATTCCCATTCCATATATGATCATAGTGACAAGACATTTCCTAGGACTTGGCCTATTTAATATAACATATACAAGTAAGGTGTCTTTAATGTTATATTTTAATTATTTTGGCATCAGAAATACTAAGTGACAGAACTTTCCATCATTTTTGTAGAATTACCCAGATACCTGTCTGTGTGACAACTGCATCTTAAATATGTTTTAGCTTAGCTAATTGCAATTAGGCGAATGTATCAGGCTAGGCTCTTGGCTACAATAATGTAAATATATTTTATAAAACTGAATATACATTAATGCAATTAAGATGTTAAAATAATGACTAAGATTCCCCAAACAAAAATGCAGCCATAATGGAGAACAAGTCACTGTTCAAATGAACACTTTAGGAGCCGAAAGAACCGACTCTTACTAGTGATCTGACTCCGACTCGGTGAAGACACGGAATTTGCCGTCGCTATCACACACACAAGGGAGGCGTGACGGCTGCACCACTCGCTTCTGGGTAATGAAGTCGCGTACACAAAAAGCACTACGCAGCTTTCATAAACACTGTCTCAGATCGGTTTAGTAGCTAAATTACGAGAGTATATAATGTTTTTCTCCTTGTATTGACCGTACGAACAGGTGTCACGGCCTGCCACGCCACATACCCTGCTACTCAATTTTACCGGGCACTTCATTTCCCGTCAAGCCAAGCGTCTTAGCAGCGTCGCACGTACACGGAGAAGGTAAACAAGACTGAAGAAGCCTTCACTGATAGCTGACAAATTAATACATTGACGGTATATTTGTGCGTAGCATGCCGTTTGCGGCACGAAAGCTCATTGTCTGGACCTCGCCTGGAGAGGAGGTAGATTTAACATAAAACATTAAACGCCACGGAAATGCGTTTAAAAAGATATGTGTGACTTCTTTGACATTTCATGTAATCTGCTGTTGTTTATATTTACCGTTTCCAGGCGGGCAGTAATTACAACATCGTGACTTTCTGCCATGGAGAGAGCAAGACGTCTTGACTGGTTTACATGGGACATTTCTCGGCAGCATTAGCACAGGTGAATTGCTATGGGACCTATTCTACAAGAACGCACAGCATCGGCGATCCTAAAGAGGGTGCCCGTTAAAGAGAAGGTTAGAGTGAAAAATTCCGAAAATACTGCGATCGTTACCAGGTAGGACTTAAAGAGGGAACTACAGTATGAAGACATTTATTATACATTTAACGATACCAGAATGCATGTTCTCATTTATGTTTTTTTATTTTTTTTATTTTGTATTTCCAGCAACAATATAACTGGAGGTAAAGTCATTCAAAGTCAGAAACCTCAGAAAAAAACAAGCTCATTGCACAAGAATGTCATTTCAGGACAGGCCAAGGAGCCCTTGCTGGGAGCTGAAATTGTAAGTTTGTCTTTTTGTCCATATTGAGAGTATGTAAACATACAGTAACATAATTACACCATAATATTTGTAACATTACAACCACCTGCCTAAAATTGAGAAGGTCCCCTCTTAGTCACCATACAGTAACAGTGATGCACTGTGTTGATGCACAGCATTAACCTTTTCATCAGTTTGATGTACACTTGCGCTTCTTTTGGATTGGGCCAGCCTTCGTTCCCCATGTGCATCAACGGTGGCCGCATGACCCTATCGCCAGTTCACCAGTTTTCCTTCCTTGGATCACTTTTGGTAGGTCCTGAATACTGTATACCAGGAACATCCCTTAAGAGCTGCAGTTCTGGAGTTGCTCTGATCCAGTCTTCTAGCCATCACAATTTAGCCCGTGTCGAAGTCACAAAATCTTATGCTTGCCCATTTTTTTTCTGCTTCCAACACATCAATTTAAGCAAAAAAGGTTACAACTGGGTCAGAGCAACTCCAAAACTGCAGCTATTGTTGGATGTTCCCAGGCTGCAGGGAACAGGATGTAGCAAAAGTGATCAAAGGATGGAAAACCTGTGAACTGGTGACAGGGTGATGGGTGGCCAAAGCTCACTGATGCACGTGGGGAACAAAGGTCAGCCTATGTTCTGATCCAATAGAAGAGCTGCTGTTTGGTCAATGCTGGTTCCAATAGAAACCAGAACACTTGTCATAACTGTTTTAATGGCAAAGCAGGGGTGTGGGGGTAGCTGAGGGAAGGCAAGGCAAAGCAGTCAAAATATTAGGCTGGTGGTCATAATATTATGACTAGATTATGATCAATGTATTTTACCCTGACTTTTTTTTACTGTGACTTGACAGAAGGGCCAACATAGGAATCGAACAAAGCAGGTCAAGAGTCCTATCAGTGGCACATACAAAATGCCACGGTGAGTTTTCTCTTCAAAGTATTTAGCTATGTTTATCCATACTGCTCTTTGTCTTCCCCAATCTCTTATGAGCTCTGTATGTATACAGCACACAGTTTGAAGCAGATGTAAGGCATCCAAGGTCCAAGCCATCTTCATCAGAACAGGGAGACAAGAGGCAGAGGGTGCAGCAACAGTCCACATGCTGCATTGAGGTTGAGCAGAACTATGCAGCCCAAGAAAAGAGTCGCCGTGCTCTGTCTCTTCCACTGGCTCCTCATCAGATCCGCTTGCCTGGTAATGTCCGAGACCTTCAGTCTCTGCACCTTCTGGAGCACAAAGAGGATGACACAGATAGTGCCAGTGACCTGTCAGATTCTGAGAGGCTCCCTGTGTTGCCTTCTCCATGCACTCCACCTCAGCTTAACCTCAGAGCGGAAATAGTTGACTCAGCGGACCTGCATCCACATATCCCAGGCCCCAGGACAGTACAAACACAAAGTGATGGCTACAATTATCCTGATTTCCTACCTCCACCTTTTAACACCTGGAGCCTGAGGCAACTTGCTGTCTTCTTGAACACAGAGGGGAAACATGCACCACGTCCCAAACCAGTTGGCCAGCTTGAAATGTTCCTGGAACGTCTGCTGCAGCTAGAGTGGCACCAGATTCAGACTATTCAGAATGAGAGAAGCCAACCCATGACAGTCAATGTGCGTTCTAGAGGTCTTGCCCCTATTGGTCCACAAATAGCCAGCTTTTCTCGGCCTCACACAGCACCTCCTACTCGCCTCAGCTCCCCCAAAAGCATGCGCCAGAATCAGCGCCCCTTTCCTTTTACTCTCTTATCATCTTTGGGAAGCCCATCATCATCATGCCAGTCCTCTCGCTGCCTCTATTGCCATGTTCGCTACCCACTGTGCAATGGCAGCTGTTCTTTATATACCTACCAGCGTCATTCTCGCCTCAGCCCACTGCTGGAGCGTAAAACGTCACTTAGCATAATGCACAAAAGAAGCAGTAGTGAAAGTAGGGCTTCAGCCTTGGAGAACAAAGCCATGGGAAGACCTCACTGTCCTGTAAGCCCAAAAAGCCACCAAAAACCAATAGAGGCTGCTGGAAACCTGCAAAAAGTTTCTCAGGAGTTGAGTATGAAGAGCAAAAAACAGTCTTCAGCCTGGAAATTACACAGTGGGAGGGCTGCTGAAGCAGAGAGTCAGAAAGATTCACCAGTGGGAGCAAGAGGTGCATTTGACAAACGTGTCCTTGCTGCTAATAAACGAGACTTGTGTCCATCAGGAAAGAGGGAACAAAAACAAGGCAAGCAGACCGAGATTGTGTGCAGCATTGCAGTTCCTATGGTTAAAAGCATGTTCAGTGAAAATAACAGCATTAAGGGGAGCAGGGCAGATAGAAAGCTAAAAAATGCCTACATGTCAAAGTAAAATGATCATGCATTAATCTTTACTGTTCTAAACAGCCTGCGTGCACAATATGTGTCACAATAAGTGTTTGTCCTCAAAATAATTTTGCATTGCATTTTCTTTAGTACATTTCTTGCGTAACCGTTGACTTTTTCGTCTAAATGATTAAAGATGTAATATTTCTAGTATATAAACACTATATTAATATACTGTATTAGGTAATTCTTTGATTTGCAAATAAGGGTTACTTTTTTAACATGGCTAGGTTTAATAGTTAATTTGGACACGTGTCCTCGAAAAGACAGTTCTTGAAAAATTATTATTTAAAATCCTAATTTAAATGTAAGACCAACAATTACAAATTTAATTGAAGATATAGGCATATGTTTTTAAAGTGGTTTATGCCATCATGTTGACAGCAGCGTGTAAGTTTGTTTGGACCTGAAGTAGTCATATTCATTAAAGAATGTATATTTTTGACATGAATAATGAATGTTTTGTAATGGCTTTATGTATTTTTGTAACGTGTTGTATATAAGGGCTTTTCTTTAAAACTCAGCAATCATGTTTTGCTATTTTGTCCATATTTCTTTATTTATTGCCCTTTGGTACTTGTAAAAAAACATATAAAAACATAGTGCTTGATTATGTATATTTTGAGCAATATTTTATATTACCTAGCTGTAGGTTTTATATCATATGGTATATTAAGGAATTATAATTGTGAATGTATGTTTTAGATATTTAGTTTGTTTTTGGGTAATATCAAAAATGTATTTTTAGGAGCATGTCTCTTATTTAAATGTATTTTTTTTATGTTTTCCTGATTTTATTTATCAGAAAAAAATGCATACAGTTGTTTATTGTCTTTTGGTGCTGCATGTGCTAAGTTTATTGGAAAAGTAATGGTAGTGAAAAAACGTTTTAAGATTCATAGATAAAAACTACTTGAATAATGTTGGTTGGTGCCTAATTAAGGTCGTAGGCTACTTGCTACATACAGTATTTCTGCAATTAATGTTTTAGTCTTTTGTTTTTTAATGTTTGTTTGTCAAAGGCATTCAACAGGGGAAAAAAACATATTCATGTTGTCATTATATTTTTGTTTTGTTGAAAGATGATGTCAGTAGAACTGAATGCACTATTTTGTGAGAAATGCTATAAAATTATTCTTGACCTTATCACATGATGTCCTTTATATCTTTTTTGCATATCATTCTTTTATGTGCTAATTTATAGCAGTTTTTGCTAAACCTTATGAACAATCAAATAGTAACAACTGCAAATTACAAAATTTCAATTTTAAAAATAGTAGACACAACCGAATTTGGTTAAATACACACAGTGCCTTGAATAAGTATTCCCCCTTATATAACTATATAACCTGGCATTCATATGGATCCATTTAGATTTTATAATATAATATGACCCACTAAACCCACTAAATTTGTTCTAGTGTTTTAAGCCACATAATTAGTCACTTCATGTCAATACTAAATCCCGTTCCTGGAATGCCCCAGAGGTTGGTTAGGAAACATTTACACAAACACCATAAAGTGCAAGAACCTATTTAAAAAAAAAAAAAAATCAAGGACAATGTTCAGGTAAAATATCTCAGACACCGACTATACTGTACCAAATAGCACCATTAGATCCATTCTTAAGAGATCATATGCAGCACTGCCTAGAAGCGGCTGTTATACCAAAAGTCTGGGTTATGAAGAGAAGCACCTATTTCAGCTTATCACACTACAAAATATAAAAATGCAGGGTAAGAATACTCATTTCCTCCTTTGGTCATTACCACACTGGAGCTTGCCTTGCTTTTTTCTAAGGCTTTTGGCATCACATCAGTTGTCCGCTTTACTTCCCACTTAGAGAGCTTGCTGATTAGGCAATAGTCCCTTCTTAGCCTATGAGGCAAGTGTTTTTTTTGTCGTGGTTGGCATTGTGGTTCAATTAGAGCAAAGTTGCATACAGTAGGTATTTGTAGAAGATGTGTCAGTCCCAAACAATTAGAGCATTAGCCCGATGCCATCAGTGTTTAGCAACATCAACTTTTCACTATTTAGGAGATAATGAAATTGGACAAGTTTTTAAAAAAAAGTGATATAATTTACTTTTATTTACTATTAAAAGGATAGGGTCCCTGGTTTAATCCTGACACCTGAATTGGCTTAGATATACAGTATACTTCATACTACACGTGAAGGAATGTGTATACGAGAAAAAGCATCAATTTGTCAAGCCCATGGTCATGAGTTGATGACTGTTAGTACTTGGTTAAAAAATAAGCATATAGAAAAATGCCACCAATTATGAAAGCAGTCTGGAACGTAAGAAAGCAGAATATTATTAGTGTGCATAGTTTTTATTCATATTCTCTTGTGTCCTGAAAGTGGTTTCAAGAGCTTTTGCAGCTGTTTCTTCCGATCATTCACACAACCTGGTACAACAAAAAAGAAATACAGATCAAATCCTGCCAGTAAAACATAGCATACAAGAATAGCCAGCACTGTGCAAAGCTAGAGCCACACATTTTTCATATTTTGCTCACAAAGAGACAGACTTTCTTGTCTTGAGGAATAGTTCTTTACACTTACTGAAGGACTTTTTTGGCTCTGAAGTTCTTGGCTCTCATGGTCTTTGGTTTCAGTCTAGTCCCTGTACATGACCAGTTTAGAGAAATGTTTGTTTGTTAAGCCACACAGTGACCTATGAATCATTTAACATAAACAACTATTTATGATGACAGATAAGCAAGCTGGTCATTAGTATACTAGGGATGCTGATTGCTGAATAATAGAACAGATGATAATGAGATTCCTGCTGAGGATGTTACATAAACAAGAAAAACATTTGTTCTGACTTCTTTCATTTAATCTCTACAATTTAATTTAATCGAATTGAATTTAATATAAGGAAATAAGGGGTGGCTCAATATCTTTGCACAGTACTGTATTTGTCAGTTAATTAATTGAAGATAAATATACAATTACTAGGACATGACTTACTTATGATGATCATTTTGAATGAATCTTTAAGTACGGTTTAAATACTATTAAAATAATTACCAAGATGTGTGTTAGCTATTGAGTAGTTGCTTCCCAGAGCCTCCAAGCTCACATCGTCCTTGTAGACTGGGCCATCATTCCACATGAGATCAAATCCACCAACCTGCTTTTCTCTGCCAGTGAGACTAAAATTAAAAGCATAGCTATGAAGGGCAATGTGTATTGTAGTATATATATTTAAGTTTATAACATTAAAAAAGGTGTTTGATTTAACATTCAATACTGTAAGCAGACTACTCAAACCAATAGCTTTGTATGTCAAGGTAGACCTGCACAAAGTTTGCAACCACCGGTTTAAGTATTTAACATTTAAATTTTTGGCACATCATACCAGCCTTCCATGTCCACAATGTGCAAAGTGTCCTCCAGCAGTCTATACTTCAGCTCATAGTCCTCTTGACTACTCGCAGTGAGGGAGGGCGAAGCATTCACCTCAATCAGCCACCTGCAACAAAATTAGCAGAAAATAAAAAAAAATGCTAATTAGTTAACTATTGTGGTGGACTTACAAATGTACTGTAGTCTATTTAAAGAAATTGGGTGAAATAAAAGTAAAATGTACAGTATAAGAAAGTTTACATGGAAATTGATGCAACATTACGAAATCTTTAAATTATTCCACTCTTACATAATATACCTTAAATGAGGTTATGGTTTGTTTTTTTTGTCTCTTGTCTGGAGTCTATGCACATGGTTATATTCTTGTGTATATGTAACTAAACATAAAACCCTACACCTCCATCTGTCTTTAACTACCCATTCCCAACAGAAATGAGCTCCTTGTACAATGCTAGCTAATGACATACTAACAATTTTATTTTTATTCCATTGTTTGAAATGCTTAAAAGTAAGCAAAATATTTGGTACCCATAAATTGTGTATACAATGTTAAATTCCAGGTTCATATCTTTCCGAACCTGCACTATGCTCTTATGCCAAGACTGTCTAGAAAGTGGTTAGCCCTTCTAGACAGTCTTGATCTTTCATATGATGGTCAATAATTATTAATTATAATCAATTAATTATCTGCAAACGGCAACTGACTTTTACTGACATGCCTTTCGTAAAGAGCTAACTACTAAATTGGAAGCATTGCAGACTTAGTGGGCACATAAAGCACACCATACACACAGTACATACCAGGAACATGTGAAAACTATGGAATGCTTAAATTTTTTATTGAATGTTATTTAATAATTTTTTGGGCATTTTTATTCCTTGAGTAGATTCAAATGAAAACACTCAGATATCTACACAAAACCTGAAAGCTACACTAAGTGAGGCACAAATAGTTGAAGTAGAGCTAATGATGTTTTCATTACAATAAATAACTGATGAAAAAGTCAAAAACTTGACAAACAAGCAACATTTGTAAGAATTATTTTATTTGTGAAAATTAATTTTATTTATTTATTTTATTTTGTAAATAGAATAATGTGTAATAAGTGCATTTAAGAGTTAAAATATTAAAGCAAACAGAGCACTCACGGCTTAAGATCCTGGTCCAGCAGTATGTCGTATCCATACAACTCAAAACAATGCTTGTCATTAATGATGACCTTCTGCACACTCTGTAAGCTTCGGATAAAGATGTTGTCAATGTCTTTAAAAAGAGCTTCCACTGCCTCTCTGCCATGCTTTGCAGTCAAGTAACACCGCAACTGTTGCATATGCCATTTGCTGCCCTGTAAAAAGACAAAGACAGACTTAGAGTCAGTAATATACAATTACATTTACTTTCTCCTTCAAAGAAATACACTACAAATAAGAAATACTACAATGATTTAAAATGCATGGTCCTTTTTTTGTGTAACTCTTGCAACAAACACATAGGTATTTACTAAACAGTTATTTACAATTACTGTCCCACTGATCTAATTTTTGCAAAACTTAAAAAAAAGCCAGTAACAATGTAGCCTATAGTCATACAAGGATTACATTCAACAATTCAAGAACAATGATTCTGCCATCCTACTAAAAAGTAATAATGGAGCAAGAATGTCTTATAAATAAAAATGGCATTTCATATACTGTACATGTTAAATACATACTGTACATACTGGTGATATTACAATACTGCATACCTTCTCAGGATCATAGTCCGGGGCTGTTTTTTGTACTGCTACATTTGTGAGATGGACATCTGATTTCAAAGTAAAGTTAAAGAGGGCTCAGTGGTTTATTTTACAGTACATCTATACATTATTCATTTGGTAAATGGGCAAACCAACAACACAGAACGAGTAAATGCAAAGGATACACTGATCATCAATACTGCTAAGGGAGAACCTGGTATTGGAGAATCTAGCAAACCCATCCCTATACAGCCATGCCTTGAGTGGGAGATACTATGGAAATAGACAATATAAGTTACTGTTTGAGCTCTCACACCGTACAATAATGTTTATAACAAATACACATAAATCTCCATATGGTGTAAACTCACTTACTGAAGTAACAAGCACATAGATTCTGAGGTCAAATTTTCTGCCTGTGAATAAATATAAGCTCTAATTAAGCCCTCATCAAAAAGCTATAATGTTGCAAATTAAGTTACAATATAGAGTGGTCAACTGGGGACATACCATTTATAAGATAGGGGTTCTCAATGTAACGCTGGGCAACGTGGCTCTCAACCTGAGCTTCATCTTTTTGTTCCTCAGAGCGGATTCCATCCTAATTTAAAAAAAACCCAAACATTATTAGTTTCTTGATGTTGAATAAACAAATACTTTTCTTGTTAAACTCTCTCACTCACTCAATGTCTATACCACTTATCCTGTACAGGGTCACTGGAAGCCTGGATCTTATCCAGGGGACTCTGGGTACTAAGTTGGCTACACCCTGGATGGGGAGCTAATCCGTCACAGGGCACTTACCCACACACGTTACAGGAAATTAGGAAATGTTAATCAGCCTATATTTTAGGGAAGTAAAAAAGAAACCCACCAACCACAGGGAGAACATGCAAATTCCATATACCCAGACCCGAGGTGGGAATCAAACCCTCGTCCCCGGAGGTGCAAGGCCACAGTGCTAACTGTGCCACTCTTCTTGTTATGGATCATTTTTATTTTCTTAATTCAGTGAATTCACAAACATCAGTTATGGTTTGGCCACTTTAAGTTTTCAGAATATACACAAAGTACATGAATTTAACAGGTTCAAGTAGATCTACTATACCTTTTTCCATTCCATGATATCCTTTAGTTTTCGAAAAAGAAAAATTCCCTTCCCCTGTGAGCGGGCCACCTGCATGGGATGATAGTAGTTACTATTTATTTAGAAAGATATAATTATACTTCTTACAGTATTTAATGTTTGAGTTATAGCTAGAAATAGCTGTCCACTATGGTGTTACAAAATCAACCAACCAAGCATGGGAAGAGCATGCCACACTGCATGCAAACAGGCCCAACATGGGAATCAAACCAAGGACCTGAAGGTACAAGGCGACAGTGCCAACCACTAAGCCACTAGCCGCCATAGATGTTTAGTTGAGTTTAGTTTAGTTGAGTTTACCTGAATTTACCTTATTTTTTATACTTATCAACCTGGGCAGGAAGCTCTTTAAGCCCTGTGAATGGTGGCATTTAGGAAAATACTACTTCAGACTACTTCTACATCTTGCATCAGTGTACAAATGGTTTATCTTAAGATAATCAGTCAAAATAACATACAGTACATTCCATCTAAGCATGTGCCAAAATCAAGGGCCATGAACCAAATATGGCCTGGTGTCTGATTTTATTTGGCATGTGCGACCTGTAACAGAGCACCTGCCTGTGTGGCCTACATAGAATGGAACAATGTGTGCAACAATGGATTTCCAATGCAGCAGGAAACTAATTTAACAGAGCAGAAACTATATAAAGCATGACCTGTTTGTGGGCAGGCAGGGAACCCAAACTTTTCAGATCAAGACCGTGTTCATACTGTACTGTGTTTTATTTTGCTTTGAATCACTGTATTTTAATTTATGTACAATATTTGTTTTAAAAAACTATTCAACGTTTTTCATCCTGGATATGTATTGTGATTTTTTTTTATATGTGTAGTCCACTAGTAATGTAACTATTATTTAACATCAAATCTAATAAAAGTTCAATTAAAGGTATATTTTAACTATTAAATGTATGGTAACCATAAATTATATATATATATATATATATATATATATATATATACATACAAGTAGGAAACAACAAGCATAATGTTAAATTTGGATGTTAAAAAATACAAGGATACTTGCAGTTTAAAACTGAAAATAGTAAATCACTGACAGTATAATTCAAAGAATGTGAACTAGTTCTGTACTGTACTCAAAGTTCATTGCTCTTACACCTAAAGCATACTTTACAAGTATTTTTATAAAATAAAAAGTGGGCTAATTTAGTCCCAAGTAGTATTAAAATAGGTAATTTTTTAATTATACTACTAGACGGATTCTAGACGGAAGCCACTTCTTAGTAAAAGGCACACGGCAGCCCACCTGGAGTTTGCCAAAAGGCACCTGAAGGACTCTCACACAAACAAAATTGTCAGGTCTGATGTGACTCTCTGGCCACTCTACCATATAGGCCTGATTGGTGGATTGCTGCAAAGATGCTTGTCCTTCTGGAAGGTTCTCGTCTCTTCACAGAGGACCTCTGAAGCTCTGACAGCGACCTTTGGGTTCTTGGTCACCTCCCTGACTACGGCCCTTCTCCCCAGATCGCTCAGTTTAGATGGCCGGCCAGCTCTAGAAAGAGTCCTGGTGGTTTTGAACTTCTTCCACTTATGGATGATGGAGGACACTGTGCTCATTGTGACCTTAAAAGCAGCAGAATTTTTTCTGTAACCTTCCACAGATTCGTGCCTCGAGACAATCCTGTCTCGGAGGTCTACAGACAATTCCTTTGACTTCATGTTTGGTTTGTGCTCTGACATGAACTGTCAACTGTGGGATCTTATATAGACAGATGTGTGCCTTTCTAAATCATGTCCAATCAACTGAATATACCACAGGTAGACTACAATTAAGCTGCAGAAACATCTCAAGGATGATCAGGGGAAACAGGAAGCGTCTGAGCTCAATTTTGAGCTTCATGACAAAGGCTTTAAATACTTACAGTATGTACATGTGCTTTCTCAATTTTTTTTTTTTATACATTTTCAAAAATCTCAAGTAAACTTTTTTCATGTTGTCATTATGGGGTGTTGTGTGTAAAATTCTGAGAAAAAAAATGAATTTAATCCATTTTAGAATAAGGCTGTGACATAACAAAATGTGGAAAAAGTGATGCGATGTGAATACTTTCCAGATGCACTGTATTGGTACTGTATGCTTGGAATAGAACACTTAAACTTTACTTACTTCGAAGTTTTCCTAATAATATGAACTTTAAGTACACTTTTCGATAAAAGTACAAAGCAATATAGCAATTAAAATTTTAAAGCAAAAATTTTTTTTTACAAAGAATATAATCAATAATTATTTTTTATTATAAATCAACAAATAGAGCATACAGATTTATAGTTTATTTTTTTCTTAAAATATCATATTCTTCTTTCAGACCCTAGTACTAAGAGATAGAATGCATAATAATACATAAAATTATTGCTTTTATTTATTCATCCTTTTTGTCTCCCCTGCTTTAACGGGATAATTTAATCCAAATCTTGCAAGGAAAATCCTTCCAACATCATAACAAACCCATCATGTTTCCCTTTAATTTGTTACCCATATGCGTATAAATATCTAATTTAAGCTTACATTTAATCACTTTACCTAAATAGTCAATATTTCTTTAAAAATAATTGCCAAATCCACTGTGCTGGTATATGGAGTAATGACAAGAGAAACATTGTGCCACTCAATTACTTTGAGAGTGAATTCTACTGTCAGTGTGCAGAAAAATAAAATTTTTGTGTAAAAGCTTTATACTTACTGGTTTCATAATCCAGATGCTGCCTGGATTTCTCTTAAACTCCTCAACAAAGATATGGTACTCATTAGGTAGTTCAAAGGTACGTGGAAAGAAATCACATTTAGCTGCCTCCAGGCGACCAGCTTCACGTTCAAGTGTTTTTCTATAGCGCTTTAGGTTCTTCACCATCAGGTTCTTGCGTGTCAACTTTAAAAAAGAAACAACAATATTAGAATTTAAATTATCTCCACCAAATGTTTTTCCAATCTAAAACATTTTGACGAATTGACAAAACTTTTCATCATTTCAACAAACAGACAAGTAGTGGCAATTAACAGCTCTTGCTTACCTCATAGTGGTTTCGGAAGTGAGAAATTCTAACATGCTCCTCCATGTAAGTGTGGTCAAAGTTCTCTCTGAGCCACCCCACATCACACCAATTGAAATCCCATTCTCCATCCCTAAACCAGTTTTTAAAACAAAAACAAAGTGAATTGCATCAAGATAAAATATCATAGAAGGTTATGAGTCAGATTGTACAGCACACAGAAATGCATTAGTATTAGTTTAGCTTTAGGGAGCAGATTCATGCCACAGCTTTGTAAGACTCACTCTTTAACCTCAACCCAGCCTGGTCTCTGGTGAAGAACATCAAGGATTGTGTTGGTCAGGCTACACCTGAAGCGCACACAACTCCTCCCTTCCCTTTAATAAGAAGTCAGCAGTTAGAGTGTAAAGCATACACACACACACACACACACACAGCTGTAAAATTACTAGCAAACTCTATAAGAAAATATCAGCATTCTGACAGAATTTGAGGAGTACACTGACGATGATCCCACATATGCTGGGAAACAGAAGTAAAACCATTCAACTGTTCTACCTGCAGCTAAATTTACAGTATCCTGTCAACGTCTTTAGGACAAAAAGTGATGCAAGCCTTACAAAGATGTATATTCTGAGGGGTCTGTTACTGTATTTCTATCTGGAATTTTGCATGTTTACATAGTGTTAACATACAGTATGTTTCCTCCATGTTCACTGGTTTCCTTCAATCTGCCAAGGCAGACTGACTATGTTTAAATTACCCCAAGGTGTAAACAAGTGTGTGAATGTCTGTGATGGACTACCATCTTATCCTGGCTGTCTTCTTGCCTCAGGACCACAGTTCCTGTGACAGGCAGCATATCTACCCCATAAGCCAGACCAGAATAAAGTGGTTACTAAGGAACAATGAATAACTAAATATTTTCATTTTAGTCCATATTTTTTATTACTTGTTATTCCTTTGGAATTACCCATGTTGTATTGACCTAGTGACATTTGTGGTAAAAGAACCATCATTAACTTGCACATGAGAAACGGGTGAATATGAAGACAGAAATAATACAGTGATTTCCAATATGTCACGTTTAGCATAAGCAGACTCACCCATCTCTTTTCTTCTGGTAACCCTTGCACCCCGATGCCTGCAGGGAATGATATTTTTGCCCTAGTAAGTTGATTGATTAAACTATATTTTAGTTATTACGTAAAAACCAACGGAACTAATAACAAATTCAGTACAGTCTGTATTACACGCTTCTCTACCAGGGGTCATGCAGTTGATAAAGTTATTTGCGTTTCTTATTCGCTCTTATTTCCCCTACCTTGCTTTTCGACATAGGACGCTTAAAAATATATATAAAATTAAGAAGTCTATATCAGTTGCTCAGCGTGAACAACTCTATGCGCTCCTCGCTTTACTGTGGTCTTTTCGTTTCCACAGCAACTACAGAACGCAGTTAAAGGGGGCGAGTCTAAATGAATTAACCACGCCTATGCTCGGATCCGAAGTGTGCGTGTGATCTGCATACGGGTATCCATCAAATATGCAGCCTCCAAGAAAACTAAAATATAAATTTATATTTTGTTTTTAATAATAATAAGCATTATTCATTCATTCATCTTTTATACCGTTTATACAGGGGCGTCGCACCTGTGGGGATGTGGGTGTTTTAACAGGGTTCAACACCCACACTTTTTCTACAGTTTTCCCGCAGTTTTGAACAAACCCCTTCGCATTCGCCCCTTCGTTTCTCTGGCCGCTCTGTGGCTACGCTCGCTTCAGCTCTCCTCTCTCCTCCCTCTCAAGCATGACACCGGCTGATGATTGGCTGTTCTGCCTTAAGTCCCGCCTCTCTTGGCGTGTTAGATTTATCGGTCAGCTCGTGCAGAGGAGGCGGGAATCTATGGTTGTTATGATTATTTACATCTCCGTTTTCCAGGTACTTTGAATGTTTATGCTTTTGAGGTTTTTAAATAAGCTTGATATAAGTTTGGGAAGATGCTCTGTTTATGTTTTGTTGACATGTCGAATGTTTTCTGTATTATATTTTATTTTTTTAGACTAATGGCAATTGCTAATTGGTATAGTGTTCAGTAGCTAACTTAGCTAAATTCGGTTATGTGTGTGGCATGCAATGCATAAAGTAACTGTGATAAAGAAGGCAGGAAATTGATGAGGAGGGACAAATTGACAATGTTAAGCAATGTATTTATGGGTTTATTACCAGTGCAATTGATTTAGATATTTTGAGCATTGTTTGTTCATTAGCTGACTTGCCTGTTGTGTTTAATTGGATCTGTTGAGGAGAAAAAAGTGAGAAATAATGTCAGTTTGCATACCTTTTGACTAAGGAAGAATATTATTTTAATGTGTATATTATTTTAATGTTTAAAAACAGTAAATTGTTAAATTATTTATACTATTATTTATATTATACTTTTGTTTATATTATTTATAGGACTTTTTTTTTGTTTTATATATTTTCATTGCTTATCTGCAAGTAAGCAAAATGTAGAAGTCACAGTCCTTGTCAGACCCATGCCACTATCAAGCTTACCACTGTCCTTTTGTCACGCAGTATCATTAAGATGCAAAAAAGAAAGAGGCAGGAGAAGATTGACACCTATTTAAAGAGAAATCCTGTAAGTGGAGTTGAAAAATGTTGACATTAAACAACAGTAGCCTATTACCATTAGATGCTGTTTGCATTTATTTCATTGTATTACTTTTTAATATTCACAAAACTAGCCTTAACAGTGTTGCTGTGTGCCATGTACATAAAGACAAGCTGGACAGGGAAAACAGAAAAAAAAGTTGTTGAGCAGTTTATCTCTTGTAAGGAGAACAGAAAGAGCACTTTTGGTTCTTTTAAATGAGAGATATAGTTGGTCATATATTATTTGGTCAGTTGTTGTTGGTTGCATTTATATATACTGAACAAAAATATAAATGCAACACTTTAGTTTTTGCTCCCATTTTTTATGAGATGAACTCAAAGATCTGAAACATTTTCTACATACACAAAATAACCATATCTTTTAAATATTGTTCACACATCTGTCAAAATCTGTGATAGTGAGCACTTCTCCTTTGCCGAGATAATTCATCCCACCTCACAGGTGTGCCATATCAAGATGCTGATTAGACAGCATGATTATTGCACAGGTGTGCCTTAGACTGGCCACCTGTAAAAGGCCCCTTTGAAAGGTTCAGTTGAATCACACAGCAAAATGCCACAGATTTCGCAAGTTTTGAGGGAGCGTGCAATTGGCATGCTGACAGCAGGAATGTCCACCAGAGCTGTTGCTCGTGAATTGAATGTTCATTTCTCTACCATAATCCGTCTCCAAAGGTGTTTCAGAGGATTTGGCAGTACATCCAACCAGCCTCACAACCGCAGACGACGTGTAACCACACCAGCCCAGGACCTCCACATTCAGCATGTTCACCTCCATGATCGTCTGAGACCAGCCACTAGGACAGCTGCTGAAACAATTGGATTGCATAACCAAAGAATTTCTGCACAAACTGTCAGAAACCGTCTCAGGGAAGCTCATCTGCATGCTCGTTGTCCTCATTGGGGTCTCGACTTGACTCCAGTTCTTCATTGTAACGGATTTTGACAGATTTGTCAACAATATTTGAGAGATATGGTTATTTTGTTTATGTAGAAAATGTTTCAGATCTTTGAGTTCCTCTCATTAAAAATGGGAGCAAAAACAAAAGTGTTGCATTTATATTTTTGTTCAGTATATGTACATAGTTGTTTAGATATTTTTTTTAATATACAGTATGTTGTTTGTATGAAATGTTGTCTGTATATTTGGAGTAACAAAATAATTTCTCCCTGAGATTATTAAAGCATTTCTGATTCTAAATCTTTAGCAAGTCTGGCAAGTGTGTCCTGAGTGTGTTTTAGTATCGCTCTAGTATCACTATCACTCATTTAAATTGAAAGCTTTTTATATCTTGTATGTTAATACTTTTTTACACTTCTGTCATTGTATTCATCATTTTTATTGTTAACAAACAAACCACATTTATCCCCCACACTTTTGAAAATCTTGCTACGCCCCTGCGTTTATACAGCGTCCCAGGGGGGCCTGGAGCCTATCCTAGGAGACTTACAGTATGGCACTAGGCAGGGTACAACCTGGACAGGGTGCCAATCCATTGCAGGGCACACAAACTCTCACTATGGGCAATTTGAGAACGGAAATTAACTTAATCAGCATGTCTTGGGACTGTGAGAGCACACCAGAGTACCTGGAGGAAAACCACCAAGCACTGGGAGAACATGCAAACTCATGCACACAGACCCAGGGTGGGAATCAAACCCTCCACCCTAGAGTTGTGAGACAACAGTGCTAACCCTTGTGCACACGAGGAAGACAGCGGGCACATGCCTTTAAAGGAGGCATACCAACAACATTATGACATCATTTTAGAAAAGGGGAAATTTAATGTTTAGATCTTCAAAAAGTCCCCAAAAAAACGTCGCACCATAGCAGGGCATTATATAGAAAAAAAGGGGAAGTTTTGAATTCTGTGCAATAAGAGTCTCAGTTTGACCTGAACACAACATGTGTTTTAACATAAGTAAACTTACTTTCAAGACCAGTCCAAAAAAACATAAACATATATATTTTTAAACATTTTAAAAAATAGTACAATGTACAACATAAAACAAAATAACGATTATGGATTTCTTATTTTCAAACAAAAATCTGTACACAAACTGAATCTCACCTATGCTATTTCCTATGCTATTTACAGAAACCCTTAATCGTTACAGGTGTTTGAAACCAGATATAATCATCTCTGATTCTATTGTCAGTCATTTGGCCACTTCCAGACCCACCACTGGCTAGAACTATCACCTGTCTCTTTATATTAGTTGGAAGCCTGAAGTCAACCTTAGGCTTAAACCATTCCACACCACAGTTTCGATGAGCAAGCGCCATGACTCTGGTGCTCATGAGGCGCACTGGCTTAACGTCAGAGAACAAATCTGCCAAGAAAAGGGTGTGAAACATCTGCTGCAAACACAGGGAAGTTCTTAAACTTCTCACACTGCCTTCCCTCACCAAAGCCTCCATGTTGATCTCATATATTTCTGTGGGAAGGATCAAAGAGCTTCCAATCATGAAGACCACACGGGGGACATAACTTAGGGAGAATAGCTCCTCTATGCGATCAAGCACCTCGTCCAGTTCTTGAAGTGTACGCTCGCACCGCTGCCAAGCTGAGTTTGCTGATGACTTGATGGTATTCTAAACAGCTCCTTCCTCCAGCTGTGGGCAGAAAATAGTCATCATATTTGTACCTCATAACTGAACTTATTTTACAGTACTGTTCAGCTAATTCTCCGCATACAAGTCTTTGTGTTTTTCTCTCACCTGTGTTGTTGCAAGCTGCTGCATTCGAAAGGCGACCATCTGGTCATAGGTCATGGGAAGTTGTTGTCTTTGGTACAGGACAGACTTAAGGAGTTCACAGATATGCAACAGCTTTGATGGGTCACACACCCAGGAAATACCACGTCCACGTGGCCCTCCTCCCTTGCTCTCCTCACAATTTCCTCATCGTTTGTCTTTAACACGAACTGCTGTGCAGACACTTGGCTTTTGTGAGACTCGTGCTGTCCTGTCAAGTCAAAACCTAAAAGTCACAAATTTATTTTATTTAGTTAAACATATTTGTTATGCTTAAAATAGCTATTACTTTTTAAATAAAAAGAAAAGAACTGAACCCTCTTTATTCTGATTGCTGTTTTTTTTTTTTTCGATACAGATATCATGAATTTTAATATGTTGCTTTTCCTCAGAGCCTGGGAGACTAGATGTCAATGATAGAAGAATTATTTGTATAGCGCTTTTAACAATCGTCATTGTCGCAAAGCAGCTTTACACAATCAATATAATTGTTTAAGTTTGTATGAAATGTGAATGTGTATGAATCAAAATGTTTAGATAGTCCCTGATGAGCAAGCCGAGGGCGACAGTGGCAAGGAAAAACTCCCTGAGATGGTAATAATAAAACCTTGAAAGGAACCGGACTCAACAGGGAACCCATCCTTATTTGGGTGAAACAGAGAGCAGGAATTGATCTGCATTCATACTGTGTGTTAGGTGGCAGGCAGTTCAGCATAACAGTTTATGTTAAATGATGTTAATATTTTAGTAGTAACATGTACAGTAGTAGTTGTGGTAGGACCAAGCTCATTTCCATGTTTAATCGCTTTTTTGCCTTTTAGATCGCATGTTGATATGACGATGTGGGAAGTTCATGTTTTCATATTCTGTGATAGTCGGCTATACACTCACCTAAAGGATTATTAGGAACACCTGTTCAATTTCTCATTAATGCAATTATCTAATTAACCAATCACATGGCAGTTGCTTCAATGCATTTAGGGGTGTGGTCCTGGTCAAGACAATCTCCTGAACTCCAAACTGAATGTCAGAATGGGAAAGAAAGGTGATTTAAGCAATTTTGAGCATGGCATGGTTGTTGGTGCCAGACGGGCCAGTCTGAGTATTTCACAATCTGCTTAGTTACTGGGATTTTCACGCACAATCATTTCTAGGGTTTACAAAGAATAGTGTGAAAAGGGAAAAACATTATGCGGCAGTCCTGTGGGCGAAAATGCCTTGTTGATGCTAGAGGTCAGAGCAGAATGGGCCGACTGATTCAAGCTGATAGAAGAGCAACTTCGACTGAAATAACCACTCCTTACAACCGAGGTATGCAGCAAAGCATTTGTGAAGCCACAACACGCACAACCTTGGCGGATGGGCTCCAACAGCAAAAGACCCCAATGGGTACCACTCATCTCCACTACAAATAGGAAAAAAAGGCTACAATTTGCACGAGCTCAACAAAATTGGACAGTTGAAGCCTGGAAAAATGTTGCCTGGTCTGATGTGTCTCGATTTGTGGTAGAGTCAAAATTTGGCGTAAACAGAATGAGAAAATGGATCCATCATGCCTTGTTACCAGTGTGCAGGCTGGTGGTGGTGGTATTGTAATGGTGTGGGGGATGTTTTCTTGGCACACTTTAGGCCCCTTAGTGCCAATTGGGCATCGTTTAAATGCCACGGGCTACCTGAGCATTGTTTTTGACCATGTCCATCCCTTTATGACCAACATGTACCCACCCTCTGATGGCTACTTCCAGCAGGCTAATGCACAATGTCACTAAGCTCGATTCATTTAAAATTGGTTTCTTGAACATGACAATGAGTTCACTGTACTAAAATGGCCCCCACAGTCACCACATCTCAACCCAATAGAGCATCTTTGGGATGTGGTGTAACGGGAGCTTTGTGCCCTGGATGTGCACCACACAAATCTCCATCAACTGCAAAATTTTATCCTATCAATATGGGCCAACATTTCTAAAGAATGCTTTCAGCACCTTGTTGAATCAATGCCACGTTAAACACCGTATCAGTGTGGTGTTCCTAATAATCCTTTAGGTGAGTGTATGTACTGTATTTTATTAGAAGTGTGTTTGTAGCGCACACACATAAAAAAAACAACAACTAAATTTACTAAATGTTATCTTAAATGTAATTTTAGGTGAATTACTAGTAATCTTTACTAAAGCTGTGTGTGGAAAGTCTGTTGGCATATTTTAGAATATTTTAAAGTTGTCAGAAGAAGCAATTTGGGTATGCTTACTGACAGTCTTAATATGTCTTTTGTTTCTGTATGTTTAAAAAAAAAACGTTGTGTTATTTTTACCCAGCAGTAGGGGTGTAATGATATGCCCAGGTCATGATACGGTATGTATCTCGATACTGGGTTCACGATGCGATATGTATCATGATATTTTGAACAAAATTTTACAATGAAACTGAAATTCAAATAACAGATTTATTTTTAAAAACATTAGCAAATTTCAGTAACTTTCTTTGTTGTACATACAATACACATTTCAAGGTTTAATAAAAAAAAAACTTTTTTCAACTGTTTCCAAAATAACAACTAAATATGTCTTTGTCACTGAAAAAAATTGTTAAATTTAACATGAACTTAAAATTAAAGATACCTCAGACAGAACTTAGAACTTAAAAAACAAGTTAGCAGTAGAAAAAACTATTTAAAAAAAACAGTTAAATTAAATGGTGTTCTGTTGAACATAAACACTAGCGTTTGTTTAGGTTACTTACTGTACAAGGCTTTCAAGGGCACAATGAGTGACAGGGTGGCGCTATTTTCATCAGAGAGAACAGTGGTGGCATTTTTTTAGAAGTTTAAGTAGATTAACTATTTCTTTTGCATCAGTGATGTCGTTGCTATCCAGAGTAGTGAGTTGATGGGCATTTTTGGGCACCTTTGTGCTCAAAAGAGAAGCCGTTATAGCCGCTTGTTCCTTTTCTTACGCGACCAAGCAATCGACTGACGCGAGGCACATTTAAACTTTATTATGCGGCCACAACCCGGCTTCTCTCACGACCACCTTCATGTTGTGTGCGTTGTCACTTGTAGTTGGTACATTCTTTGCTTTTTTCAACAATTGTTTTACCGCCGCCCTGTCGTGTGACTGGAAAACCAAAATGCTGCCAGATGATGGACTTATAAGAAGACGGGGCATCTTCAATTTCACTTTCAGCCGAACTTATGTTGCCCTACTAATGTTCAAGCGATTTCTGCTACTGCGATAAAAGCACACGCGACGCTGTTGCAGAGTAGGTCACGTCGGCAGCTCAACCAGTAGGATTAAACTGCCATCATATCGTTAAAGTATCGCCAAAACTCAATGATACATATCGTAGCATTTTTGCATCGCAAAATATCGTACTGTAATATATCGTTACACCCCTACCCAGCAGTTGGTTAATTCTTGGGCGAACTTTCTGGATTCTACACTTCTGACTTGATTATACTCAGAGCACTCAGTATTTTATGGTAAGTTAACATAATTTTTACTCAAAAATGAGAATGAGTCATCGTTTAAAATGAGCTTTTTCTTTATGGAATATTTATTATAAGTTGTAAATTTATCACTTAAATATCATATTATCTGGGGTTTGTTGAGTATTCGAACAGGGGTGAAATCCAGATGGAGCGCCGTATCCTGTTATCCCTCACACGTTAAATAGTGAGGTAAATTAGTCAGAAATTTACACTAAATTCATGTTCACAATATGTATTTTTGTGTATTGACTAGAGAAAAAACTTTTTGCATTAAATACATATGTAAGTGTACGTCCTTAACAAAAATGCTTGACGCAAGTTATATTGCAACACTAAGTGATGGCGTGTAATCCACATGTGGGGACCAACATGATGGAAATGATATCTGGAAAATATGGAGATGACTGGAGCACTGTTTCATGCTCTGTGCCTTGGGAATAAGACAAGAGGGGCCTGACAGACCTTTCCTATTGTTTCCATCTCCCATTGAAGACAATACTATTAATATAGATCTTTGGTGAAGGTTGTTGATGTTTGTTTTAAAGTTTTTATTTTATTTTATCTTTGATGTAAACTACACAAAGCAGTGTCTTCTCACCTGCGAGTTTCTCCAGCATACTGTAGAAAATATTCACCCCATATTTACTTAATAATATTTTAAAAGGTTTTAGTATTTTTAATAGTAATAGTTAAAAATGACTAATAGTTAAAATATGGGGATGGGGAATGTTTGATGTCATGTGGGCATTATAAGATTTATATTGAAAACTTCTCTATAAAAAGTGTTTAAACATTGTATTAGATGCAAAAGAAAAATGCAATTTAAAGATTCAGATTTACAGGGGCCTCTTGTTTTTATTGTTCCACTGAGTGTTTATTACATTTATTTTATACATTTTGTCGATTTTGCGTCTTTTTTGGAAACAAAAGAAAAAAAATCAAATAGAACGTGTCAACTCAGCAAGATTGTCAATTTTACCCACTGGTTGGCTCAAATAAAATAACCCAACACTTCAACATTTAACCCAGCTAGAGTGTCAATTAAACAGCTCCAACTTTTAACATTACAAAGTTTACACGTTAAATACATTTTTAACTATAAGAGAAAAAAATCGTAATTTTTACACCGAAACAAAAATGAATTATCAAAATGTATTTCATTATGTGCTTGAATGCCTAATACTAATTAAACAACTGGCCTTAACAGACAAAAAAGCAAGACATCGTAATAACAAAATGTTACACCGTACAAAACCGACCGTTCGCGTCACGTGAACGTTGTGTGAAGTCTACAAGCTGCATCATTTAAATGGATTTCCAACACCGAAAATCCATTCATTAAGCTTAAATTGTATTAAGATGGTAACACTGTTATTGTTGTGGCTAATGTTTTTTTTTTTGGTGTATTTTGCAGCTAGGTGGCAATATATATATATATATATATATATATATATATATATATATATACACACACACTTAACAAAAATATAAACGCAACACCTTTGTTTCTGCTCCGATTTTTCATGAGATGGACTTAAAGATCTAAAATTCATTCCAGATACACAATATTACCATTTCTCTCAAACATTGTTCACAAATCACAAGTCTAAATGTGTGATAGTGAGCACTTCTGCTTTGCTGAGATAATCCATCCCACCTCACAGGTGTGCCACATCAAGATGCTGATCGGACATCATGAGTAGTGCACAGGTGTACCTTATACTGCCCACAATAAAAGCCCCCCCTGGAATGTGCAGTTTTGTCTCACAGCAAAATGCCACAAGCCACAAGCGTGCAATTGGCATGCTGACAGCAGGAATGTCAACCAGATCTGTTGCTCGTGCATTGAATGTTCATTTCTCCACCATAAGCCGTCTCCAAAGGTGTTTCAGAGAATATGGCAGTACATCCAACCAGCCTCACAACCGCAGACCACGTGTAACCACACCAGCCCAGGACCTCCACATCCAGCAGGTTCACCTCCAAGATCGTCTGAGACCAGCCACTCAGACAGCTGCTGAAACAATTGGTTTGCATAACCAAAGAATTTCTGCACAAACTGTCAGAAACCGTCTCAGGGAAGCTCAACTGCATGCTTGTCGTCCTCATCGGGGTCTTGACCTGACTCCAGCTTGTCGCTGTAACAGACTTGAGTGGGCAAATGCTCACATTCGATAGCGTCTGGCATGTTGAAGAGGTGTTCTCTTCACGGATGAATCTCGGTTTACATTGTTCAGGGCAGATGGCAGACAGCGGGTGTGGCGTCGTGTGGGTGAGCGCTTTGCTGATGTCAATGTTGTGGATCGAGTGGCCCATGGTGGTGGTGGGGTTATGGTATGGGCAGGCATCTGTTATGGACGAAGAACACAGGTACATTTTGAATGCACAGAGATACCGTGATGAGATCCTGAGGCCCATTGTTGTGCCATACATCCATGAACATCACCATGTTTCAGCAAGATAATGCACGGCCCCATGTTGCAAGGATCTTTACACAGTTCTGATACTGACCGGTTCTGAGTCCCCAGACCCCCAATAAAGCAAAAAACTGCACATTCCAGGGTGACCTTTTATTGTGGGCAGTATAAGGTACACCTGTAAGGTACACAAGTATGTTTAAAAAACATATGTTTAACTAATGTTTAAAGCCCTAACAACTGCAGACAAAATATCCACTCTTAAATTCCCTGGCGCGTATTTTCTTACTTTCAAGTCTTATTTATAATTAATATAATAAAAGACCCCGAGCGCCCTCTAGTGACCAGCCGCCACTGTTACATGCCTATAATGTTAAATGATAAAGAGCCATTTTAGTCTTGATTTTAATAAGATATTAATTAACAATATTAACTATTTTAATTGTTAATAATATGACATTTTGCACTGTAATTAATAATATACATAATAAAATCTTTATATTATCAGCAATAATGCACCACAGAAAAAATATATAAACATGTCCCATCCTTTCTCTGGTAAATTACAAGGAAGTCAAAAAGCTCAGCTTTAACGAAACTTTTGCTCCAACATGTATGCCAATTTGCATGAGTTTTTGAGCATGTTAAGACCCCCCCAAAAGTCTAAATTGGTGGGCAAAATAAAGAAAATAATTTTTATTTATTAATTCAGCCTATAGTGCTTGGGCCCTTATAATAGAAAACAAGAAAAAGGTGGTTTGGAGAAGTTATCTTTAATTTATTTCTGAGGTAATATTTTAGTATCATTGTATTGACAGAATATTCACTGTATCTTATTTCATCTCATTTGGGGGATACTGTATATCAGCATTTCGGCAACATCTTCAATTTGACCCCTTTTTTCAACATTCTTTAAATAACTAAAAATAACTAAGTTTTGTCTCATATTTTCACTTATTTGCTCTAAAGGACATTTTGCCTAAGTTTAGTACCTGACTATTTTTTTTAAGGTACTTTTAACCAAAGTTATTCTGACTAATTAGCATCACCTATGATAAAATATGCTTATCTGCAGTATATTTATAAATAATATTTAACTTAAATGTACAGTAGTCATTTGCATGGTAACAGAATTTCCTTACACAGGACAGACAGGATTTAAAAATCCACTGAAGATGAAAATGCTACGGCCTTCACAGTAACCAGGGACATATCTTGGAGGAATGGTAGGATTTTCCAGAACAGTTTTAGACACCTGTTTAATTCAATGCCAGTATGCACTGATACATTCTATTTTTACAACTAAATAGTTTAACAAGAAATAAGTTATTGTAATATATATTAAATTAAGGTTAAATCATGGTTTTGTTTAGTTGTGACTGTAGCTCTTCCTCGAGCACTCATTTCTACATCATGGTCTCTAACATGTACATCTTTAATTTTGACCCATTGTTCAAAACATAGCCATATGAAGAGGCAACAAAGAAGGAAATCATCTATGCAAGTAAATCTTTAGCAGCTTTAGCAGCCCGAAATTGTGAAAGTTGAATGTAATGATTAACAGTAACATGAAAATTATGAATTATGCTTTTACTAAATTTCTGAACTGCAGATTACCAACTAAAAGGAAATAGGTTATTTTTCACCTAACTTAACCCATTTGATCATGATAAATTTGAATGCAAGTGGTCTGAGTTAGAATCATAAAAATGTACTTTCAATTAATGGTCAATTAATTTTTATTTAAACATTGCCACTAGATGGGGACACAGCCATTGATTTCCCCTTTTCGTAGTTAAAAATACTGTAGAAGCAGTTCTAGTTGATATGCATGGCAGAAAATGTATTTAGACCTTAAAATGGAATCTGTTTCCTCAGAGTATTTATATTTCATCATTTGCATAACTATCAGGTCTTTCAAAAAGTTTGCTGCTGCCACTAAACGCCATTGACACTCTGACTCAAAATATGGTTAACTAACCATGGCTACTATGTCTACTACCTTCCAGTCCCTGCTATGGAAAGACATTCCATCAACATGTACTGTAGCTTTACCACCGGGATGGAAATTCCCAGGTGAACTTCAGAAACATCCTAAAAATGTATGTAACATTATATACAGTATACCAGTGCATATATATATATATATATATATATATATATATATATATAGTGAGGTCAACAAGTATTTGATCACCCTGTGATGGAGGCGTCTACAATTTTCAGCATACGTGCAGACAGAATCTAAAAATAAAAATCTGGACATCACATTGTATGATTTTCAAAAAACTAATTATTTGTGAATTACTGTGTCAAATAAGTATTTGATCCCTTGTATATAAGCCAAATTTTTTACCCTCAAAGACCTGTTTCTTGCTTTTAAATAGTCCAGCTACACTCTGCTTATGAGTCTAAATTAGTAGCACCTGTTTGAGGTCGTTAGCTGTCATAAAGACACCTGTGCACCCCAAAATCAGCCAAAGTCTAAGTAGATACATGGGGTATCAATAATGCTAAGAATGGTGAAGAATCAGCCCAGAACTACATGGTAGGAGCTGGTCAATGTCGTGAAGAAAGTTGGGATCATCGTTTCCAAGGCTACTTTTAGTAATATAATAGTCCTGTGGTCAGATGAGACCAAAGTAAAACTTTTTGGTCTTGTTTGAAGAAAGAAGAATGATGAGTATTATCCCAATAATACCATATCTACAGTTTCAATTTCAGGTTAACTTATTTATTTATTCTTTACTTTGTAGCAGTAATTCCGTTAGCGTGCGTTATTAGCGATGTTCCTTGCAATTTTTTTTGATAAAACAGTCTTTCTATTAATACTTGTGTGTTTGTGTGTTTCTGAAACTCATATAATAGGAGGAGGAAGGTTTACTTTATAAGAAGAGGGAGTGGACTCCCTCTGATTTCTTCTCCCCTCTTTAGAGGAGGGTCTGATTTCTCCTCCTTAGCCTTACACACGTACACAAACACACACACAGCGCCTGCACGCATAAACGGAAACACTTATCTGTCTGGATTTATTTAAAATTTTTAGGTAAAGTGCAGGTTAATTTGTTTAATTTTAACATTATATTTTGTATTAATTAGTTTTATGTATTTATTTTGTTGGGCTGTTAAACGAATAATTTGAATTTCCATTACAGGTAAACCTCGGATTGCGAGTAAGGCGGTTTGCGAGTGTTCCGCAAGACAAGCAAAGATTTTTAATTAATTTTGACTTGGAAAATGAACAAGTCTTGTTTTTTGCGAGTACCGAGTATGTATCACGTGTGCGCTTCTTGTTTTGACGCCGAGCATCACGTGATCACAACTGAGCCAGCGACGTCCGTTGTTTGCTGTTTTTTCATCAGCAGCAGGTGGTTGGGTGTCAGGTGCTCCAGGGCTGTGGGATCATCCATAGCAGTGGTAAGGGGTCGGTCATTCATTATTGCTTCCACTTCACACAGAAATGTATGCAAGCTCTCATCGTTTAGTATTTGTTCTTTAAGTACAGATCTCAGGATCTTTCTGACTGATCTTATCTGCCTTTTCCATATTCCACTGAATTGAGACCCAGAAGGAGGAATGAATATCCACTGTATCCCCTTTTGCGTGAGGATGCCTTAAATTTTTAACTGATTTTACTGTTGGATACCTTTACGCAGTTCAATCTCAGCACCTATAAAGTTTGTTTCCGTTGTCACTTCTCATGACTGACACCTGGCCTCTTCTGCACACAAAGCGTCGAATGGCATTTAAGCAGGAGTCTGTATCTAGAGACTGCGCAACTTTAATGTGCACAGCTCTTGTTGTCAGACAAGTAAACAATACGCCATATCTTTTAACATTACTTCTACCTCGTTTGACCTCGAAGGGTCCAAAATAGTCTACCCCTACGTTAGTGAACGGTGGGTGATCTGGTGTTATTCTATCACGTGGCAGTTCTGAAATTTTTTGTTTACTAGTCTTTGCTCTAATCCTTCTACATGTCACACAACTGGACAGAAACTTTCTCACAAGGGAATTAGCAGTCGGAATCCAGTGTTTCTGCCGCAATTTTGAGAGCATATAATTCCTTCCACAATGTCCGACCTTTGAATGTCTCTTAAGATTAAGGTTGTGATGTATGAGTCTTTAGGTATAATGACTGGATGTTTTACATGCTCGGGCATTGCAGACTTACCAAGACGTTCTCCAACTCTTAGCACTCCATCCTGCAGTACTGGGTCTAGTTTGGAGAGACAACTGTTTCTTTTTACGAATGCATTACCCTTTTGTAACATGAATTTTTGGTTTTGAACAAACTTAATAATTTTGTTTTCTGCTCTTGTTAAATCCTGAATTGTCAGAGACCTGTGGTTTTCTGTCATTGAGTCGTTTACCTGTCCTTTAATCTTTTTTGTTCTCTGTTTAAGCATGTCCTTAACATAAAGAATCCAGGCAACAGATATTTTTAACTTGTACCAGTCAGAGTGATAGTTAATAAATTCACTCACGGCATCTGTGCTCTCTGTAGTCTTTACCAGATTTACTGAAGCTGGATGTTTAATCTCAGTGTCATCCTCTTTTATTGACAGGTCATGAATGTTCTCGGGCCATTTACACATTGGTTCTTTGAAAAAGGAGGGACCATTGATCCAATTGGCGTTTTTCATGAATTTTTCACAAGAAACTCCCCTGGATGCAGCATCAGCTGGGTTTTTTTAAGTGTTGACATACCTCCACTGCTATGGATTGGTTGACTCTCGTATAATGGCAATTCTGTTAGCAACAAAGGTTTTAAAACTAAGTTTTTCATTGTCAATGTATTTCCGGACAGTTGTACTGTCGGTCCAAAACATAGAGTCTAGCAGTTCTATTTCCAGTTGACCTTTCAACATTTTGTCATTGTTCACAGCAACTACTGCCGCTGTCAATTCCATTCAGGGGATGCTGTTTGTTTCAAGGGCGCTACGCAAGAATTCTCCATCATAAATGCACAGTGTGTGAGTCCATCAGCATTTACCAACTTAAGGTATGAGACAACTCCATATCCCATCTCACTTGCATCTCAAAAGTGTTGAAGTTATGCTGTAGTTGTGACTCCAAAGTCAACTGGTTTTATGCATCTTGCTACACTAAACTCAAACAATTGATGCAACTCTTGTAGCCAGCCATCTTTTCTGTAAACTGTTCGGGGATGTCATCATCCCAAGTGAGTCTTTCTTTACACAACTGCTTCATTAAGATCTTAGCTGGCAGTATGACTGGTGCAAGTAAGCCTAAGTGGTAATACATTGAACTAGTGACTGACAAGATTCCTCCTCTAGTCACGTGCCGTCTTTTAAACTAATCTTAAACTTAAGCGTGTCTGAATTGATACACCACAACACCCCTAGAGCTCTCTCGACAGGGAGTGCGTCTTTACTCAAATAAAAGTCCCTCATGTCTTTGATTCTTTCATTCTCAGGAATGGAAGTTAGTAAGGCGAGACTATTACTTGCCCACTTGGTGAGGTGAAACCCTCCACTTGCGCAAAGGTTGGTGAGATTGTTATATAGCGCAACTGCTTGACTATGACTATGGACAGACTTCAAGCAGTCTTCCACATAAATGTTTTTAAGTACTGTGTTGACTGCCTCAGCAGATGCATTGCAAGGGCGAAGTTAGCTACGCTTGGAGATGATTTTGCACCAAACAAATAAATGACCATTTTATACTCAACCAAGTCCTGACTCACATCTCCATTCGGCCACCATAGGAAACGCAACAAATCTGTGTCCTTTACTCTAAACTGATAGTACATGGCTTCCACATCTGCCATCATGGCAACTTCCTCCTGTCTAAAGCGTGTAAGCACTCCAATGAGTGAGTTTGTCAGGTCGGGTCCCTGTAGGAGCTTGCTATTTAATGATACTCCCTAATAGCTAGCAGCACAGTCGAAGACTACCCTTAGCTTTTTCTTTTGAGGATGGTATACACCATGGTGACGTATATACCACACTTGACCGTCTTGTCGACTTAGGTGAGGTGTAGGGACCTTGACTGCATGACCCTTTTCAAACATGTCGTTCATGAAGTTTGAATACTCTTCATGAAAGGAACGGTTATTCTTAAGCTTCCATTTGAGGTTCAGTGCGCGCTGCATGGCTCCACTTCGGTTATTGAGCATTTGAATAGCTGCTTTCTTAAATGGAAGGCTGATATAGAAGTGATTGTCTGTAAACTGTAGAGAGTTAGTTACAGATTCTAAAAACTGATAGTCCTCTTGTGACAACTCAGCTTCGTCATCACAATTCTGTTCAGGAAAGTCATGGTTGTACTGTTGTATCAGCATTTGTTCTACACTTTCGATGGAAACTCTATTGGCTGTAACGCTCGCTTGCTCATTGTCATATGTGCCTTCCTCGACCGACTCTCAAAGAGGTCCATTTATGGTCCATCCAAGAGCGGTCTTTACTGCATATGGCCCATTGTGTCTGCTGTTAATTACTTGCCATGGTTCTAGGAGCTTATGCTCTTTATTACCTATAAGAATGTCGACTCCAGCCGACTGGGGCCAGGGGTAGCTTAGTGGTTAAGGCATTGGACTACGGTTCGGAAGTCTGACCCCTCTTTTTCCTTCCCTTTTTAACTGGGATCCTTGAAAGGATTTATGACAGTGTTTTTTTACCACTGGTCATAGCGTCCAGGTCTCCGAAGAGTGGGTCTAAACATACTCTGGCTTGCTGGTCGATGAATTCCACCAGCTGCATGAACTTGGCTCTTTTCTTACTGCTCTCCTGGTACTTGTGTGCATGAACCCTCCATCTGTCACGCAGCTTGTAGGGCAGTTTTGAGATGATAGTCATCATGTTTGTATGAATATCTAGCTCGTCCATGGATTCAATACTTGCCATAACGTTGCAGCAAGTTACCAGAAACGAGGCGAAAGCGCTTAATGACTTTCTGTCGTCTGACTTTATTTCCGGCCATTTGAATGCCTTTTGCATAAATGCTGCTGCAATTTTTAGCTCATTTCCAAACCTGTTATGTAACAGCTTCTTTGCTTCTGCATAACCAAGATGATTTGGCATATGCTGGCAGCTCTTTACCAGATCTCTAGGTTCTCCACTGGTATACAGTTCAAGATAGTTTAACTTATCAGCGTCACTATCAGTTTTGGATTCGATGACATGTTCAAACACCCTCATAAAGGACTTGAGCGGGTCTCCATAAAACGGGGAAACCTCACGCTGAGGTAAAAAAAGTTGCCTTTGGCTCTTCGCAAGCATTTCTGTGATATCTGTCTGACGTTGCATTTAACCAACAAAGCTGCTTGCTTTGCTTTTGCTGCTTTTGCTGCGGAATAGTGGGTAATCATCTCCCCTGCTGGGTCTTAGTGCACGTCTCCTATTGGTATAATCAACATCTGTGAACGCGTGTTAACTATAACACTGTGACCACATGTGTGGGTGTAAAACATCTTTTATTTTGTTTCTGTATGCGTGTGTGTAAAGTAAAAGCAAGTCTCATTAGAGAGGTTAAAGAGCCATTTTCTCTCTCTGTATCAGCCTACTCTGCTCTACACAGAAACACTGCTCTGTCGCAATTCTTTTCAAAGGTAAAGCGCAGGTTAATTTGTTTTATTTTTTACTTTACAGCAGTGATTCCATTAGTGTGTCGCTCAATCGCGTGTCATTAGAGAGTTTTGTTTATTTTCCTGATAAAACAGTGTTTCCGTTGTGTGTGCGTGTATGTAAAAAGAGTAGCGGAAGGGTAACTGTGGAAGAAAAGAATGGGGAGAGGGGAAGGGGCTCCTTACTTTAGCTTCACACACATACACACACACACACACACACACACACACACACACAAATACACACATACACAGCACCTGCAAGCACAAACAGAAACACTTATCTGTCGGGATTTATTTAAAAAAAAAATTTTTAAGGTAAAATGCAGGTTAATTTGTTTTATTTTTACTTTATATTTTTTATTGAATTTTTGGCTGTGGAACGAATAATTTATATTTCCATTATTTCTTGTGTGAAAATTTGATTTGGTTTACGAGTGTTTTGGAATATGAGCCGGCTTCCGAAATGAATTATGCTCGTAATCCAAGGTTTTACTGCATATATACATACAGTTGTGTGAATTTTTTTTAATGTTTCAGATCATCAAAGATATTATATATATATCAAATATTAGTCAAAGATAACACAAGTAAACACATCATGCACCTTTTAAATGAATGTTTTTATTATTAAGGGAAAACAAAACCCAATACTACATACCCCGGTGTTAACTTAGCAGCACTTAGGGCCACACTTAGCAGCAACAACTGCACTCAAGCGTTTTCGATAACTTGCAATGAGTCTGTTACAGCACTGTGGAGAATTATTGTAATTTAGCCACATTGGAGCGTTTTCGAGCATGAACCGACTTTTTAAAGATTTAAGCCACAGCATCTCATTTGGACTCGGGTCAGGACTTTGACTAGGCCACTCCTAAGACGTCATTTTGTTTTTCCTTAGTCATTCAGAAATGACTTTTACTTGCTGGTGTGCATTGTCCTGCTTCAGAGCCCAAGTTTGCTTCAGTTTGAAGTCAAAAACAGATGTCCAGACATTCTCCTTCGGGTTATTTTGGTACACAGCAAAATTCATGGTTCCATTTATCACAGCAAGTCTTCCAAGTCCTGAAGCAGCAAAACAGCCCCAGACCATCACACTACCACCACCATATTTTACTGTTAGTATGATGTTCTTTTTCTGAAATGTAGTGTTACACATAATGGGACACACACCTTTTAAAATGTTCAACTTTTGTCTCGTCACTCCACAGAGTATTTCCCCTAAAGTTTAGGGGATCATGAAGATGTTTTCTGACAAAACTGAAATGAGCCTTTTGTTCTTTTCGCTCAGCAGTGGTTTTTGTCTTAGAACTCTAAATCTTCCTAGAGCTGGCTGGCCATCGGGTTCTTTGTCACCTCCCTGACTAAGGCCCTTCTCCTCGATCGCTCAGTTTAGATGGCCGGCCAGCTCTAGGAAGAGTCCTGGTGGTTTTGAACTTCTTCCACTTACAGTATGGATGATGGAGGTCACTGTGCTCATTAAGATCTTTAAAGCAGCAGAAATTTTTCTGGTTTATCAGTGATTAATTAGGGATGGATTTCGCCTTTTGGTTTAATAATAAAAAAAAAACATTTCTTTAAATAAATGTTTCTCTAAATAAACAAATAAGGTTATACAATTCCAGAAATATAAAATCTGCCGGCCTTGTGCAACAGCAATTTTTAATAGCATGTTGCAGTTTAATTGTCTGTAACATACTGTATTAGTATGTACTAGACCACTATTTAAAAAAAAACAAAAAAACAAAAACAATCAATAGAAAGGCATTTTTGTGCAAATAAGACAATGAGACATTGAAGAGCATTTTACACAGGCCCAAAACAAAACATGTTATTGTAAAAGTGGTGTAAGAGATGGTAGAGTGTGTTTGTAATGCAAATGGGGGCATTTTCTGTGGTCATTGCAATACAGTATAAATAATAATACTTTTACATTTACATTTAGGCATTTGGCAGATCCTCTTATCCAGAGCGACTTACATTTTTATCTCATCACACATCTGAGCAGTTGAGGGTTAAGGGCCTTGCTCAAGGGCCCAACAGTGGCAACTTGGTGGTTGTGGGGTTTGAACCTGGGATCTTCCAAACTGTAGTCCAATGCCTACCCAAGGGTTGCTCAGTGGGGCCAGGGGTAGCTCGGTGGTTAAGTGGTTACACTTATCAACAGATATCTGTTCTGATGTTAGTGTAATGAAAATTATATAAAGCATATGCTATACACTTTAAAAAACGCTGGGTTGTTTTTTCTACCCAAGCGCAGGGTTGCCTCTGTTGGGTCATTTTTCTAGGTTATTTACAGAGTTGGGTAGTTTTTGTGTAACCCAGCTGCTGGGTAAAAGTTTGCTTGGCCCCTCCCCCAAAGTTCACCGGTGTATTCAGCTGCTATCAGTCAGTAGTGTGCTCCTGTATAGGACTTTTTGTAATGTTGCTATGAAATAGCAAGGACTACTTGAAAAGTCATACGGTGTTTGTATGTTAAAACGGGACCAGGCCTGGGTAGTTTTGTTCTGCAGAAAAGATAGCTAATGTCACAGACAGATCCTGCTCTGTAGAAGCTGCCTCAGTCTATTTGTGTTATTACTCCATTCTGCCCTTATGAGTAATAGTATAGTAATGATGTCGCTGTTAATAATCTGTTCTTGTGCTTTTGAAAAATAAATGTTTTTTTCTATGAACATTTAATAGGATGTGGGTTTATTGCATATATGTATGGTTTGCAAAACTTTTAAGTTTTTTTTTTGTAATAAACTAGTATATCAAAGTAATTTAACTGTTTAATAGATGTGGGTAGTTTTTTTTTTTTTTTTTTTTTTACAGATTCACTGTAAAACATGAAAATAATAACCTATTTGTAAGGTAGAATTAACTCAACATTCCAGTTAAAATGAACCAACATCTGGGTAGAACATTTAACCAATGTATGTGGTAGAATTAACCCAGCATTATAGTTAAATATGACCCAGCATTTGGGTTGAATATTTAACCCATTTTGCTGGGTTAAAAAAATAACCCATTTTGCTGGGTTAAATTAACCCAGCATTTAGTTAGTCCAATAGTTACCCAGCAGCTGGGTTAAAAACAACCCAGATTGGATTGTTTTTAACCCAGCATTTTTTATGGTGTAGTATTTGCAGTCTCAACATTCAACCCAACTGAAAACCTGTGAGTGAGTTTTTGAAAATGTTATAATCCAATCCAATTCTCAGTATTGAGGAAATATCTTTGGAAGAAATGGTTTTTATCACTCCAGTACAGTTCCACATGATTTTTTCAAGTTTTTACATCATATAAGCCATTTTCTAAGAAAATGTCATAGCACTATACATAAGAGAATTTATTAATTTTAAATTTTTTGCTTGCTTTGAGCTTTGCTTGCAACAGTTTCATATAATAGCTCACTGTTATTTACAAACACTGTTAAAATAATTACTCACAAAATCACCTTTTTTTTTAATCAGGGCAGGTGGAGAAATATTACTGAAGAGACCATTCATGTTACCAGGACAACTAATTTATGCACTTGCAAACCTTATTATTCTCTTATTTTTCACAAAATTAAAGGTCACTGCCCTATTAAATTAACCAAAACAAGAAAGGAATAAAACAAACAACACTGTAAATTTTGGGGTCAGAAAATTTTGTGGAAGCTATTTCAGCTCACACAATATAAAGAAAATCCATTGCATGTTCCAGGACTCAAATTACACATGCAAATCCTTAAAAGAGAATTTCATATTTCAGCTGAAAGAAAGGTACACTGGGTCATGGAAGTTCAGGCCAGTCAATACAATTATTTCAGAGGCAAGGGGGTTTAAAAGCTAAGGAAAACCAAGAACTTCACTGTCGGCTCCACCTATGGCTCTATTTTAAAAGGAACCATATTAAAGATAACTTTATAATCAGATCAGTATACAAAATATACAGTCTCTTAATATATTTATATCTTCATATCAAGCACCTGAAAACTCTTCTTGAACAAATTCACAGAAATGACATTGAATATCAGCCTTGAATCAATAGGTATAGCACTCTCAACTCTTCATCCCTGCAGTGCCACTAAAACATCTGATTCTCACAGAGGTTGACATGTCATATTCAACTGTGTACAGAGGCATGAGTCAGAAAGACATTTACAATATAATACATGGTTTTTGTTTGAGTGGAATAAATATTTCATATATATATTTCACATATATGTATACCCCAGGAAATGCAAAAATAGCAATGCCAACAGAATTCATGGATGCTAAGTGCAATTACATTTTTTTTTATTTGTTCAGAAATTGTAATTTGTCTTGTTCTGTTAGAATTTCAGTGATGTAGAAATATCTCTAAATAATGTACAAATCAATTATAACTTCTGCTTCACAAGGCACTGTTCATGTATGAGTAAATATGATAATAATTTAATTACAATTTAATGAAACTCTCTGTCTCTTTAAGGGAAAAAGCAGGGCATTGATGCATTTTTTTCCTGCCGATAAAAAAAGAACAAATGAATAGAACAAATTTGGTGTCAATATAGTGTCACATTATAAATGGAAAATCTTTAAACCAATGGCATTGCATATTTGAATGAGAAATCACACTAAAACCCAATGCTTAGTTCAACGAGCAGGGATACCAGCACTGTCTAAAAAATTAATTACTCCAGGTAACAACTTTAGCTTGTTGCTTCTGCTTTTTACAAGTAGACAATGAAAACCAAATGAACCCAAAACCAATTAAAATTTAATCCTGCACTAAATATTTTACTCTTTTCAACATCATGGAGTTCTGAAAAAATAGGGATTATATATATATATATATATATATATATATATATAGAATGATACATTTTAGTTCATTATGTGATTTAGAAGTTGCTATTGGCCTGTCCAGATTGCATTAATTCATTAATCATTCATCTTTAGTAATCTATACCTTGGAGCTTTTAGTTGGCAGTGCTACCCACATAACTGCTGTGCCACCAGTCTAATAATACATTAGTATCTTTGCTTTCTCCTATTTGAATTGCAACAATCCACCAGCTTACTTGCCAGAAGTCAACTTTCAATATGAACATGGAGATCAAACTGTCATTGATAGAGTATTTAAGTCTGGTAGTCTTTTACTAATTAGTTAGATGCTAGTTAGGTAACAGTTTAAACTGAATTATCTCTTTTATTTTGTAAATAAGTAGTGTATATAAATGCCACTATTTGCTGAATGGAAATCCCTTTAAATTTCAATTAAATGAATTATAACTTGCTTTGCTGTTATCATGGCCACCATGCCAAAATTTCCATATACAGTAGTGCTACAATTCCTAAAGTGTTGAAATAATGCAGTACTACAATCTGAATCCTGACTATTAAGGAAATATTAGGGATGTAGGAGACTGTACTTGCAAATACTTTTAGAAGGCAATGCTGGTATTTCCAACATTATATGTTTGTGCATGGGCATATTGTCCAAAATTAAATAAATAAATGCACAATTAGCTGTGCTCTCTAGTGGAAAACATGGAATTACATTCTCTGTCAATCACACACCAGGAAAGGTCATCTTCCAAACAAATTCCATTGCTCTATGCAGTACAAGGAGCGATCAAGTCAAATTAGGACTTTTGAGTGTGCAGAATAACAGAACACAGTTATTAGAGTAAAAAAAATCTCTACAATCCCTGCTACACAAATGTAACTATTCTAGCTTTCATTAGCATTTGGATACTGACATGGTTGAAATTTTTTTTTAGTATGACAGAACCATGATTGGACTCCCTGCTTCACGCCTAAAACGCTGGCCTTCCAGGAACTCCTTTAATGGCCCAAACATGTGGATATCCCGTGGATAACACTTCTGCAAGTAGTTGGAGACAAGTTGTGCGTCGATCAGGATCAGGAATTTCACTTGGTGAATGATCACCGGAATGACTGCAATGGCTCCGAGTCACCTCTATGTGATCATTATTCACAGACTAACTGTACTGTGTGAGAAGTTTTCTATAAATGGCAATCTTTTATGCCTTCATTTATGAGAAATTACATCACAGTCTTGATTTGTGTTGAACGTCTCTTATAGCATGAGCAGTTTGAAAAGGTCTTGTGTTTGGCTTTGGAGAAAGCATATTCCAGCCTGCACTCTCCCTGGTTAGTAACTGTCCTAACGAGAAGAAAAGAATATGGTTATCCATCCTGTCAAATTGGGAGACCATGTAGATCTGAGAACAGGAACAGACCCTGAAGCTGTGCTATCAAGCCACCAAGAGTAATTTGCAGCATATCCCATATCCGAACCATTGTCCTTTTACTCACAGCCACTGTACTATTACTATTCTTTTACTGTATTCATGTTCATTGGTTTATTTTTTATTTTTTGGATGTTTATGCTACAGGGCTGATTTTTTCAGCTGGTACTGTGGCTGTGGTGAAGTTAGAAGAAATCATGGATCACTCCAAATACCAACTTTATTCTGCACAAAACCTGCAGGTGTCTGTAAGACAGCTAAAGATAAAGAACTTTTTCACCCTCTAGCAGCTTGCCAAAGTACAAATCAAAGTCAACACAGAAATGGGTTCAAATGCCCAACATTTTTTAAAAGGTCCAGGCAGAACCCAGATCTAAATGCTGCCAAAAGCCTGTGAAATGACTGGAAGAGGACTGTGTATAGGAGGTCTCATTACAGTTGGACATGGTGAACTTTGTGGCAAAAATGCTACATTGTAAGTCATATTTAAAATTACAATTAGTTAAGTAGATATTTGTGCAAACAAGTTATTGTCTGTTTGTTTTTCTTTTTTATTTAATTTAATATTTTTTGAATGCTATATAACATTAAGGGTGAAAAATAATCTTGATTTATTTTCACGACACAACATTTTGACCAGGGATGTGTAGGATTTATCCACATATTTATTTGTTTATTTAATATAAACATTTGCTATTGTTATAAAGTTTACTTTATAGTCTCGGGCCAATACCAATATTGGGTGCTTTATTGATGCCATCTCTAAACAAATGCAATCCTATAAACAAAGCATGTACATTTTAGTTTTTTATAAGCATGTACTGTACTTGCTACGTTAGGCCAATGTTGATACCTGATTCCTGGGCTGAGAATTTAATCTTTCTTTGTTGGGACATAACGAATCAAGTGATTTTGTTGTTTTCAGCTGTTACCGCCTGCACCAGACTGTAAACATTCTCCACCAAAAGTATTCTAAAGGCAAGGACAATTCTTTTGTTTTTGCTATGCATTGAAAAACATTTGGGTTGGAGATCAAAGATGAATATGGGAAGATGAATCAGAATGTCACCTTTCATTTCATGGTATTCATAACTATATTTGATGAACAACTTTAAGCATGAACCTTTAGTACCAATCCTTAGGTGAGTATAAGTAGAGATAGAAAGAGACGGATTAAATTAAAGTAAGTAACACAGTATTTGTTTGCATAATCTTTGCTTGCAATAACAACATCAACCTACTGATATCACCAAATTTTTACATTTTTTTTCTGTGATGTCTTTATAGGCTTGTACCACAACTCCTTTCAGGTACATGCACAATTCGGGTAAGGTCTGGTGATTTACTTGGCCAGTTATTTTTTTCCCCCTGATGGAGTCTTTTGTTGAATTGGCAGTGTGATTGGCAGGGAGACAGAAGACTGGGGGATGGTAGTTTTCATCATGCTAGTGCAGTGATATCCTGCCTTGCTCTCTGGTGTGTGGATTTGCATATGGCCTTATACTATTGGCTTCTTGCTTGTTTCTGTTTTTGGTTTTTGCTTCATCTTTTGCCAGTCTCTTAAATTAAAAAATGTAAACTGCATTTGCATCCATTTTTGACTTGTCATGATGACCTGCTCTTCTGTGTTACCACAGTTGGCTCTGTGGGCTCTCCATTCTGATCCCCACTGGGAAGCAAGTGACTCTCGAATCTGCTTATTACATCTGCCACTTCCATGTCTGAAAAGTTTATTAATCTGCATTGTGTCCTTTGATTTCTAAGCTTTTAATCTTTATTCTCTTTGTAACATGTTGAATTCTCTTCATCAGCCTGCAAGTTAGTCACATGCAAGTTCAATAAAATGGAAAGTAAATCAACAGCTATCCAGCCCTTCGGAAAACAGCCTACTCCCTGCTACAGCTAAATATTTAAAATTTTAACTCATCAGTCCAAAGCACCTGCTGCCATTTCCCTGCATCTCAGTTCCTATGTTTTCATGCATAGTTAAGAATTGTTCCCATATCGTACTGAAGTTATGGTTTTTGGTCTGCAATTTCTACATGAAGAACACTTCTGGCCAGACTTCTCAAGACAGTAGATGGGTATACTTAGGTCCCACTGGTTTTTGCTGACAGCACTGCTGTACATTTTTTGATGTTGGAGGGAAATCAGCATGAATGTCTTTTATCTGATGCATTTCTTAAGTTTCCTTGGCTGACCATTGCGTCTATGTTCCTCAAACTTGCCTGTTTCTTTGTGCCTTCCCTAAATTGCTTGAATGACACATCTTGAAACCCCAGTCTGCTTTGAAATTGTTGCCTGGGGGAGACCTTGTTGATGCATCTTGTGTCTTGTTGCTGTGCTCAGTCTTACCATGGTGTGTGACCTGTGACATAAAACTGGCTTTCACAACTTTACCTTAGTATCAGACTTTGGCTGTTTCTGTTTCAGTTAATGACTGTGTTAAAGACTCTGACACTACAAAACCCCCAACTTTGTGTAAGTTTGCAACTGTAAGAAGCCAAAGGGTAGTCACACAAAACACTGATTTGATTTAGAGTTTTTTTTACATTTACTTGCTTTATATTTTGAATATGATATTCTAAAATGAATATTTTTTATTTTTCTTCATACATGTCTAAAATTATTACATTCTGTAGTACTACGGTACACACACACACACACTCTCTCTCTCTCTGCCTGTGTTCCTAGCCAAGAACAAGTTACACATAATTTTGATAAGCCTATGCAATAACATTTATTTTCTTTCCAGAGGCCCATTAGTGTTTCTCCAAAATCTTGTAGTGATGATGGGAGGGTGGAACTGCTGAGTCTTCTTAAACACAGGTCTCTTTACAGTACATTGTGCTGTACAGAAGTGACATGTATAGGTCGACAGAGAGACAGGTAGAGGGAAAGGGAGAGAGAGAAAGGAAAAGAGAGAGAAAAGGAGAGAGCAGAAGAGAAGCAGAGATGGCACTTACAGTAGGTATGGTCACAGTCAAACAATGTATAAGGTAAATGTATATTTAGTGCAGAGTGCAAGCAAGAACTCCGGCAGGTCTAACTATGACAGCATAAGTAAAAGGGAGAGCCAGAAGGAAACACAGACATGAGGGCCCCCTGAGATGTAAAGCGACCAATCAGTTCACCGTAAACAAACCTAAGTGATCAATGAGCGTGGGGAAAACAGCATCTAAACATACCAGTTCACCATAATACTTGTCCTTGAGTCCTCCAAATCTGCTTCTTTTTCTAAGGCAAATCTATTTACAAAAATGCTAGGCTGAATAAATAGGTTTTTAGCCTGGACATAAACACTGAGACTGTGTGAGTCCTGAACATTAATTGGAAGACTATTCCATAACTTTGGGGCTTTGTTAGAAAAAGCTCTGCCCCCTGCTGTAGTTTACATAATATGTGGTACTGACAAGCAGCCTGCATCTTTTGATCGAAGTAGGCGTGGCAAAGCAGTTCACTCAGATACTGCGGCACGAGACCATTTAATGCTTTATACATCAACAGTAGTATTTTAAAATTGATGCGAAATTTCACAGGGAGCCAATTCAGTGTGGAAAAGATAGGGGTGATGTGCTTGTATCTTCTGTTTCTAGTGAGGACTGTCGCTGCTGTATTCTGCACTAGCTGAAGCTTGTTTATGCACCTGGTTGAACAACCAGACAGTAAGGCATTACAGTAATTCAACCTAGAGGTTATAAAAGCATGAACTAGTTTTTCTACATCATTTAGTGACAATATATTTCTTATCTTGGCAATATTTCTGAGGTGAAAGAATGCTATCCCGGTATAATCTCTGCAGTAATTATCCATTGGAAGGCCAGGAAATTTTATAGCACGTCATGCTTCCGACAAGCTGTATGAAGATGCCAATTTCCTTTTCCAGCAAGACTTTGCACCCGCCCACATTGCCAAAACTACCACTAACTAGTTTGCTGAACATCATATTAAATTGCTTGATTGCCAACTTGGATTCAGCTTTCAAGAGATTTTATTTGCCATTTGTACACTTACCAACTGTATGTGGATATGTGTGCATTGAATTTCTTTTGTGCATAAGCATATCTGAGTCAGTGATAAAAAAAAAAACAGAAAGACAAGAAAATAGTAGAAGGAAGCTGTCAGATTATATTAAACATTGTTTAAACATCATCCCCAGATACAGATAAGGGCTCCTATCAAAGCAACCTAGTCTTCATGAAAACAATATGCATTTACAATACTTAAAATCTAAAAAAGATTTTGCACTCAGTCCTTTGTCTGGGATCTTTTAGCCTGAATTATTTCACCAATGCGGCACTGCTGAGGTATTATTGATGACAGTTTGCTTTGATAGCAGCCTTTAGCTTGTCTGTATTGTTGGGTTGGATGTTTCTTATCCTCCTCGTGACAATATCCTATTTAATCTCTTTAACTTAGATGAGTTGGCTGGCCAGTCAAGAATAGTAATATCATGGTCCTCAAACCAGCTAGTGGTAATTTTGCCACGATGGGTGCCATGTCCTGCTGGAAAAGAATATCTGCATCTCCGTAAAGTTAGTCAACAGATGGCTGCATTGACTTTGGACTTAATAAGACCCAGTAGACCAACATCAGGAGATTATGTGCACCTTTTCTTACGAAACTTTTCCCTTTAAGTCATCTTCCCATGAATATGCTTTAATGCAGCTCTTCTGTGGCTTACTCAGTTTGTAGAAGGTATTAATGATCCTCTTCTGCCACAACTGAAAGATCAACAGTATTTAAAATGTATAAATAGTAATTTACTTGTAATAATATATTCTAATATTTTAAGATATTGAATTATTGGTTGTCTTCAGCTACAATTGGTAGACATCTAAAAAAAAGTTTAAAATTTTTTACATTTTGTGTAAGAAATCTACAACCCCATTTATTTAAAAAAAGAGACAGTATGGAGATTGAGACTAAAAACCTAAAGGAGTGACAGACTGATCAGGTTTTTATGAAAAGCTTGTCACTATTGTCCTCTGTTTAACACACCACACAGAACTTGAACTGCGTATCAATGTCAGTTAAACAAAGTTTGCTCTCAGAGCACAAATGTCAAACTTTTCCTATGGGCACGGACTCCACTCTGCTTGATCAATGAGCTTAGATGTTTTTGATCATAAGCATATGCTTTCTTAATTACTCTTTAGTCTTTCCATTACTTTGGTAGTAAAGCCTCTGTATTCTTGTCCTTATGGTCTTCTTTAAACAGCAAATATCCAGTGATTATTTCACCCTTGGCCTATGGAGGTGGTTAATGGTGCTACTTTTGTGGTTTGCAAACAAATTGGACTTACGAACAAAAATGGAACATGTTCTTATGTAGGAGACTTACGGTATAATGATGATGATGATAATAATAATAATAATAATAATAATAATAATAACTGTCAATGCAGGGAAAGTATAAAGAATAAATATAAAAATTGTATCAATCTGTTATTTTACTGGACCCATAAGCCTTAATATTAATCCCATGGATAGTTGTTATCAAAGCAGACTGATTCTGTTCTTTCACAACTCTCTATAATAGCTGTTTACTAAGAAAATGTATTATACATGGGATATTTTAATAATGTGACATAAATCTTGTATAAATAAACAAATAACAGAGATTTTATTTCTAGCACTACATTTCTATTTCTGGACTTTAGTGTAAAATATCCTTAAAGCCAAATTTTATTATTTTCAACATAAGTAATGAAACAGAAACAATACATGATACATGATTACAATACAAAAGTTTTTATTCCTGTTGTAGGCTATGTTCTACAAACAACTGTGGATCATTCAATTAGTTATATAATTAAAAAACTATTTAAATATTATATCTCATAAAATGTATTTATGTGCAAGATTGTAGTATTATCTTACCCTTGCCAAAACCATTTCCAAAACCTAAAAGGAGCTTATTTATATGGCCCAAAAAAGGATAAACTCCAAAGAGTGAAATATTTGCACCCTGTTTTCATGATTGGACTGTCAAATAAAGTCCTCCCTTTGCCAACAAAATGCCTAAATTAGAGCTAAAGCTATGTAGCATCCAGCTAAATGACCTTTCAAATAGAGCTGATTTGTTATTTCCTTTCCCACCAAATCCAACACATAATTTTCTCTCTGTTGAAAAGCAGTTGAATAGAGAAGTGTACAACGCAGTGCAGCAGAAAACATTGGTGTTTTAAAGCTTCCCGCCTTAGTCCTTGGTTTGACTTGAAATTGCAATTGCAAAATATTTTGTATGAAAATGGTTGTCTAAATCCTCATTTTTGCACGAAGCTAAATATTTTCTGACATATTACATTGTTTCTGCACACCCCCTTTAGCTTCGTCTGTACTGAGGCATGCACCCTAAAGTGCTATTAGACATTTCATTCTGTCCTGTGTCCAGCAACTGTTGTTCTCCATATCCATCTCCATTTCTTCTATCGTCTTTCTTATGTCAATATCACGTGATTCTTGAACTTCCCTGATGTAACGGACAGTTTAAAATCTGATTTGAGTTTGTAAAACATCCAGACTGAAATCCTTAAGGATCTGAATTTAAATCTCTGGATGTGTTTCGAATTAGATTAGCAAACATCAAAGTCAGTGTGTTTTTTTTTTCTGTTCAGACTACATGACAGCAATCTGATTTAAAACTGATTCTGATTTGCATATGCCAAAAATTGGATTTGTACTGTATGAAACCAATCATGGCCAAATAAACCAGCTCATTATAATTAATCAGCTCACAATAAACCACTAGCTCATAAGTGGATCTCACATGCATCGGCAACATGCATATGCTAGTTTTGTAGGGACATGCAGCAAGTAAGAACAAGGACATGCAGCAAGCAAGTGAGATGATACGACCTGGGAAATTTACCAGTCATGTTATTCTAAATATCAGCATTCATGGTTTGTGAGGTGTAGCAGGCTTATATTTTCTCACATCTAGAAGTAACTACAATTAATTTAGCAAGCATTAGGCTGTTCGATTTCCTCAGCATTCAGTCACTATCCATTAAATTTGTAACATAAAAAGCACACTCTGTATTTCCTTTATAAGTGCTGAAGACATTTTTGAATGTTTTTGACATTTTGAGGTTTAACATATTTCTCTTAGACCAATGGAACACATTGCAGTGTTCACTGCTTGGTGGGTTTCCTCCGGGTACTCTGGTTTGCTACCATAATGTGTGAGTGTGTGTGCCCTTTTTGAACTAGCACTCCCCTGGGATAGGTTTCAGGTTCCCCACGACACTGTATACAGGATTAAGCGGTATAGATGTTGAGTGAGTGTATGAGTAGCTAGACAACATTCAAGAGCAATCTAAAAGAATTTAAGAGTTTCACTACCCTTGGTAGCACCATAGTTTGGGGGAAGCAGATGTTTTACGGCTCTTCAAACTTATTTCCGTGAGACAATGCATTGACTTCTTTTAATTGTGCAAGAAAAATACAAATTCAAAAAATTTATATAATGATCCTTCATTGTGTTTAAGTGTAGTAAAAATCCTCCAAATAAATGCATCAAACTGTCAAGAAAAACTGATGATTGTATGAGAACTGTCTTTCATTTCTATTAACATGCTCCAGTTATCAAGTACTGTACACACACACACACACACACACACACACACACACACACACACACAGGCAAATAAAATTGTGTTTATTAGCTATACTAGCAAAGAAAGGTCATTATTCTTCTGTATTATTATTATTAGTAAATGTGACCACAGCATAAAAAGACTGTATAATAGAAAGGGAAATGTTATCTGTAACCCAGCAGTAACTTTAGTAGTAGTTTTTCTGCTTATACAAAGCATCCCATATACAGTACAACAGCTTTTCAAACCTACAGTAGATGTTTGTAAAAAAACATACAACATTAAAGGGTTAAAATGCAGGACAACTACTGTATCTACCAGAAAGCAAAAAAAAATCAGCAGAAAGTCCATGTAGAAAATGATATTTATCTTAATTCCTGTTACTGCAAAATAAAATAAAGAAATCAATAAATATATCTGAAATACACTTAAAAAATTCTGACTAGCTCAGTTGTAGTTCACAATGTGTGCAGATTACTGTGATATTCTTCTAAATAGAGAATTAATAGAGTACATTAAATGCTTAACTTGAAAGCTGATAATTCATCTGATTATATTGCTTTAATTAATATAGATTTTACTCGCACTGGACAGGATGTAGTTTATGGGCTTGATGGTTTACTTTATTCACATCAATGAATTAATCAATAGAAGTCTACGCTACAGTCTGTGTGTTTATATGGTGTTGCTGTTTTTTTGTGTGCCAAATTGTGATCCGTGGCACACTTTTACAAATATTTTGCACTGCTTTCACCTAAAAACTACTCTAAGTCAGCTTTAATTGCTTATCCCTATTCTGTCACACAGAACTTGAAATCCTCTAAAAAGAAGCTGTACAAAAATGATGTGTTAAATGGGCTTTTTGAGGACAAAGAAATATATTTTTATTAAATTAGGAATAATTTACAAAATCTGGTGGCATGCAAAAGTGATAAAGTGATGAATCTTTGTTCAAAACAAGGAGGGCTTTTTCATTATTTTTTTTTACTAGCAGAGAGCAAGTGTCTTCATCAGACAGAATGTTTTCACTGTTTTGATCTAATTTATTCAATAACTAACAATTTGCAACAGACATCTGTTGCATTTCAGAGTAAGCGGCTCACAAATTGACAATTCAAAACTGATTCTCATGTTGGCTGTAAAAATAGTCAGAGCAGTGGTGATCACAGATAAACAGCACCTCATCATGCTAATGCTGATTCTAGGCTCCATCTACCTGGCTGGACAACAAGGCATTCACAATATTCAAAAGAAGATTCTCTATGAAATGAATATGAATATAATAATTCTTGACGCAAACTCTGCATTGAGGAAATTGAAGCACTTGAAGCAAGCCGAGAAATGTCTCACATTCTCCTTTGTGAATGCTCTGGTCAATGTTATAAATACTAGCAGGTCAGACTGCTACTTCAGTATTTAGAATAAAAAGACTGTTGTGTTATATGCTGTACTTTGGGCAATGCTTCTTGTAAGAAGGGATTTTAATATCCAACACAACAGTCTTTTTATTGTAAATAAGAGAGGAAGTTTAATATCATCAGTAATAAGTGCAGATACCACTTGTCAGACAAGCACATGTCTCCTTTGATGGACATTAATATGTGCAAGCTGAACACATAGGCAGTTGAACTGTGGTTGCAGAGAGCACATTGCAGGGTCAATCAGAGGAAAAGGAAAACATGTCATGTTTAAAATTGGAAGTGAAGCTGAGATGGAAAGTGAATTGGTGATTTTTTTTTTTTTTTAATGTCTGAGTACCATACCAATCCTGCAGGTAAAGAAAAAAGACAGAAACTGTCATTTCCTGCCTATTTGCATTGCTATCTGCAAAAATCTGCTAGAAGCCTCCGCACCAATCTTCCCAAACATGGGTCTCCTCTAATATTTAATAAAAATGGTATGGAAGCTAAAAAGCTGCACATACTCTGGTTTTCATAACACTAATCATAACCCTGTGTTAGAGGATTTTACACTATGCAGGGTATGTTTTCCCTCTAATGTGACGTTACAGACTAAATGCATTCTTGGACAAAGTCACCTTGGTCCTTTTAGAAAGATTGTAATGAGCCCCAGGGAGATGCCATCCATAGTGGTGTGGTGTACTGCATACACATTTAGACAATGAGGCTGGCCAGGAAAGAAGAACCATTGAAAGATGAGCCGTTGTTCTAGCTAGTTGTTGCCCATATGAACTTTTAAAGACAAGTTTTGTGATGTGTGTGAGAATGGTGGTTGTATCCCAAATGGCCTGCTTCATGGTATGTTTGAGCCTCTTCAATATAAATGCAAATACTATTCAATTCAATTATACAATTCAATAGAATTATTCTTTCTGACCAACAGTGATAACAGGTCCACAACATCTCAAGAGTGCCTTTGGCACTACAGAGAAGTTGAAGAGTCAAACTTTGAATTTGGGTACCTGTCCATCTGTCCATACAAGGCAAACCTCAAAAGACTTTGTGTTCTGGGGTGGTGGGAATGGAAAATATATTTCGCACAGATTCACTTACATGAGCCTCACAGCTGCATGCCATAAATAACATCTGATATCTTTAGCATTTGAAAGTGAACATGGCATGTGAACCAGCTCAGAATCAGAAAGAATATAAAATAAACATAATTGCAGGCTGTTTAAGCCTGTTTTATGGAAGAAATGTTAATAAAATGCAAGCATGTCAAAAAAAGAAAAGCAGGAATTCCTCATTTAATGAATTGCTCATCATTGCTTAACTGAAGATAACTTTTAAAAATAGGTCAGATGCCAATGCAGATATGTTCACCTGAATTACATGATCTAAAGAGATTAAAAAATAGGCAACATTTTTCTGTTGACCAATTTATTGTAGACCAAAAACTAAAGAAAATAAAAGGTTAATAAGCCATACAAGCGATAATTAGGTATGTACCCATTTTTTCTTTACAGCAATCAATTCCAGTAACATTCTCTCTTTATGATTTTTTTTTAAGTACTGCCTATTATAGGCATAGAGTATGGGTTTAATTTCAACTTTGTTGGTCACCTTATTATTTGGTGCATGCATAACTCTGCCATGCATAACAACCAAGACCATAACAATTTAAGATGTTTTCATTACTTCGTTTCAAAAATATTGGGAACAAAAGAAGAAAATGGAGACGAGTATATTAAAATTGAATACATTTGCTATTAACATTTACTATGAAATAGGAAAGACACGGTCCTGGGTAGCGTAATATGCGGTAATTTGCTACATAGTCTGGAAGAAAGGAGTATGTGTATACTGGTGACTCAAGATACTGGTATCGTATTATTGCGCTTACAGGGATCTAAGAATATACGGGACGCTGTTATCCTGTCTGTCTGATTGATGGACGAGCAAAAACTATAGCGCCATTCAAAGCTCCCTCTATAGGTGTTTCCGCTATTGGTGCGCGTTCCCGCCCCTTCAGCGCCGCTCCTCATCCATCTCACCGGCTATTCTTCCGTTTTTCGCCCTCTCTCTTTCTCTTTCTCCCCTATTCTCTCTCTCTCTCTGTCTCTCCCTCGTTTGGACCGCTTTGTCTTTCCAAAGCGAATAGAAGGACAGTGTGTGTCTGAGCACATTTACTGTCCCGAAACCTCCATGCTCGATTTCTGGACGAAAATCCGACCGTTATTCCTGGAAATAAAGGTAGATCTTTTGTTTATTTTTTTCCGCGCGCTGCTGTGAATCGTGTATTTATTATATATCAGTGTTGGTTAATATAGTGTCACACCGGAAGGTGACAAATCAGTGTAATGTCTTTAGATTTTAGATTTCTGCATGTGCGCTAAGGTTTTATTCTAAGAGTATATTCCGACGATGATATTTTCGGCACCAGGCCGGTGCGGCACAGCACAGATTTGACTGGGATTTACTGCTGTTACTGGTCTTTATCTGACTACTGTCAGAATCCCTAATACTATATTTAACCTAAGAAATAAATCGAAACTAGCAGAGTACCATTTGATTCCTCATTTCGGACAATAATCTAACAAATCAGAAGCAACCCCCAACACACACATGCACGCACACACATACTGGACAGATCCCTTCTACATTCAAAGACAGCCTTCCTCCCCTGTATAACACAGATGATGCCTCATGCCTGTCTATTCTCCTTATGCACATCTTTGGCGAGCTAAAACGTCTGTCCGGACTGATCAACCTTAATTTAGAAATAAGTGACCATAAATTTAGACGTGCAAGCCTGCTGTTTTACGTCTGATCGGTTGTAACGCAGTAATTATAAGTTGTCGTAGGCTTGCTGCTTTAATGAAAGAGAGGGCGTGGCAGTGAAGGCAGTCGCGCGCGCCGAGGGAAGCCAAATAATAGGTGATGTAGAAGCTTTAGGAAATAACACAAGCGTGAACAGTCTACGTGTTACTGACAAATCACCACACAGGACATACTAGTGATTTAACAAACCAATTAGAAAGGTCGGCTATTAAACTAACATACAGGCTAGAAGCAGGCAATTTACATTAATAATATGCAATGAACAATCTGGCACTGTAACTAAATTAATAAGAACTACACCTAGGGATTTTGTTTATTGCTTTTGTCTAATTTACTTATGCAATTTAAGTTTTTCTAATATTTTAAAGATTGCCCTAGCAGTCCAGGCGTTTAGAATAAAAATTAGACTCGTGGAGACAGTTGAGGACATGCGCAGGGGTTTTGGCACATGGAAAGCAATTTTTTTGGCATAGCTTTAGACAGAGCAATTAGAGTGAATTGGCCGTCATACTACATCCACATAAGTGACCTAATAGAACAAATGTTGCAGAAGTCACAGAATCGGAAATAAATACTGAAATTTTATTATGTTTAAATTTATAGAAACAAAAATACACATTAAACTGGGTGAAAAACTATATTTTTACTTAAGTTTGATTATAATGAATGATTAAAGATGCAAATAAATTTCAAGCTAACATGGGTGTTGCTTTTCATCACAAGTTTAAATCCAAGCAACGCTAAGGGCTTCTGTGGCCAGGAGTCAACGGAGCAAACTTTGCTGTGCCCTCTGGGTAATATGTCATTATTCTGTCTGTCCTGTCAATCACAGTGACACTAGACAATCATTGGCATCTGTGATGCCACGTACACCAAAGAGCTTCAGGTTCAGTTCTAGAAAATACAGTTGTCTGACTTCATGGGTCTCAGAGGAAGCATTTGTTAAGCATCACCCTCCCTGCTTGGAATGGGCATATGGTTAGGGGGAAAAAATAAAGACAAAGTTACTGTCACTATAGGCAATTAAGTCAAACCTATTTAATGTTAAAGAAAATTTTATTTTCTATATTCTTGAATGGTTAATAGTTCCACCTTTGGAACAATTCTTCTTAATACGTAAGTCTGATCCTATTTCCTCAGAAGAACGAACTAAAGATGCCATGAATGTACAAGAGTTTTTTTCACTAGTGTAGGACAACAGGACAACATAATGCTTGACATTATTGATTATGGGAGTAGACCAATTAGACACACGGGAAAGGATAAAGGGGGTCTGGGATTTTCAGCAGCATGTGTTCTATCACTCAGACCTTAATGATTATCAAATAATTTTTCTTTTACTGGGGAATGTGTGTTTATTATAATAATAACATACAGTATGGTAGGCCATTCTACAGTGGTATTGCTTCTATGGTAAAAGATCATTCACAGGGACTTGTATGGTTGACACTTTACCATAATTTACATCTAAGAGTGAACAGGCTAAAACAAATGTCTTTATATTTAACAAATAAGGAAGCAATTTTTTATTGTTAGCATGTTTGTACATTTCCTGACATGTGAGTTAGTTCCTGTTATTACTTGTATTATAGCACCTACAGTACATATAGTCGTTACCTTACTTGCCTCTTTTTTGTGCTCTCTCTCTCTCTCTCTATCTCTCCCCCTCTCTCTTTAGTTTATAAAACAAAACATGCTGCTTGTCATGTTACTGAGAAACAGAAAAGTGCAAACTACTCTGTCCTAAAGTCTAGTTTAGTAAGAAGGTTTCATGCTATTAAATATATTCAGTTTAATTTACTGTCTGCTCTTTGGTAATTAATTAAAAAATAATTATGTGTAAATTGCTGTGGCGTGACAAAAGTAATATTTCCTTTATACAATCTTTAAAACTCCTTAAATCCCCTCAATTAAAATATTTTCCATAAATAAAACGACATATGGCTGGTATTGTTTATTTATTATCTAAATTAATAATTGATTATTGTTGAAAACCCTTTCACGGGTCCTAAATAAAGAAATTATGTAAAAAAAAAATTGTAGCAGAGGTGGATGCATATTCAGGGATGTTACTTATAAAACATAAACCAGAATGTGGTATATCTACAGTATTGGCTGGGTCTAACAACCTAAACTGAATAGGACACTCAGTGAGGCACAACAAGTCACAGGTGGAGTTCATTAGGGTCATGTGATGTGCAGGGTCTGTTAAACAGCAGGTTGCTGTGATGACTAACACTGGGTTTTATCTGGTACAATATGTTTATTTGTGTAATCATATTTAAAAATGTATACCATTAATAAGATTTTATTTAAAAGATTATATAATTTATAAGCTCTAAAGTTATATATTATGGTATCCATACTGTATCCTAGCACTGCAATATGTTAGACATCCCACAAAGTAGATAACTGACAGGAGTGAGAAATGTTATTATTAAAAGGGTAAAATAAAATGCACACAAAATATAATTTTAGTTTATTATGAAACTGTGGCAGGACAAATTCGACTATGGCAGGGTGTTACAGTCTAAGTGAATAAGAAACACTGGGAACTGCAATGTTGACGTCTTTCCAGCACAATCATGACACAATAGTTTTGATTGATTTTCAGGCAGTTCTTCTGTTGTCTGTTCCTTTAATTTTTCTCTTTATTTGTATGATCCTCTAAAGAATTAACAAGCAAGGTCTGAGGTTGGGAGGTTGTGCTTCACTCAGAGTACATCTGCTCTACTCAGTGTGCCTACTAATGCCTCAAGGTCTGACACAAAGAGAAAACAATTCCTCTTAATTTCTTGCTCTTTCATTGGTGACTGAACATCATACGCTTCTGATTCTTAATGATGGTCTGAATTCGGTGTGTGCTGATCCTTATGAGATGTGCAGCTTTATATATGCGCTTTGCTCTGTAGATGGATTGTAATCTCTTTCACATGATGGCTTTCACAGTGGTTGGTGATGGAGTTGTTACCAGTTTGTTACCAGCATTCAATTGGTAGTTTAGTTTTGACAACATAATTTCACATCAGTGCAGTGAGTCAGTGAAATTTCCATTTTTTGGGGGCAAAGAAAACTCTTTTAAGACTATGCTTAAAAAAAAGGTAAGGTAAAAACTAACTTCTTAGGTAATAAAACTTTAAGGATTTGACAGACACTAGGCTGGTTAATTTCTGAGTAGACTTGAATATCCCTGGTGTAATGTCCATCTTTCTTTTAAAAGTGAGCACTCAACTCTGAGCTAAAGTGTTAAAGCTGTATATCCATAACTATGTGGTTTAGAGGTTAGTGATAATAGATTGGTGGTATCAACTACATTATAATGATTTACTTTTAAGTGCCCTATTTAATGATCGATCATTAAATTATTATATAATGTTAATAAAAGGTTTATTTTACAAACTAATACCTAGATGTTTTGTTCTCTTGTACAATTCCAACCACATTTACCTTAATTCCCTTTGAAAGCAAATGTGTGGACTCATATACTGTAGTATTTACTGGAGCTTATAGGGTGTATGGAGCAAAAGAGATTGAACTTTCTCCATGTATTGAAGGGGCACCTTTTTACTCAGACTTCAGATATATGCCAACATGTAATTGCATTCCCAATAATTATATACCACTGCTGCCCTTCTTCCATGCTGCTTAGAAAAGAGCATTGATCCACTCCTGTTTCAGTTAGGAAGGGAAATGGAATGGATGTGCCAGTTGAATTGATTTGCAGCAGATTTATTCGAGTCACATGTAATGTCGTGGTGCTCAGATTCCATTTCTCATGGGATTGTAAAGTTAATAACAAATTTAAAATAAAAAAATATTGTAAACATAAAATTGTCTAGTACATAAAAAAGCAATATCTCTATAAATAGTAGTAGTCAGATAAAAACCCTATAAATTCCTTTCCTGAGTTCCTTTTAATTTAATGTTATTTTTTACTTTTTTATTTATCTATAGCCGTTTAACTACTGGACATTGTCACAAAGCAGGGTTACATAAATTCAGGTTATACCATAGATAAATTAGACTATGAAGATAAAGTGGTGAGTACCAAGAAAAATATAATTCCAGCTTGCCAGCTTTCCATACATACATTTAAAGTAACTCATTTATAGCTGCCACTAATAATACATTTTTTATCAACTAAATTATAGATTTTTCTTTTTAATAAAAAATATTTATTTTACCAAAAAAAAAATAGACCAACAACAACCTCACACAGCCATGTGGGGCACATATACTGTATAGTGAGAGAATGTACAGTACTGTATATACAGTACATTTAAAACTTGGATTGCGATTACAATACATTCCGGAAGCGTGCTTCAACAGTATATCAAAGTACTCGTATATCAAAGGAAAGTTCCCCATAAGTAAAAATGGAAACTCTGATGATTCGTTTACCAGCTCAAAAAATGCATATAAAAAAACAACAACAAAATATTAAGTTAGAATTAAACACAAGTAAACTTGCAATTTACCTTTAAAAAGAATTGTGACTGGTGTGAGACGAGAGAAGAAAGAAAAAGGGGCTACTGTGTAGGATGACTTTTACAACTTGATAAAGTTAAAATTTATGAAAAAAAAGTTTGTCTCTCAGGCCAAGTTACTCGCAATCCAAGAATTCCAATCCTAAAAAAAAGAAGTTAGTGATTTTGACCAATGGTTCATACTGTAAATCAGTGAGTAATATTGACTGTATTCCTCTCACAAAGGCTTGCATATTTATTACTTATTTTTACATGTAATTAATGCATCAACCAAGTTTAGCTTCAGACTAGCCGTTGACAACTGCTTTGGAGAATTTTCTGTTAAACACAGATGATAAAAGTAAAGTGACTCCCAACTACTGACACCCACCAACATTTAAACTAAACTCACTCTTACACATACATAGGCTGCTGTCTTGTATTTTTTTGAGGTCAGACTGAGAGAACCGGGGTGTTTTCTTAAGAGATGTCTGGCTGTGTGTGTGTGTGTGTGCATCCATGTGTGCATGCATGCTGTGGTGAGCTGTTTCACTTCGACACAGACTGCAGAGCACTATTTTATTAGGTGTTTCTTTTGAATTTTTGCGGGTGATGGAAAAACGCAATCCATGAAACTTGATGTAAAATAAATGTAATTGATTATGTTGACACGTATTTGCAAGCCTAAACTTATTCAAGTTATACTGTATGCATTTAAACCTGTTAATTAAAGTTACTTAATACATGGATTCTTACAAACTCAGGAATTTGCATTGAATACAATGTTTTTTCTCCAAACTAACTGAATGTTCATGATTATCACATTTTTGTTTAAAGGCAAAGAATTATTGCTGGATAAATAAGTTTTACCTACTTAATATACCACCCCCAGTGTTTTTTCTGAAAAGGCATTTCTATCTCTAAAATGACAACTTTCACCAATTTGTAGCTTCCTTGTCTGACCACCAATTAGATCATAATTTCCAGTTGTGTAATTGAGTTTCGGAATAATATGGTAAACATATTTACAGTTACTGGAAATGAAGATTTTGTTAAAAGCAGCTGTAGTATTCTTGTAACTTTGTCATAGATCAAGCAAACACTACAATCACAGCACATCAGTTACCGGATCAACTTTTTTTGTACATAATGTTTCTGCCAGATCCATTTTGATTGTTTTAAGCACATATTAAGACATAATGTCAAAAATATATTCATTCAATTATATATCATTCTTTGTTAAATGTTAAATTTGTTAAATGCTTTTTGCTTTCTTTGTAACAATGTAGATTTTAATCTAAATTTAAATTGAATATTTTAATATATATATACAGTATATATATATATATATATATATATATATATATATATTAATTGTAGGGCCACAGGGCAACTTACTCACAAAGCAGGGTACAGGGTTTAAGGCTTAAGAGCGCCTAAAGATGGCTCACGAGATTTGAATGGATAATTACTCTCATGTGGGCCAAAGAAATGAAAGGTTCTCTGCCTAAAAGTTTTGTGGTTATGCAATGACAGTTCATCCTTAGTTACTATGGCAACAGTATCCCACAAAGAGGATCTTACTGTTTAACTTACTATTATCCCATCAGCCGAGTATCTCATATGTGTGCATGTCTGTGTGTGGTTGCTGTCATTTTCTGCTGTTCAGATGTCATATTGAAAGTCTGTCATTGTAAGAGACCTGCAGCTTTTAGATGGCTGTGTGATAGCAACTGTCTGCAAAGACGATAGGAAGAAAACATTTTCTAGTTTTACGATTAAATAAAGAAAGTGCTATATTCACAGTACAACACTAATAGATGCTAACCATTAGGGACATTTGCAATTTTCAAAATGGGTAAATTATCAGGAATTCTTATCATATAATTACTGTTGTCTATGGAAATGCTTGCAGGACGAGTTGTTTCATTTAAGATGCCCTTGGATGTTGTCTGCCTAATGGATTTATCTCAGTGTCCTTCTAGCATATAGAGACAGGATCCCTGACCACAAATTGTTTATTTAATCTCCGAGGATACATTTAAACTAATCCTGGTAGGTGTTTTTTAAGCTTTAGATGGTGGTTGTTGACCTTTCAGCATGCTTGAACTGCTTCTCAAAATGTTTGCTGTGATATATAATGTGTTTATATGGATATAAGTATAACATGTTATGTCCTTTTGTTGTTGTTTTAACTTAAACGTAAATATCAGTTAACAATTCATAAGCAGGTTACACAGTGACTTAGTGGTTAACACCGTTGTCTTGCACCTTTAGGGTCTGGGTTTGATTCCCACCTGCAGAACACCAAAAACATGCATATTAGGCTAATTGCCATTTCCAAATTGCCCATAGTGTATGAATTAGTGTGTATGTGTGGCATCCTGTCCAGGGTATACCCCACCTCGTGCCCTAAGTCCCCTGGGATAGGCTCCAGGCTCCCAGCGATCTAAAGAGGTGTAGACGACGAGATGACGACGATTCTTAAGCATCAGATTATAGCTGGAGAAATTATGCACATTAAAATTAACTACCACATTACACAGAGAGTGTAAGTACACCCAAGATGCATTTAAAATTTGTTTTGTTTTAAAGATGATGTAATTAAAACTGCCAGCAAGAATAAAACAGCACAATAAATGATGTTTTGATGCAGCAAGCTTCTTATTTATAAAACAACTAATAAGGAGGAACAGAAGTTGTTCAAATTTAATGAGCTAATTTGCATATTAACACACGATTACAGCTATTAAATACTAATCTGGCCAACTGGAGACACATTTGACTAAATGCACTGGAAATCTTATAAGGATACAATTCAGATAGAAAATAGATGAAATAGCCAGGTGTAAATATGCCATGAAAAAAGGGCAAAAAAACGAAACAAACACAAAACGGGAGAAGAGAAACAGAACGTCTAGTTGAACCCTGGCGAGAATAGCTGCACAGCAACTATTTGCATTTTACAAAATAAAATGTAATGTCATTATACAAAGAAACTTTGGAAGTAATGGATCAGAAACCAATGAGATAGCATCACTGTCAAATTCTTCAAAAGTATAATTTGCTAAGTTTTGGTCTTTTTTTTTTTTTTTCATTCATACAAACTATATTTAAGTGTATGAATGGCTTTGCCCCTAATGTTATCTGTCAGCTGATACAAAAATGTTATAATGATGGGGTGAAGACCAGAGGTGCAGTAAGCGGAAATTACCGAAGATACACTGTGGGTCAGTCATCTTTTTCAGTAAAAGGTTCACAATTATGCAACACGATACCTGTGTTCTTTAAGCAGCTTGGGTTGGATCGCTGGATTCACACTGGTAAAGTTTGTGCTTTCTCGCTGTGTGCAGGGTGTCATACACATTGTGTACGTGATTTGGTATGGAGTCGTATACTGTATATCCATGTTTGTGTCAATGTTTATTTTGTTTTTGTTGTTTGTTTTTACAGGGATGGTGCACAGGCATTGTTGTATATGGACAGCTGATGCTGTGTGCCTAGAGCTTCTGGCCAGTAGTTGGTCTGAAGCCCCTGTCCCAGATAATATTGACATGTTCTTTTTATCTTTATTAATTTCTCTGATGTTTGTTTTGTTTTAATGTAAAAGCCTAACCAGGGACGGGGGCTCCAAATTAGTCTTGTGATGTATGCCACATGTACGCGGCATCGGCTGCCTAAGTGCAACAATGCTTAGTGTGCAGTCCCTGATTAAATCAACAAATTATTGATAAATGAATAAATGAATAAATAAATAAATAAACAAGCAGGTTAGGGTTACAGTAGGTGGTATTCTGGGTTTACACCCATGCATATACATCTGAAACTTATAGATAGATGGAGGCTTTATCTCACCAAATCAAACAATGTTTACCATGTAAAAAAATTGTGGTGTTATTATACACCTGGGAGTAAAAAGCATGTATGGCCATAGAGGTATGGATACAAATATCCACTTGGGCTATTCTACTCCAGGTGCAAACAGCATCTGTTGTTTATGATCACCTGGGTGAAATAGCATCTGGCATAAAAAAAAATCTAGTTTAACAGCAGTAATAAGTAGTACACAAAGCTACTGGAGTAATCTGACTGTTTAACCAAAGTTATCCTTGTCTAAAACTGATCCATTAGGATATTTTAATGGCTATGTTATTTACTTTAAAGTTTACTTGACTAACATTTAAGGGGACAATTTAAATCAAATCATAACAAATCTTAGGTTGATGATTTGATTCAACCATGGCGAGACAGGGAGGGGAGGCACATCCACAGTGATAAAAATAATCACACATTTCCTTGCTTTTTTCGGAGTTTTCAATTTAAATGCAAATGCATTTCAGTCTCATTAGAAATAATAAGAAATTTTAAGGATTTCTTGCAGTGCTTAGGATCAGAAAAGTTGTATTGTAAATATGAATTAAGATGTAGGATGTAATAGATGGTGGTTCATATGGTAGGTTTTTCTGACATTACTGTATTGTGCTAAACACCAGGGTGTGTGATGCTTCACAAAGATAGTTATGGTTATAAATGAATTTAATATGTAGGGCTCCTTGAATGAGCAGGAAGCCATATTATTAATGTTTGCCTAAGGAATAGTGTAGGGTGCTTGTCTACTGATTTTTTTCCCTCAAAAATCCAATTAAGAGGTTTGCAAGAGAAGGTCCCACTCTTCTAGTGCCAGGGGCTGATTAGACGGAGTGGGATGAGGTCATTGCCTCCTTTTCATTTAGCAAGTGTTTGAATATTGATGTGCTTAGGTCTGCAAAATAAAATGGGTTGAGCCATTATTGCAAACTGCAATGACTACCATATTTTGCTTTTGGATATTATGTACACAATACTTTAGTCGTATTAGTTTTGTATCCATATTTCAAGCAAATGTTTAAAAAGATGATGCAGGACATTTAAGATAGAGTTTTTAGTCAAAAACACTGTCACAGTGGCTTTCTAAAAATGTGCATTCTTCTTTCTCACATAAGATTTTCTGTAAGAGAAAGTTGTGGGTGTCTTGTCTTGTTGGGCTCATGTTGCTCATGAGCCACCCTGTAGCTTCTTTGCTCTGCGGCCATGACTTTGCTCCATGAATGATGGATTCCTTTAACAGATTGCACCACAGATGAGTGATTGCACTCAGAGTGACAATGAGCCACTTGCAAATATGGCTCCCTTTTTCTCCCACCAGCAATGCTGCAGGGGGAGTGTACAGAGGAAGATGGCATGGCGTGGTAGTAATTTTTAGAGAAATAATTCCCTTAATTTTTCTGGCTCTTGAGGCTTATGTTTAGGCAGGTCAGCATCCTCAACTGTGTCACTGTTTAAAGGACACTGATAAAGAAAATGTGTTATGGTTTTGTTTTGTATTTTTTGATTGTAATACTGAAAATGTTTTTACACTCACTGGCCACTTCATTTGAACCGCTTGTTAACGCAAAATTCAGGCAATCACATGGCACCAACTCAGTGCATTTGGGCATAAAGACATTGAAGTTTAAACCCAGGATTAGATTGGGGAAAAAAAGGTGAATTAAAGTGACTTTGAACATGGCATGGTTGTTAGAGCCAGACGGACTGGTCTAAGTATTTCTGAAAGTGCTTGTCCACGCACAACCATCTCTAGGGTTTACCGACAATGGTCTGAAAAAGAGGAAATATCCAGTGAGCCGGAGTTGTCTGGGTGAAAATGCCTTATTGATGCCAGAGGTCAGAGGAGAGTGGTCATACTGGTTTAAGCTGATAGAAAGGCAACAGTAACTCAAATAACAGCTTGTTACTAGCGAGATATGGTGAAGAGCATCTCTGAACACCCAGCACATCAAACCTTGAAGCATATGGGCGATAGCAGCATATGACCACACCGAATGCCACTGTTGTCAGTTAAGAAAAGGAAACCTGATGCTACAATTTGCATGGGCTTACCAAAATTGTCTGCTAGAAGATTGGTAAAATGTTTCCTGGTCTTGATTTCTGTGGCGTCATTTGGATGGTAGGCAGAGAATTTGGTTTAAACAACATGAACGCATGCCTCCATCCTGCCTAGAAACAAAAGTTCAGGATGCTGGTGGTGTAGTGGTATGGGAGATATTTTCCTGGCAATATTTTGGCATCATAGTATTAAATGAGCATTTTTAAATGCCACAGTCTACCTGGGGTTTGTTGCTGACCTGGTCAATCCCTTCATGTCCAGCAAGATAACATGCCATTTCACAAAGCTAAAATGATCTCAAACTGTTTTTTTGAACATAACAATGAGACAATGAAGCAACTGTGTGATGATGTCATGTCAGGATGAACCAAAATTCATAAGGAATATTTTCAGCACGTTGTTGAATCTATGCCATTAAGCATTTAGTTCAAAAGTACAAAACTGGGTCCAGACATAAATAACGAAGTGAGTTTGTTCAAGCGTTTGTGAATGTCCCTTTAAAAAATCTGCTTTATAAAAGCAGACAATGACAAAGACTAAAGCTAAATAATTAGCTGTTTTAATTAATTAAATATCTAACTAATAAATAAATTATTTTATTTTTATTATTTTACATAAAATGTTATGTCCATGGCTTAGTCGATCATGTTGGTGTAAAGACACAAGTTTACACACTGTAATAAGTTTGGTGAACAGTACACCGACCTCTGTGGCTAAATTTTAGCCAGATAACAATCACCATTGTTAGGTTAAAAGTCTGAACAGACAAACATAAAAAATAAGTCTGATTGCAAAACGGTGTTCCTACCTGTAACAAATTGAACCAATGTCCATTTCTAACAGAATGGTTAACAACACATAATGAAAGTGAAAACACTCTTACTTGTGCACACACACCTATTGCTTTGGTAATACATCATACCCATCATGTTGGTTTCATCAGTCTATGTGGATATGGCATCATTTCTTGAGCAATACCACTTTTCTGGCTCAAGCGTGACAGAGTAAAATAGGCTGCTCTCTTTGGTCTGTCACAGCCAATGAAATTTATGCCCATATGGACTGATGAAGTGCCAGAATCTTACTGTGTCCTCCATGCACAGTATGGCAAAGATACCAAAGGGGTGCCTGAAGTTCTGTTTTACAGTGTATGTACTTCATTATTCTCTGGGCATTATTCCCATTATACGCAGGAACCCTAAAGATTGTGTTCTATGTTCTCAGTTTAGAAACAATAAATACAATATTTTCCAAGATACATACACCCACAGAAACATGAGTAAATTGATTATTTGTCATCTCATTTGTCATCATCAGGATTATCCACAATCACACTGACAGCAACAGAATAGAAAAAGGCTAGGACCCATTAGATCTTAGCTAGGCAATCATATCTTTACATACAGCACTTACAAAGGTACTTCAATCTTGCTATTGACAATTTAATGACCTGTCTATTAAGACAAATGCACTTTTAATTTTGTGCTCTACAGGCCATTGACCTGACTGCAGGAATGTTAACTTGCAACCTTAAACGTAGATATAAATGGATGAGACCATACAAAGGGCAAAGCGTCCAGATGGATGTCACAGTGTTAGATAAACCATATTCTGCCATATTCTTTCCTATCATTTAAATATTCTTATATAATAGTTAGTTCTGACTGAGAATTATATAAAAAAAAACACACACAAAAAAAGAGCAGCATTACAGGACACTACCATTCCATTACACTACTGTAACTGTCAGCCGCCAGCATGGGTGAAAGTAGGTCACAGTAGTGGAAAGAGGGAAGGACAGCATATCTGATAATGGAGAATAAACATCCGATAATGTTGTCATCCTAAACAACACTTTGTCTCCTTAGTAATTGCTTGCGTCAAATTGCCGCTGAACAATCTGTGTTGTTCTGTTCACACCTAACACAAGCTACAGTACAAAGCTAATTGGCTTTTAATCCCAAATCCCGTTCTAACCCCTGATCAACAGCACTACTTGGTGTGTGGATCAAGGGATTGCACATCCTAGCGCACTAGTTTTCCATTTGATGCTATTTGTGATTCATCCCTGGAACTCTGGAAGCTACTGTGGCTGATATTTTAAAGTGGAATAAATAGAAATATAAAGTAAATCTCATCCCATGTCTCAGGACTGTTCACACATTCATGATTTAGTAAAATCAATATTTAAATAAACAAACAAATCTGTTGAAAACAAATGTTATATAAAAGCAATATCACACTCAAGTTTGTGCTGTTGTGCATGGCTGTGATACCACCTAGTCACGAGGGCACTGCCATCCGTCATGTTTAATACTGCTTAATTGTAAGTTGGTAATTGGGCATTGTTCAGAATCTTGAAACAATATAATTAAAAGCCTTAAACCAGTGCAGGAAAAATACACATAATTTTTTTTTTCTTTTTGACGAGATTTTACTTATATTTAAGTTAAGTTAAGTTAAGTTAAGTTTAAGTTAAGTTAAGCCTTTATTCGTCACACATACATTACTGCACAGTGAAATTCTTTATTCTTCACATATCCCAGCTTCTTGTTAGTAGGCAGGGGTCAGAGCGCAGGGTCAGCCATTTTTACGGCGCCCCTGGAGCAGACAGGGTTAAGGGCCTTGCTCAAGGGCCCAACAGCGGCAACCTGTATTAATATCTTAATGCATTTTAACAGACAACTTGGAAGTGTCAGGCTAAAGCACAGGGCCTGGTGGGTATAACAGAAAGAGGATATTTCAATCAAAATAGACCTGTGGGATGCATGCACATATATTCAGACATATCATTCACACATAGGGAAAATTTAGACTAGCCAATCTACCAACCAACAGGGTTCTAATATGTGGTATGAAAACAGGGACTATGGAGGAAAGACATGCATACACAGAGAGAACCTGCACAGAAGCTCAGTATGGACTGCACTAAGAGTGAACTAAAGACCCAAATTTTCTCTGGATGTTTAAATATTTTTTTTTACCCACGAATATTCATAGCCACATTATAATTAGGAGAAGAATGAAGGAAGGTTGTCATAACTGAGGTTATCTCCCTGTTATATAGATATAGATAACAATTGTCTATATATCTCCATTTCGAATGTATAGCATCAGGTATTTGAAATCATAACATTTATAAATGTTTTCATTTCCCATTTTCATACTGTTTACAAAAAGTCTACAGTAATGTTGTCAGAATCCTTTGAGATAGTGACACAGATTCCCCTGAGGGGAAATAGCAAGAGGGAACTTAATAATGCTGTGCTGAACAGTATTACAATTGTATTCTTTCTGGATTGAGATATAATATCTAATCACTAAATGTGAATAAATTTAATCTGTCAGATATTACATTTTAAATTAAACGGCACCTCAAGCTCTTGTTTCAATGGTGCTACACACAATTTTCTTATTGTAGATAAGAGCAACAAAAGCCTTTTTAAAAAAAAAAAAAAAGCCCCCGTCTTACCCTCTCTTACAAAAGTCAGATTCAGTCTGCATAGACCTGAACAAACATTTAGCTCCAGTGTGAGATACACTTCATTTTAAATGTTACATGTTACATTTTACATGAACAAATATACTGTAAGTTTTTGACATTTGGACTCTGAAAGTGTCTGTACACCACCGCAATTAAATATTAAATAAGGGCTTCCCTTAATAAATGAAACACCTTTATAGCCAACAACTGGCTGAAGTCTGGAACCCACGGACCTGAACAAATGCTGGGTTTTCCTGACCAATTACTTTTCAGGGTTTGTTCCATTATTTATGAGCCCACCAAATAGGTGTGTTTGTATGAGAATTGCTGTAATTCCTCAATGGTTAATGGAACTATTTTGTCGAACTCCTCGAACTAAAGCTGAAAGTCTCAACTTCACTTACATCTCAAGCGTTTTATTTCAAATGTGGTGTACAGAGGCCAAATACCAATGAAATTATTTGCTACACAATTTATGGACCTGACTGTCGATGTGTGATGATGTTAATTAAATATAAATATATACTTTAAACAGTGGTGTAATGGTACACAAAAAGTCATGAACACAATTTACCTCAGTTTTGAAGTCGATTACAGTAAAAAAAAAAAAACATGATTTTATCTTGACTTTAATTTGTAAACATATACATTTAGAAATAGGGGCAAATTAACCATGACTTCCTGAATACATAAGGAATGTACTGTACATGTATGTGCATATCTTTTTTATATACCGTAGGTGTCTTGGTGCAATAAATTGTTAAAAAGTAGAAACAGCATTATCTATAGCGAATAGTGCAAGCAATAGTTCTTTTAAATAAGTTGTATTTAAAGGTTATTTTAACATTATTTGCACCGTTTTATAAAGATGACTCAATTACTATTTTTGCTAACTCGGTGAACCCTTCTTTCTTAACAGAGTAAAATAACTGTTTGTTCATCATGAAATGCCAACACATCAGAGATGTCAGGGGTATTTCTTTTTTAAAAATCCAGTTGTGTCCAAGTTGTGTCAGCAAGAAATAAACAAGCACAGCATCAGAAATAAACAAAGTAAAACTCATTACCTTTGAATGAGCTAAAATGTATAAACAAGTATATTAGACTAATCTATATACAGGCATGTCAATGTTTTGCATCTAATACAATACATAGATTTTGCTTTTTTAAATTATTTGCTTCAAAAAAGCAAAAATTTTAAATCTTATTTAGCTGCCTAGCTAAATTTTCTAGTAGAATACAAACATGCACATGTGATTCCCGCCTTTATTTGCCAAACATGCCTAGGTAATTTTTCTTTACATGATATGTGCTGCTCAGCAGACATTTTTGGTTGTCAAAACTTGGCAATGGTAATTGGTTGTTGTTATGGCAACATTGTAAATGTTGAGACCATGTTTATGTTGTTTTTAAAAGTTCTAATTTCTTTGACGAAATGACATTGACAACATTGACTACATGATAATGGGATAATGAGTATACAATACTTATTATTCCATCATACAATACCTACAGTATAACACAATGCAAATATGACTTCAAAACAATATTAAACATTGGTCTCACACTCCATGGTGGGAGCGCATCATGGACTACTAGGAAGCATGCTGTTGATGCTGTGAAATATGGACTTTTTAAGGACCATGGATGTGGTTAGACATTGTGTGAATTATTTAAATAAATGTCAACATTTTTTTGTTTTTGAGGTTGCATTTTTTTAACATTGTGTCTGGGTCGTTCATTCAACATTATCTAAACATTATTTTATCAACTTTGAAAAATAATGTTGTCCCAACGCTTTCACAACTTTAAACATCACTACAACGTCATTACACCTAAATTACAACGGTGGTCGAATGTTAGAATTTCTGCTGAGTGTCATGCAGTGTTTCCTTATTTGAATATAAAATACAGTACTGTGCATTTGGGGGAAGTTTAGGTTGTAGAAGGCATTTATCTGGATAAACATCTGAGTAAAAAATTTGATGTGCATAGGCTAGACTGTATTTACTCAGATTACCAAACACAACAAATGGTATACCTTAATCAATACAGTATGAGTATGTGTGCTCTTACATTCCTATTATTAATAATGCATGTACGTTTATCACATTTTATCCCTATATATATACTCAAAAAGAAATGTCCTCGACTTTCAACTGTTTTTACTTTCAGTAAACTTAATGTGTAAATATTTGTATGAACACTAAAAGAGTCAACACCATAAGACATAAACTAAAAATGTTTCACAATGTGTCCCTGAATGGAGGGAGGCTTAAAATCAAAAGTACCAGTCAGTATCTATATAGTATCTATATCTATATCTATCTATCTATCTATCTATCTATCTATCTATATATCTATATATATATATATATATATATATACAATATACATTTACTGAAGCTCCTTATATAAGCTACCAGGATGTTCTGCATTAACGAAGCGGACACGTGATTGATTCATTAGATTAATGTATAAATTAACTGGTATGCATGTGTTCCTATTAAAATGGACACAGAGCAGGTACTGTATATGATCTTTACAGATATCTAATTATTTTTAGTCCAACCAAGTCTTCTTGGTTTTATTCAGTAACTGTAAGATCTGCTATTAGATTGCAATAACTGCAAGTAAAATGTATGCATTAGATTTAAAGTAATACATTTAACTTTAAGTCAAAAGTGACTCTAATGTTCAAACTCATAAGTTGTTCATAACCACCCAAATTATTGTTTACAAACAGGAATAGAAGGGAATTATTTAAAACTGTACAATACAGTGTCCTTTTAAAGTCTGATTTCTCTTAAGGTTTTTTTCCTTATGTAAGCTTATGCAGTTTTTTCTTGTCACTTTCCCCTGTGACTTGCTCTTTTTAGATCTAGAAAGCTGCTTTTTGACAAGTTCTATTGTTAATAGCACAGTAGAAATTAAATGGATCTGAAATTAAATAAATATGCTTTTGTATAGCTGATGTACATATAAATTATTGTGGCCTTTATAATAAAAAAAACATGCTTGACCTGGAGTAAGCAGCCTAGGTAGATGCCATTTTTGGAAAAGTCTTAAGACGAAGGTTGTTCCATTAAAATGACAGCTTTGGGACAGCTATCTCCTAAGGCTTCTCTCTCACACTCACTCATTGTCTATACAGTTTTATCCTGTATACAGAGTCATGAAGAGCCTGGAGCCTATCCCAGGAGGGCACGAGGCAGGGTACACCCTGGATGGGATGCCAATCCGTCACAGGGCACACACCAAACTACTAGGCCACCGTGCCCCTAAGGCTTCTGTGGTTGAATTTTAAGGCAGTGTCACACAACTTTTTGACTAATAGGAATTTCATAAACTGTTTAACAGGATTGAAATCCCTAGACAAGTAGTGGGTTGTAGAGAAGGTAATTGCAGTTTTGTGGCTCTGTCGTTACCATATGAAATTATCCATTAGGTATTTTCAAGAGATACAATTATTCAATGAGACTCAAAATTGCATTAACCCAACTTTGAATGAAAAGCATCAACGTTGTATGAAAAGCATTATTATTCTGTACATTTTTGGCTCTCACACACATGCTTCATACACAATTGTGTCTGCTCACTCATTTTTAATATTTCTGAATATATCGTCTTGCAGAATATCTGTCTTCAAACCTGGACATACACTCACCTTCCACTCATACAGGACAAGCACATAAATTTATGGTCAAAATGTGAAAAACTTTTAATCTTTGTAAATTTAATGGCATTGATTGATGGTCTCAGTAGCTAGTAGTTGATAGTGGTTTGAGTATCTGAGATACTGATAATCTCTTGGCAGTTTCACATAAAAAAAAATCCACAAAGCGTACACAGAATTGTGTCAAAAACAAACAAAAAACATTGAGTGAGTGATTGTTCTGTGGGTACAAACTAATAAGAGAGGTCAGAGGAAAATGACTAGATTGGTTCAAGCTGACAGAAAGGTTATATTAACTCATAATAAGACTCATTATGAAAATATAATCACCCTTTGGTGATTTAAAGGATCTGAGCATGCACTAAACTTTGTACCTTGAACTGGAAAAGCTACAATAGTGGAAGGACACATTGGATTCCACTCCTATCAGCCCAGAACAGTAAGTAATAGGTACAGTCTCAACAAAACTGAACAGTTACAAAATCCCGTTCTTTACCGACAGGAATGTAATCAAATAGTCTTCTGCTGTTGTAGTTCATCCAACTCAGAGTTTGGTGATTTAGATCTTTTTATATGCTTTTTTGATTTTTTCCAGCTTTTCTCCCTAATTTAGTCGTGTCCAATTCCTTCCCATCACTAGGGGGCTCTCACATTAAGACTACTACTACCACTTACTCGGGAGGGCCGAAGACTATCACGTTTTGACCACTGAGCTTGACGGGCATTGAGTCTTTTGGCGGTACGTAGGTACTCTAGGTTCCTATGATTGGTCCACACTATAATGGGGAGCTCGGCCCCTCCCGGCCAATGTCTCCACTTCTCCAGCACTAACTTGATGGCTAGGAGCACTCGGTCGCCTCCTTCATAGTTCCTCTCGGCCGGGGATAGACGGCAGAAGTAGAATGAGTAAGGGTGGAGCTTTTTGTCTCTTGGGGATCTTTGGGAGAGGATTCCCCCAACGCCATTGTTGGAGGTGTCCACTTCTACTAAAAACAGGCAAGATGGTTTGGGTATGGTAAAAATGGTGGCTGAGGTAAACCATCTCTTGAGGTCTGCGAAAGCCTTGTCTGTCTCCTCCTTTCAGTAGAACCGTGTCTTAGTAGAAGTCTTGGCCTTTTGGGGGAGGAACTCTCGAAGAAACCGTACCCCCGAATGAAGCGGCGATAGAAGTAAGCAAACCCCAAGAACTGTTGGAGGTCCCATCAAGAGGCTAAAGTAGGCCAGTTGGAGACGGCCTGAACCTTGGCTGGCTCCATTTCCAGTCTGGAGGGAGAGATAATGAAACCTCGGAACATGGTGGAAGTTGTATTGAACTCACACTTTTGGCTTTAATGAAGAGGTTTTTCTCTAAGAGCCTTTGCAAAACTTGTCGAACGTGGTGCTGGTGCTCCTCTAGACCTCCAGAAAAAATGTAAATGTAAAGGAATTCAAGAAGTCATGTCATTGGTGAGGGCCTGGAGTACGGCAGGGGTGTTGGTCAGCCTGAACGTAACCACCAAATATTCATAGAGCCCAGTAGGGGTGTTAAAGGCTGTTTTCCACTCATCGCCCTCCCGATGCGGACGAGATGATAAGCATTTCGTAGGTCGAGTTTTGCGAAGATGTCTGCTTCCTGGAGCAGACACCAAAGGCGGTGGCCATGAGTGAAAACTGGTAGCGATTCCTGACGGTTATCTCGTTAGGACCCATCATTTTTCTTGACCCTGCCTTAGTGGGTAAGGAGGATGGACGGATAATTCCGGTGGCAAGGGACTCGTGATGTATTTATTCATGGCCTCTCTTTCTTGGCGTACCAGAGAGTAAAGTCTGCCATTTGGAGGAGAGGTGCCCAGGAGGAGATCAGGTCTTATTAAAGGCCTGCCTGAGATTCTGGTATGCAGTGGGAACACTGGAGATGTCCGGTGTTACATCGGATGTGACTAGGATAGAAGATAGAGGAAGTGCTGAGTGAAGGCATGTCATGGAACATGAAGGACTCCAACATGTGATGACGTGCTTAATCCAGTCGATCTGGGGACCATGGAGGGCTGGCCAGGGAAGGCTGACCAAAGCGGCGTGTGATTTGTTGATGACAAAGAGGCATATCTTCTCAGAATGGTTTCCTGAGTCAAAAAGTGCCTGAATTGGGTGGGCCTGGCCGTCAATGATTGGGTTTACGGAAAGTAAACAAGAGCAAGAGGCGTCAGTGAGGGCGTAGAGCAAAAACGTTAAGCAGAGCCGTAGTCGAGCGAAGTTCGATCTATAACATGAAAAGCATGAAACGAAACACAAGAATATTAAGGTGAAGAAATGCGCAATAATCTGTCAACGAGATAGCACGCTGCACTAATTAATAAGCCGGAAGAAATCAGCGCGGGATGAGAAACCAGTGCGCAGGCAGGGTGGTCTGCGGGCGTGTGAGGAGACATGACAGTGTGGGAAAACATGACCACGTGGTGAGGACCATGACAGCGTAAGAAAGGAAATGTCACAGATGGAACAGCGTGAGTGAGCAGAGAGCGTGACATACTGTATAAATTAACAGATATGCATGTGTTCCTATTAAAGTGGACAGTGGACAACCACTCTTCTTGGTATCAAAATATATGAATATCTTCTGGGTATCAAAATATATGAATTGCCATCACACAGCATAAACTGATTAGCATTATGCTTATGTCATGTATAACTGGACCCTTTGGGCAAAGATGTTTTGCATAATGTGTCCTGGAATCTCACAGCTCCATGGTAGACATTGCTATCAATCTTGAACTTGGGTGACAGCCGTTGTGGGGTGTCTGTGCATGTTTGTCCTGTGACAGCATTGTTGTGTATTTTTCTCCATTGTCAAAAAAAGATGTGGAGTCTATGGTGCTTTGCAAAGGACTAGGGCTTTTTTAGGGTGAATTATCCCAGCTTGCATCCATTGTCCCCAGGCTAGGCTCTTAGTCCTCTGTAAATTCAACCAAGATAAAACAATATTTTAAGATGACTTCATTGCTTTATTTGGTAAGCTTACACCTTAAACACAATTGCATGCAGCATTATCCGATGGTCATGTGATAACAAAAACTGCAGACACATTGCTTTGATGTTTGCTAGTGCTGACTATATATTTATAGTGTAGTTATAGAAGGGGGGGAAAATAGTGGGAGTGTGCAGGTGCAGGTTTGGAGGCAGTGCACCGCTGGCATGCGGGCATAAGGATGCTGATTGATAGCAGCAGAGTGGCACTGACATAGCCAAAACTGTCCCTACGTGCCACGGGAGCACATGCAGTCACCTCGTGGCTGTCCTTAATGCAGAGATCAAGAGGCAGCATTTGTGACTTTGAAGTCCCTGGGGCACACAACATCACCCCACTCACATGTCACTTATCGCGGTATCTGCCACGCAACACTGCTCTATAGCTCTCCGGACCTAGAGCCAAACTTCTAGCCTCTTTTTTATAATGCGGAGGAAGCCCAAAATCTATTAAAGATGATTATTTACCAGCCGTGCCCTTTTCCGCGCACCTGCAGAAGGCGAGGCTGCCTACCTAGAGAGCCTAAGAAGTGAACTAGGAGTGATATTCTGTTATCATTGGTGCACTCTGTGGCAACGTGTGACATGTCCTAGGTTTAAAAGTCAGTTGCAGTGTAAATATGGACATTAAGCTGCCTTCAAATGCATTTAAAATCTATATATTTATAATACTATACTAAGTACTAATATTAATACTATATATACATGAATTTTTTCTTTTCCTGAAGCGTGTATACTTTCTTTTGGCTTAATATATATAAATATATATATATATATATATATATATATATAAGCCAAAATATATTTGTATGTACTATATTTTCTGTGTTTGAGTGCCCTTCAGATCAGGCAGTAAGAACTTTACAATTATAGACATTGGTCTATAATTAGAGTGAGTACATTGCTTAGAGGTGTGATTTTGCATGCTGCTACAGTGTTAAGCGCATTTCAAATGTCAATGAATCTACTTCTACTTTCCACTGTACAGGATTTTTAAAGTCTATAGACTGTACAGATAAAATGGATTTATGTGTTTGATTATTCCAACAAAAAACATACGATTGTTGAGGGAAAACAAGGAAACAAATCCTAATACCTAAGCTCTCTAGTGGTTCTGGAGATGCAAGGTATCTTTAGCACATGTATAGGTAGAGTATATGGAATACCTTCATTTTATCTGGGTGATTGTGCTCATTTATCATTATCATAACCTAAAAACCTCCTTACAGCTAAGGTAATGGTAATAATAATAATAATAATAATAATAATAATAAAATAAATAATAATAATATACTTATAATATTTACCTCTCTGGCATACAGCCCCAAAACCAGTCAAGGTGTAAAGAGGCTGGACAGCAGCTAGAATTAAAAACTATTTATATATTTTTTGTTGGAGAGGCTGTTAGTCTTTTTTAAGTCAATCGTTCTTGTAAAATGAAATTTTGATGATTAGTAATACCAGGCTATGTATAGATTAAAAATCTCTGGTATGAACAGTACTGTAGGTTGGAAATAAGATTCACCACTGCAATAAATAGGAAAAAAGAAATTGGCCTTTCAAACACTCTTTTTTATTATGACCTATGTGATTTCACTATTTATTTTACTATGACCAGTTAAATGTTTTTTTCTCCTGTTTTCAGTGAACAGCTCTAGTATTTATAAACTACAGAATGTAGTGATTAAATTATTAGTCATAATTTGTGCACAGCAGATGTTCCTCAAAATGTCAAAACATGCTGCTGAGATTTCAGTGTGTAAGCCATGGAAAAACATGATAAAATGACTAAGATATTTTTTTAACATTACCTAATTGACCTACAATTCGCAATAATACCTTTTAAATACTTTTATTTATTTTGTCAGTTATTACATTTTCACATTCTCTCTGTTGCTTTTAGTCTTGGTTTCTCTCTTATTCCATGTCACAGTCATGGCAGTTGTCACACCAAAGGGCTTAATTTATGGGATTGCTTGTAATGGCATCAGAGAGAAGGAGAGAGAGAAAGAGCACATGGGAAAAAGAGAGAGGGAAAGGGAAAGAGAGCGTGAGAGAGAGAGAGAGAGCGGAAGATGCAAAGTGTCATTGGCATAACTTTCTGTGAAACACTCACAGCGTGACTTTGTGCTAAGTGTTTTTCACGACACTGTGAATTAAAGCAATGAGTGCATATGCTTGCATGTTAGTAAATTAGCAGTGGTCCTGAAGGTAAAGAGGATTGTTTTTGTGATTAGGAGCAGTCTGAGGGAGGTTCGTGGAAAAACAAAAACGCTCAGTAGTGCATGTGGGTGTAGAAAGAAATTAAAATATACTGTATGTTGGTGAATGAACCACAGTAAAGTGGATCATATTGAAACAAATCATGCCAAATGGCCAACTGCTCAAATAGGTTTGGGTTTATACTTTTCCCCCCAGTTTTATCTTTTGATTTGTTCACTTTAACTTTTTGCTATCAGTCTGCACCCTCACATCCATGATAAAGGAAAAGCTATTTGTTGCTGTTATTTTTTTGACTGCTCTATTAAAGGGGTTGCTACAGTGAACTATCCAATCAACAACTTGGTACAGGTTTTACTCTGATGCACTTCCTGATGCAACCTTTCCATTTTATCTGGGCTTGGGACAAGCAATGCATCCAGTGGCTGGGTTTGGGCATTGGGCGTGAACTGAACCAGGGCCTTCCATTTGGCAAGCACGAACCCAACCACTGAACCACCAATGCTCTCTTACTCACTCATCTTCCATACCACTTTATCCTGTATTCAGGTTCACGGGTGTCTGGAGCCTATCCCAGGAGGCTTAGAGCACAAGGCAGGGTACACCCTGGACAGGGTGCCAATCCATCACGGGGCACTCACACACATACACACTTACACACTCATTTATACACTATGGGCAATTTGGGCTTTAACAAAAGACTTTGCAAAAATCAACAAAAGTTATGTTATGCGTGTCTTGTTCTTTAAACTGTGAATAGGTAAAGGTACTTCTTCTAAATAAAGTTTAATTTACAAAACCACTGGACTTACAAGTCCAGTGGTTTTGTAAATTAAACTTTATTTAGAAGAAACTTCTACCTGGATGAATGACTCTCCACAGACATAAAGGTACTTCATATCCAAATATTTTATCACAATAGAACTAAAATAGTTAATTTTCCCCCTACCACATTGGTCAAATACCTTCAATTACCTTGGTTAGATAACACCCTTATACAAATTAAAAAGTACCAGCATAATCCATCGCTGAAGTAAAGTTATTGCTGCTGTGATGCTAATTTGGTGTACTGAATCACTGGGCCATGATTTATTTATTTTTTTCTTAGATGTATTTTGGAAATTCTTTTTTTAATTTATTTTTTTTAATACATTTGCACTTATTGAACAAAAGTAATTATTCATTAAAAAACATGTAAAAAGGAAGCCATTATGTAATTCAATAACAATATAACAGAAAACAACATATACTGCCCAGCACTTAATAGTTATCTTGGTTAACAGATTTTTTTAACTGTATAATATTTCGTTATCGTTTTCCACTGAAAATAATTTTAGTGTTTCAGTATACTGTTGTGGAAACAAAGGTGTCTTACATGATACATTTCATGGATATAAAATAGAAATATTAGAATATCTAATTTGAGCGTTGCACAAACACCCTTTGTGTGTGTGTGTGTGTTTGTGTGTGTAGATCAATTTGTAGGACCTGCCATTTGTTGTTGTATTATTTATAAAAAAAATTTGTACCTTTAAAAAAAATAATAAATTCTATTATTAATCCTGTTAAAGTGCCTATTACCCTTACATCTTACCACTGGGTGTGTCTCGATCTAGGACTGTAAGTACAAAGAATGTCAGAGAAAGGTTCCATCGCCGATGTGAAGAATGCCATGGAGGGAGACAGCAAAAGAACAAGAGACCAGGTAGGACCACCATGCAATGCAATTGTGTATAGACAGGATCAGTAAAAATTGTGGGCAGATCTATTTAAATACATGTTTCTTATTATCCAAAAGATATTTAAATTGCTTTTACTGAGACAAACATATATTGTGGCATTGAAATCTGTATTTGGATTTCCCATTCATGGTTTTAAAATGATCACTGATTTTATAATGCACTCTAAAATACTCCCTAGATTTATTTTAAGGCCTAAGTAAATTAGAAGTTTACATGTAGTTAAACAGGGCACAGGTGGCTCAGTGGTTTGGGTTCTTACCTCCCATGCGGAAGGCTAGGGTTCAATTCCCAGCCAGTGCCCATACCCCAGCCATTGGATGCAGTGCCGGTCCCAAGCCCGGATCAAATGGGATGGTTACGTCAAGAAGGGCGTCCGGTGTTAAATCTGTGCCAAGCTTGTATGCGGATTGTATGGGCCACTGTTGTGACCCCCTGCCAGGAGCAGCCGAAATGGCTGTTGTCCATAAAAGGACAACTACATTGTGGTAGTGCCTGCACTTCTTCAGTATGTATTTCCATCTCACTTGCATCCCTGGGTTTGGAAGTGGTTGACAGTAAATCTGTAAGTTTTTACATATTTTCATATGGATAGGAATTATGTCATAGGAATTGTGAGCATACAATAAGGGCACCTAGACAAAAAAAGGCATATCCAGTTTTGTAGGTTTTCATGCTTTCCATATCTAGTTATAGGCATTATGTCATTAAAGGCCAGGAGCAGATGCTATACAGTAATAGAGATATGATACATAAATACAAATCCAGCATGTCACATCCATATGGGGTTACGGACACAACATGACAACTTGTTATTTTTACTGGAAACAGAGTGAACAACGAAGACTCCATTGATTTACCATGGCAAACATAAATATAAGAAAGTAGAACAGTTAAACAAAGGCTCAGAGTCTTAATTCTCAGTTGATCAATGTTGCTTTAATGAATTTAAGTATCAGTATTTTAGCAGATGTCCCAGCATTCGCCTATGATGGACGTGCGCCCAAATCTAATATCGCTTCTCGCTTACTTTGAAGCTCACTAGCTAGACGGCCTCGCCTTCTGCAGGTGCGCGAAGGAGCAGGGCTGTGGAATTAGGCATGGCGGGCTTCTCTCCATGCTACAAAACACAGTGGGGAATGTAGCTCGAAATCTGTTGGATTCTGTGAGGACTCCCTAAAGCGGAGAGTGCGACACGCGCTACAACACAAAAAAGCAACATGCAAACAGTGCAATAGAACGCGTCCCAGGGACTTCAAAGAGGCGAGTACGCCTTTGAACAGTCAGCTATCTGGACGTCAGAGAAGACTCTCATTTGAGGCTGTGCCCACAGAGAGCTAGGAGGGGCCAGTTCGGCCATCCCAGAGAGCAGAGCCAGCATATGAACTACGGAGGAGCTGCTCTCCACGCGGGCCCTCTGTCAGCTGCCCACTGCTCACCAGCCTGTGCCTGCATACCAGCAGGGCACTGCCCACCAGATCTGCACATGCACATTCTTTCTATCCTCCCTCCTTTAACCCTTACCTACCCCATTTTTCCTAAATAAATGTCATACAACCTCCACAACTCAACAATTCCATATAACCTCCACAACATTCTTGGGCTTTGTCATCTCTCCCTCCAGACTGGAGATGGAGCCAGCCAAGGTCCAGGCCGTCTCCCAATGGCCCACGCCAGCCTCCCGACGTGACCTCCAACGGTTCCTGGGGTTCGCGAACTTCTATCGCCACTTTATTCAGGGTTACAGTTCTGTCGCCGCTCCCCTAACCTCCCTGACTTCCCCGAAGACGCGATTCTGCTGGAACAAGGAGGCAGACAAGGCTTTCGCAGACCTCAAAAGACGGTTCACCTCAGCCCCCATTCTCACCATACCTGACCCATCTCGCCAGTTTGTGGTAGGTGTTGGGGGAATCCTCTCCCAAAGGTCCCCACGAGACAACAAGCTTCGTTCTATTCCCGCCGTCTTTGGTCGAGAGGAATTATGATGTAGGCGACAGAGAGCTCCTAGCCATCAACCTAGCGCTGGAGGAGTGGAGACATTGGCTGGAGGGGACCGAGCTCCCCTTCATAGTGTGGACCGATCATAGGAACCTAGAGTACCTAGGCACCGCTCAATGGCCGCTCAATGCCCGCCAAGCCATTATTTTTTATTATTATCATTATTGCTCATTATTCTTCTCCAGGTTCAACTTTACCCTGTCCTACTGCCCAGGTTTTAAAAACACTAAGCCTGATGCCCTCTTACGTCAGTTCTCTCCCCCACAGGATCCCGCACCATGCACCTCCATTTTGCCATCGCATTGTCTCATTGCCGCCATAGAACTTGACATCGAAACTAAAGTCAAGCAGGCGTTGACTCAAGAGCCCGGCCCAAGCAATGTCCCTCCAGATCGTCTCTTTGTTCCCCTTTGTCTGCGCTCACAGGTCCTGGCGTGGGGTCATGGATCCAAGCTGTTCTGTTACTCAGGCTCTGCCCGAACACTCTTTATCATTCAACAGCGCTTCTGGTGGCCCACGATGGGGAGGGATGTTTCCAGCTTTGTGGCAGCCTGCAACATCTGCACCCGCTGTAAACCCAACAACCGCCCTCCAGCTGGTCTCCTCAGACCCCTACCCATACCTCATCGCCCCTGGTTGCACATCTCGCTGGATTTCGTAACAGGCCCTCATCTGATGGGAATACCTGCATCATGACCATCATCGACCACTTCTCCAAATCCGTCCACCTGGTTCCACTCCCCAAACTTCCTTCTGCCAAAGAGACCGCAAAGCAGTTGATCCTCCATGTTTTTCGTCTCCATGGCCTCCCCACTGACATAGTCTCAGATCGTGGCCCTCAATTCACCTCGCGCTTTTGGAGGGCTTTTTGCAAACTCATCGGACCCTCTCCTAGCCTGTCTTCGGGCTTTCATCCCCAATCCAACGGCCAGACGGAACGAAAGAATCAAGCAATGGAGGTCGCCCTCCGGTGTATGACCACTCGTGACGCTACCACCTGGAGTTCCTCCCATGGGTCGAGTATGCTCACAACTCCCTACATTCTGCCACCACAGGGCTCTCTCCATTTCAGTGCTGTCTGGGCTACCAACCACTGCTGTTCCCAACTCAAGAAGTGGAAGTAGAGGTCCCCTCGGCGCAACATTTTGTCCGCCGCTGTAAGCGTACATGGTTACGAGCCAGATGATCCCTTCTGCAGGCATCCAGGTCATACAGGAAACAGGCAGACTGCCATCGCTCCAAGACCCCCAGGTATCATGTAGGAGACAGAGTCATGCTCGCCACCAGGGACATCTCCCTGAAGGCACTTTCTCGCAAGCTTTCCCCAACGCGTCATCAGCCCATTTACAATAACCAAGCTAATCAACCCGTGAGCTGTCTGACTTTTACTTCCCTTGTCTATGCGACGCATTCACCCCACCTTCCACGTATCCCAGTTACAACGCATCGTAAATTGCCCTCTATTGCTGTTTCTCGACCACGACCTTACTTCGCATTTGTTTTTGCTCGACACCCTCGCTGACTGATCACATGGCTCTGAACTCTCGCTCTCACCTCCTCGACTATGGCTCAGCTTCACGTTTTGGCATGACGACATCGCGGACGGACTTAACGGCTCCGATCTAACACTTCCGCCTTCACGACCACGGCTCTGTCTCACGTCCCGGCGGCAATGCAACGCTACGGATCCCGCATCTCGGCTCCAGCGCCTCCGCTCTCATCACAATGGCACCAAAGAAGGACTGGGAGGCTCATGACCCGCACCTCCACCTGCACCTGGGTCTATCTTCAGAGCCCACGATCCGCACGCACGCGACAATAAATTACCCTTTTCCGCCTTAAGACCTTGCCTAATTCCGTGCTTTATGGTGCTGCCCATGCAAAAAGCGTTGAACCCATTACACAGAGCATAATATTAATATTTAATCATGCTTTCAAAGTGTATTGTCTACTGTTGTCTTAATTATGGCCAGTGGAAATGTATTTATTAGTTTAGGTATGTTAATATTTTTAAAGGAAAATTCTATTTTAGGAAAGGAAAACTATTTTAAAGAACTCTTAAAATGCTGTACTTTTTATACCCTATGTTGCAATATGTTGTGCATTACTTTTTTTTAGGATCATGACTCAAAGTTGTCTGATGAACATCGTGACACAGATGATTCATCTGAGAAAACATCCAGCAGGATGTCGAGGTCCCCACAGAAATCCTCCAAAAAACCAAAGACAGTTCCTGTGAAAGTCACGCTGTTGGATGGAACTGAGTATGAAACTGGAGTGGAGGTATGGCAGTTGCATATATATTTACTGTTTGCCAGAAACAAATTTTAATGTCAGTTAAATTGATCTAAAATCTACTCTTACCCATTTTTTTACTCATTCTCCTGGTTGGGGTTCCAATACTTCACAGGGAGCACATAAAAACACACAGTCACTCACACATTATGGAGAATTTGGAAACAACAATTAACCTACTCCACCAACAGAGGTGGGCAAAATATACTAATAAAGTAAAACCTTGGATTACGAGCATAATTCGTTCCGAAAGCGGGCTCATATTTCAAAACCAATGACCTCAATAACCAATGATGCGTGTGCACAGAGACACAAAGAGAAGGCTGATATTAGACAGGTTAAAGATTACAGAGAGAAAAATCGTTTATTAAAAATTTTTGCTCATCTTGCAGAACACTCGCAAACCGCATTACTCGCAATCCGCGGTTTTACTGTATACCTGTTCTGAGTAAAAGTAGAGAATTTATATGACAAATATTACTCAAGTATAAGTATAAGTGTTCCATATACTTGTGTATCTAAGTAAACATACAGAAGTATAAAAACTTACATTCAAGTACTCACATCAAAAGTGCAGGGCTTGTATTAGCTCACAGAAGCCTTAAAAATAGTAAAAACTCTATCTAAATAGTATCTCTAAATAGTATCTCTCTCTCTCTCTCTCTCTCTCTGATTCCCGATTGTGTATTTGCTATTTTCACTGCTGTCTGCAATCAGCTCTGCTTCTGATTTCAAACACCTGTTACGTTATTAGACATGTCTCGAAGGAAAGGGAAGTCACGCAATTACACATAATAATCAGCAGCAAAATTCCCACTTTAAATAGTACACACCAATGTTATTAGTAAAGCAAAGCCATTTAGAAATATGAGTATAGATACAGTATTTGCTGTACTTTTGATTGGAGTAAAAGTAGATTGTGTGATGACCCTTTGCCTCAGATTAATTACGAAATTGCCTCCTTAGCTTTACTGAAGATCCTGCAGATGTTTATGATATGCATTAAGTTTTTAAAAAAAAACTTTTATTTTTATTTGTTTTAACGTAATGGAACAAACAGATCACCGGAGGCATCACATTACAACCATTAAATTTTTCTTATACAGTCGTTTTTATAGTACAGGTTACTCTCCCATTATCCCCCCACCCTGTCCGCACCACAAAAGTTACTGTATCTGAATTGATAATGGGAGGATTGGACCACTGCATAGTGTAATTTTTTTCCAGGGCTTCATGGGTTTAAGGATCTGGACTCTATGGTGGCCAGTCCATATGTGAAAATGACTTATGTTCCCTAAAATTTCTTTCACAATTTAGCTTGAGCAATCCTGGCTCTTGGACTATGCCTATGTCATTAGGAAAGAAAAGAGTCCATGAATGGGAAAAAACTTGGTTATTTAGTATAATCAGATAGTTAGCTAACCTCGTTTTTTGGCACATAACTGAACCTACAGTAGATCTGCAACCCCAGATCATAACACTGCTCCACAGGTTTGTATGGAAGGCACTAGGCATTATAAAAAAAAAAACCCTCAAACTTTCGGGGATCCAGCATGAGCCCTGCTTTCCGTAACTCACCAAGGACTAGTTTAACATGGTGCGAATGATCCTCCCAGCTATGAGAATGGATTATCATATCATCCAGGTAAGCAGCAGCAGACGATGTCTATAAGCCACTAAAAAGTGGCTGGGGCCCCATGCAGGCGGAAGGGAAGAACCTGATACTGCCAGTAGTCCTGGTCTGTTGTGAAGGCAGTTTTCTGCTTGACAGTGGGCTTCTGGGGCTTGGTACGGGTGCTGGGGGGACAATTGCGCCAGGCAGAGTCTTTATGTCATGCCCTACCAAGATCGAGGCTTTGTTCAGCAACTAAAAGGGACGCGAGAGCTGAGGTGCATGGTATAGGTTAAATCCACCATTTTAGTAAGTTCACATTATACAGCTTAGGGCTTTTGCACTTACCTGGCTGTTGCAATCAGTAGTTCACAGCTCCAACTCTTTCCACTGCGGTAAAGTGTCCTTGCCATTGGGCAAGGCATTTACAGGTGGCACTGGGGAGGAGCAGCAGGACGTGATCGCCAACCTGGAATTTGCGCAGCTGTGTGGGTCGTTCATTAAATTTGCTTTTGCCCAAACTATGCTTTAGTATGTGCTGTTTAACACTAGAGAGATTTGGGAGAACTTTATTAAATGTTCTGTTGCAGTGTCTGGTTAAATCTCTCGACAAGCCCATCTGTCTGTGGATGGTACACTGACAAGCAGATCTGCGTCACCTGCAACAGCTGGCACACATCACACCCCACTCGGCTGAATAAAGATAGTTGCAATGTTTTTTTTATGTTGCTTTGTGGAGTGGGACCTCCTTGGGAGGTCGACAAACACCAGAATAAATTTATGCCTTTTGCTGACTCTGGGAGAGGGCCGATGAGGTCCATGCCTATTTTCTCAAACGACACGCTAATGATGGACAATGAGCGGGCTTTGCTGGAGCCGTTTGTTGGTCACTCATTCCTGTCTATACCACCTTATCCTGTATTCAGGGTCATGGGGTCCTGAAGCCTATCCCAGGAGACTTAGGCGGGGGACATCCTGGATAGGGTGCTAATCCATCGCAGGGCACAGACACATTCACACACTAAGGGCAACTTAGAAAGGCCAATTAGCCTAATCTGCATGTTTTTGGACTGTGAGAGGAAACCGGGATATCCAGAGGAAACCCACCAAGCATGGGGAGAACATACAAACTCCATGCGCACAGAGATGGGAATCGAACCTGGCAGGAAATCGAACCCGGACCCTGTAGGCGCAAGGCGACAGTTCTAACCACTACATCAGGGGTCACCAACTGGCGGACCCCGGTCCGAATCCAGACCGCGAGATGCGTCCATCCGGACCACGAAGCCTTTTGACTAAGTATAAAAAAAAAATTATATATATAGCAAACGCTATTTTCTAATGAAAGAAAATGTATATCGGGCACGTGAAGGTCAGCTTAGTAGAGCCATATGGGTCCTACGGCACCACAGGTTGCCACGCCAACCGATACGTTCAGATGTGCAGTCATGCGTGCATTGAAGAGAGCGAAAGCAGCGCAAAGACAGATTAGCGCAAAAAAAAAAGTCACGTTAAAAAATTTGAAAAGTTTATTTGGAGAGTTTTCCACGATGAATGGGTGGGAAAATGTGCATTTATTATTCCTGCATCAAGCTCTACACGCCTGTGTATGTTATTTGCTCGAACTCTGTTGCGGTTGTTAAAAGTGGAAACATTAAACGCCATTACGAAGCTAAACATTGACACTTTGAAGAAACTTACCCCCAGCTGTCTGAGGTAAGGGCGAGGAAAATAAATGAGCTTAAAGTGCAGTATGAGCGATCTACACAGGTCCTCTCTCACACACTCACCACTCAGCAATGAGCATATGAATGTTCACTGAGAATACACGGGATTTTAGGAAAACATAACATGCCCTTTACAGATGGGGAAATAGTAAAGGAGTTGTTAATTTTTAAGTTGTTGGCAACTTTTAAGTTGTTAATGTTTAAATTAATTTATGTTCTGTTCAGATTTAGAGATGAAGGCATTTTGCACAGTTTCCTTCATCATATTTTTGTCAGACATTGTTACTGGTTCAATTAAATTATTTTGTACCAAAGCAACATAAAGGACAGAACAGCATTAAAATGAGATCCAATTTGTGAAGGATGTAAATTGGTCTGTTTATAGATACGAAAAGACATGTTTATCCATATGAAAACATATATTGGATACACCTAAAGCATCAGTGTCTGTTTTGGGTTGTCCGGACCTTAGCTGGTGAGGAGTGTTTATTTACCGGACCTCAAGCAATTTTAGTTGAAGACCCCTGCACTACATCCTCATCAGGGAATGGGCTACTAATAATAGTGTGCTTTTAGCTGGATAGGATAGTGGTGATGAAATGTCTTTACATGTCATGGTCTCACATTATGAAGAGGTGGATTTTTTGTATTGGTAAATTTATGGATAACCCTACTCTGTCTGATCTTCAGGATGTATTATGTTGGTCTACAGGGCCGGCTCCAGGAAAGATAAAATGGGGGCATTAGATTTTAGGCAGTGAATCCCACAACTTTCAAAGTTGTAAATACAGTACAAAGTTACAGTGACCTAAAACAAACGTAAATACAGTATTAAGCATAGGCAACTGCCATTACAGTACAAACTCTTGTCCTACAGCCCTGCAAGGTAGCACTGCTGCTCAACAAGTCAACTCATATGAGTTTCACTCATTCAAACCCACGCTTCCATCAAGTTCTCAGATGAACTCATACAGCCTGACAAGGTACAAAACCATACCAAACCGAGACGGTTGGTCAGACAACGGACAGAAGGTTGGTTCTGATTTGGCAAGGAAATAGTCAATGAGAATTAACTGTCTTCCAGAATTTGAGCATCAGGACTTGAGCGTGCCAGTTGTTCAAAATAAAAATGTGTGCCTTAAAAGTTTTTTGCTAGAATTTAATGAAAAATTCAAGGTCATACTTGGCAAAGCAAAGCATGTGAGCGTGTGTACATAAACACACAAACACATACACACACAGGTGCATTCCCGCCTACGTGTGCACACACAAAAGCATGCACAAACAGACACACACAATATGCCTTGATATTAAGGCATTTAATAAATCTCATATCCTTCTTCAGTTGTCTTCTCTGTCTCTATTAGACATGATGATGATAATGGATTGTTTACTTAACCTCACATCACATAGTCAGACAACCATTGCTGGGGAGAGCTTAAGGAATTAACAATCTATTGTTATTTTTTAGATATGATTAATTTATTTCACGGCCCCTTGCTAAAGTTCCGCCATAGGCAGTTGCATAGGTTGCCTATATGGACGTCTATATAGACACACCGCTTATACTGTATGGACTAGTTGTAGAGAGGATATTTGGCGTTAATAGAGCAGACGGTGCATTCGAGGCCAGTGTCCTTTCCCACCCATGCTCAAAACTGACCATGTTTTTGTCCATAATAAATTCTTTTTTTCTATTACTTATTCAGTGTCATGGCTGATGAACCATCTAACTATTGAATCACAATGAGCATTTACTATTCCTCTCAATTACGAACTGAGGATGGAGGAGTAGATACCAGTCATACCACATTAGTCTTAAAAAGAAAAAATATATAATTTTAAAGGTGTTAAATTAGTACTCTGTGTAGCCAGTTGGAAAAATAATGCTACTGTACCTTAAATGATCAAAGAAGTAGTGGACCACAAGTGTCTGTGTGTGCATGTGTGTTTGTGCATTAATATGTGCAAGGTGTGGCAGCGTCTCCAGCGATTTCACTGAAAGGAGTAACTGAAGCGAGAGCTCATTCATATTCCTATTACCTCTATTAGAATGTGCGGAATGCGTGTACAGTACTTGAAGCAATATATTATTTTCCTCGGTAATAATAAAAAAAAAAAAAACACTGGTAATTGACTCCTCATTCCAATTTGATTCCGGGGCTCATATATTACTAATACTAATGAACTACTACTATGTAATGAACACCTTAATAAGGAAGCATGTAACTTTCTTATGTTTACACACATGCTTATGGAGTAGATATTAGACATATTAAATGATTAAGACAAAAGATAATAATAAGAGAAGTTCTATAGTATGTCAGTAGTATCAGTAGTTATTTCCATAAAAGGAACAGACTGGTTTTATTTATGCCTTGAGACATGCTGGATATTTAGCTAAATAAGAGTAAATAAATATTATGTAGACAAAGCTAGATGTATATAGAGAACATTATGTTAATTTTAGTCTAAACTCCTCCACTTTTGTTCTAGAATTTGATATCTATGCTTTCTGATTAGCAGGCAAAATCTGTTATTTAGAAATCACCCTTGGAAACAAGTTTGCTTAAATCTCTTGCGTGGTAACTGCAGTGAGGCTAAGAAAATTTTATCCACCAGTTTAGATGGCATCTAGCAATTCAAGGTGTCAGAGTTGATTGCTTCAATCAAATTTTCTTAGCGTTTAATATTACAGTAGTCCACTTCCTTGTGTGATCTTTGCTACTAACTAAATATGACTGTTGAAGTTTTTGTACACCAGGAGCTTTGGTCACCACTCCCCAACCTCTCTCTTAAAACATTGATTCATGGAGCTTTTAGAGCTTGGGAGGAGGCACACAGACACAAAAGGGAGAAAAGCCCTTCTAGTCACTTTTGTTTCCATGGAAACAGCTGCTTCTTCTCCCTGTTGCTGTGGGAACTGTGTTCCCTGGGTGGTGAATGCTTGGTGTCTTTGTAGAGTGGCACTTGGAAAGCCGGCATCTTAAGTACTTTGCTTCTGCCACCCTTTTCTTTCTTGAGGTCTTGACAACTGTATAGCTATAATACTTAAAATATTTTCAAGACAAGTACATGTTTAAGCTTGGTCATGCCGTTAGCTGTTCAGTACCATCCTGTTTACCCAGTTCAATCCCATACTGCGGTAAACAGAGCTTTTGGGAACACTTTTAAATGCTTGTAAGATTTTAAGTGCTACAGTGTTTCCGTTAGTGTATGTACCATGCATTTTTTCTCTCTTTTCTTAACAGAGAAAGAGACCAAAACAAGTTTCCAATCAATATCTTGTGGAGGCAGGATTAATGACTAACAATACCGCTCTTAGTAGTAATTCCTCTATGTGTATCTGTGGGTAGGTGTGTGTGTGTGTGTTGGGGGGGAGGGGTTACTAAAATGTAATTCTAAATGCAAATTAGGATTTGTTGTTTAGCGATAGTATTTTGTGCTAGTATTATAATGGGAAAAGGACAGAACAATGTAAATGCCAAGTACTGTATGTAACAAATGTATGCCTGTTTATATAATATAAAACATGTTCCACCGTGTGTTGTATGTTTAATGAGTGCAGAAATCCTGTAAAGGTCAAGTCTTGCTGGATATGGTATGTGAGCATCTAAACCTGCTGGAGAAGGACTACTTTGGCCTGAGCTTCTGTGATTCTGACAGTCAAAAGGTGGGATTTCATACACAGCACCCCAGGACTTCCTAAGACAATTTGTGACTGATGCATGCATAACTCGTACATAAAAACTTAAAAATGAAGCAATATATATCCCTTTATACTTATTAATTATCATGTTTTTTTTTTAATAAAATTGAAATCTTTGGTACTTTTAAAAATGAAACATTATATGGAATTGATTTTCTGCATTTAATCATCTTTTGCATTTATACCATATTCATCTAATCTACACTACACTTTCTTTATTTTCAATTGACCTCAAGTAAGCATTCACCATAAACATTCTCACAAACAATAATTCCTTATTCAAATACTCCATATTAATAAATGTACTTAAAATGTCCCATGCACACAAATTGTCACCTAAGCTTCCAGTGACCTTGTATGGAATGTGAGTGTGGCAGTATGAATAATAACTGTCTGGCCCCAAAAAAATTGTCTGTGCATACCTTTTTAACCTTTAGAACCATTGAGAAGTTAACAAAATCCTTCTTATTTTTAATTTTTTTTAATTTTTAATAACAATTGATAATATTTGTAATTGGAATCAGGGGTCACACAGTTAGTTTTGATGTGCAATGATAATAAATGGCAGTAAATCTGTAGAAAAAAAGGTAATATTTTAGGTAATTTTGATCCTTACATTACCACGAGAGCATGTCAACAATTATTAAAAAAAAAAAATAATAAATCTAATTATGCAGTGGCACCTAGGAGATTAAGTTTGTAAAGTCATATTTTCTAATGTGCATACACTACTACAGAGTGATGTATGGGGGAGCTCTGTTTAGTTCCAATAGTTTATAATCTGTCATTTACTTGGCACAAGGATCTCTAGATACAGTGGGTATGATCTGTCAGTTAGGCCACATATCACAAAAGATGTACAATATTGTGTAGGAATGACTGAGTTTAGCTGTCTCTTCACAGTGTGTGGAGAGAAAAAGACAGGATAGGTTAGGATAGGATAGGATAGAAGAAGGTTCTACTAAAATTCTTCCAGAGAAGAGAATGGAGTAGGTTCAATTTTCTAATCACATTGGAAATGACACAGCCATAATTTTCAAGCAAACCCAAAGCCATAGTTTATGGCTGCACATGGGCTAACATTAATGTAAAATAATGGCAGTGAACTTGCATGAATTCTTGTAGTATCAGGTGTGTGGTATTATAAGGGGCATTCATTAACAGAACAAAATTATCAGAGTTAAAAATTACCTTTATTTCTCTTTATACAGTAATCCCCTTTTACCCAAGTTGATTTATCCCAGCATTTCAAGTCCTGGTTTGACATGAATGTCCCTCGTATCTTAATTACTACCTTCTCAACTATTAAGAAACTAGGTGAACATGAGAAATGTTTATTGTTTGTTGAATGTCTTCTACTGTGCAAATGCTTCTTGGTGTGAAGAAATTAAATATATGATCAAATATAATTTTGGTACCAAAACCAACTTCTGGAGCTAACTGTTTTGTGTTGGTTTTAATTAAAAATTTTGATTTCACTCATGACAGAAATATAACTATGCTGATGGAATAAAAATGTAAATTTGCACACATCTGTTGGCCAAATATGAAAAATGTCTAGAGCACCATAGCTGTGCAAACTTCATCCCTTGCAGATGGTTGCAGATGGTAGTGATAATGCAGTTGTTTGTCTACACTTGATTATCCATTTACCATAAGCAACAGCAAATAGCACTTTCTGCCTACTGCCTGTGTAAAAAGACGAAAACTCTCATTTCTGTGAAAGTTGTCATAGAATGAAGACTCCACATGAAAATTATAAACATGAAAAATAACAAGGAGCTTATTCACTCTTAAAGTATTTGGCGGAACGTTTATTTTTTTACCCAGGAACAGCTTGCTGACTGTCTGACAAAAAAAAAGCATCTGAGTTACTAAAATGCCCACAGTCAAGGTGGGGTGAGGAGCAGTGTGCTTATCTGTACACTCAGAAACCAGTGTGAAGTGAGGAGTGATCACCCCTTCTGAGGAGTCAGGAGGTGGAAGCATTTTTGCTGGAAACCTTCATGTACTCAGTGGAGTCAGTAGGTACAACATTAGCAACCACTGCTTTTGCTTTTCACTGATGAAAAGATGTATTTAAAGCCCAATCCCAATTCTACCCCTTACCCCTACACTTAGCCCTACCCCTCCGTTTGACGTTCACGTGAAGGGGTAGGGGTGTCTCATTTCTCTTTTGGTAGGAGGGGTAGGGGTAAGGGCAAGGGCCAGATAGCCCTTTTCGGGACCTCACTTTAAACGAAGGGCTAAGCGAAATTTTTAACATGGCTGCTCACTCGAGCAAGCAGACCCATAAATGTAACAAATTTTTGCCATTAACAAGGATTTTTATGACAAGTTTTCATTATATGTATATTACGTTTAGTCTTGTGTTTGTGTTTATGGTGATGTTCTGTAAAGAAACGTTTGCAAAAAAAACGCTAAAGTTTGCTAGCGGATAGCATCGATTGCACGATATTACAAAAATATATTTTTATGTCATATACACTTTACTGCATGCTACTAACAAATATGAAAGTTCAGTAGCACGGCAGTTGCCGAGCATTTGATAACGCATTGTTTGTTTTGCTTACGGCCATATGTGTACATGTAAATGAACGGATGCGTATGATGACGTATAACAGTGTTGTAGTGGTGTCCATTTCTTAGGGGAAATATTTTAACCCTTTCCCTTTCCACTATGTTTCAAGGGACAAGGGGAAGGGGCAAAGGGGTAGGGGAAGGGGTAGAAAATAGAATTGGGATTGGGCTTAAGTGTATAATCACAAACAGCCTTGGTGTAAGTCATTTAGGTAGATAGATAATTTGGAAGGGATAGGACTTGGTCTGGACAGGAAAAGTCTTGGCACAGGTGCCTAGGTAAGGGGAATAAGGAGGAAATTGCCTGGAGTTGCATGTCAGCCCAGAGAGAGGGGGCAGAGCGTTCTAAAAAGCGCTCTTAAAGTCGAGATGTACAATGAACACTAAAAAACGTTCAAATCACATGCGCCAATAGGTGAGGACAGGCCTATCCATCGCAAGGCACAAACCCACACCCCATCATACATTTCAGACAGTGCTGCAAATGCATCACACAAATGTTTTGTTTGTCTAGTGAGCTTCATTTCTTATGCTCACTCATGCTGCATGAAAGTAAAAACATCTTGCTATGACTTTTTTGTTGTATCCCATGGGATCCCAGTCTCCTCTATTTACCTTACAGTCAGCTTTTAATAAAAATAGTATAAATAGTGCAATCCTTATTTACATATTTACTTATCTCTTCTTAGAAGGTATTATCTGTTAATTTTAATTTTAATAATATAGTTGTGTTCAGTTATAGCCGTATACATATAAAAACACAGATTATATTTTTGTACAAGCGTATCCCAAAAAGGGAACACAGTTAAACAGCTTTACACAGTGTATTTACATTTGTAAAATATATAAAGGGGTGAAACATCATGTAATGTCATGTCATGCTTTTCATCCTTTATTATTTCTCCACAGATGGGAGACATTTAGAACCTAATAGCATGTGCATGTGTTTACAACTTTCTCAAACAAGCTGCTCAGTTGAGGAGCCCCATGTTGACTGTTAGAGATGGTTGGAGCTGTTAAGATGGTGCTGCCATCTTAAGATTGCCTGGACTTGGTGTTTAGCTTTGAAATTATAGGGCTATCAACTACTTTAACAATGCAATGCACTTTTGCAGTTGTTTTGTTTATGATATCGAGCATAACCACAGCCATACATCAGCAAAAACTGTCTGCTTATGTAGGTGTATGAAAAGCAAAGGCAGCTAAAAAAGAGCTGTGCAGCCCCCTTTGCTGGCCTGTTGCCTGCCATGATGGCCCAGCCTAGTGCATAAAAGAAGGTAATTTTTTTTGTTTCTGGTACCCCTGCAGGGACAGGCAGTGATCTCCAGCATAGATGTCTCCAATAGTCATACCGAGTATGAGACTATCGTGTTGAGAGCAGAACTGGCACAGGAATGTGCCCAGGTAGTAGTGCAAACTGCTTGCCGATGCAGTTGGTTGTGTGGGAGAATGTTTCTCATGCAAGATTTTACCAGAAGTTAGTTTCATCAACTTTTTTCTTCCGTTGCCGCCCTAGTAGGTGAAAGACGAGGCTTTTTTTGCTTCCTTCTTTTCCTTCCATTCAGATATATCTAGTGAAATCACCTTACTAATATTACTAAAGAAAAATTTTTCACACTCAACTGGCAGCTTTTTACATACAGTATCACATCACACGCTTACAGACTTTGTGAATACTAGACAGACACATAGTCTTTAAAAACAACTATCACAAAAGCATACCACACACTTGAATCATATCTTCTATGGTGTGGTGCTGAAGATGATATTGCTAACCCTGATAGACAGTCCTCCCAGTTAGAAACTAAGGATCCATTTGCAAAAATTAGATAACAGATGACTAGTAGTATGATAAAAAAAGGGATATGGTTTAGGACATTGACATTGTTGTCAGGACCAGCAACTACAGTATGGTGGGTTTACTGTAGTCAAAGTTTTTCTGACATCTACAGCAGACTGTTAGATTACCTGGTCAATGAAAGTAAGGGGTGGTTGCCAGCACACTGGTTATTAGACCATGTATATAATGCATTCAGGGTATGCAGAAGTGACATGACTTTTACAAACATATGATGTAGCTTTGCCCATACAGAAATGCAGTACGTTTTTGTATTACTCTGAGCATTGCATGGAGCAACCTTGGGTTAAATGTAATGTCTTGAATGCGCTACAGTTATACAGTAATAATCTTTCTCAGTGTAAATCAATGAACTCCAAATTGTTTGGAAATGGTTGTATAACCCTCTCAAGATTAATGCGCAGCAATTGCTTCTCTAAGACCTTTGCTTATGTCTTTCCATCTTGGCATTGTGCTAACACACACCTGAATGCTCTAGACCAATAAACTGACAAAGAAATTGCTTTTCTAGAGCTCTGCCCACCTGTTGATGATTAATTAAATAAGTGCTGATGTACTTAGTACTTATTACTTTTTTTTTTTCTTTATTACTGTAAAGTAAATAATGGCAAAGTGAATGACTTGTTCGTTTGATGTTGTATTTACCTGTATTTCTTATTAACTAAGACCTACGAAAATCACTTAGAAATAATAATGCATAATAATGTATTATATTTTTAAGACAAATATTAAAATATTAAATAATATTACTGCTAATAAACCAATAGATTTGAAAAAAATTGAGCCATTAATTCATTTGGTTCCCCTATTTATCAAAGTACTATGCGAGCCCAGTATATCGGCTGAACAAACACAGTCTAGCAGACATCCCTTTAATGTCTTCAGCTGCAACAGCTTCTTTAGTGCCATAAAAATCTTCATTAGTATGCTAGTGTAGTGTCTGCCAAAGTTTCTCACTCTTTTCAACAGTGTTTTTTTGCCGGCAGTTTTAAGAGAGCAGAAATATAAATAATTTAAGCAGTTCTAAACATTTAAATGTTTTATTTATTAACCTACATTAATGTTTCCTCGTATCACTGTGTAGCTTCATTCTGCATTTTCTTCTTCATTATCTGCCGTCTGCTACCTTCTAGTTAGGGCATATCCCAAATGGCTTCTGTTTTACTTTCTTTCTGCCCTACATGGGATATAACACTACAGAGCTGAATGCCCCATCTAAAGACCTCCTGAGTGTAAAAAGAAATTTGAACCTCTTTGTTTTGTTTTTTTCCCTAACCCAATAAGGACTATAGTACACACTCAGGACCATGAGCAGCCATTAAGTGAATATATGCCCTTTATGTTTACTAAAGTATTGTTCCTGTAGACAGATGTGGACCATACTCTATACTCTTTTTTTTATTCTGGATCTTTAATTAACTGTAGTAATTGCAGTTTAAGAATCATTGCCTTAGAAAGTAGTAAGCCTGAGGAGGTGATGCAACAAATTTGTGCATTCTCTGCCTAAATAAGAAAATATGCCTATTTAGACAATATTTTAATACACCATCTGTGATTCCTGAATTGTCTGTTTCACCTGTTACTGCTAAATTCAGCCGGACCATTACGCCACTTTGTGGACATATTGAGGCCATAATTTTGTTTGAAAAGCATCTCAGTTACACAGATGATGGTAGGACTTAAAATTTGTGGCATTAACTTACAATTCTTTAATAATCTAAATGCAGTCTATCTCTGAGAGTTAGATTAGTGACAAACTTGACTGTCTAATTGAAACAATGATTGCTTGAGTTCCAACTGAATTCCAAAAATTGTCAGAGGTGTGAATAACTGCACATATTTTTTCATGTAAATTCAGCAGTTTTCTTAGGGTACTATATAGCCAAAGAAGACATGATGGTCACACACTTGTGCTTGTTGAACATCCCATTGCTGATTTTGTTCTTTCTTTGATGTTACCATAACCTTTGCGCTTCTGGAAGCTTTGCCCAAGTTTCTTGAGTGTAGAGATTTTTCCATTTAGCCACAAAAGCTTTTTGTGATGTCAGGCACTGATGTGGGGTGAAAGGGCCTAATATGTGACATACCAATTCATCCTTTCAAGTGTTCAAAGGTGTTTAGGTCAAAACTCTCCACAAGCCACTTAAATCCACACCAACATTGGCAAACCATGTCATCTCTGTAAACATTACTTTAATGTTTTTTTTGTCAATTATATATATGCTGTTTATAGACAGATCAAGCCCATGTTTTAGTAATTAAATTAAATGTAGATTCTTTGTATCTTCAATTTCCTTTCACTGTCTAAAAAAATACCAGCAGCAATTATATAAAGTGAACATGGCATTTTTAAGCTATATTAGCTCTGTTACTAGTGTATAGAGACTCAAATAAGAAAGCAGTCATTACCTACATTTAAATAAATTTTTTAAGTAGTGTTCTTGCAAATTTTCCATTACTTGCTCTTAAATCACTGTTAATAGACACACTTCTTTGCAACAGATGCTGATTAATACTAGATACTGTTAAGCTAGCTGCATTCTCTGGAAACAAACAGTGCATCTAAGGTCATAGGTTTATAGTGGATCTACCTAGAAGATGGTTTTGGCCTCGACTGGTGTTGGGCAACTGTTTCTCTGGGGACTTGAGAGTTCGATAGATCAGGACTTGAACTTCTTACAAGTCTACCTGGGTCTTCAATAACTACCTGGACTCCATATTAACATCAATTAACATCAGCTATTATAACTGAACTGCCTGCCACCTAACACACTGTATAAATGCAAATCATTTACTGCTTTCTGTTTCACCCAAATGAGGATGGGTTCCCTGTTGAATCTGGTTCCTCTCAAGGTTTCTTCCTATTACCATCTCAGGGAGTTTTACCTTGCCACTGTCGCCCTCGGCTTGCTCACCAGAGACAAACTGACCATTTTGATTCATACACATTCACATTTCATACAAACTTAAATAATTCTTTTGAATGTGTAAAGCTGCTTTGTGGCAATGACAATTGCTAAAAGCGCTATACAAATAAAATTGAATTAAATTGAATTTATAGTACATTTGTAATGCAACATGCTAATCAGCTTAATGTCATGCTAGCAACATACTAATCACACTAGCATCATGCTAGCAAAATGCTAATCATGTTGTTAGCAAAATGCGAAATACTGATTGGTTGTCTGAGTTAGGAGCCCTCCCCCGTGTTTCTACAACAATGGGATCCACAGTGCAGGATCAGGTTCAGTTTCAAAGTTCCTATAGAAGTTGCCATTATATGTTAATTGCCCCCTGCTGGGGCATTTTCCTGGCCACCCCTTAAAAAAGTCATGTCGAGCACCCTATTCCTAAATAAGCCGAACGATTTGACACCTTTTCATTTGTCTATGACAAACAGTTCAGGACTAGTTACTTGACAAAATCTCTATTATAAGTCAATGGGGAAAATTTGGGCACCCCTTGTGCCCCAGAGGTAAAACTAATACCCTTGGTCTAAAAAAGTATTTAGTCAGCCACCAATTGTGCAAGTTCTCCCAATTAAATAAATGAGAAAGGCCTATAATTTTCATCATAGGTATTAGGGGTGGGCGATATACCGGTAGGCACGGTTAACCGGTAGAAATTTGTCAACCGATAGAGATTTTGGTCTATCGTCTTAATCGCAGTTGAGATCATGTGACGTTGCACGTTACGTAACCATGCAATACACATTCACTTCTATGGGGAACCAAACACATATATAGTGGGACGAAACTGTGGCACCTGATTGAGCCGGTGTGGGCAGACCAAATATCCAGACCCGGTGGATCGCGCAGCGCGGACCAACTTGAGCAGCGCTGCTTGAATCACAAACCTGCGTGACTCTGGTAGAAATAGACTGCGCCGACCATCAAAATACATTTTTCCCCGCTGGGATGCGCACGTACAAACCAGGCATGGCAAGGCGAAAACAATATTTAACAGTCCTGACATTTTAAATAAATAGTTTTTAAATAAAAAACAGTGGGTCGAGCAGGTTTGTGATTCGAGCGGCGCTGCTCAAGTTGGTCCGCGCTGCGCGATCCACCGGGCTGCGCAAATAAACAAGATCATCTCTGCGCTATCCAGATAGTCGTGCTGCGCTGTCCACTGGGCCGCGCAGATATTTGGTTCAATCAGGTGCCACGGTTTCGTCCCACTTTTGATGTGTTTGGCTTCACATACACTTCGACAATGGAAGAAGACAGTGCAGGAGCAGTGAGTTTGCTTACATGTGACAAAAAAGGTGGATCGTCTGTGGTGTGGAATTGGTTTGGGTATAAGAAAAGTGATACGAATGAGATGAATGTGATTTGCAAGTGCACGCAAGTGCACAGTTTTAACAAGTGGTGGAAACGCGTCTAACCTTTTCTATCATCTGAAATCCAAGCATCTAAACGGATATGGCCAAAGTAAAAAAATGCCGCAAACCTCAGCAATTCACAGTTTAAATAAAATTACATTCTTTGTGTTGAAATTTTTATTTATGCATTTTCAGATACAAATAGCTATATTGTGATATATATCATTATCAAGTTAGAAAATTGCTTCTACCGTGATAGAAGATTTTGGTTATATCACCCACCCCTAATAGGCATACATCAACAATTAAAGACAAAATTAAGAAAAAATCCAGAAAATCACATTGTAGGAACTATTAAAGAATTTATTTGCAAATTATGGTGTAAAAATAAGTATTTGCTCACCTACAAACAAGCAAGATTTCTGGCTCTCACAGACCTGTAACTTCTTTTTAAAGAGGCTCCTTTGTCCTCCACTCGTTACCTGTATTAATAGCATCTGTTATCAATATAAAAGACACCTGTTCACAATCTCAAACAGTCACACTCCAAACTTCTCCCTCGACCTGGGGCTCCACGCAAGATCTCACCCCGTGTAGCACCCCGTGTAGCACCCCATCACTGCGCTGCCAGGGACTCAAATCCTGCAGTGCCAGATGTGTCCCCCTGCTTAAGCCAGTACATGTCCAGGCCCATCTGAAGTTTGCTAGAGAGCATTTGGTTGATCCAGAAGAGGATTGGGAGAATGTCATATGGTCAGATGAAACCAAAATAGAACTTCGTGTTTGGAGGAGAAAGAATGCTGAGTTGCATCCAAAGAACACCATATCTACTGTGAAGCATGGGGGTGGAAACATCATGCTTTGGGGCTGTTTTTCTGCAAAAGGGCCCAGGACAACTGATCCGTATAAAGAAAATAAAGAATTGGGCTATGTATCGTGAGATATCGTGCCCATCAGCAAGGGCATTAAAGATGAAACGTGGCTGGGTCTTTCAGCATGACAATGATCTCAAACACACTGCCTAGGCAACAAAGGAGTGGCTTTGTAAAAAACATTTCAAGCTCTTGAAATGAGTTGTCTAGCCAGTCTCTAGATCTTAACCTCATAGAAAATCTTTGGAGGGAGTTGAAAGTCCGAGTTGCCCAGCGACAGCCCCAAAACATCACTGCTCTAGAGGAAAATCCGCATTGAGGAATGGGCCAAAATACCAGCAACAGTGTGTGAAAACTTTGTAAAGGCTTACAGAGAAACGTTTGAACAACAAAGGGTATATAACAAGGTTTTGAGAAAAATTTTTGTTATTGATCAAATACTTATTTTCCACCATAATTTGCAAAAAAAAAAAAAAAAAACTACAATGTGATATCCTGGATTTTTTTCTTGTTTTGTCTCTATTTTAAGGTATACCTATAATGAAGATTATAGGCCTCTCTCATAACTTGCACAATTGGTGGCTGACTAAATACTTTTTTGCCCCACTGTATGTTCTGACACAGCTTGCAAGCCTCTTAAAATGTGGTAAATTTTATCTTTCTACATAATTCTTGCTCTGTGCTAGAATCCGTCAAAATTTCTCTTATTATTAAATCTATGGGATTTTAAGGGTGATACAATTGCCTCCCTTGGGGCAATTTAACCCCCACCTTTTTACAAGAGTCATACCACCCTATTCCCGAATGAGCCGCACAATTTGCCACCTCTTTCTTGGGTCTACGACAAACGGTACGGGAATAGTTCTGCCCCCAATTCCCCATTATAATTCAATGGGGCAAATTTGGGCACCTCTTGTGCCCCAGGGATAAAACTTATACCTTCTTGCCGGGCTATATTCTGACACAGTTTGCAAACCTCTTTATATGTGGTAAATTTGAGACTTCTACAAAATTCTTGTTCTGCACTATAATCCATTAAATTTGGTCTCAATGTTAAGTCTATAGGATTTTTCCCCCATTATATGTCAATGGGGCAAATTTGGGCGCCTCTTGTGCCCCAGGGGTGCAACTTTACCCTCTTGCAGGGTATGTTCTGACACAGCTTGCAAACCTATACAAATGTGGTGAATTTTATCAAGAAAATTCTTGCTCTGCGCTACAACCTGTCAAATTTGGTCTCAATGTTTAGTTTATCTGACTTTTTTTAGAAAAATCGTAGCACTCCATTCCAGAATAAGCAGCACAATTTGACACCTCATTCATGGATTTTGTATGGGAAAAAAAAGAGTAATAAACAGAAAAAAAGAAAAAGAACTCTGAGAGATAACAATAGGAGTGCCAAGCTTCGCAAGCACCACTTATAAGCCTGTAAGAAAACAACAGTAGTGCTTCGCTTCGTAAGCACCACTAATAATAATATAGGTTCTCTGCTTCTTATCACTGCTGTTGCAAATAAGGCTTCCTATTAAAAGAAAAACTTAAACTAATGTTGTACCATAATCATTTCTCATAGATGTACAGTATAATGATCTTAATGTATTTTAGCAAATATGAGGATAGTACTCACATTTTTGTCAGATTAATTTTATTTGCAACAGTGAATTTCTATTCTAAATAATCTGAATAATGTATACATCTTATTAATCAAGGTGCGCAGAATTTTTTTTATTTATTATTTGAAATAATCTTATGATTTGTTCATTGCATACTGCTAATAAATTTATATCTATTTGTCAAAGTTTATTTTTTACTTACTCACTCATCCACTCCAACCTCAGGAGAGCCCTTTCTCTCCACTCACTTGAAAACATGCACACAGAGACAGGAATGAAACTCAAACCCTGGAGGCACAAGGCGACAGTGCTAACCACTACACCACCATGCCACTACCCTGTTTTATTTCTACAATATTTCTACTATATATATATATATATCTGCTAAGAATGCAGTAGATGAGGGACCTTGTGTAAAATGTGATGTGTAAGATGTGTTGAGTGAGTTACTAGGATCAAAGTGTAAAGTGATATTTTGTGAGGTAGTAAGACACAGCAGGATAACACAAATAGTGCAAATAGTGCAAAGCTATTTTGCTGTTTGTGCTGTGGTCATGCTGTGAACAAAAAACTGTGCCAAACTCTCATTATAGAGTTTTCCAACTAATATATTTATACCCCTGTTATAGATTTTTTGAATATAATTCTTGGAATTTAATGTACCAGAAATTAAATGTACACAGTGTACTATAGTATAGATAGACCAGTATAGTTCAGTAAAACAGCTTCAATGCTGTATCAGAGTTAAAAATTCAATACTAGTTACAGTACTACACATACTAGAAATATAGAAATGTTTTCTGTTGTGAAAATGTTTCTCATTAAATATGTGAACTAATATAGAGTAAGACTCCAACCTTTAAAAATTTTAACAACACCTTATATTGGATCTATGGTGACTGTATCAACAACTACATGCTGTGGAATACCCTAATCATTTAATGGAATATATCACACTATTGTAATGTATTACTGTCATATACTGTACATGACAGAGACACATTGTGTTACTACATATGATGAAAGGTTTGCTATTCTGTCTGTGATATAAAGTGATCAGTAATCATTGGAGTTTTCCCCCTTCTTTTCAGAACTGGCTGGACCCGTCAAAAGAGATCAAAAAACAAATTCGGGGTAAGTTAAAAAAAAAAAAAAACTAAAAACATTAGTGCCTAATGTACTCCTAAATTCAGTGCCTAATGTACAATTAAATTTAGTGCTTAGTGGTTGAGGCATTGAACTACAGTTCGGAAGGTCCCAGGTTCAAATCGCATGACCACCAAGTTGTCACTGTAGGGCCCTTAAACAAGGCCCTTAACCCTTAACTGCTCAGATGTATTATGAGATAAAAATGTAAGTTGCTCGGGATAAGTACATTAAGAATCTGCAGTACAGTTCGAAATTTTTATGTGCATTGTAAATTACACACTTTCTTTGTCACTATTAAAACTCTTGTTGTTAAAATTCTTGTCTTATTATTAGACCTAGATGACTACACCGACTATACTGTAAATGCAAATACATACTGTAAATCCTAAAATGCTGTAAATGCAGAAACAAAACCCAATAGTAAATATTAGATTTTTTTATGCTTAGGTTGTAGCATTGTATAATGCTTACACATAACTGCTTCCATCTAAATATAAGCATAACTTACATGCATTTGGGTTCATGAATAGTGTTATAAAAAGTTACATTCTAAGGTTTTTAAAGTGTAAAGACCTTTTCTTAATCAGTTGTTTTTGCCTGTTGGCTTGCAGTAGGCTCTTGGCAGTTTTCATTTGCTGTCAAGTTCTATCCTCCTGACCCCTCACAGCTAATAGAAGACATCACTCGGTGAGTGCACTGCATTTGCAGCTAAATTCTGCACATCTAGCTGGTTGATCTCTGCTATTTTTTCTTGAACCTTTACAAATTGCTAATGCATTATTTTGCCCAGCAGCCACAATCTCTACAGATGGTTATATAACTTGCACCTCTTTGCTGTTTTAACTTGGGTTGTAATGATACAAATTGACACAATATAAAAAAAAATATATATATATGATGCCAAAATGTGAAAATTTTAATAATTATGTATATGTAATGCAGTAGCACTACTTGAAAACCCGAATCCCAGTCTGCACAACCTGTAAATTTTAAATACTGTATATAGAAAAATTGAACAATTTGCTTTTACAAAGCCTGTGCAATCTGCATTTAAAGGCTGATACCTCCAGAATCCCAGACACTTTGTTAATTAAATAAAACGTATTTCATTAATCCAACCATAAGATATGATAAACTTGTAGTACATTTTGTACATAGTATTTTGGTCCACCCCTATTTTTACCACATCCCCTTATTCCTACTTAACATGTTGTCAAATGTTATTTGTTTAATTAGTGCATCAGTAATTCAGTAAAGATAAGGCAAAATCCTGGACCCTGGTTGCTTTCTGAATGGTTGTGATGCCTTTGTGCCTGTGTGCTTAGGTATTACCTGTGTCTTCAGTTAAGAGAGGACATGCTGTCGGGGCGCTTGCCATGTTCATTTGTCACACACGCTTTGCTAGGCTCATACGTCGTGCAGGCTGAGCTGGGAGATTTTGACCCAGATGAGCATGGACTTGACTACATCAGCGACTTCCGCTTCGCTCCCAACCAGACACGTGAGCTAGAAGAGAGGGTTATGGAACTCCATCGCACTTACAGGCAAGGGAGCGGAACAGAACACAAATATTCACACCCACATTACTCTGATCAGAATAGACAGAACATGTACAGTAGCCTTCCAAATATGTAGATTTTAGATTTTCATTTTATAAAATGCTATATAATTACAATATTTATATTGCATTTTATAAAATAGAAATCTAAAAACTACATACCTGCAAATAAAAGGTGCAAATATAAATACAAATAATATTTTCACTCAACCTTGTGTTTTTGTTGGCTGTAAAAATGGGACATTTATTCATCATAACTGGCTAACTGACTATAATGACTAAAATGAGAAGACAATGGAATGTACCTTAATAAGTAAAACCAAATATATCCATTCAAAATATACCTAGCAGTCCTTTAGTCAAAATAATTTATTTTGTTCTCAAGGCAAACAACCTATAAACATGCCCAAATACAGTAAATTTGCTGGGCACTCAGGTGTTATTTATTTACTTATCTATTTAATGGGAAATATATTTCACTTCATATTTATTTACTCATTATTCATTGTGGAATGATTAGATTATGATGATAATAATTATAATTTTTCTAATTGTGGTACTATTTTATGTTAATAATAATAGTGATAATAATGATTGTGCTCCGCTACAGGGGCATGAGTCCCGCAGAAGCTGAGATGAACTTCCTGGAGAATGCTAAAAAGCTCTCAATGTACGGTGTTGATCTTCATCATGCAAAGGTGCACATCTGCAGTTACATCTAACATTAACTACTCCTAAGGAGGAAGCATAATGCTAATGAAACATAAGCATAAAACATGATGATTAATTATAAGATAAATAATTGTTTATTAGATATTAACTTAACAAAGAGCTTTTAAAAACTACCAAAGATGAACAATTAAACAAGAACAATTAAATACATAGTTTAGATATTCACTGCAGTGTATTAGGATTATGGGCTGTATGTTAAATAAGCATTTAGTAAAAGTTGAGCCTACATTGTCACAACAGTTTTACTGCTGCAAAATGACACATAAAAACCCAATCACCTGACTCATTTAGACTATTTTGATTGTAATCACCCATTGCTCTTCACACAACCATACACACATGCAGGCGCACGCACACACACACACATGCACGCACACACACGCGCACACGCACACACACCACGGCAAGGTCTTTACTTAAAAACCCTAGTGGTTGTGTGTTTTGCCTAGTTTGTTAATTGTCCAGCTGATTGAAAGGAAATGATGGAAAATGTCCAAATAACAACTAAACAGCGAAAGAGTGCCTCCTAAGTGATGAATGTGGTAAATCTTCTTCTAACGCAGCTCAGCAATTGCAGTAATTTTTGACTTGCCACCAAGTAATTTATATTAAACCTGCAACTGGAATACTAAATAAGTCTTCTAATAATGATATTGCAAGTTCTATTTTAAGTTACAGTAACTCACGCAAGTAATTCAATTTCAAGCCAGTCAAACTAAGTTTACCTTGGATAAGTTTACATAAACTCATGGGAACTTAAAAGATACAAACAGTTTTTCTTCGCAAATACAGTAACTACTGTATAACTGTAAATGGATTTTATATAAACCAAATTTAATTTGAAAATGCACCCATCAAAAACGTATTGCAAATGTATGTGTCCAGCTTGATAACCGAATAGAATGTTTACTTATTGTAATTTTTTAAAAATGTTTTTATTTTGTGTGTGTGGTATTTTGCAGGACTCTGAGGGCATTGACATAATGTTAGGTGTGTGTTCAAGTGGATTGTTGATCTACAGGGATCGTTTGCGCATTAATCGTTTTGCCTGGCCCAAGATTCTTAAAATCTCCTACAAGAGAAGCAACTTTTACATCAAAATCCGCCCTGGAGAGGTAGAGAAAAAGGTCTTTTGATTTTTCTTTTAATGTTTTCTTTTTAGAAACTTTTAATACATGCTTGTGTAGTAACATAAGTTGGAAAATGTGACTAACAACTCTTAGTAAATGGAAAAACATTTAATATATAGATTACAATAGGATAGTGCTCTAAATGTAAGTGATTTAAGTTAAGCAGATCAACCTGTTTTATGTGGACACTTTAACATCTACATGTAGAAACTGAGAGAAATGTATGATGCATTAATCAACAAGTTCCTTTGATTGTTGTGCTCATCATAAGCTACTAATTTTTTACGACTGTGAGTGTGAAACAGCCTTTAATCAACAGCCTTCTCAGTCTACTCACAAGCTATTCAGGTTGCCCCGCATAGACAGCATGCATATAAACTCATAAAGTGTGCTTGATGTGGACGGGAGTTTAATATCAGTTATCAGTAATATGAGATTTTAAAAATCTCTCCCCCTTTTTAACACTTGAATAATGTAATCAAGGACTATGCAATATATGCTTATGATTTCCGATGTATCTAAGCATATAACAAGAGCATCTGCAAATAAAGGGTGTGTGTGTGAGAGAAAGAGAGAGAAGTGAGATTTATAAAGTGACCTCTGCAAAGCTTTTAGAAAATAAAATGATATGAGTTTATCTTCAAACGCAAATAGCATACAATTCAATTATTATTTACAAATAACATTGGGTGAATTTTAATATGTATTACTTTTTGCAAGGCATAGGCGAACTTAGACCTTCTTGATGGGTGCTCAGACACCCCTAAATTTTATCTTAGCACACCTAAAGACAAAAAAGTGCCAACTTTTTTTTATTACATGGCGTTAGTAGTCTACATGCCAGTGGGAAGAAATAGAGAAGAGGAAGTACAGTAGTTATTAAATGGTTCAAGCTGTTTGGAGCTCACTTATAGATCGCCATTTGTGCATAGTCTCAGCACTAAAAATAGTCTATGATATTGAAATCTGTGATCGATAATTCTAAACCATTATTACACACAGCAATAAAATAGTTGAATACATTTGCAGGCAGCATATTCTATTATTTGTTTTATTTAAAAAATGTGCCATGAAGCTATTTAAAATGATGTTTATATTATTATATTTGTAATAGTATTAATTATTATATATATATATATATATATATATATATATATATATATATATTTGTTTTATTTATTATATTTATATTTATTTACTATAGATGTATTAATTCTAATATTGCTACTAATTAAAATATATTTAAAATAATACATTTATTTTTAATAATAATAATAATAATTACTCCGAAGGTCTTATTCTAAAATTGCCCCTGGTGCAAGCCATTTATGTGTGCATGCGCTAGTCTTAGTTTCACTGATTTCATCACCTTATTTGTAGTAACATACTGCTCCTTCTCCCCTCACTCTTTTCAACACAAACACACACTGCCCTGCACCTACAGTATGAACAGTTTGAGAGCACCATTGGCTTTAAACTGCCCAACCATCGAGCTTCCAAACGCTTATGGAAGGTCTGCATCGAACACCATACCTTTTTCAGGTAGGCTCTCCCTGCTTCACCCCACAAACCACTTACCAGTTAGAATTGTTATTCAATGCAATACCTATAACCTAGAAAGACTTGTTGCTGATGGCCAATTTGCATTCTACCTGAATATGATGAATGTATTAGAAATGTTTGTTAACATGTAAATGTAAATGAGACAGAAATGAATACTTTATTTTTTATAAACTTCTAAATAGAAAAAGAAGGTTTTTGTTCTTTTTTATTTTGAAGTTTATAGAAAGGTTTATAATGTATGCCTATCCAAAAAAGAAACTGCAAAGCAATCGACCTATTTTGACTGTTTGGTAATTCTCATAGGTTGGTGTCTCCTGAACCCCCACCCAAAGGCTTTTTGGTAATTGGCTCAAAGTTCCGCTACAGTGGGCGGACCCAGGCCCAGACTCGTCAGGCGAGTGCATTAATTGACAGGCCGGCTCCTCAGTTTGAGCGATCGGCTAGCCGGAGGCACTTACTCTCACGCAGTCTAGAGGGGGGTATGTTATATTCATTTTTATTATAACAGTACAATTTTCAACCATAACTACATTGACATATACGTACACTCTTACATATTTTACATGTGGTATCACTTCAGAGCAAGCGCTATTCATGATTATGATCGCAGGATGCGGGTGAAATAGGCACTAGTTTGAAGATTGCCTTAATATTTCATCATTGTTATATGAAACATAGAAAGCATACCCCCCCACACCACCAAAAAAACAATACAGCCCAACAATACAGACAAGCTGAAGGCTGCAAAACAACCTGAATCAAAACAAGCTGGTATTCAAATAATGCCTCAGCAGTGCCACAGACTGATCGCCTCCATGCCATGCCGCATTGATGCAGTAATTTGTGCTAAAGGAGCCTGCATACACACACACACACACACACACACACACACACACACACACACACACACATATAATCATAAATTTACATACACTAATCAGGAACATAAATATAATGGCAATATTGGACGGGCATGGCAAATTTTCCAATATATTGTACCTAGGTACAATTGTTTGGATTAATCTTGAAATCTGCACTTGTTTAGAAATGGTTTCAAGAGACATTTATGACTTGTGAATGTAAATCTACCATCCTCTTTCTGAGACCTTTTACTGCTCATTGAACTTTTCTGTTATACTATGTGTTGGTCAATTCATTAAGTGCTGTAAAACAATTCATTTTTATGTTAACGAGTTTGTATTAAATGTGTTTATTTGCAATTATTTTGGCAAACAATAATTAATAACTCCCTGGTAAAATGGGCTATATTGTGCAGAGTCAAAACATTTGTAACACTGTAAAATGTAACAGGTTGTAACACTTTAGAATGGTTAAAGTGTCATAGAAAATAAATATTTTGAATATTTTACTTTCACTACACAGATAGTCTTTTTTATTTTAAACATTTAATTATTAAAATAATCAAAATTATTAGCCAGTGCAATATATATATTATTATATATATAACTACATATATATAACTACATATATATATATATATATATATATATATATATATATATATATATATATATATATATATATAATATTAGATACTTTAAATACTGATACTTGTTTGATACTTTTCTGCTATTTGCTCATATTTTAAATATTTTGCTTTGATATATTTTTCGCAGTAAATCTTTTATAAAATAAGCAAACATTTAACAGTTTTTAAGTCATTTGTACTTAAGATTTTCATATTTCAAAGAATTTAAAATGAGGTCATTTAAACAAAAATTGTAGACCATATTTGTGTGTACTTTTCAAATGTATTATTCATTAATTCAACTGAATTTTTGAAAAGATTAAATGTATGACTTTTAAGAAATTCTTGGTTGCTTGTTGCTGTTAGCATCTGCTCTGGGCGATACAATGGACAGACTCTCACAGCATACCTCCAGTGACCCTACACATAGTCTCTCCAGAGATGATCTGGACCGGGATTACATGGGGTCTAGTCTGGAGCAGGATCTGGACCAGCAGCTGAAGCATACCTTAGACAGGAGATCAGACAGAGATGCTACGCCATCAAAGACCATGGTATAGTAGTGATATTATTAATAAGCAGATCTATATTTCATTCATTTGAGTAGATCTATATTTCATACTAAATTTTATTAAAAGATTAAATTGTCTAAGGAATGTCATAAATAAGTTTTAATGCAGCGTGTTACAAAATTGACTACAATACTTTTTGATTGCTTAGATGACGAACTAGACACAAAACCACCTATACTTGTCGCATATATAAAATATTACAAATGAATTTCTGATGGGTAAATCCTATCCTAGTAGGTTAAGGCCTTTATTATGTACATTTAAAGTAGATCTAAATTTTCTTTTATCCATAGAAGACAAATAGATTTACATATATTGCCAGGAGTCCAACCTACGACAATGGCTCATCTCTGGCGCATTACCTTATCTTCTAATTGAAATGTAATTCATCTCCTCTTAAGCCTTTTTCCTTTGTTCCATTACGTTTCCCCCTAGCTACCTTTCTTCACTCTACTCTTTTGCCCTTCTCTTTCTCTTCTTATACAGTTTCCTCTTTCTTCTGCTGCTCTGAATATCTATCTATATCCAGCTATTTTTTCCCCTCTTTTTCTGAATATAACTTCCCAGTGCCTTTTGCCAAGTCTGACAATATACATTTCTCTCTTGCTCCTCTTATGATGGTTCCCTGCTTTCTACTAATAGCTTTTTCCTCTTTTTTTTTGCTGGCAGGGGGAGGAGCCAGGCTCTCCTCTAGACTCTAAGGCTGAGGTATTTTATGGTGTCTACCATTTGTCTGTCCTTTTGTGTAAACATAGATTATGCCAAAGGGAAAAAAAAAAAAACAATTATCAAGAGCAGTTATTCATAATTATTAGCAATACCTTGCAACAGGGTGTTCATACATACGTATGTCTTTTCATGCTTCGATGTTTGTACTGGAATCACAATATTTTAATATCGTGTCCTGTGTTTTGTAATGTTTGCAACAATAGAATTCACCCTTAAATATTTGGAATAAGTTTTAATCCTAGTTAATATACAAAGGATCTTGCAACGTACTGATGCTCTGTAACTTGGTTTGTATTGTGTGGTTAAAGTGAAGAGCAGACGTAAATCAGATAGTACAGAAAAAGTAGAATGGTTTACACATATTGCTAAATTATATCATGCCATATAAACCAAAGTACATACATACATAGTATACATACTGTAGTACTTACTACTTTAGTTCCATTTATCAGAATTAAGGGTGACATTTTCAGCACATGTCCTTGTTTTTTTAGGAATGACAATTTAAATATACCAGACTGCATCTCAAAAGAAAGCACTTTTGTCATGTGTGTCACTGGTCTGGGTACATTGTTTAGACATTTGTAATCAATCTTCTTTCAAAAAAGTATATTTGGATCAATTTATCTAGGAACAATGACACAACCCTTTACACACTTTTTAGTTTCATGGCTGAATTTAGTGCATTTGTATATGATTTGTTCTCTGTTTGGCTGCTTGCCTTCCCTGTAAATTCAACCATGCTCTACCTACTTGTCTTCAATCCTAAATCTGTTTCCCTTCACCTCTCCCTTCCTGTGCCTCGCCTTGCCTCTCCTTGCACCATATCTCACCCACTCATCCTTTTGACCAGTCGGACCAGGATTTGGCCCCTCGCCATAAACAGGAGGTACTACTTCTGGCACATCCATTCCCTGAGTTGTTGTGTATCTGAAAGGATTCTTATACAAAGACAGATTATCTGTCAGTGAAGGTTCTGGGCCTAATTCGAGATTTATTAACTATCAACGCATGCAGCATATGTTCATGTGCTGTTTTTGTTGGTGTTAAATTGATGAATCAATTCTCTTTTTAATGGTGTCTATTTGAACTTACTCACTACTTGTGAGTAGCTACACAACTTTTTTTTTAAAGCTGAGATAATTCCTTTTTCTTTAAAGAATAGGTAGGATGAACTTGTCATGAAAAGAAAAAAAGTATACCATCAGATTTTTATTAGCTATTTAGCTCCCAGTTTGTATTGCATATCAGTTAAATAATTACATCCGTTTAAACATATTTTACAAGCTGAAATGAAAAGGTTTGCATTATTGATTGGTTTGCTTTGTAGCAGTTCCTGGATAAATCTGAAGATGTCCTGCAAAAGCACCAGGCAAGTATCAATGAGTTGAAGAGAGCACTGAGGGAGCCCAACAGCAAGCTAGTCCACAGAGAGAAGCGACTTTCTGTGACATCTTCTGGCAGCACCCCAGAGAAAAAAACTGTAAGTTTAAAAGGGTGGTAAGAGCCTATGAATTAGAATCAGGATGTTAGATATGTTTTATGTAGAACTAAACGCTAGATACATGCAAACTATGAATGTTTAAAATTGTAATCAAAGCATTTAGGCTATATTCACATTACTAGCCTGAAGTGACACAAATTTGATTTTTTTACCATACTGTGTCACAGATATGATTCTTTAGGGCTGTCTGAATACACAAATCTAATGTCTTCACTATCATATGTGGTCCTACCTTGAATATATGTCTGATATGTGGTCATGTGACTTGAATGAGAATGATAGATTGGAATACATGTGACTTTTTGCCTCTGTGGATGCATAGGGTGCTGATATAATCAGTCAGCAATGGCTGCAGCAGGATTTCTTAGCAGTGGTAGCAGTAGCTGGTAAAACAGATAAAATGGCCTGTCTGGCTTTCTTTCTTGTTCTGAACCTTAATGAATATAGCCGACTAATGGCTTCTTCAAGCATACTATTTTTTAAAATTAAAAATGCATCCTTTGTTTAAATTAAATGAGTGGTCACACAAATGTGACTTGGTTAACCCAGATAGTGCAAGCAAAATGTGATGTTCACATGCATGCTGTTTCAAAGCAATGACTTGGAATGTGAATGTAGCCTTTGAGTGGAATTAACCAAACACATCATGAATTTTCTGTCTTATGGTCTATACTAGTAAGAGGATCAATATGATTATGTTAAAAACACAATTCTTGATTTTAAGCATATTCCATTTAATAATGGACATACAAGACTATTTTAGGCCCTACTTAGAGTTACATACCTGCATCAGACTTTCACTTTACAGCACATCTTATTTTTGGTGGTACAGTCTGTATAAACAAAACGCACAAGTCATTGAAACTGTTCACTTTATATTGACATATAGGCCTCTGGAGAGCCCATATTTATTGAGGAGCAAGATGGTTGTCAAACAGACCTGACCCTCAGTTCAAAAGAGGAAAGGAACAAGAACCCTGCTAGAATAGAGACACTACTCACTCAGCAGGAAGAAGATCATGGGGAAATCTGTATGACTCATGTGGGTCCATTGGGAAACCATAGCAGAAAATCTAATAAATTCTCCATCCCATCTCCTGAAAAGCCTCAAAGAACCAAAAATTATGCAATGAAGAATGAGCATACTCATGAACTACATTCTGTTGGCAAGAGGACAAATGACAATGGACTTCCACATGAGAAATATTTGGAGAACAATATGGACACAAATGGCTATGATGACTATTCAAGAATGACTCAATGGCCTGAAAAAAGATATACTGGCAAAACCCATGAAGAAGATAATGTAAACCTAGTTTTTTGGAATTATGATGAGAGAATCCAGGGTGAGGTTTCTCCCAATGCAGTAACAGACAAACATATGAGAGATATTTGTAATGGAAACAGATGGGACAGACAATTTTTGGAAAGTACAGACAACAAAGCTATTAGTAAATCCACAACAACTGAAAACAAGGTAGTTCTAAACAGTGATTCAGTTAAGTGTAATGCTGCTGAACCTGAACCAGAACCAAAACGAGTAGTTCCCTTGAAACCAGAGAGGTCCAAGAAACTAAAAGGAAAATATGGAGTCAAAGATCAAAGCGAAAGAGACATAATGTATTTAAAGTTATTTGATAAGACAAAAGAAACAAAGTCAGAGGAATCATCTGCAATTGAAAAAATGCAAGCTTTTTCCACACAGCCAAGTATGTCTTTAATCATGGATAGTACTGCAGCAGTTCCAAAAGAAAACTACACAGCTAATGGCAATGTTGGGGAAAGCAGAAAATTTATCCACCCACCACAAACATGCAGGAAACTATTTCAAGATACAGAAGACAAATCTGATCAAAGACTTAGTGCAGATGAGGACCTTGTGTGCTTTGAAGATACTTCTCCACTGTCTGATTTCCCATCAAACTTAATATTTTCTAGCTTTGAGCAAATGACTCCTCTGTATTCTCATGTAAAGTCCCAGAAGTCAAGAGAGATGCGATCAAAACAGTCTTCTCCTACTGACTCCAGCTACAGCCTTCTCAAGAGCTCCAGTTTAGAATCAGCTCAAAAGAAATCATCGGTAACAACTGCTTGGCATCTGCTTGTCTCTCACAGGAACTATAGGCATCGCATGAATTTTCACATCCTTATGTTATAGTTTTAACCTTTAAGTACATACATCTCGACAGCATAATCACATGTATCTGAGGAGAGATGGGTGAAATGCCCACTTCTACCAATAACCATTGGCTGATTAAAAAATGCTATGTCATGACTGATTGGATAGGGATCCACTTCTTTTTCCTTTCCCTTCTCTCCACAGCTCAACATCTGCTTGCACATATAAGACAGCTCATAGGATCTTTCATGTAATCTTCATTGCTTTAAGCTTTATGCTTGCTTTAAACAACCACTGTACATATGGCCTTTCCTTCCAACAGCCCTTCTCTGGTACAATTTTTCTATATTAAAAAGGCAATTGTTGTTGCTAGGAATTAAAATATTGCATACTATTACACTAAAATTTTATTCAGTAAAACATAGGGGCTTTCGGAAGGGAGACGCCCACAAATGGCTAATTACGTTTAAGCAGAGTATGGAATTAGGGGTAGGCTTAATTCATTTAAAGCAATTCCTTAAATGAAACTATATAGTGTTGTAAAGTAAAAGGCTTAAGTAATAGTTGAATGCTTTTCTCAAGAGCATGTGATGTTGATGGACTAACCAAAAGTTTTCAGGAGAATTTTTTTGTTTTTATTACTTTGTGTTTTGACTTTTGCTGATATGTAAGGAAAATTTGGTTTTGTAGCTCCTGTGTAAGCTACAGTTTCTACACTGGGTATGTGTCTTGTGCCATTACAAATAGTTAAGTAGGCAGATTCTATTGGACCATGAATGATTATTGAAGCTATTGGTTGGTAATTTTGGAAGATTGGGATATCTTGATTTGTGCTACTATGTAAGATGTAGTTTTGGAGTTTTACATCTCTAAATATTTGTGTGTAGCTGGGTCATGCTTAAGCAGAGTAATTAGTTCAGGATCCATTATGCTGTCCAGCCCTTTTGCCTGAAACCTCATGGCTCTAACTTGGACTCCTTTTCCTATTATTTCATCTCACCAGGAACCCCTTCCCACCCCAGCAATTCATGCGGAACCTCAGGAGGAAGCTCAGGTGCCTCATTTTTCCACTCATCAAGTACCTATCATACTTGCAGCATCTTGCTAGTCCATAAATATAAGTTATATGCCAAAAGCTCTATTGGCCCATTTTTGCTATCATGAACTGCATGCATTGAATTGCATGTCTCATAAAAATTCCTGTCAAAATCACAAAAAGTAATTTGTCCCATTGTGTCTGAAAAAAGCTATGGGGCAAGTAACTTTTGTTTGACTGCACGTATTCATATAAATCACATATTATCACACAATAAGCCCAACTATGATACACAAAATGAGCCAAGCCTTTTAAGTCTATTGAAACCCCTAAGAATATAAATTGTTATGATTTCTGCCAAAAAAAATTACATTCTCAATTCTGCTAATAGTGTTAAGAGTAAACCCTGCATATATCTGACCCAGTTCTCTTACACACATGTACCCGTTCTGAGAAGAACATTTTACTGAATTCATCTTTTCAGTTTAAGCAAATATTTACATTACCACTACATTAGTATAGTTGGACTACTTAATTGTAACAGTCTAACTGTTTAAAACTACTTTTGTTTGTAAAATTATATGACACAAATTAACATATTGATATTGTTATGGGCAAAATATTATGTCAGTAACAAACTATTATGGTAAGATTTTTTTTTTAGATAGACTTAAAGGAAGTCTTTATGTATTTATGTTAATTAGATCTGGCAATTTTTACAACACAACATTGATTTGGTACATTAGTGTTACATTTTGTGCACCATATACTTTAATTTTTTCCACTAAAGTTTTACCCTTTCTCTGTTTTTCTTTAGAGAGAGCCATGGGAGCGGCGACTGGGATCAGTGTCTGAGGATGACCCTGATCCAGATAATCTGTATCTCAAAGAGACCCATCTGGGCATTGAACGCAAATGCTCAAGCATCACTGTTAGCTCCACTTCCAGTTTAGAGGCTGAGGTAGACTTTACTGTCCTCATGGACCTTCAAACAGGGATGGAAGAGTTCTCCAGAGGAATGTCAGAGCTAGGAGAGAAGGACTTCTCGCCTGAACTTTGTGTTTCAGACCGCCCAGCACATCCAGCTTTCTTGCTAGGGTGTGAGCCCATTGTCATTCCGCATGAGAAACCTGCTGAATTCTTAAGGTCGATGGAAGAACCAAAGCCCATTATAGAACAGAAGCCTGTAGAGCAACGTAAACCTGAGGTATATAGTCTTCCGTACATTACTCGAGTAGAAACTACATTACTACCAGTTGGAGAGAAGCCTAAATGTATTTGATCACCTCATTTTTTTTTTTATTTATTGATTTATTTTTTTGCATCTTACAGGCCATCAAATCAAAGCATGAATTTACTTGGGAATTTCAGTTCATGATTGATTCTCATTCTATTCCATATGATGCTGTCTTCCATAGTCGAATATCAGTCCGTCCAGGTCTGGTTTCTTTAATTTCAAAATTCAGTTATGTTTATCATGGCTTTTTTTTTTTTTTAAATCACGCATCATTTTATACTGCTAAGTTTTTAGCAGACGCTGACCTTCTACTTAAGTCCTAGGGAGGACTTGACCTTTTGTTATTCTCTCTTCCTTTTTCTTTTAAGCCTTTTGTGCCAAAAAAAGCTCCAAGGTCAGTGAAGGCTGCTCAGGCATTAAAAAAAGAATCTGCAGATCTTCAAATCCAGCCAGTAGGACAAGATGGCTCAGACACAGCATCTGTACAGCTTCATAGCAGAGAGAGCAGTGACATCATTGTGTCTCAATCTCTAAGAAAAACAGAAGTCAAGATTGAGACGCAGCCGAATGGATCAGAAGTTACCACAACCATAATGGAGATAACAGACCAGGTATACATGTTTTACCCTTTCACATAAAAATTCCAAATCATTGGTGATTCCAAATATGTTAAAACTATAAACTATAGAGCAAATATGGTCGCATGAACACAAGAAGGTTAGGCCTTTAATGGAGTGGGCATAAATGGGATGTTTCCACTTGTGCACTAATACATAGTGGTATGAACTCCCCAGATTATAGTTAACAAATATAAGTTAATAAAGGAATATACTTCTTATAATTATCTTTGTAGTGATGTAATATTTAGATTATTTGCTCTTATAGGATCATGGTATGAGTGGTCTGCGTGAAGCCCCGTTCTCAGTGACAGAAAGGATCTCTCCTGTGAGTATTCCCAAACATAATCTAGCATACACTGATCAGCCATAACAGTAACGCCACAGAACATAAACACATTAACATTGATTATTAATTATATATCAGTAAACTGGTGACAGGGTCATGGCCACCCAAGGCTCTTAGATGCTCAAAAGGAACAAAGGCCAGTCTGTCCAGTCCGATGAAAATGAAAATAAAAAATATATGCCACTATTCTAATGGTTACATGATAGCATAAACAAGGGTGTGACAACTGACATCTTTAGAGGAAACATAATGTTACACATTGCTGCCATAATTCAATTAAAAAATGACATAGATACGAACTGTTGAAATGTGTGTACATTTTTATGGGCATCTCTGTATATCACTGCACATATACTGTAATATACTGTAATAATCTTTTCGATTTGTAAAAAAATATGATTGTTGTAAGTACTTTAACTTTGAGATTCCTATCTGCAAAGTATTATTACCATATCCTCTATGTAATTATAATTTTATTGATAATATTTTGTTTATTATTTGATAAATGACTCAGGACTATTTCATAATAGCAATGTTGAATTGAGAATTGAGATGCGAGAACATGACACTAAGCCTTTTGGTGGAGCAGAGATCTTTTTAATTTCTATGCAGTTTTTCACCTGGGTAAAATCGATGTGACCGGAAAAACGGCTTAGAGAAAAAAAAAAGGTCCAGCAGGATATGCATTCAAATAAAGTCCTTTGTTAACTCCCGCTTAGTAAAATGGCATGTGCTAATGAAGTACTGTATAGATAACTAGATTCCCCATTAATACCTACAACTGGCTGACAACTAAGAATTAATATAATAATGCGTCACTCTGTTGTGCCAATCCAGTCAGCACCTGTACATTTTTTTTACAGACAGCAGCTGTGAGTTGAGACAAATAAAAACCTAATGTCCACATAAATATACACAAACAAAAAAAAAAAAAACTATGCATATTTTAACATAGTTTTACTTTGAAGGCTCAATTTCAGTTTTTACATTTTAGTGTAAGTTTTATTCATCGTTAGCTATTTTTAGAAAAAATTATAATGCTATTGTTTTCTTGGACAGGTGAGCTTCGGATCTTTGGCCAGAGAGGGTTCTGGGTCTCCTCTATTTGTAACAGAGAATGTGACATCAGCCACAACACATGTTACCAAAGTAACAACACTACAGTAGAAAACAACATAATTTACAACACAAATTTTAGTAAAAAATCAATAGACCTTTAACCATAGTAAGTCTGGTGATAGTGAGTGAGCGCATTATTTACCATTTGTTTTGTTTTTGTTTTATAGACAGTAAAAGGAGGATACTCGGAGACAAGAATTGAGAAGAGGATTATCATAACTGGAGATGATGATGTTGACCAAGATCAAGCAAGTTAAAATAATTAAACTAGTAAAACAGACCTGTGTTGTAAACATGAAAAGTATTACTTAATTCTTTAGGGCTTATGGATTGCTTTGAATTGATAGTTTCTTTTTTCACAGGCACTTGCCATGGCAATAAAAGAAGCCAAGCAACAACATCCTGACATGTTGGTAACCAAGGCCGTAGTTGTCAGGGAAACAGAATCTTCCACACAAGATACACACGAGCAATTCAAGGTATTTGTCATAATCAGTCCCTAAGTGCCTAAAGAACCCTATCCCTTGTGGGGGGGGAAAAAAATCATTTCAGTTCTGCTGCTTCACAAGTGAGGCTCTTTTCATGCAGGCTCAAGCATAATTTCCTGTTGTAACATTGGTTTACTGACAATTTGGTTAGTCATCCATGGTAAAAATTTAGATGGTGAAAAAGGTTATATGTTATTCGTCTGAGGTTCTTACCTAATACAAAGACCCAATATAATCAGATGATTATGTTTTTTTACAAAAAACAAAACAAAACAAAAAAAGTTTGTTTGACATAAACAGTTTTGTTTCTTTTTTTTGTGAACTGGTGACAAATATAACTATATTTATATTATATAAATATATATTGTATATATAGTGTATATTTAAAGGAAATGACATCATCACAACACATCAAAATAACCCAAGGTCATGCAGTATTTGCAGAGCTTTAATAACTCAAATAAAACAAAATGCAAATAATTTATAAATAAATTGTGTTAATTATTTAACTAAATAACATTAACAAATAAGTATTTACTGGAATAACCCTGATTCTCTCCACTAGGTTTTTTTTTTTGCATTACTGTTGCATAACTTTATACCACTAATTTTGCCAAAAAGCAGACTGCTCAGCTTTACTTGATGGTTTGTGACCTCTTCCTCTTGATGACATCCCAGAATTTTAAATTGCAGTGGTCTCTACTTATTTTTTTTCCAGAGCAGAACAGGTCATTGTCATGTGATGATGATGTTTCTGATTATGTTTTCTGAGGAAAGTAATATTCTTGAAAATATTGTAGCTTTTTACCACCGGAAAGGATGTTGGAGAGACGAGTGAGCTTATTTGCTGCCCAATGCAATGGCTGGGAGTACTTTATTTTGCACACAGCGTGTATAGCATGAGCAGCACATTCACATGAGAACCTACAACCAATTCAGCCTAAGCATGAACAGGAGCACATTCAACAGGTCACACACACCTCCACACACAAAAAGGGCCGAAGCCACTACCCCAAACACCCTTAACAGGGTGAACACATAGAAACCCCCGCTAGGCATGCTGGTCGTCAGCCGCCGCCCCGCCCACACCACAATATTGTACCCGATTGTATTATAAAAAATATTTTTAATGAAGTAATTACAAACAAGCCTTATTTGGAAACACAATTTATTTTCAGGCACAATGTAATACAGTGAATCCTTGGACTGGAACATGCTTGGATATCAAAACACTCATATATCAAAGCGAATTTCCACCTTAAGAAATAATGGAAACATTGGGTTTCACAACCCCAAAATATTCAGATATAAAATAATTAATACAAAGTAAAAGTAAAAATAAAACAATGTAACCTGCACTTTATCATTGAAAAGTGTAGTAACGTAAAGCCGACAGGTTCTGTAACCTATGCCTTTTTTGACAACAACAGTTAACAGTTAGTTAATGGGTGTGTTTCTTGTTCACCTACCCACTGTCATGTTCAAAAAGAGCGGAGTACAAGCAGCTGAACGCTTGACGCAGAGAGCATAGGTGCGTTCCAAATGGCCGCAGCGAAAATGTTCAGTTTAAAGTGAACTGCAAACGTTCTAGGAAACGAGTGAACAACAGGTGTTCACTTCACCAGAAAAGAGAATGAAAAATAAAAAAAATTCCATCAGCCATTGCGTCTTGCTGCAATGTAAAAAAAATAGAGCTTGAAAAAGGATTTATATATTTATTATCATTATTATCGAGGACATCATCATGCCGATTGGAGCGCAAATAATCACTGCAAAAGAATCCTAGCTGTAGTGGTTAAGACCAGAGTGAGGAGAGGAAGAAGGGGTGGGGGAAAGGGGCTGCTGTGTAGGACACACACCTCCGTGCTAGCACACACACACACACACACATACACCTACTGTACCTCTGTGCTTTTGCAAACACATACCCACCCCACGCGAGCACAAATACACACACACAGAAATAAAAATGCTTTAGAGAAAAACAGTTGGCTCAGTTGTGATCACGTTACTCTCGGCATCAAAACATTTGGCGTCTCTTTATTGAAGCAATTCTGCCTCCTTTCAGGGTACATGTTCCATAGTGCCATTGTGGGTTCATGATACTTTCTCTTGATAACACAAAATTTTAATGGTTATTGTATATAATTAATTGATCTGGGTGTTAGGTAATTGTGGGCTATAGTAAAGGGGAATAACTAAATAAGAAAAAGTTTTGGAAAATGCTGTAGATTTACACAAAATATACAACATTTATACAACAAGTCATGGGAACACAAATGGCATCATTATTGGATTCTATACTTTTCATGAGTTTTCACAGCAATGTTTCACTAAATAAATGCCATGGTTTTAATTTTAACTGTCACATCCTCTGTTGTGTTACTTCAGCCGTATAATTGATGACTTGTTTTTGAACACAAAAACAGCAACTAAGCAGTAAAAGAAGGAAATGGCTTATGCAGAGCAAAAGTAGCAATACTGTACACCATCATTTCATCAGCAACTTGTGCTGATCCTGTTTAAAGCAGACTTTAAAACTGTAAAGACAATGTAGAACTTATAAATATAATTATTTATAAGACAAAAATGTTATTTGTCCAAGGCTGATGTTAATTTATAATTATTGATCTTTTTCAGTCCTGATCTCTTAGGCTGCCAGGACCATTCACAGGAGAAGTACTGTATTTTAAACCACCTACTGATTGGTGGATCATGGACCCTTACTATCCGGCATCCATCTGTCCTAACCCACAGGATCCAGTGCCTCCCTGGTGGCACACAGATATACATCCTTCCTTTCACAATTCAAATCTCACATCTGTGCACCCATCTGTCTGTTTTTACATTTAACGTGGTTATGCTGAATTGGAAACTTTTCTCTGCCTGGTTCACAATACAATGCGCATGCCATGTTGGACCATTCACCTATTTGAAAACAAGTATTTCTCTAGGTGTATAGAGTGCTATTTGATAGGCAAAAGGAAAGACGACATGCAAGCTTATTTTTCAATCATCTTACCATAGGAAAAGTAACTCATCTCAGAGTACAGATTACTGTTACATGATTAGTTAAAGTTAAAATACTGTTCAATTTTAATTCTCAGACTATTTATGTGCATGTGACAACAGTCACATAATAGAAACAATCAACACATCTTAACAATGGGCACCATCAGAATACAGGGGATCTGTGCACTCATCAAACGAGCACGTATGTTGTTGAACGAGCATGGACAGATTGCTGGACACAAGGACAACAGTTTGTGCCAATCTATTGAAGGACGTTTCTGAGAAGTAGTGGCTTTCTGAGAAGAGAAAAGAGAAATCATCAGGAAACGGCTCTAAACAAGGGTGACACAAATACTTAATTTAACATGACAACAACCAAGGTCATTGTTATAAAGATAAATACTCTCTATAGGCTTTGCTCCTGACAAAAGTGTCATGTTGTAATTAATGTATATTTGGCCATAGGTACCCCTTCATTAATCTTGTATGATTCTTGATCAGTTAACAAAATGACATTTTCCATGAGGTGCTAATTCCTACTGTAAGGTGAGAACCCCAGTTGAAAAATCCCTGTTGAAAAAATATAAGTAAAAGCATTCCTTAACCTCTCTCCAGTTATGCTTTAATCAATCAGGTAATTATGTAATATGAACACGTTCATACGAATGTTTTTGCACAATAATTAAAGAACCAATGAAAATATTTTGATTTATGTTGGTATTTTAAACTAAAAAAAAAAGTTAACCCCTAGATATATGGACCCTAATGCTAGCTAAGCAAAATAAAATGTGTTGATTAATTGTCATGTGCATGTCAAACTGCCCAAGTATTAAGTACACTAGTTTTTAGATTAAAAAAAGAAATGAAAGAAGACACAAATATTTTAATTTGTCTTTTTAAATACCTCCACTCTCATCATTCATCCTTTTTATTTCTTTCTTCCTTTCTGTTTTTAGGAGAAACTGTCCATCATAAATCACCAAGTCCCATAAAGAAATGTCTTTACAGTTTCACACTGTTTCAATATAATGATTGATTACTCTGTGGTTGATGTCATGAGTGTTTTATTTTTATTTTCAATAGACTGTTTGTGCAGTGATTCTCCTTAAATTCTTCCCTATGTAATGCTAGTGCTGGAACAGCCTAAAGAATGAATGCAGATTTGCTTGTTGTAGTGTTTTATAGGTGAATGGGCTGTAAACTGTACATGTATTACTGTCCTTTAAAATTATACTTGGGGATACTGTGTAAGGATAAAGAATCTCATGCTCTGATTTTCATTAGAAAGCTGACTTGTAGAGGATTGTGTTATGGACCTTTAAAAAAGAATTGTACCATGTGAATGTTTCATATAGGCACATCTTTAACTTGAAAATATCATGGGTAGAATTAGAGCATTAAGACATTTAAGCAGTACATTTACAGACTTAAATGGAGTGGTTTTCCAGACAAGGTTAAAAATAAAGTTTTAATAGTGTCATACTCCTAGAAGAATAAAATGTGGTTATTTAACTTTCTAGCTTTAGCTCCCTGATTAAATTAAGGTATCCTTCATTAAAGTCACAGATAGGAAAATAGAAATCCACGTTTTTATTTTTAAACATGTGGTTCTGATTTGTGCTTTATCTGGCCACACATACTCTAGCTAATGTTCTTTATCGATATACTAAACATTAGCAGATATATAGCAATCTTAGAACAAACTACTCATCCCTTGCATTGAATTTTCACAGCTTGGTGTGCACTGTCTTTCATTTTATTTTAAAAATTGCATTAGTCAGCAATCAGAATTTATTGCACTATTTAGCAAAAGTCAAAAATAAATAAACATAACAATAGTAATAAAATATAATTAATGGCTGGAAAACCACCCCTGGTTTATTTATGTATTCATTTATTTATAATTAGAACTACAAAAGTGCCATGGAAAGCTGCTAACTTCATTCCAAGCCATTCATCAGCTACTTAACCCAGACTTCCATCTCAAACCAAGACGTCCAATATAAGCCTATGGCTGATTTAGCAGTGCGATTTATCCTGCTTGTTATTTTACAGCATAGTTTTCTCCCATTCTCCCACTGAGGAAGGGTTTATGAGAGATGATTTGGTAAGGAAATTGGTGACATCTTTTGAGCAGATGTTGCTTACATTACAGGTCAGGGGTCATAACCTCACCCTGCCTTTTCTAATAACTATTAATCATGTGCCATGGATGTCATGTGCAAAAGGACAACAAACCTTACTGATGAAAACAACTCTGCATCTCTGCATACTGTATGTGACCCATCACATCAAGTTAGTTGGTAAGTTGAATAGGTTTACTGTAAATATGACAAATCACCTAATGTGATGGGTCACATGATCTATTTATTTTTTATTTTTTGCATTTACACTACTTTTACTTGTACTCTGTAACTGCTACTGCTTGGTTTCCTGTGTTTGGTGTACAGTGGTCTACATTAAATAAATTGGCCAGTTAATGCCATGTGCTGTCATAAATTAGTGTGCCTTTATTATGCAGTAGCCAAACAATAGCCTTCTCTAAAAATAAAATAAACCTGGATATAAGCTGGGGCACAGGGGTGTAGTTTGAGAATTGGGTCAGGTTGTTGAGGTTGCTCCCTGTGTTCGATGGGTTACCTCCCACAGTCCAAAGACTTGATAATTAGTGTTTTCAAATTGCCAGTAAGTATGTTAGATACATATTCAGTGTTCTAAAGGATGTGCAGTCTATGAAACGTTTTTAAAACTATGAACAGATTTAAATTCTGACATATTTTTTATTTTTATGTCACTTTTTTTACTATTAAGTCCTAATTACTTTTGTTATGTTTTTTTGTTTATTTTAAACCTATTAATCTTTTGCGAAGACAACTTGTGTTGAGCAGCTGCATAGATTGGGCAAATAAACTTTCTATACAATGTATTGCAAGTTTAATTAAATGAAACTTAATTTATATAAATTGTTAATACAGGATCTAATTCACAGCAGCTTGAGCTTATTTATTCTACAGTAGAAAACAGGGGCCTTAAACATAACATACCTAAACAATATACAGTACACCTTGGCAAAATTACATATCAACAGGAAACCAAAAATTAAGAAAATAGTAATAGGAAGGCTGACAACGTAGGGTGTAAAAAAAAAAAAAAAACTTCAGTGGTCAGAATGTGTAGCACTGGAGAGTGCATGTAAGAGAATTACTTAACTCTCCAGTGTTGTTACAGCCTTAATGTAAAAAACATCGTCTTTGTAAACATGCATTCATACTGTACATATATTTTTTAGCAGGCAATTTGAATCAGTAATTATCCAAATGTTATGAATGAAATCTATAATAAGATTCAGTGATTGTCCAAGATGTTATGGCAAAATCTTAGATTAGATTTAGTTTGTAACATTTTAAATAATAACATTTTTGATATGGTGATTGAAATCTTATTTAATATTATGTCCATGCCAGTTTAAAGAAGAAAATATTGGGGGGGGAATTCCTATGGTGTTTTTATGTTTAAATAAACATGACTGGGTTTTGGAAAAGGGTAAATTATATTTAAAATCATACAGATTTATGGATATTGAAATAACAAAAGTCTCTCTTTATAACTACAAACAGTAGATATTGTAAGTAGCAATGACTTTACATAAAATTACATGAAAAATGCACGTGTTACTAAGACCTGCTGTGCTTCAGATGGTTATAAGTCTACTGCTGCAGTATTCCGCCCCAATTACTGATCTACTAAGCAGACCTCTAGACGTGGTCCTAAAATTTTCAACAGCACTCCGATACCAGATACAAACACACAATAATGCTCATTTGACCGAGTACAATGAATGTGGGAATATCACAATTCATGAAAGATATCAGTTGTTCCTTATACTGTAAACATTAGACACAACAGTAACATCAACCCTTGTGTGGTGTTTGGGTCTGTAGGACCCGTTTACATTTTTCATCAAAAGAAAAATTATTTTTTCGAACTCAGACTCATTGGCCTTGGCTCATTTTCTGTGAAGAGCATATATCAGAAAACATTTTCAATGACCACACCCTGTACACCCCACTACACATTTATATTACATACAGTACTGTAGAGGATGTTCGGGTCCACTGGACCTGGGGCTAATAAAGTGTAAAAAAAATTGTAGGTCCTGTGTACATTCACTCTGTCTTCCTGCTGTCTGGGCCTGCTGTGTGTGTGTGTGTGTGTGTGTGTGTGAGAGAGAGAGAGAGAGAGAGAGACGGAGGGAGAAGGAGTGTGAGTTTTGTGTTTTGGCCCTGTCATCTCGCACAAGGTTGCAAACATTGTCATTTAACATTGTGGTACATTTCACACACAGACACCTGTATACTTTCACATTCCTGCATACTTTACCCTCTGTCTTGTGAGAACAAATCTTTATTTGATCCTATTCTACTGCATGTTTTATATCCCAAATTGGAGGCCGGATGCAATAAATTATATAATATAATAAATAATATAGATTGGTTGCTTATCAAGAGGGCCAAAAGATTCTCTGTTCAGAAGACATTGCAACTGAATTTGGAAAAGAGAGATGCTTTGATAGTGATGTAGTGGAAGATGATCACATTCCTGAACATTCAGAGTCTCACAGTGACTTTAAGGAAAGGGTTGAGACTGAGCATCAGCTAGTTCCAAAACGAAGATGAGACACAAAACCAGGCCATCAGCAGCCAGAAACAGAAGCCCGTCAGCAGCTAGCAAGTGAAAAAATATGGATGTCAAAAAATGGTGAAATTTAATGGTCTTCTTGCCCAAGAAATGTGCCACCCTGCATGGTTGCCAATGTGATATGAATGCAACCAAAGTCAACAGGGATGGCAGTTACTTACTGTATGTGCAAGACATTAAGTCTGAGAAAACGATTCTGGATTGCAATAATTTAGAAGGAAGGCATGTTGGTCTTTGTGCAACTGGCAACCCAGCCTGTTAGTTAAGAGTGCTGCGTTCCGATCGGTAAGTAGTTTCTGAGAAGTAGACTGCACAGGGATCAGGAAGCACACTTTAAAGTACACTGCGGCTCGGACAGCAGCAATCGGCTCTCCACTGCTCTTCCTGTGATATCCCGGATGTGAAGACCTGAATTTAAGTGACTTGAATTTTATCACCCGAATTTTTGCAACCTGAATTTTATTACCTGAATTTTGTCTACCTGAATTTGTAAGATTGAAAAATAATGAAGATTGTATTTTTAACACTTGAAAATATTTTTGAACTGCAATTTAGTAACTTGAATATTTTTGCATTGAATTTTAAATGCTTGAATTACATTTTCACTTGAAATATACGACCACAATAAATTGCAGTGGCAAAAATTTCAAACATTGTAAATGCTCTGGATTTATTTCAATTCAGATTAAATTGAACAGAAAAATTCTAACATTTTTATTGCAACACGTTTTTTTCAGTTCATGTAATTCAACCTGCTATTTTGCTTTGAAGAATTTTGGCACTAATATACTTCCATAATCCATAAGAGACAGATTAGTTCTCATATCTTAATGTTGAAACGTGCAGAGTCTAAGCGGCTTATACAGAAGTACGCTCAGGTGCAGCGCATCTCTTCTGAATTCCTCTACGACGGTGTCGCCTAGCGACCGAAAGTGTGGTTACCCGCAGACACAGAGACCATGTTCATATTTCTATTGTTGTTATTACCTGGATACATTTGAATTTGAGATTAAAAGATAAATACATGATAAATCAAAATATTAGCTTAAAAAACAGAACATCAAGTGACAAAAATCTTTGGAAGTTAATTTAAGTAAATAACACTTTATATGCAGTAACTGCATCCAGGAGGCAGCACGGTGGCGTATTAGTTAACACTGTTACCACTGGGTCGGTGTTTGGTTTCTGCATTTTCTGTGGTGCATTAATCTCTATTAAAACCACAGTGATTTATTTAAAATAATAGTGGAACAACAGCCTGATGCAAATTACTGCGATGTTTTATCCATGCTGCTAAGAAAACCTCAAACTTATTTTTAGTCCTCTTAGCTCATATTGTTGAGATATTTGTTGATTGACATGTAATTGTTCACTGTACTATATATTGGTTTCTCTAATCATTGTTTTTTTTTTTTTTTTTTTTTGCATATGGAATGGGGATACATTGTTCAAAGTAGAGATTAAATTTCTGTTTAACCCTTCACTTTTTAGGTCAAGTTAGACTCAGAATTAGTGGACCTTATGCATTAGACTTAATGCATTAGAGACTAAAATGGAAATCAATGTACACATAAAAATTCATTTCTTTTTTTTGCCTTAATTATTTCTTGGTATTTATAATGAATATACTGTAACATATCACACTGTTATATCGTTGTAAAACTGTGCAAAGATCCTGAACCACCCATCATTCCTTAACATTTTGCCTCCAAAGAAGTAGAGTTTCTTTTAGTTTTAAATGTAGTTAAAGCATACCTCGATAAAGAAGTATCCAATAAAAGACGTAGCCAAAAAAGAGCTTTGAAATGTCCTTCAAGAAGCCTGGAGAACTATTCCTGAAGAAATTCCAAGTACGCTTGCCTAGGAGTGTTCAGGCTTTGTTGAATAATAACAGTGACCATACCAAATGTTGACCTTAAAGCTTATTAGAATTAATGGATTTACATACACATATTAAATATTAGATTCACATACACATTAAATATCCCTATTTCTTAATTTTTCTGGCAAAATATAAAAAAAAGGGGTTCCTCCCATTTTTTGCACAGTATCTTATGTTTTATTATTAATTATGTAAAAATACTTTATTTTCTTGCATTTCTTTTGTATCTTGGCCAACAAGTGAATCATTAACTGAATGACTGAGAAGAAGATTTTATGGTAAAATCGGCTTGTGTATTTTTAGCCTTACTAAGTGACATGACCACAAGATGGCTCACTTGTTTAAACACATGATTTTGTGATTTGGAACATGTCCCTACATGGCAGTCTGCTAGATTTCTGAATTAAAATTTGAGTTTTGAGTTTAGGTTAAAAATAGCTTAAATGAAACATGACATCAGTTCCAGCAGGTAAACTTGGTGCTCCTTAAAAAGCTAATAATTGCATGAATTCACTTGGGTTCACACAGGTATTGATTTACTGGGTGTCACACAGGTATATACTGTACAGGTGTCTCTTTTTTAGTGGCAGCTAATTCACTGTCTACTTTATTTTGAATGCACTTATGCAAGTACCAGCCAATCATGTGCTAGCAGTAGCACAAAAAAGCAGAAAAAACCCATCTTAGCCAACACAAAAAGGTGGAAGAGCTTGAGGTGGAAGAGCTACACCAGCAGAAGACCACATGATGCTCAACTTCTGTCAACCAAGAACAAAAATCTGTCACTATTTTAATATTATTTTACACTACACCTTAAACAATGTATTTCCATTTCATATGCAAAACACACATGATTAGAGAAACCAAACTGTTTATTTTAACAGTATGTCACTGTTAATTGGATTACTGTATATAACCGTGGAATATAGTGGGTGTTACAGTAATTTAGCAGTTTATGCTCATGTAATGTTTTATTTTAACATATTAACTTTTATCATGTTACTTTTTATAGCCAAAGGGTCATGAGATCTGTTACTTTGGCACTCATTCCTTATTGTCAAATGTGAGTGGTAAGAAGGGACTTAAGTGCCAAAAATACTTTATTAAACAAAAATGGAAACAAGAAATAATAAAATAAAAGTCCTACAAAAGCTTAAATTCTCTAGTGGTGCATAGAGACCAGAAACAACCATGACATTCATAAGTTCCAACAAATTAAAAACAAGAAGAAAAAGAAAAAGAAAGAAAACATAATACATTTATATAAATATGTTAAAGCTGTCTGGTATTGAGGTATTGCTTCATCATCTAATTATGTATCGTATATATAATTATATATACAATAATATGATAGCAGGTAAAGAATCAATTGTTTAATATAAAGTGCTGTATTTGGGGAAAATCAATAAAAAATAAACTTTATATACTGTACAGTGATGAAAATGCTGAAAAACAAATAAAAATGAAAAATGAGCACAATTGTTTATCAAAGTCTTCACTATGCAAATACATGTAAACTATTAAACAAATATTCTCAATGATAATAAAAAAGTCTGTGAGAACGTTCTTTTTCCTAGAGTCAAAACAGAGAAATTTGCATTCCGTTATTGATAACTATTCGCACCATAATCCCAACCTTATTCCCTCACCAGGTTACCACCGGTAAACTCGATCTCTTGCATACTTGTTACCCTTACTCTAAAAACACAATGAAAAAAACAAATGTTTTTTTTCATAAATAACAAATGTTAACATTCGTTATTTATAAAATCATAGTTTTGTTTTATAGATGTTTAATGGTACGTGCATGACTTTTTTTCTCCTCTGTTGCTTACAGAGTATTTATTTATACATTATAGACTATATACTACTGTATATATAGCATGTATTTTGTTATAATAAATGCAATGCACAGTTTTGGGGCTCTTTACTGTTATCCTTATGCGATGCTCATAAATATCACATTAGGTGTATGGGATAGAATACTGTTGATTAATAAATAGCGGTGTTGTTATCAGGCAACATGACCTCAGAATGTAAGGCATAAATTTACACAAACCATTGTTTTTTGCTTGCTGTTTGTGAGGCATAACTGCAAACATTTTTTATATTTCGTGTTGTCTTAAATATGTTGCCTTCTGAACTTGCATCTGCATACTATGCACTGAATTTTTTGCCTTGTGTTGGCAAAATGGCATTATAACCATAATGGTTAATTTTTCAAGACTTTTTTCCCTTGCAACTTTTATTAGTTATATCATTAAAATTAAATAACCCAACAGGGAGGGATGATTTTTGAGATTTTTTTGCACCATCCTGTGTGAACTCTAGAGCCTAATTTGTGTAAAAATCCCAAGAGATCAAGAATTTCTATTAAATATTTAAACCAGCTGATTTGACACTAACAATCATGCCGCAGTTAACCTCACAATGATCATATTTTCTCTATTGTCTGGTTTCATGTGAACCTCTAGCTGGCTGTGAGGTTTCCATGCCACTGTGCTGAGTCTCTTTGCCACTTTTTGGTGAGTTTTTTTTGTTGGTGTACTACAGACAATGGTTAGTGAAACTGAGTGGATCTTGTTGAAGCTACTGTAATAGATGTTGAAGAACAGTTATTTTGACTGAAATCACAACAACACAAAAGCCGGAATGGTCATGTTACCAGGTGGACCAATCTGTGACATATTTTTTCTATGCTGTAGAGTAATGTGGCTATGCAAGACCTACATAAAGCACGCTTAATAAAACAGTGATATGTTTCTAATGCAGCAAATTGGGACTGTTTCTGAAGTAGACAGTATGTTTTAACAGTACAGTGGAACCTTTGATTATGAGCATAATTTGTTCTGGAAGCGGGCTCGTATTCCAAAATAATTATAAACGAAATGTAATTTTCCCATAAGAAATAATACAAACTCAAATTATTCATTCCACAGTCCAAAAAATAAATACATAAAAATAATTAACACAAAATATTAAGTAAAAATAAAACAAATTACCCTGCATTTTACCTTTTAAAAAAAGTAAAAATAAATCCGGACAGATAAGTGTTTCCGTTTATGCGCACAGGCACTGTGTGTGTGTGTGTGTGTGTGTGTGAAGCCCCTCCCGTCCCGAGAGAGAGTGTGTGAACCAGCACGGTGTCAAATTACGCGCATGCACGAATAAGAGAGGCTAAGGTAGAAAATGGATTTTTAACCTTCTAATAAGACTTTATTACAAACAAACAAATAAACCAGCACTTTACCTTTAAAAAGAATCGCAGTAAAGTTTTCTGTTTTCAGTGTTTCTGTGAAGAGTAGAGAGACTAAAATGGAACACACACGCACACACACACACACAGACACACACACAAAAAGGCGAGAAAGAAAGAGAGAGAGAAAGAGAGAGAGAGAGAGAGAGAGAGTGTGACCCGGCAAAGTGTCAAATAACACGCGCGCACACTGCAATGAGGCTGAGGGAGAAAATAGATTTTTAACCTTCTAATGAGACTTTCTTTTGTTTTACACGCACACACACATGTGTTATATTGTAAGAAACAGTACACACATGCTGTACACACGCTTACAAACACAAAATAAAATATGTTTTACACACACGCACATGAGGGCACAGTCTTATAGTAAACAGTACACATGTGCAAGGATGTTGATTATACCAGTAAGAGATAAGCACTAAGACCCAGCAGGGGAGAAGATTTAATCACAATTCCACAGCACAAGAGAGAGAAAAACATTTGGCTCAGTTGTGATCAAGAAGCGCATGCATGATACATGATACTTGGTACTCGTAAACCAGGACTTGCTTGTTATTCAAGTCAAAATTTATTTAAAATCTTTGCTTGTCTTGAGGAACACCCGCAAGGCGAGTTCGCAACACCTCGCAATCCGAGGTTTCACTATACATGTTTTTAACAAAGAAAAAGGTTGCTTTGTAATAAAATGGGCAGTGAGTGTTACTAATAAAGCGGATGGAGGGATCTTCTAAAAACTTTTACAGAGCATTTTCCCAATAAAACAGATGGTGCATGCTCCCAATAAACTGAACATTGTGCATTCCCAATAAAACAGGAGTGTTGCTAATAAAATGCACAAGTCATGTTCCTAAAAAAGCTGACAATGGGATTTTCTAATAAAACCACTGGGAGCAAAAGCAGTGTGTTCTGGCTGTGACATGATCATCAGAGTGGACTGTTTCCATTCTTGTCAATGCTTGTGTTTCTACTAGGTGTACCATGGCAAGTTTCCAAAGTGTCCCAGAAGCAGGAGCAGCAAACCACCAGTTTTGTATTAGTATAGTAGTATTGTCTAGGCTGTTGACAAAATAGAGAAATGTGAATTTTATGGTAATTCTATTTTGGGCCACATTATTAGCACAAAAGGGGTTGCCCTTTGGGATGTTTCAGCTGTCACTGAGTGGCCAGTCCCCAACATTATCAAAAACGAAAATGAAAATATTCACAGGAAGTTCATAGAGAAGAGTAGAATGAGTCCAGTCGGAAAAATGGCATACACATTACAGGTCATTTACAGTATCTTGAAGTCTACAAGTATGTGCACAATCAAAGGTCCCATGCACCCTCCTTTTCAGCAAGCTCTTGCCCTTGCCCACCCCACAATGCCCTTGGTTGCACATGGCTATAGACTGCATCACAGCCCTCCCACAAGGTAGTCACATAGTAACACTATGATCATGAGGATTACAGACAACTTTTCCAATTGGTTAAATCTCTTTCCATTACCTGGTCTCCCTACATCTTTTTAAAAAGCAAAACTCTATTTTACACCGTTTTATAAGCGACAATTCACCTAACAAGTTTTGACCAGTTTTATGTATAACCTGAAAGTCTGAGTCAGTCTCACATCAGGCTACCATACACAGGCTAATGGCCAAGTTGAAAAGCTAACCAATAAATTGGTATGTTTCTAAGAACGTATTATTCAAAGGGGAATAAGGAAAAGGGGCTGAATGCCAGTCCTACAGCCTCGACAGACAAGTGGTTTAAAAAAACATGAAAAGGTCTGGAAAATTAAAACCACCTGGAACAGGTAGGCCGAGCCAACAAATGGTTTGCGGATCGCCGCAATTTCGATGTTAGCCACAAGAATTCTGAGGATCACCATTAAGTGGAGGCATAGCAGATGAGAGTAACTGTCAGAAAAATAGAGAAATGTAAGATGAGGGAGATAAGAAAGTAAAAGCATGTGACATGAAGAATGAGGGAGGCCTGGAGGATATGTTGGATTCTGAGACAAAGGTATATATTCCACCCCTATAAGAAACATTACTGAGCTCCATGCTTCTCTGATACTCTGTAAGGAAGGAAATTAGAGAATTTGATGAGGTAAAGAGGGTGACTGCAAAAAGACACCACAGACCTAGAGGTCATGTTGGCTTCTAAGCAAAATGAATAAGAAAAGGACAGAGAAAAACCATGCAGGACATAGACGGGATGAACGATGCATGCTCCAGCATGTAATATACTATAACACCAGTATTTTTTAACACTCAGTAAAGTATAGCAGAAGTCTGCATGCAGAGCGAGATATAGAGAGCATGATGAGCAACAAAGATTGGAATAACATGTTGCTCACTTGGAGGTGACTTTTGTCAGTAAAATTAATAGAAGCAAAAAAGCAAAAAGCCATGTAAAACATGTAGAAAGGAAATGCAGCTATTCATAATGCAGATTGATATTGCAGGTTATCAACTTTGCCCAGGCTTGTCTTAGCTCAAAGAAGCCCCTAGAAATGGCTCGCTATTACGTTTCAAGGACTCATTCTGTCGGTTTTCCTAAAATTCCTGTTTTTCTGATTCAGGACTAGTTGGTTACATCCACCTTACATTTACTTCACACCATCCCTATGAAACTTATATCAAAACATTTAGCTGGGCCATCTGAGCACTATGGAACATCGGGAGAAAATGCTCAATTTTTGAGTTATAAGGATTCATTTAGGATCCATGCTGAACCCCTTTGTTCCCACAGGTCCTAGCTCAATTGTTTTTAGTCCAATTAGAAAAAGGCACCTCAAGAGCTTTACTAAACTGAAAACAATTACGTTGATAAAAATTAAGTAACCCCTTTTAAAGCTTGCTCCAATAATTGGCATTCCACAGTGTAGAGTAGAACCTCATCATAGGAAGACTGTTAATTAGATTCTGTTTAGTTTTGGGCCATTATGATAATCATACTTTAGCTCACTTCCTCAGTTAAACATGCTGCTCTCCCTCATAACATACTCACTGTTCACAGTAATATTTATTTATCTGCTCATGTACCCTCTTAGCATTCACTTGCCCTACCTCATTCTTGCAACATTCACTTTGACATCATTGTCATTTTTAATGGCTATAACTCAGTGCACATTTAAATTTTTCTGTTGTCTAACCATTAATATTCATAATCATGCAGTGATTTTTGGAAATATGCATTTAATTCTCTTTATATATTTATATAGATATAACCTTCCTTTATCTAGGATTACACACTGCGGGCAATTTGGGAATGCCAGTTAACCTAATCTGCATGTCCTTGAACTGTAGGAGAAACAGAGAACCAGCAAGAAAAGCCACAAAGTACGGGGAGAACATGCAAATTCCATGCACACAGACCCAACACAGGAATCGAACCCAGAACCTGAAGGTGCAAGGCGACAAGGTGAGCATTTCACTGGCGTTCCTCACCAACCAGAATAGCAGGCAACATCATCTACAGTGAAAACTGGTATGTTGGGCAGAAATTATAGTTACTGAATCCTCAGTCTAGCAACTGGCTGGTGTAACGGGTGTCCTTCACCATATAACAAGGTCATGTTGTCACCTTTTAGGTGATTCTACAGTATGAGGTAATAATATATCTGCCAGAAAATTGGAGCAGTGTGAGGGGCTCCAGTCGCAGATAATGGTATAATGCTAGCGTCAGGATGTGCATGAGGGCGGAGCCATGGTTACATTCTACTACATAACGTTTTTACTAAATTCTTATTCTAATTCTAATTTTTTTCACAAACACAGCCACACAGAGTATGATATGCAGTTTAATGATTATATTACCGCCTGTGACCTAAACTAAAAAATATAGAACTTAAACTTTAGCTTGGAAATTTAAAATATGTACAAAGTTGATAGTAAAATAGAATTTATATAGAAGTGTATGAGATGTTATTTGCATGAATTATACAGGATAAATTACAGCTGAGTGCAATAAGTCCTTTCTTTAGTGTGAAAAATGTCCAAACCCTAGCAGAACAATGTGCCTTAATGTGCAAGTGTGCCCCATCTGTCAATGTCTTGGAGATCCAGACACAGAGATGGGCTAAGTCCCAGGTGTCTACTATATGGCAAATATACTTGAACTTTACTTTTACTCAGGTTAATTTATTAAAATTAACTTTTTTAATTGGGGTACTTTAGGTATAGGTGATGGTATACTGTGACATATAAATCCATAAATAAAATGAATGAAAATCGAATGATAATTTCTATAAAAAAATAGAGAAAGTGGTAGTTCTCCACCCATGTTATAGTCAGAGAAGCAAACTTTGATGATTAATGGAAGCTTGGGCAGCTTTGGGCATGCACTCTGTTAGAAACTCACAGGGAACAGTGTCCTCAAAATACACATACCTGCTTTCAGCCATGTGCACACAGGACCTGACTAGACTAAAGGATGTAATCATCTAACCTCTGAGTAAATTTCAATGTGCATGCAGCACATTGGTACAGAACATTAATGTACCGCAGTACAGAAGATAGCAGCAAGCTGAGACAGAAAAGCTGGCTGGATGCCATCACAAATTATGTGCTCCAATGCTAGTCATTAAGTGGTATATAAAGTGGCCTGATGTTTCACTTAAAACTTGACAAAAATATTTCAGGTGTAAAAATGGTCTATGCAACTTATACAGGAAGTAGGAACACTACACAGAAGGGTGCCAAAACAATGGTAAAAAAAAAAAACATTATTCACAGGCTTTGTGGCACCCTGTGATTAACTTGTCCAAACATAGAGAAAGAGATAAGATGGAGATAGGTCAAAAGAAACTGTCAGGGGCATGGCACTGGAAGAAAAAAAGAGAAAAGAGAAAAGCATGTAAAGAAATAATAATAAAAAAAAACCTGTCATTGTGGATGAAAAACTTCTGGTAGGATGTAAAATCTGGGAAGATTGCAGACATTTTCTAATAAACTAACATAAGTAGGATAACAGATAAAAATGAAAAAAAGAAAACATAGTCTTTTGCTACTGAATTTAATTTCAGAGTTCAGTAGGAAATACCATGGCAAAAAAATAAAATAAAATCCATGATGAAAATTCCTACTACATTGATGATCAGGACCCTAATACTTGTTTCAAATTCGAATTTAAATGTAACTTTTCACATCCACAAGAAGGAAAAAAGATTTCTCTGCAATGAAATAAATTGCACTGGAGAGGAGTTAATTTCCCAATAAAAGTAATATAAAAATATAAATTACAACAGGGACATTGGAAGCCTTAGACCCAAAAAGCCTGTTTATACATTTATTTCATTCAAGGTACATTAATAGTGGACAATTAAATAAATATCTGATGCCTGTAGAAGATGATATACTGTAAACAAATTTATATTTGTTGGCTCTTACACTCTTCTACACAATTCATAAAAGCTTTTGCATATAATATCAGTGTGGCACACAATCAAGTCGTCTTTCCACTGCATGAAAAGAGCTGTATCCGGAAAAAATACTTTAAGTTTGCCAGATGTATGAGACAGAGTGCTTGGAAATGTAGAATGCAAAGAAAATTTTGTGAAATTACCAGATATCTCATATATGTGGATGTATACTGGAATCGGTGAAACTTTCTACGAATCCTCACAGCTAGCAGTGAGAGGTGATGGCTGTGAGGTGTACAGGCCTTTTGTATATTAATGACTAGCAGGAAGAGGTGCTATCCTTCTTATCATAGCTGGGTGGGGGGATTAGCCATGGTGTGCCTTTGTCTCTTCAGCCTGAGGAGAAGGAGAAGCAAAGGAGAAGGAGAAGCAAGCTGCACACACTGCTCTTCTCAAAGAGGTTATCCAGCGTCTTGATGCATTTAATCACAAGTTTGATGAGAGAAGACCGCAGGAAGAGTCAAGCTATGTGCATAAAAGAGCTAAGAGGGCGCATAACGTGGGCATTGCTGTAAGTTATTAACAACAACTGGTGTACAAATACCAAAATTGTTGCAAGTCACTGTTCTGAGAACATTGAATATTTAACACTTAAATGCAGACCATTCTACTTGCCCAGAGAATTTACAGCTATCATCATCACAGCTATCTATATTCCACCCAGTGCAAACACTAAGGATGCATTGGCCACATTGTACCAGTTTGTGAGCTCAATACAAAACTACTGTGCTACCACATTATCATAAACTTGTGAATTTTGCTACCAGGGGAGAGACTCTTCACCAGGTCTACATCAACATTAAACAAGCATACAGAGCTGTTCCCCACCCCCACCTAGGGAACTCGGACCATCTCTCTGTCAGGCTAATGCCTGCATATAGACCATTGTTAACCAGGAGCAGGCCTTCTGTAAAGCAAATCAGGACATGGCCAGGACATGAGCTACCTCAGCTCTCCAGGACTGTTTTGAGAGCACAGATTGAACTGTTTTTAGGGAGGCTGCCACAACCAACCAACAGGTAAACCTCTCAGAATACACTGAGTCTGTGATGGGATACATATCCAAATGCATGGAAGATGTAACCATTATAAAAAACATCACTACAAGAGCAAATAAAAAACCCTGGTTTACTAAGGAGGTACATAAGTTTGTGAGAGCAAGGAACAATGCCTTCAAGTCCGGTGACAAAGGTGCCCTCAGATCTACCAGAGCAAACTTAAACCGGGGTGTGAGAACAGCCAAAAGTGCCTATGGACAAAAAATACAAGCACACTTTTCAGACAAAAAAGACCCCACTGTGTGAGCACAATATAGACTTTCTGAACTCACTCAACACCTTCTTCAGCCGGTTTGAAGATGAAAATACCACCACACCAAAAAACCTCCCTCCCTCCCCAGACATGCTTCAAAGCCACCATGATCAAACCGCTACCGAAGAAATCCCCAGCCACAACACTAAATGACTACCGGCCCATAGCACTCACGCCCATCGTGATGAAGTGCTTTGAAAGGTTAGTCAAGGCCCACATAACATTCAGTCTTCCAACCACATTCGACCCCTACCAGTTTGCATACCGTCCTAAGCGCTCCACTGATGATGCCATATCAACAGCACTTCATCTATGCCTGTCCCATCCTAGAAAATAAAAACAGCTATGTGCGAATGCTGTTCATTGACTTTAGCTCTGCTTTCAATATGGTCATCCCAAAACAACTAGTACACAAACTCAGTGAAATAGGCATCAGCACCCCACTATGTAACTGGATACTTAACTTTCTTACAGAAAGACCACAGACAGTTAGAGTTGGCAAAAACTCCTCAGAGACTATCATCATGAACACTGGGGTCCCCCAGGGGTTCACGCTGATGACACATGACTGTTGTGCTAGATACAATTCGAACCATATCATCAAGTTCGAAGTTTCTGGGGGTGCACATCACAGATGATCTGACATGGAACACCAACACCACCCACATAGTTAAGAAGGCACAGCAATGCCTCCACTTCCTCCGAAGGATGAGAAAAGCTGACCTTCCACCTCCGGCACTCACCACCTTTTACAGATAATTTTCTTATTATTATGCTATGCTATTGAAAGCATCCTCACCAGCAGCCTCTTAGTCTGGTACGGGAACTGCACTGCCGCTGACCAGAAGGCCCTGCAGAGGGTGGTAAGGACAGCCGAGAAGATCACCAGATCAGCCCAACCAGCCATTAAAGATTTATATTCGTCCCGCTGTAGCAAGAGGGCCATCAACATCATCAGAAATCCCACCCACCCAGCTCATGACTTGTTTACAATTTTACCATCCGGCAAGCGCTACCGCAGCTTGCGCTGCAAGACCACAAGACTAAGCAACAGCTTTTTTTCTCAAGCTATCAGACTTATCAACTCACTCAAAAGATAACATGGACATGTTTAATTTAACATAACAAAAACAGCACAAAGATAAATACGCACAATATAATCATATATCTCCATGCTGCTAGTTGCATTTGCACTTTACATCATGTATATTTATTGCACTCAATTAATTTCAACCACCATGCTGCATTTCTTGTGAACACTGTAATATTTAAGTGGTAACCCGCAACACTCTAAATGTCCCATGTTATGTTTACTGTCTCACTGTCATAACCTGTGTGCACCCCTGTTACTGTTACTTGTTGTGTCCGTTTGTTATATGTGAGTTATTTGCACTACTTTTTTTTTTATCCTTTTGTGCACATCTGGAGTCTGAAGAACAAAATTTCGATCCGATGTGTAAATTCTGTTTGCATGGTCGTATTGACAATAAAGCTGACTTTGACTTTTATGTTACCTGACAATACAGTAGTAAATTATACCTTGCCAAGTTAGCTTAAGCATTTGGCTACACATCTACTTTTTGTTACTTGCATTGTTGTAGGTGTCCAGCATATTTAAGAGTTTGTCAAGTCCGAATTAGACAATGTTGTTTACAAATGTGTGTATTAAAGCGGTTTTAATTCAATGTTACAGAAAGCTGTAAGGAGCCTTCATAAATCAGAAAACAACCCACATAAATACAATTCACAAACTGGATAAGAAAGTTGTTTCTTTACATGCTATGTATGGGGTTTTACATAATCATTTTAAATGTAATTAATGATACTACTCTCTTTCCACACAGAATAAGTTATGATCAGGCAGTGATGACCCGCTGGAAGAATTAAAGATGACTTTTGCAGATGCAGACCATGAGTGTATAAAGGGTAATTAGAAATTGGTATTGTAATTATTTTCATGTAACTTTATTTTTGTCCCTCTAATAATTTAAATAGTTTCTGTCACTTATCTGATTTTTTTTTTTTTTTACCAACAGGTTAAACATTGCAGAGGAAATACTTTTTGTCTCGGCCAGGAAAGTCTCAGCTAAGAGACTCCATTAAGACAGGAGCTAAAAACTGACAAAGATAAGTAAGTGTACAAATTCATCTATGTATTAAGTTCAGTACATCTCAGAGTGTTTTTAGGGGTTACATGTCTGGTGTGTTTTGCAGTTGCTGGAGTCCAGGTGTAGAGTCGTTCAAACAGATGCAGTGAAAGAACTGTGGCAGACTGCAATACTGAAACTGATGTCCGATGAGGAGGATGCCATTGCGTGCCATGCCATCAGCGTGTAATATCTAATGGGACCAAGCTAGAAGGACATTTATTTTGGACATCTAACAAGCACTGGTGTATGTTTGTTTTAGTATTGCTTTTAATTTAATTTCACCTTTATAAATGCACATTTGTTAATTTTTTCCATATTTTATGTTTTTTGTTCCTTATTCTTACTTTGCTTTGTATATTTATTAATGTTTGGTTGGATTTAAATAAAAAAATTCTGAATCAATTCTATTGTAATTTTTTTAAGGATGTGGGAGGTGTATAGTATTGTGGGGGCGGGGTGGCGATAGGGTCTATCTACATACCTGACCAATAACCAATCAATTCACTAAGTTATGAGGGCTTGGGTTGGGCTAAATAAAAATATCCCAATAGATGTCAGGGTTTTGAAAGTGTTTAAAAAAAAAAAAAAAAAAACAACCAATCAATGTTCAGATAAAAAAAACAATAAGGGAAGAGCAGAGTTGGGCAAAGGTGTAAAATGCAAATGGAGCTTGTGGTGTGAATATCTCCTGACAAAATCCTTGAGTGGATTATTTGCCATGGCAACAAATGGCTGTTACATGGAAGGTTTCCTCAGCAAGATACATCCGAATTGGTATCAATCCGGAAGTATCCTAGCTTGGTGGAATTTGATGTATACGCTCGTAGATACTTCCGAAAATCAGTGGTTTATACAGGAGTTTCTTAGTACAGATACACATCTTTTCATGCAGTGTTCATAGCTGTAGTTATGTGCATAGATTTTATTTTGTATCCTTTCACATGATCTAAAAGAAATTTTGATTAGTTAGACTAGGCCACCTGATGCTCATTGTAGGCAACTTCATGTCCGGCATGGGCACTTGCATACACAGCAAGCTGCGATGCCTTCTTCTCACTTCACATCAGTCACGTTAGTGATTCTTGATCACCAATGACCCTGTCGCCAGTTTACTGGTTGTCCTTAAGTTGAGTACTTTTGGTACAGTAGGTACTATCCACTGTATACTGGGAACACAGCACAAGACCCTGTCATTTAAACATCACACTTTTCAGCCTTCAATACATCAACAGTTTAAAGAGAACCAACTGATTAATTCCTGTCCCACCTCTGTACGGATTCCATTTTAACAAGATATTCAATCTTACCTTTTTAAAAGGTACAGCTAATTTGTGTATAAGTCTATCAAAAGTATGCAAAACAGTGCAACTGTGAGGTGAGGCTACTGTATACACTTCAGGCCCAGCATACGCTGCAGGATGAGACGGTGGAATTTGAGGTGTTGGAGGAGTGTTTCGTCTAATGCTGATATGTGAGACTCATTTAGACAATGTCACTCACTTATATGTGAGACAATGTGAGACTCATTCAGAAAATCTATATATACATTTTAATATACTGTACAATACTGGTATATTTTTTCCTATTGTTTCTGCCTAATATAATATAAAATTGTGGCTCCATGTGTAAAATCTTTGCTCACATCTTTACAGGGTGAGTTTGAATACAGTGGACAGTTCGGTTGACGAGTTTTAGCACTGGTGTTGTCAAGGATTAGTATTAAAAACAGTAGGCCATGTTTTGAAGTGGGCATAAAATTAGTACAAATTGATGTTTTGACAAATTAAGTCTTGCATAGTTTTGTCACAATTTTCTTATGTAAAAAAATTGTACATTACATACATCTTAGTGTACAATTTATATTTCATGTAATTTTATTATTATTGGATTTTATTAGGTTTTATTATGTGATGACTACTTTGAATTTAAAACATATGTATTTTTACATGCATATACATTTTTAATCAAGACATGATGGATGCACAATGTATGATTCCTGGAACAGGGCACATCTAAACTAATCAGAATACATTACATTTTTCTATTCTTTATGCTTTCTTTAATAAAGACCATTTTATTCCTTAAATATTTAATTTGTTTTTTTTCTGATTAGCACTGATAAGTGGTTTTCTTAATGCTACCCTGTGTAGTTCCAATGCCATGAGTTATTTTTGCATGGTGTGCATGGAAATGCTCTTATTTTAACAATTAAATATTGCCATGAGGTCTACTGTTGTTTTTTATTATTTAGTTTAAGATTAATATTCAATTATTTGTCACATGTACCTTATAGCAGAGTGAATGGTCTGTATCTGAGCCAGGATACAGAGACCCCTGGAGCAGAGAGGGTTAAGAGCATTGCTCAAGCACTTAACAGCGGCAACTTGGCGGTGCTGGGGTTTGAACCCCTGCCCTTCCAATAAGCTCATGTTTCAGTGATCTCTGATGATGATAGATTTATGCCTTACCAGATGATTTGATGCCTTACCAGATTTTAATAATGTGTTGGACAGTTGTTAACCCAATTTTAGTAGTTTCATCAATCTCCTTATTCTTTGCATTACTGTATGTGGGGAAACAGAGTAATATTAGTTCTCATGGACACAGAACGTGTCTTCTGACCTGGTTGTTTAAGAAATAAGAAGCTACTCATTGCGTCAGTTAGTGCTAAACAAGTTGTTAAAAACACAATAATATAAAAACTTTAGTAATTATGCAATGAAAGGCTTTTCCTATTTACCTAAGCTTTACCTATTTCCTTAGTTAAATATGTATGTTATTATGCTAGTGGTGTGGCTTTCCATCTTTTCTAATGAGTTGATTTTAGCACTTCCATATAGATTTTAGTTGGCAAACTGTATCCCATTTGGAAGAATACAGTAAGTGCCATATCAACCAAGAAAAGAGATATCTCAGCAACCATGTGGGCTTTTATTATTTAAGGGTCTTTATGAAAGAATAAAGGCAAGGTGTCCCACTGTATATTTACTTCACTTTTATTTTAAGTTATCTGTAAAAACATATTTTGTGAAAATAGGTTGAACATAAAGAAAAACACATTAACAGGTTATATACATATCTGTTCAAAGACAAGACTTTCTTGAGATTCTTGCCCTGATAATATGGCAGGAAGTTTGTTATTGTATGGAAGTGGCTGGTGAAGTAATTAGCAACATTTGATCTAAGCTTCCTTTATAAGTAAGCTTTATAAGTATGAGTCATTGTTTCTAGAATTTTCTAAACAAACATTTTAAAATGTCAGTATAGATGGTATTTACAAATATTAAAAATGGAATGTACAAACATAAAAAATATAGTTTCACTCATAAAAAACTACTTACATTCTGTACAATAAAACACAGTTTAGGAAATAAGGTAGAAGTAGGGATAAACTAGAACACCAGAAAAAAATGTCATGCATTAAAATTGCTTCTAATTACAATCTCTTGTGTTGACAAGATTACTCCTGTAAGGACAGTAATTTCTAGGAATTCTATAAACATTCAAAAAATGTCCTCCAACAAATTATCTACTATGCCTATGTGTGCATGCATTCTGTATATGATTTAGAAAATACTGCCATGCAAGGACGAACGTATGGGTCATCAATTTTCTATTTTCCCTCTGGCAGTGAAATGATCAATTTTAATTCATTACATTGCTTAAAAGAAATGTGTCAGGTTTTCAAATATATGCAAGAATCAGAAAGTATTGTTAATCGATTGCATCAACATCAAAGGAAACCCATTTGTTCATAGGATCTGAACTTCATTATGATTTTTTTAAAAGGACACTTTTCCCATGCATATCAGGTCCATGGAATCTAACAAAAATGCTCTGTTTTTACAAGTAAGTGAGGCACCATGTCCACTTTTTTTTATTTTATTTTCCTGAACAGAACTGACTGTGTCCTGAAAACCAAAGTGTCTAATCCACCCAGTTGTTGAACATTGTAGTATACTGCAGCTAATTTTCACATAAACAAGAAACCATGGTTGTTATATGATGTTAAGTTTGTGTATTTCTCAGTGTTTGCTACCCTTCGCCCACACAATTGGACTCTTACTATACATCCATCTGCGTCTTCAAATTGCGCACAGCCTTCCTCTCAGATTTAAATACTCTAAAAGAATAAACAGCATCTTAAACTGTAAAGTCCATGGATAACCTTTGTTTGATGCCAACGTATTCACCAATGAAAGATCCATCCTCACTGAACTCGCATTCCTCATTCCCATAGGTGGTAGAGCTGTCCAGGCTGCTGCTGTCGTCTTTGATGTCTCTTAATAGGGTAGGTTGACTTCTCTTAAGAGGCTTTTTATCACTGTAACTGCAAAAACAATACAATGCAAAGTGACTAACTTTCCTGCTGGGCTACTCTATCCCCCTGACAAACAATCCTTGAGTTGGCAAAATATACTGTATAATTAAACTAATATTTTATTTAAATTAAACAGCAAATGTATTATAAACGGATAAAAATAAAAGGCACGCTATGTTTTTAAACCTTGCCTTAGAGGTTAAACCACAAGGTTAGGACATATGCATCAAGCATGGAATGACATTTTGCGAGTATGAAGCTTGCAAAACAAAGAAAATGTTACAAAATAGCAGCTACACTATTTGTCAGTGAATAGCTTCAGTAGTACGACCTAAACATTGCCTTATAAAGCCCCAAAATAAAACTTTTCTACCAAATAAATTATCAAATTAACCACAATCAAGTAACAGAGGATGAGGAACTGTAGTTTTTCAACATCGTCAAAAAGTTTGTTCTGCATAATAATAATAATCATAATAATAATAATAATAATAATAATAATAAATAATTGCTATTTCACTTAAAAATTACTCGTCCTTCCATTGGCATTTTTTTTTACATATTGGTTGAGTTAAGAAAACAGAACAAACCAATAAAATAAAAATAAAAAATCTTTACTGTTGAGTCTTTGCTTACATAAGGCTGAAATGTGTTACAACCATACTCAAGACAATTAAAGAATAGTGGATGTCATATAAGGAGGTCAAAGCTTACCACCTTGAAACCTAAAATAAATTATGCTTTTTGCATATACAGTACTAAAGCTTCCCATTACCATCCAACCACAGTAGAATGTACTATTTACCTGTATTCACAGGAAGTCTCGTTATTCGTGCCTTTAAAATCCAGATGTGGTCGCATGTCTTCCTTCTCTTTCACTGCAATGAAAAAAAACATTAACCAGAAACTACTATTTTTTATGTCACATGTTTATTGCAAAGCTTCCAATTTTAACTGTGAGATAAAATGTAATGAAAGGGTTTTCTGTTTCCAATATTTCTGTGTTTTAAGAACATTGATTACTTTCAAGATGTGTATAAACATCAGAATAAGTAAAAGTCCACCTTTACAGTGAACTTATAGAATGACTGATAAACTTGGACTCACCTCAGCTAAGTGTGCTGAAGTTTATATGCATACGCGCGCGCGCACGCACGCACGCACGCACGCACACACACACACAAGGTGTTTATAGTTTCAAAGTTCTTTCTATGTCTTTCATTTCAAATATTTTTTACCCTTTTATCTTCTTTGTGTTAGTTATGACCTCAAGCCTGTTTTTGCTTACATATTTGCCTATTGATTTGTATAATAATAAAAATATATATTTGCAACTCATTCCTGCAGCTCTCCTGATTTTCACACAGAAACCCCTGAGATAAAAATGTATACTGCAAACGTAAATGGATCAAAAGCAAACTTTTCCTTTACTGTATCTCCAACATTGTAGAAAAGGGTGTAGCACAACAGTTATGCTTTTACCTACGTAGTAATGACATTAATAAAATGTATTATTCAGGATGGTGGTATGGTTAGTTAGTTATTAGCATTGTCCAGGGTTAGGGGTTTGAATTTGATTTCTAGTCTGTGGGCACGGAGTTTGCATTTTATCATGTGCTTGGTGGGTTTCCCCTGGGTATTCCAGTTTCCTGCCATATTCCACATACATGCAATGTAGGCTGAATGGCATTTTCAAATTGCTGTGTATGAATATGAGTGTGAGTGTGTGCTTTTGCTTTGTGATGGGTTGGAATCCCAACCAAAGTGTTCCTTGCCCTATACCCTGAGTTCCTGGAGCTAGTCTTCAGGAACCCAATGACCAGAGGCAATGCTTGTCAACAAGAAAGGCAACCAACTGATTGCGGCCCCCAGGGGCTTTCTGAAATTTTTGGCCTAGTGCCCCAAAACCCTCTAGGATCGCCTCTGTCCTCAACCCAAAAGAAGATGAGCAATATACAGTAGACAATGCATGAAGAGATCAGTCAGGATTTAGAACTCATCATAGCACAGAGTGTTGTAATAGTGGTTAAACTAGTAAATTACCTAATATAGTTTTGTGTCTACATGCTTGCCTGAACTTGTTGTCACTTTTGATGCCACTGATCATACTATTCTCCTTTTATCGACCAGCTCATTTTAGAGATAATGGAACAGCGCTCTCCTGGCACAGATCATATTTTATTGATCATTATCAGTTTGTAGGGGTAAATGATGATATTCTATCCACAAGCAACCATAGGTGTTCCACATGGTTCTTTTGTATCCCTACTTTTTTTTATACAGTTTATGCTTCCTTGAGATTAAATTGTTTTTAAACATGGTATTAGTTCAACTTTGGATGACAGCTGTATCATTAAGCAAAGCCAGATAAGAGACCTCAGCTTAATAAATTTGAGAAATGTGTACTGGACCTTAAACACTGGGTGCTGACTACAGCAGAAATTCATGTACCAAATCCATATACATTCAGGAGCAAGATTGATAGCAGATGACCTCATCAGCCAACTGCAGATTCTGACAGATACTGTACATTAATGTTGGTTTTGTCTATTTTATTGTAATAAAACTGATTAACCAGCTTCCATCAAATTACAGAATGTATCTTACCATCAACTTTTATTTGACCAAGCCACCTAAATATCTAATTTACACATTGTCAGGAGAGGAGATCCAGATCCAGGTGATTCTGGTATCTTATTATCTACATCCACACCATATAATTTATTACCTTGAACCTCAAAGCTGTGAAATAGCAATCATTTCAATTCTAACATCCTCATCACATATACTGTAAATAAATACACATGCATGAGGATGATCAATGGAATGGTTTTCTCCCCTATGAATACCCAATACTGGTATGTAAAGGTTAATGCCCCTCAATTGCTTCAAGAATATACTGTATCCATCATTCTGTGATATTGTGGTCAGAGATAAATCCATATATCGATGATGTCTTGATCTTTTAAAACAGACTTCGGTCTCATTTATACTGTAGGTTTAACCATAGGCAACCAGCGAATCAAGATGAATGACCACAAGATAGCAGCAGTGACTGAAATTGCAACATTTCTTTTGCCACTTTAGAAGGAACCTCGTGTGTGTTGGGCTGAACTCACACTACTACTCAGAGGTGGTCAAATCCAAACTCAGTCTGAATTTTCAGTCTGCAGAGGCCTTCGTTGAGCTCAGGAAAAGATTCAGATTAGCTTTAAGTATTATCTTCATCTGTAGTGTCATTTCATGGTGAAGCCACTAAAGATCTACGCATTTACAGTTATAATTATAAAAGTATATCTGATAGAGCAAAAAACATCTCTGGCAACAATGCCTGAAGTCCTTTTTCAGCAGAAGAACCTGAATTTTTATGGAACACCTGTTTGATGTGACACCACATATGACCTTTATCCAGTTACTGATGTCAATCACCAGGTGGCCAAGGTAATTCTTTACAACTCCACCCATGCATATTACTCATATAAATTGTTTCCAGCAGACAAGAAATACTATGACATAGACAACTAGGAAAGTCTGGCTCTCATGTTAGCACTGAAGAACTGACCTTTCAACCCTTTTTAGCACTGATAGATAATTTGGTTTATGTGACTGGTCAATTGACCCCTCATCAGGGCAGGTTTGCTTTATTCTTTCCTGGTTCAATCTGTCAATTGTTTTTTATTATGATGTTCCAAGAATGAAAAGGGCAGATTGCCCTGAACAAAATTAGGAATAGCAATTAGCAAAGAGGGTAATTGCTATTCCAATTTTTTTTGAGGGTAGAACCCATTATGTATCTTAGCTTATCTGACCCCAAAACCATGACCAAGAAATTAAACATGCCCTGGGGACAAAGTCTAAACCTTATAATTGCATAAAAAGTGATGGTATTTACACAACTATGTGACAGACTCTTAAATTGGGCTTATATTGCTAGCCAGCGGACACATACCTGCTGTATATCCTTCCTATCCAAATATTACAGCACAGGTACTGGTGATCCGGATGTTACTATGTGATCTCTTGCAGCATGTATCAAATATCCATAACAATAAAACACAATACATTAAGTGCAATGTTATGTAGGTTCCCCTTGTCACACAAGGGCAGCTCAGGCTCCTTGAGGCATGATTCCACGAAATTGCTGTGGGTAATACATGAAAATGTTAGCACTGGATCCGTTGAGTGGTATGGGTTACACTGTGGACCCTTCATGGATTAAACTTTTTTTCTGGTGGATTCCATGAGTGGTCTGTTATTTGGACACCAGGACACCAACAACCATGAACTCTGCAAGTCCCCATACATGGCAGCCTGTGATGGACCAGGTGTTCTTTGTATTGTTAACTTTTTATTGTGGCCAACACTGACTTTGATCAGCAATTCATGCTACATTGGCTATTCTGTGGGATAGGACCAGACAGGCTAGCACTTGGTCCCCAAAGGAATAGATGAGCCTTGCATACCCACTTCAAAAAGTATACATTCTGATAGTAATAACTGTGATCAGTCTATCCATAATTATAATAATTGAGGGGTTTTCTCTTACATCCTATATATGTTATCTTGTATAAATGTTGTATCACACATTTTGACAAAATTTATATAATGGTCAGAATGTGTTAAGAGCCCAAGGTGGTAACTTGTATATATTAAGTGTAATATCTTTGCATTTGTAATAATAATAATAATAATACTAATAAAAATACAAAATGCTATACACTTGAAAATATTACTGCTTTTCTAATTCATTGTCTTTGTCAAAAAAGTCTTAGTTTTTTCGAGTAAGAGTCACAGTTTGGTAGCGAAGAAAAATCAAAAGATGCTTAAAATACTTATTGTTTTTGTGCATAGTATTATGTTTATGTGCACTTGAAATTAAATCAGTAAGAAAGAGCTTTAGGAATGTAGCATAAGTAAAGAAAACTACAAAGCAGATTTTTTTTCTTAGTTTGACTGACACTACCATGATGTAGAGAGTAAGGAGAGTACTTTAGAAATCAATACATTCATACCTGCATATATTCCTCTTTTGTTCTTGTTCACAAAGCAGGCAATTAGAGCTACAAGGGTAAGCAGTGCCACGGCACACATAATACCGATGAACCAACTTGTAGATGAGATTCTGTCATGTACACCTGCTGTATCTGCAAATACAAAATATAATAGGCATTAGTTTACAGTCTAACAAAAGTGTGTATGTGTGTGTGTGTGTGTGTGTGTGTGTCTGTTTTGTAATACTTTAAACTCATAGACAAACCTATTGATGGACAGTCCTTAAGCATGTTATGAAGTGCATGTCTATAAAAAGACTTCCCTTTTAAGGTTAAACACATGAATGAGGTGAGAAAAAATTATCTGACATAAAAACAGAGGAGAAATTTCAATACTGCACTCAGGTGATCATGCAACTCATGCACCTCCTTTATTACAGGAGATATTTTAAAACACCAATTAGCCTACTCTACATGTCCACAAAGCCTACTCTAGGAAACCACCAATCATGGAAGAGCATGCAAACTCTACAGTATGTTCACGAGGGGCAGATATCAGGCCCTTGACTCTGAAAGGGCCACAATGGTAACCACTTAAGAACTACTCCTAATTCCAGATATGCAGCAGCAATAGAGACAGGTTGTAGATGTGTCAGTCATATTGAGTTTGCTGAGGTTACCATTATGACATAAGGTAATATAATATATAACTATACCGTTCAACCTTGGATTGGGAACATAATTTGTTCCAGAAATGTGCTTGTATATAGATATATAAGAAATAATTGAAACTCTGATGATTTGCTTCCCAACCCAAAAATATTCATATAAAAATTATTTATACAAAATATAAAATAAAAAAAACAAATTAACCTGCATTTTACCATTGAAAATAATCGTGGCTGTAGTGATTGAGATCAGAAAGTGGAGAGGGAGAAGGCTGCCGTGTAGGATGACTTTCATACAAACACCTACGTACGCACACGCACTGAGACCAAGCATGGGAGACGATTACCCGCAATTCCGCAGCACGAGAGAAAGAATGACCATTGGCTTAATTGTGATCATGTGATGCTTTGCGTCAAAGAAGCGCATGCATGCTACATACATGATACCCAATGATACTTGGTACTTGTTTATCATGACTTGCTCATTCAAGTCAAAATTTATTAAAAATGTTTTGCTTGTCTTGCGGAACACTCGCAAACCGAGTTACATGCAATCTGAGGTTCCATTGTATACTGTAAAGTAATTAAATATGACTAAGGAAGTTATTAGCCACAAGTTTAAGACCTCATCACTGCTAAACGATTTGAGATATCAAAAATATTTTCACAATTTCATGTTGGAAAAAGTAAAAAATATAGTTGCAAGCAACAATGATTAGGCCCAAGCACCTCTGTCATTGCCACTAGACAGACAGTGGCCACAGAGTCTAATGAAACTGATCAAACAATGTACATTGATATATATTTAGTTTAAAGGGATTTTATCCTGGGATTTCAAAACTATAAAATAACTCATGTAATTTGGTAATTATGTAACAGTCAGTTGTTATTTTAAGAAACGTAGGTAACGCTTTTAGAATAGTTCCTTTAAGAACACCATTGTCAATTGCATTTGCAAAACTTATCAAGCACCATAATAGTATCTCATGAAGACCTTCCTAGGAAAACAAGACCTAAACTTACCTCTGCTGCAGAGGAGAAGTTAATTCAGAGTTACCAGCCTCAAAAATGTCCAATTAACAGCACCTCAAATTAGAGCTGTTATGAAGGCTTTACATTTACAATAAGAAGAAAGTGTTTTATCTAGTGGATAGTAGTTTAGTACTGAGTCAGTTACACTGATAGTAGTACATTATTTGCCATAAGTTTAAGGCTCCTCATGGCTAAATCATTTAAAATTTGTAAAATCCCTTTTAGAACCTCAGGGTTTTTTCACATCATATTGGGCCCTGTTTGGTCAAAACCATATAAATCCCTCAAGAGGGGGATCAACTTCAATTGGGTTAAACAACCCAAAATAAATGACTTTCTGTTGAGCAGATCCCATGGCAGATGGTACAAAAGTCATTTAGCTGAATGAGATCTAAATGTGTACTGGATCTCATGCATATACGTGCAAGTGCATATGGGCTATGCAGCAATGTTCAATGGAGCGTGACAATGGGGCGTGACAGTGTTCCACGGGGTGCTGTGAAGGTGCACACCGCGGGCCCGGTCACTCTGGCCTTCCTTATAACCACTTGCACTCACTTGCAAGATATGAGAACATTAATTTGCTTCTATTAAATCCTCGCCATAGCAACCCGATTTAAGTAATCATAAATTCCTGTACGGTTTCAAATCAGACATGTCTTGATATTATTCTGCCTGATTTAGACTCAAATCAGATAAAAATAAGGGACAAAATATTAGAGATTGAGATATCAGAGAGTTTGTGGTGCTTTGACTGAGACTCATAGTAGTCATATTCATGTGATCTGCTTCATACTCTTAACATAATCCTTAGGTTTCATGTACATCACTCAATGTACACAAAAGTTATTAGCCACTTCCTGTTTCTTTTTTATTCTCTGTAAGTTTAAGGCATTGCCATGGCTGAACTGTTTGAGATCAAAAATCTTGAGATCATATTGGCCTGGTTTGGTGGCGATGGTACAGTATTAATTCCTTGGCAGAAGTGCTGTATATTTGGGTGCATTTTGCAAACAACTTAAAATAACTGACTTCCTGTGGATTTGTCTTAATGACATATAGTGCAAACGTTGTTCAGCTGAAGGAGATGGAAACTGTATATGAATATGTGCAAGCGTGTATGAGCCATGCAGCTCATGGGGGGCTGTGGAGGGTGTGTGCTACTCCCAGGGCCAAGCCACACTGACAATGGCAGAGATTTAAACCTGTGATTTTCATGAGTTTTTAAAAAATGAGATGAGATAATTGAAAATAAATAAATAAATAATAGTAAAAAAAATGCACTGAAGAACAAGAGGGCCCGCCCTTATTCATTATGATGACATGACTTTGTCACCACGCTTTAGCCCGGAAAATAATAATCCTTAGAAAAGCAATAGGGTAGTTCACACCCTAAACTTAATAGGGCAGATGTCCTAGTGCTTGGGCCCTAATAATCTTTAGAAGAACAAGAGGGCCCTTCACACACTATGACATAATAAAGCTGATGTTGTGCTTGGGCCTTAATAACCAGTTTCAAATTAATACAATTATCCATACACAAAAGATTTGAAGTAGATCAAGCAATGTTTTTATTAGTTGGTCTTTTTATGTGAAAAATAAACACACACTCAGGAGAACAATGATAATATGATTTTTTTTTACCCTGAAAATCTATGGGACACAAATATTAGGCCTTTTGACATAGACACATCTGGCCCAGAGTCTAGCCACTGCATGGTCTTACTTACGTGCTCCTGAACCAGTGGACCCCTCTTCACTAATAGCTGGTCCACAGCCGACAAGTGTACAAGCGCTCAGATAGAACTTGTAGTAGCCATCAGTCTCCAGATCATTTAGAACCAACTGTGTATTGTCTGGTCCACTGATATTAACTCTGTATAGTTCACCAGCATCCAGTGTATCATTGGCTGAAAAGAGTCAGATGTTATTTTTAAGGTTTGTTCATGCATATTCTCATTTAGACAAATATCTTTATTAAAGCTGTTCTAGAAGATTTGTTTTAGACATAGATGTGCCTAATTTTCATTTAAGCACTGGTGAAATAATGCAACTTTAGTCTTTATTAATGAAACATTTCAGTCTTTAAAACGTGTGATTGAAACGGAAAAGAAGAATATAGGCATACTTATATGGTACTGCAGCTTGTATCCAGTGAGAACACCATTGGCCTCAAGTGGTGGAGCCCACACCAGTGTGATTGAGTTATCCTGTGGATTTGTAGCTCTGAGCACAGGGGGGCTTTCAGGAACTGCATAAAGTGAACACCATACAGTTATCATACTTTAGAAGGAGCATGAGAATGCAGTTGCTTAGGAGTTTGTTTTATACAATGTAATTATTACTTATTATTTAAAATGTAAGTATACTTAAAAAAAGTCACTGTATTGTGAACAAAGTCACTGTATTGTAAATAAATATACTGTAGAGGTTTGGTAATGGTAACTATACATACTAAACTCTGAACATAAAATTTCAAATGACAAATTTCTAACAAGCCATTTTAAACTAAGCAGTATAAAGATTTATACATTTTTCAACTTCTTGTGTCTCCCTATTTAAGGGGTAAGTGATGCAATTAGTTCTTGCCTCCCTGTGGTGTTGTAAAGGTGATTGGGCTGCTACTGGGTCCACTGCCTTTCCTGTTAAATACATGAACATTGAGACGGTATTGGGAGAAAGGTTTCAACCCAGACACTATGGTATGACTCTGATTTCCTGTGAGGGTCAGAAACTGCTTCTCAGCAGGAACTTCTATGGAAGTCAAAAGGCTTTGTGTTCTCCACCAATGCACCTGAAAAAGGAAATAAAGGGTACAAAAAATGGAAATTACAAAGGAGAGAATGATCAGGTAATCTGAAACATACACTGCCTGGACAAAAAAGTTGTACACTCAAATATTTCATTTAACAACCTTTTGCTTTAATTGGGCCAATTTAGTGACCAATTCATGTGTAAAAATTATTCTTTATGATCTTAAAACCAAATTTTCAAATTCAAATTCAAAGTTTATTTGTCACATACACAGTCATACACAGTGAAATGCTTGTACGACCGCCAGTGACCTTAAAAAAAAATAAAAACCGCCAGTGACCTTAAAAGAAAATAAAACTATATATAGTGAATAAATATTAATAAAAAGAAATACGAAAGAAAATGTAACTAGTAAAAATTTAAACCAGGTCAAATCCAGGAATATCCCCGTGGATCTTCCTGGATTTGACCTTCATCTGGAAAAAAAGGTAATTTAGTAGATTCAGGTAGTTAGTTGGCTTCATTTTATTGCCTGAAAAATGTTCAGTCTAGACCTGACAAAATGAAGTAAGTACAGATTATAGTGGCCACTATTCATGATGGATGCATGGCTTCAAATGTTTCCATACTTACAACGACAAGCATACAGCTCTTAAAAATAAAAAATAAAAAAACTAAATTAAACGCCCCAAAACTGGTTCAAACCTATTAACTCATTTTTTTTCTTCTTTTTTTGTAATTTATGGAACATTACCCTAAATTCAAGTAGCCTATTAAACTCTTTTTACCTTTGGTTAGATTTTTATTGTTTTTTTTTTTTGTATAAAACAATTTGTATTACTGAAGGGTTGGACCACTGGTTTTAGAAGCACTTCAATTCAGATAAATACTGTAGGTATAAGTGCCATCATACAGTATTATTTACAAAATAGATTACACAGTAAACCACACATCAGGATCCATTTTTGCATTTTAGTGTCTTTCTTATGAGTAATAGGACTAAAATATAGAAATAACAAAATAACCTCTGTAAATTTGGGCACCACCACAACAGACCTGTTTTTATACATTTGAAGTGACACGAAGCCACACAGAAGCATGAAAACACTGATCATGCCTCAACTTGATTAAAACTTAGACAGAATATAGGCACAACTTTTTAAATTCTTGAAAACTCCATTATAACTAAGACAATATATTATTTATGTTAAAATTATTTTTGTCAATCTTGGGACCTTTTTATGTATTCCTTTTGTATCTTATAACTAAGGTTGATGCATGATCAATATCCCCACACTGCCATATGACTTCACATCAGTGCAAATGCCAAACAAATCTGTTACAATGACACCCAAATCCACAGAAACTACCCCTTTGATTAAAGTTTTTTTTATTTATTTTCAAACTACACAGAAGTAAAAACACAGGAAAACACAACAAAAGAGAATACAAAACCAACCCCCCATCCCCCCAACACCAGACAAACACAAGGATGCCATAACAATCAGATGTCCATAAAAAAAAATCTAAAAAAAAAAGAGAATCTTCCCCACACCCTTCCTTTACAGTACAATATTATCTGCGTTCATGCCCTCAGCAAAAGTTAAGAAAGACTGCCAAATATTATAAAATGTACCAGTAGATACTCTAACTATATACCTAATTTTCTCAAGTTCAAGGTAGTACATCACTTCCCTTATCCAGCGGCTAAATATTGTTGGATCAGGGTTCCATTTAGTCAAAATCAGTCTCCTAGCCAAAAGGAGCAGAAGGCCAATATTTTAATTTTCCTTTGGTTAAAACTAGTGTTTTCTTGGGGCAAAGATTTTTATTGTTTTTTTTTCAACTTAGGTTTAAAATTGTCTTCATTCATTTAGAAATGTATTTCTCTTACATTCAAATGCATAGAAAAAGTGTTCAAGTACAAGCTCCTTGCTCATAGTTAGATGATGTTTATCTACAGACAGGCACTCACATTGTAACCTTGAAGATGTCCCCTGAGCTGAGATTGTTGTACCGGGGACCAGGTGACCTGCACCAGTGTGGAATTTAACACTTCTACGTACACATCCTCAGGAGCTGCAGTTGGCACTGGTGAGAAAAAGATAGCATTAAACTCCAGATACCACTATCACTCCAAACAAGGATGATTGGTGAGAGAGTAATACCTACAGTACGGATACATTAATATGCTATAACTAACTAGTATTAAGGAGAATTGATGACATCCAACATAACTACTGTAAGTAGCTTACAAGCTTGTAAAACACATGAGATTTATTTACAATGTGACCTGTTATTTATTTATTTTACACTTTTTGTATTCTATAAGCTTAATATTACATATTATAGTCAGTCTAATCCTATTATGAAGGAATGCCCCATACTGTATGATATCAGTAAGCAGAAGCCAGTCTGACTGCATAATTTGGTTTTGAAACTATCAATAAATAAATATAGATATTCAGATACAATTTGTAAAGACCCAACTACTTCAGCTTCCTGGCCTTGTGTCCCACCTGGCTAAATGTTATGGATCCTTATACATTTAAGAACATACAGTAGCAGTACTTTACTCACAGTCTTCACCAGAATATCCAATCTCAATTTTGGGTTCCACTGCCCAACCATGATTATTGTGGGCCTGGACCTTAACCTCATATGGAACAAATGTAGGGGTGCCTTTTACAACAAAGGAATGCCTTGTCACCATCGTCTCGGTCCAGCTTTTTTCTACACCCATTTGCCTATAGCTAAGTTTGTACTCCAGACCAGGTCCATTGTGCTCGATAGGCATCAAAGGCTTGAATACAAAGAAAGTAAAAAAGGCCATTAAAAAGGTCTTTATCAATTTATTTATTTATTTATACTACCAATCATGCAAAATTAAATTAAATTAAGGTAAATTACACAGCACAGGAAAGAAATTTACAGAAAAGTTACAAATGATCAAGGTAGGTTAGGAAGCAAGATTAATTATTATAGCTTTTCATAGTGTCACTGAAATCCAAATATCAATAGTAAGGTTATAACACCATATATTCATTATATATTTGTCCTATAAAACAAATATTTTATATACTCGTCATATTATTACAAAAAAAATGTAACTAGATAAAAACAAATAAAAACCCTGACCAATGTTTGACTGATGGTACTTTGAGTTAGTAACTCAGATACAGTATATCCAATGATAAAAATCAAAGAACTTTTAAGTCACCCTGGATAAGAGTGTCTGCCAAATGAGACTGCCTAAATGTAAATGTATATTTCAACTGCAGTATATATACTGTAAATATATATATATATAAAAAAGACAGCAATGTCAGTTTGTTACCTCCCAAGTAATGTCCATTTGATGAGGTGAATGACCCTCAATCTTTATGTTTTCTGGATTCCTATCTGGGGCTGTTATGGGGGAAAGCTGTGTTAATAAGAGGTGTCCTTACTGTACATATATTATCAAATCGCAAATCTGCTTGGGATATTTTAAGCATTTATCAGTTCTTTCATTCGCAGTCCTTTCATTTATTCATCATTTATTTCCCTCTATGTATAAACATTCCTGAAATTCCTAAAATTTTTAAAAAGGTTAAGGTAGTAAATCCTAATCCTATTACAGATCAGTATCGTACTGTACGGTGGCCCTGAAGTGCAAAACAAATTAACACAACTGAAAACAAAAAAACAAAACTGAAAACAAAATAACAAAACCCAAAACAAAATAACAAAACCCAAAACCAATACGTTTTTTTTTGTTTTGGGTTTTGTTGTTTTGGTTTTGTTATTTTGTTTTGAATTTGTTAATTTTTTCGCATTTTGTTAATTTGTATTGCACTTCTCGGCCAGTCAGATACAAACCAGAAAAGGTAAGTATAGTTTGCGAATGAAATTCTTACCGCTGATTGGACGAGACATCTGTCACTCAAGATATACAGGAAGTACTGTAGTAGCGGTAGATTCGTGTGTGTGTACGAATGTGCAAACATGTACTGTCCTTATTGTGGTTTCAAATATGGCGTTCTTACGGTGGCCCTGAAGTCAGTTTTGTTTATTTTTTTTGCACTTCAGTTCACGGCCACCGTAGTTTAAAGTGAAGTACAACACACAAGAAACAACGATAGAGAAACAAGTTCCAACTTCCTGTATATCTTGAGTGACAGATGTCTCGTCCAATCAGCGGTAAGAATTTTATTTGCAAACTATACCTCCTTTTTTCGGTTTGTATCTGACTGGCCGAGAAGTGCAATACAAATTAACAAAACGGGAAAAAAATTAACAAATTCAAAACCAAATTAACAAATCCGATAACAAAACAACAAAACCCAAACAAAATAACAAATTAGTTTGGGGTTTTTATATTTTGTTTTTGAATTAGTTATTTTGTTCTCCCCGTTTTGTTAAATTGGTTTTGAATTGGTTATTTTGTTTTGGGTATTGTTGTTTTGTTTTTGTTTTCAGTTTTGTTAATATGTTTGGCACTTCACGGCCACCGTAGAGAGTATGGCAATGGATAAAGAAACATGAAATGTGCTATAGAAAAGACATTCCCTTATCAAGAGGTATTTTCCTACCAGCAGGAGGAGTTTTGTATCTCTCAGAGGGACTGCTGGGATGACCTCTGCCAATGGCATTGACAGCGCTGACTCTGAACTGGTAGTTAATATGTCCATATAATGAGAGAGGAGCAGAGTTCTTGTGGCCAGATACTCTTAGCAGTGGCCTCCACTTGCCTGGTTCCCAGTCGTTCTCCTCAAATTCGATGATGTACTCTGTTCAGTAATTAGTCATTAATTACATAAAGTTATTTGAATACACTACAGAGTAGCTCGAAGTTGCATATCTTTTAAGATTTGCATAAATTGTAAGCAGTCAACATGTACAGTACCTGTTATGCTGCTGTTATAGTCTTTTGTAGGCACCCAATGTAGCTTCACACTGCGATCTCTCAGATCAGATAATGTTAAGTCTACTGGAGGGTCAGGGACATCTAAAATAAATCATATATACAGATATATTAAAAGCGCAACATTTTTCTAGCTAATTTATTAAGGACAACATAAACCATAAATATTATTATGACTTATTAAAAATGACACATTTTCACTCTTTTGAACTATGTGTTTGCATCACCCTTTGTTGATGTATCATTATTATCATACAACAAGGCTGTATTGTTTTATTTTGTATTTCATTCATTAATTACATTTAAAAAATTTTAAATTGTAACAGGTTGCAAAAAATGTTGGTCATGAAGAACGAACCATAAATGTTTAAAAATAAAAGATACCTAGAACAGTTATATATGCAGATGCTGTATCTTGGTCAAGAGATGTTCTAGCAATACACGTATACAGCCCTTTATCGCTATGGCTCACGTTGTTGATCTGCAATGTTCCCTCATCAATGTAGAATCTGTGGAAATCAAAACCATTATTCAGTACTATTAAACAGTTAGCAGTTAGTACTGGAAATAATCAGATGAAACAGAAACAGTAGTTCCTCATTCCAACTTGATATTCTTTAAAAGGGTCCAATTTCAGTCATGTTTTTTTTTTTTATTACAAGTACAATATATGCTATATGATAGCAATTTTTATGCTACTCTTGATCAAAACAATGATTGGCTTTAAAAAGACTTTACATTTTTATATATACTGCCTGGCCACAACATGTCACACATTTTAAGATTTCATTTGCTTTGATTACATCACTGTGGTGATGAGTTGATGTGTAAATATGATACTTCATGCTCCCACAATCACCCTTTCACAATTTGAGTCCTGGAATATGGCTGTACCATTAGGGAAGGGAAACATTATTGGTGTGATACGCTGGTCCTTTAGTACAGTACATTCAATTTGTCATTTTATTGACACATAATGATGCTGAACCGAAATCTGATCTAGTGACACAACCCCAGAGCATAATACTGCTTCCAAAGTCTTGTACAGTGGGCATTATGAGGACAGTATACATGATAGGTGCCTTGCTTCACTCACTTCTCGTATTCCCTGATGGATGCATCATTCTGAAATAAGGTTAGTCTGGACCTTTTTTTTTTTTTTTAACATATTATGTCCATTTATAATTTTTTTTTTCAACAACATTTCTTCCACAAATTTGACGTGCAGCACTATCCTTTCAGGTTTTAATAATGTGTTGAAGAGTTTTTAACCCAGTTCCAGTACTTTTAAATATTGTTAGTCCTGTATCCTTCTAAAATGTCAAGTGTTTTTTTGGCTGGGCAATGTATTTACAGTTTCCGGACTAAAGACGATAATACTTCAATCGTTATGTTAGTTCACATGCAGTCATCTAAAAGACTAAAGTCAAGGTTTGCTGCCCACCTTAAATCCTCATTGTGGTTAGAATATATCTTTTTCCCATCCTTCTGCCAGAAGATTTTCAGCTCATCAGTGAGTGACTGATTATACTTTGTCTTGCACAGAAGCTCTGCCATGCTTCCCCTTTTGATCTTCATATCTTGAGGCGGGGTCACAATTTTGATTGGTTCTATCATAAAAAAATGCATAAATTTCACTGACCATAATCTCATGATATGCCATATAATAGAGGAAGAATAGTGTCAAACTATTTAGGTTCAAGACCACTGCTCACCTTTTATATGAAGATTTGCTATAATGCTGGAGTTGCCCTCTGAGTTGGTAACAGAACAAATATATTTTCCTGTGTCTTCCATCTCAGTTGTATAAATCTGCAGGGAGCCATTTTTATGAACAAAGAATCGTTCGCCTACCACGGGACCTTCAATGCTATCTTTTCTCCTATATAATTATAAACAAAGTGTTTATTAAATAAAATTAAATAACACACTTAACCTGTATCCGCATGAAACAATAATTAGTCACACCCAATCAGGTAATTTGGAAACACGGAGAACATACAAAACATCATGCACACAGACTAGGGGTAATATTCAAACCTTTAACACTGAAAATGCAAAGCTACTAAGCTACTGTACTGTACCACTCAGCAATGTGTTAAACTGTTTCTTAAAATGAATTGAATCTTAAAATAATTCAGCAATGACCTGTCTACTGACAATCTTTATTTATGAATCACCCAGAAAATATTAATAATGTAAAGCTATAGTGATATGAACAGAGAGAATAATAAATTAGCATTTCCAAAACATAATAGAACTGACCAGTGTATAACAGAAGATGGAGAACTAAACACTTTGCAGTCCATGATGACACTCTTCCCACACACAGCACCATAATTTACTGAATTCTGTGTCAGGATCAAAGGAGGAAGATCTAGAAAAAAAAATAATTTCTTTTTGTACTTTATTGCTTTAATGTTGCATTTTGTTTTGACATTAAGTTGGATTTATGTGACACTGAATTTAAATGAATTCTTTGCAATATAGGTTCTTGACAAATAAAAAAAAAAATATTGATTTGGTAGGTATTTAGCTTGGAAAAACTTTCTTGGGCTTGTTTATGGGAAGTGGTACACAGAGGGAGTTACATAATTATTTACATTTAGGCATTTGGCAGACGCTCTTATCCAGAGCGACTTACATTTTTATCTTATTATACATCTGAGCAGTTGAGGGTTAAGGGCCTTGCTCAAGGGCCCAACAGTGGCAACTTTGGTGGTTGTGAGGTTTGAACCTGGGATCTTCCGAACCGTAGTCCAATGCCTTAACCACTGAGCTACCCCTGGCCCCATAATTATATTTCAGGTCTACAGTATACTAGTGTAATACAGATTACCATTACTTACTTATGATCAAAATGTTTGTGTTGCTCAGTATATTGCCATGTTTGTTGGAGGCTTCACACTGATATGCTGCACTATTATTTTTATTTGCTTCGTAAAGGATAAGAGTGTTATCTTGCACTATGATGTTGGATGAGTCGAATTCTGTAAAAAAAAAAGATTGTTGTGGTTAAATTTACTAAAGTAAACTGGTATAGTAGTCAGCATATACAAACTTAATACATTTTAATATTCAAGAATTATATATCAATTAAAATGAGACGTTCTCAAAAATGTCAGTATCAAACAAAAAATGTGCTGTTGTCCAAGGTCAGAATTGCATGTCACTGAGGCATGCCACTTCTTTAGCAAACACCCACATGAACCAACATACAAAGGTTTACAAGTAAGTCTGTAAAAAGTGTTCCATTGAATGTGTAATTTTGTACCTGGTCTAAATACTGACATGTACTTGTAAAAACCTTACTGTGCACATTTACTGTAATTAAACTGTGAACAGCATATTTGGAAAAAACAGGGATGTGCTGTATATCAGCAATTGTTCACAGGCGCTATTTGGTTGCTTATAAATTATGAAAAAAGGAATCTCAGGGGACAATTCTGTTTATCCAATCCGCCTACTTTTGCATTATTTCTGTAGCTCACCGCTTACTACTTACAGTACAGTAGGTCTGCCTCAATTTACTTCATCTGTGTGTGCTTAAGCAAAATTTCTTGGCCATAACCAACAGATTTAATAAAAAAAAAATGGTTAAATACGTTTGCACTACTACATCAGGCTGGTTCAGACAAAGAACAATCCTAATAACCCTCATGAAAGGTTGTAGTTGACTGCACATCCCCCCAAAACACACACACACACATACACATACACGCACACACACACATTTAATTTGTGCTGCTTTATTAATAAAACTGTGTAACATGTTTGCAGGCCCATGTTTCAGGATTCTGCTATTTTAGGTTTAGTATTAAAAGAGAGGCCACTGAAGTATATGGAACTGCTTGTCATTGTCTCAAAGTTAAAAAATTAGCATATTGTGATAAAGTTCATTATTTTTTGTAATGTACTGATAAACATTAGACTTTCATATATTTTAGATCCATTACACACAACTGAAGAAGTTCAAGCCTTTTATTGTTTCAATATTGATGATTTTGGCATACAACTCATGAAAACCCAAAATTCCTATCTCAAAAAATTAGCATATCATGAAAAGGTTCTCTAAACGAGCTATTAACCTAATCATCTGAATCAACTAATTAACCCTAAACACCTGCAAAAGATTCCTGAGGCTTTTAAAAACTCCCAGCCTGGTTCATTACTCAAAACCGCAATCATGGGTAAGACTGCCGACCTGACTGCTGTCCAGAAGGCCATCATTGACACCCTCAAGCAAGAGGGTAAGACACAGAAAGAAATTTCTGAACAAATAGGCTGTTCCCAGAGTGCTGTATCAAGGGACCTCAGTGGGAAGTCTGTAAGAAGGAAAAAGTGCGGCAAAAAACGCTGCACAACGAGAAGAGGTGACCTGACCCTGAGGAAGATTGTGGAGAAGGACCGATTCCAGACCTTGGGGGACCTGCGGAAGCAGTGGACTGAGTCTGGAGTAGAAACATCCAGAGCCAGCGTGTGCAGGAAATGGGCTACAGGTGCCGCATTCCCCAGGTCAAGCCACTTTTGAACCAGAAACAGCGGCAGAAGCGCCTGACCTGGGCTACAGAGAAGCAGCACTGGACTGATGCTCAGTGGTCCAAAGTACTTTTTTCGGTGAAAGCAAATTTTGCATGTCATTCGGAAATCAAGGTGCCAGAGTCTGGTGGAAGACTGGGAAGAGGGAAATGCCAAAATGCCTGAAGTCCAGTGTCAAGTACCCACAGTCAGTGAGGGGTTCCATGTCAGCTGCTGGTGTTGGTCCACTGTGTTTTATCAAGGGCAGGGTCAATGCAGCTAGCTATCAGGAGATTTTGGAGCACTTCGTGCTCCCATCTGCTGAAAAGCTTTATGGAGATAAAGATTTCATTTTTCAGCCTGACCTGGCACCTGCTCACAGTGCCAAAACCACTGGTAAATGGTTTACTGACCATGGTATTACTGTGCTCAATTGGCCTCCCAACTTTCCTGACCTGAACCCCATAGAGAATCTGTGGGATATTGTGAAGAGAAAGTTGAGAGATGCAAGACCCAACACTCTGGATGAGCTTAAGGCCGCTATCGAAGGCCTCCATAACACCTCAGCAGTGCCACAGGCTGATTGCCTCCATGCCACGCCGCATTGAAGCAGTCATTTCTGCAAAAGAATTCCCGACCAAGTATTGAGTGCATAACTGAATATAATTATTTGAAGGTTGACTTTTTTTTGTATTAAAAACACTTTTTTTTGTTAACTTTTTAAAAAAAACTCTTTTATTGATCGGATGAAATATGCTAATTTTTTAAGGTAGGAATTTTGGGTTTTCATGAGCTGTATGCCAAAATCATCAATATTAAAACAATAAAAGGCTTGAACTACTTCAGTTGTGTGTAATGAATCTAAAATATAAGAAATTCTAATGTTTATCAGTACATTAATGAACAGAAAATAATGAACTTTATCACAAAATGCTAATTTTTTTAGAATGATCTGTAGATGCAAGTGCAAACGTTTTCTTTATTAAAACAATTACAGTTAAAACATACTAAGCCAGAATAATAAAACTGGAAGCACAATACAAACACAAGATAAAAACAAAAGCAGCAACAGCCAATCAAAACAATAGACACTAAGTTATTAAGGGAAATATGAGACTTACTGTATGTGAATGAAATGAAAGGAATTGTCTGTTCAAAATACATAGCAGGATGCCCCATGATGGCTTGACAGTGTTTATTTTTCCTTTTTTTATGATGGATGTGATAGGTCTGTTTAACAGTTTGTGATGATGTTTGCTAAGTGGCATGGCATGCTGGTAACAATAATAAGATCTGAAAACTGACGCCGGTGGTAGGTCAGTGGGTTAAGTCTCTGAGTTACTGATCCAAAGGTTAAGCTTCACCAAATTGCCTAACCAATTCACTGATCAATGAACAAGCAACCCAACTGCTTTGTAAAATCTTCAGCTAGATAAATTCTGAATTAATTAATACTGTATTGTAAGCCCACCTTTTTACAGTGGTATTTGTTGACACAACAGGTAACATTGTGTTCCTGAAAACTTTGGAGGCACAGACCGGATAAACTAAAGTTTACTCAATTTTTTTATTTCTTGATTTTATTTGGAATTAATTTATTTAATTGTTACAAAATTTAATTTAAATGAATTTTATTATTGTACTCTGTAAGTTAGGGGTTATTAAAACTGCCAGAGTCGCTTATGCTAATACACAATAGTTATATTGGTTAACTTATTTGAATAAAATAACAAATTGTGTAACAAAATTTTGACTTTTCTTGTCTTTCTCCTAAAAGTGTTATTTCCTAATTGTATCTGCATAGAAAAGTAAAAAAAAAATATATGAGTTTTGCTTAAACTTAGTTTTACTAACTATTAATTCACACAGCACAGAGCTCCCTGCGCCTACTCTTGCAAAGAGGGATCAGCTGTCTTCAAAAGAGAGCAACACTTTAAAAGAGGATGAACTTTTTGATTCAGGTTACAGAGATGCACCAGGGGGGAGAAACCCATACTACCCTACCCAGAAAGACCTCAACAACTTGGTGAGAGACCTTGGTCTCACAAAGTCCAAAGCCGAAGTTTTGACGTCAAGACTCAAGCTATGAAACTTAGTAGATGAAAGTGTGCATGTAGCAATGTTTAGAGAAAGTGCCACAAGTATTTTTCAATTAAGGCCCACAAATAAAGAAAATAATGGAGTACAATGGAATATCCTTAGCTTACCAGGAAACAAAAAGCTGCATAAAACAGCTTTGTTGCAGTGTTTTGAGGATTCCTTGGAAATCACAAAGCTGAAAACTTGTGAAGACCATGGTGCAAAACATCTGCAAATAGGACTGCAGAATCTACAATGGAACCTTGGATTACGAGGATAATTCATTCCGGAAGTGGGCTTGTATTCTAAAACACTTGTAAATCAAATTTAGTTTTTCCATAAGAAATAATGGCCCAAAAAAAAATAAAAATAAAAATAATGAATACAAAATATTAAATAAAAATAAAACAAATTAACCTGCACTTTACCTTGAAAAAGAGTAGAAATAAATGAATAGATTTTAAACCTTCTAATGAGACTTTCTTTTGCTTTACAAGTGTTCACAGTGTTACAGTAAACAGTACACGCGTGCACAAATGTTGATTATATCAGTGAGAGACGCGCACTCAAGACCCAGCAGGGGAGACGATACCCACAGTTCCACAGTGTAAAAGAGGGAAAACACATAAGCTCAGTTGTGCGTCAAAACAAGAAGCGCATGCGTGATACATGATACTTGGTACTCGAAACCCAAGACTTTCGTTTTTCTAGTAAAAATTTAATATAAGTACTTTGTGAATTTCAAAAATACTGTACTGTTTCATTGTCTTGATCGGGAAAACTAAGTTTTAAGGAAATTGTACCAATTTTACAAGTTTTCTAAATGTACAGTAAGCTAATAGGAAACAACAATTACTATTCAAGAACAAAAAATGTGCTACATTGTGTTATCAATTAAACCTAAATCTAAAAAGAAAGCTGTGCAACTTGTAGCAGTTTTCAAATTAAACATTTAGTTCAGACAAAGGAAATTAATTTAGCAAAATAAGTTGTGTGAAGTAGTGTGAAATAGTTAATGAGGGTATTTGTCTTTTTGTGTGTATATGTTAAACGTACCTAGGAGAGGTTCACCATTCCTCATCCAAGTGATTGTGGGTGGTGGCTTTCCTGAAGCACTGCATCCTATGCTTACTTCTGATCCAATTGGTGCTACTTTATTTTTTATTGGCTCTTGCACCCAGCGTGGCGGCTCTAGGGGGAAAAAATAGGACAGTGATTTTGAAAATGTCCAAATTAAAGCAATACTTTCTTTCCTGTGTAGTTACATAAACTTGTTTAAAAACTGTGGTAATTCGATGAACTATACTAGAAACACCAGGTCATTCTTAGATTGTAATTTAACCTTTATTTTCGTATTTCAGAACATCTGCAGTTTCCCCAAAAGTGAAATGTGTTGAAAATTTTTTTTTGATCCTTAGCCCATGTGATTAGACCAACCACTAGTAAGCATTTTTATAAATAAAAGTGGTATGTTAGGCAAGACAAATTATTAGATTGTATTTCTCTTTTCATCTCTTATTTGCACACTTTTTGTAATTATTCTTCTAGATATTACAATCATATAAATTTATTTCAGACTAAATGTGATATCATTCGCGTGGAATTTAATTGCACACTTATAAATGCGCTTTGTTTAAATGCACAACACCTTTTGTTGAATTTTGAGATGAACTAATGATTTTTCCAAGGTTGGTTTTGTTATGACATAAAGGCATTTTCCATTTAAATTTTAAATTAAAATATCTTTCCCTCCTGTTGGCTGACTGCAATGAAACAAAGCCTATATGTTAACTTACAGTAAGCTCGGCCAAATACACCTGTGTAAACCTCATTAAAATTCCATTTAGTAATTTTTATGTGATGCATGCACAAACAGAATAAGGATAAATTTAAACCTTCTATGGCAATGTCGAACAAATGAATGGCTTCACCAGCAGAATTCTTCGACTTGCACATGTATTTCCCACTGTCATCTTCTGTGACATTTGTTATAATCAACAATTTTCCATAGTTCTTGATGTTGGTCCGTTGTGGTAATTTCCCTTCTGTCTTGCTCCATTCTATTATTGGTGTGGGGCTAATAGAAAGAGTATGAACTAAAATAATGCAGGTCATGCACATTTCTGTATATTGTAAGGTAAGGTTAATGCTAACACTGATAATTCTGAATGTTATTTCTGAGAGTTAACTAAGATTTTACAACAGGAGCGCAAACTTACAATCCCTCTGCAATACACTCAATTTCAAGATCCTGTCCTTGCACCAGATATTTTTGGGACAGATCACCAGAGGGCACCAGAAGATTTGGTTTTCTATTAGAAACTGACAATGCAAAATCCAAACATTAATATTGTAATATGTAACTCAAATATAAACCAAGGTAATCAGTAACTTTGTTAATCAGTTAAAAGAAAAAGACTAATTTAACAGATATTTGACTCACTTGTGACATCTGTTTCACCAGTTGAGTTTGCTGCAGAGAAAAGTGTAATAAGTGCAAGCATTTTATTAAATAACTGCACCAGAACAATAATGTCAAAAAACAAACCAATATTATTTGTGGGGACTACATTTTAGAATACACTAACAAAATTGCTTGTCTTATTTTAATATTCTACTCCAGAATAAGAGATTATTTGCTACAAACATCAGTTTTTAAAAAGGTTTTTAATTATTCAATGTATATCTCATGAGACATATAAAATAAAGAGTGTGACATACAGGACATGACCACAATAGCCATGGGACTTTTCTGGACAATCGTGCGAATTCCTGGGAAAGACGCATAACAGCAGTAGTCGCTACGGTTGTCTTTTTCTAGCACATTTGAAATGTAAAGGTTCCCATTCAACCCCATGGAAACTCGATCATCCTGTTCAATGTGTTGAAGACCTGCAAACAGTACCAAGAAACCAGCTGTGTAAAAAACACTTCGTTTTATGATACAGTAAACATTGCTCTTTAGAGATTTGTGTACCCTTTAGAGCCCTTTAGAGATTTGTGCATAAAAACAGCAAATATTAATCAATAAAAAATAACACATATAATAAGTACTTCCTGAGTACAGCAAGTGTTATCTTGATAAACACCAATGACACAAGCAAATCATGGTCTCTGAGCTGATGCATGCAGAATATGGTGGATAGCACATTTGTTTACTGTAAGTGTTTAAGTAAGCAGCAGTGGATGTCTTGGAGGAAGCATGTAATACTTTTCACCCAACTTTGTTGATAATTTTCACCTGTGTTACTCAACCCTAACCTTAACTAGCATTAACTGTTGAGGGTAAAGTTGAGTCTCTTTAATACACTCTGCTGAGGTTTTTTTGGTGTACTACAAACAATGGCAAATGAAACTGAATAAAGGTTGATGGACTTGTAGCTAATAGACTTAGAGCTATAGATGTTACTTTGACTAAAATTATTGCACTGCAGAAATGAGTGAAGACATTGGAGGAGAAGGTCAGTATAATGTTTAACTTGAAAATACTACTAGGTGGACAAATGACAGTTGGTGTGATCTGTGTCACTGCAACATGCAGTTGCATTTCTGGGGAGGTCCATGTCAGGCTACGCAATAGGGCACTTGGCTACATGAGACCAAGGGATAAACCTAATGCAGAAGCACAAATCAGCCTTTAGCCAGGTAAGTACAGCCAATTTTGCTCCCTTGGCTGACATCCATGGGTAGGTGCCGCATCCTCAGGATTCATGGAGTTTGCATTTTCTCCTCATGCTTGGTGGTTTTTCTTCAGGTTACCTCAATTTCCATAGCAGGGCACAAGCATGCACACCCTCACATACTTTATTACACGCTATGAGCAATTTAGACATTCCAGTTTGCATGTCTTACACTGTATGTCTTTGGACTGTTGGAGGTAACAGCTCCCGGGAAAACGCATCAAGCACAGGGAGAACATGCAAATTCCACACCTGAAGGTGGGACTGGTGACTGACTGGTGCACCTTGGAGATGGGAGGCCACAATAATAATCCTTATTACATCAATCTAAAAATTACTAACCAATATTCATCCAGTAAAGGTTGCGAGGTAAAATGCCTTCTGGTGGGTTACATTCCAAAACCACTGGATCCCCCACTTTAACCACAGCTGGCAGTACATGTTGTTTTGGAAATTTTGGTGAAGCTTTTGGATAAATTGCAAAAAGGAAAAAATATGAATAGTTAGAAAACGCAAAGTCCTATCAGCAATATATATCATGTAATAAGCAACAGCACTGATATTTCTGGAAAATAACTTACCAGGTACAATGAAATGTGTTTCCTTTGACATTGCTACTCCCAACTTATTGGATGCATAGCATCTGTATTTACCCTGGTATTCTGCAAGGTATTTGTTGTTTGGAATAACAAAACTTCCACTGTTTTCAAAGCTTTTGAGTCTTGGTTCATTATGTGGGTTAAAGTTCAGGCCATTTTTAGTCCAGTGAATCCTATTAATTAAAAAATTCATACAACAAAAATTAGACTTCTTAACCAACCTAATTTGTATTTACTGTAATAAATACCACCAAACCTAAGCTGTACAAATATCTGTGGGATTTATAATAGAGGGAAAAAAAACATCATATGTTTATGTCATGTGCTGGACTCACACTGGTTTTGGATTTCCTGTGGCTTCACATGTCAAAGTGAAATTATGATCAATTGGAAGTGCAACAATTGATCCCACAGACTGTGCTGTGATTGTGGGTGGCTGCTCCACTGCAGGAAAAATATCAAAAAATTATTTGAGATTTAAAATATCATTGTTGTCATAGGTTAAAAAAAATATCATAAATATACTGTATGTGCATTCATTTCTACATAAAATTACAGTGCAGTAGCTTTTTTTAAAGGGAGAGAGGCGGGGGGGAGAAATACAAAAAATAAGGAACATGGGAAGAAATATGAAATAGGAAAATATGCATGTGAAACATATAATAATCATATTGTTAGTCACTTTAAAAAAATCATTATTATTTTGTTCTTTATTGGTATTTTTATTATATTCTATACTGTAGAGTGTACCACTTCTAATGTAACTACTCAGGACATCTTTTTTAAATTAAAGAATGTATAGTTAAAGAACTGCATATCACAGAAATACACATGCGCAGCTTTAAATCATGTGTATATCATAACAAAGAACGATCATCCATTGAGTAAATGGAGCATCATCCATCCAAATTTTTTTAAAGATGCATATTATTTATTTGTAACTTTTAAATTCACTTCCACATCACAAAAATTGTGTATTATTGTCAAATTACCAACAGAATGAAGTAGCACATTTGAAAATTACTGTGTGGTGGTTAGATCTTTGACAATATTTTCAAGTCTCTATTGATGTTTGCTACAAATCCATCGAGAGATTAGTCCTGACTTACGTGGAATGAATGGTACTGTATTTGGCTGATGAGGCAGCCACTCATAGCAAGTTTATGTTTGAAAATTCTTTTTGTTTCTACCAACCTTTTCAAAATCAAGGAATTAGCAATAATTTTATCTTGTCAACATGTTTCTGGTACACAGACAAAATATTGCACATTCTAATATTTCATTGGGCCACCATCAGCTTTGATTGTAGTGCACATTTGCCATGTCTGTTTCAAAAGATTATCTGTGGGGCTAAGATCAGGACTCTGACCAGTTAATGTGTGAAAATGAATCTTTATGTTCCCAGAAATACTTTTTCACATTATAAGTTTGGCCAAATGAATCTTTGCATTGTTATTCTGTAATATGCCCAAGCCATCAGGGGAAAGAAATCCATTGATGTCACATTCTGATGACATTCAAACAGCATAACATTTGCTAAGCTTGGACCTGGCCAACTGAAGCAACCCCAGATTATACCACTGCCTCCAGAGGCTTGTATGTTGGGCATGAAGTGTGCATTAGTTTATGCACTCCTGAAAAGATAGTCACTCTAGTATCTGGACTCAACATACCATATTACCTTGTTCCATTGTGCTAAAGTCTAACCTTTCGTTTCTTGCAAATAGCAGCTTTTTCCAATTTGCCTCACTAAAAACTTGTTTTTATATGACCACACAGCTGTTTAGTCCCAACCCAAGTTATTACATTGTGATAATTATGGCTTACCGCTAAAGAAACCCCAAATTCAGTATCTCAGAAAATTTGACTTTAAAATTAAGATGAATAAAAAAAAAAATTATAATTTTAACACAGAAATGTTGGACTACTGAAAAGTATGAACATGTACAGTATAGCTCTCATTACTTGGTCAGGGCTTGACTGCATGAATTACTGCAGCAATGCGGTGTGGCATGGAGGGGATTAGTCTGTGGCACTCCTGACATGTTATGGAAGCCCAGGTTGCTCTGATAGCCTTCAGCTCTTTTGTGTTTTTGAGTCTAGTGTCTTGCATCTTCTTTATCATGGTACCCCATAGATTCTCTACGGAGTTTAGATGAAATAAGTTTGCTGGTCCAAGCACAGGGATACCATGATGCTTAAACCAGATATATGTACTTTTGGGAGTGTGGGCAGGTGCCAAGTTCTGCTGGAAAACGAAATCAGCATCTCTATAAAGCTGGTCAGCAGAGGGAAGTATGAAGTGCTCTAAAACTTCCTGATTGACGGCTGTACTGACCTTGGACCTGATAAAACACAGTACACCAACACCAGCAGGGACCAAGCAACTTGGATTCTGTGCCTCTCCTCTCTTCCTCCAGACCTTGATTTCCAAATGAAATGGAATAAAGAGGACTTTGGCCCACTGTTTCACAATATTAAAATTTTCTGAGATGCTGAATTTTGGCTTTTCATTAGCTGTAAGCCATAATAATCAAAATTAAAAGGACTAAACACTTGAAATATATTATTCTGTGTGTATTAAATCTATATGAGTTTCACTTTTTGAATTGAACTACGGAAATAAATCAACTTTTCGATGATATTCTAATTTATTGATATGCACCTGTAAGTGATCTCTATTTCTATTTTTTTTCCGACCACATTTTATCTATGAAGTTGACAATTCAGCAGGACTTGCAGGCTTTAATAAGGTTCTTAACACAATTCTCGTAATTTTAATGTTTCTTTGTTTGGTGCAGTACAAACAATATAAACATTTTAAAACAGGGACTTTACTGGGCAGGAGATATAATTTTGTAAAATTTTCTTTTTGAACTGATCATTAGTTTTGCATCACATTATAAAATGAAAAAAAAAGGAATACATTAAACACGTAAACTTATACATTTACTATTTTAGCTCTGTGACCTTTTTTCAGGTTTAATCATGAATAACAGAAAACAATAAAAAAAACATTTTGAGACATACAAAAACACATTTTGCACGACACACAGCTGGCAGATTTTAAAGCAATATCAACACTTCATGATGAGTAAAGTGAAGATATTTTCTGTCCTATACAGTGGCTGCAACGAGTAATTTGACTATTTTCAAAAGATTTTTTAAGCATGATTAAGCCGAAAGATATGACGATTTACACTTCGTTCCTGGTGTTGCTTTGTGTTGAAAAGATAATGTATGTGGAAAACTGTGGAAAGCTGGTTACTTTTTCTGGTTCTGTCCCCTATTTCTGTAATGTTATAAATCTTAGGTAATGACTGACAGACACCCGCTCAGTTGATGGACAGGAAGATGTCATATGTTACTGTACTATAATAGGTAGCTGTCATGTCAAGGGGACTAAAACTGTTAGAGGCAGAGGCTGATAAGGCTTTAAACTGAATTATTATTAATACTAAAATGCATACACTATTAACCCAAACCCAGCTGCAGGCTGTTTTATCCATTGTGCCAAATCTGTTGAAGATGGAGTTGTTGTTGTTTGAATAATTAATAAAAGTCATACTAATATACAGTAGCTAACTATTTAAAAAAATCTATATCAGTTTGCAATGCTGGGTTCATTTTAAAAACGAAAAACAATAAAATGGTTATACTCAATATGTTTAAAAATGATTGCAGGTATAATTTTGTGTAAATACACATTTATTAAACACGTTTTACATAAAATGTTATTAGAATGTATTAGTTAAAAAATGCACCCAGTATAAAAGGATTATGCAGTAAGCATCCAGTGAGACATTTTATGACCAGGCTACTTACCCTGCGAAGGTACATATAGACTATATCCAATAGAAATGAAGGTGAACAGGAGCCCAGCATCAATGATCCTAAGTACACTCATCCCATCAACCTGGGCTGGGCACTGATTCCCACCAACTTCTTAGTCAACACACGTCACAGCAAAAGAGATCTACGTTAAGAAAAATTAAAGTAAAAAATATGGTAGTCAGGGTGGACATTTTAAAAAGTTTTAGGGCTTGGGTTTGGCACAAGGGCGGCAATAACAAACATGGACACAAGGCGATGTCTTACAGAAAAGGGGTAATTTTATTTAAGATAAAAGAGAAGGAAAGGGTTAAAGGAGGGAAAAAGGTAAAAAGGGAAGGAAAGGTGTACATGTGCAGGTCTGGTATGCAGTGCCCCGCTGGCATGCAGAGTGGTACATGCTCGCGGCTGTCCTCGCCGCTGGGATCAAAGGGCGGAATACCATTCATGAAGTCCCTGGGGCACATTCCATTGCCCCCCTCGCGTGCGACTCTTTCCCGATTTCTTCTCACGACTTTGCTCAGTGACTTCTTTTAGTTATACACTGATAAGCCAACAGACCCCGCTCTACATTCCCTGCTGTATTTTATAGCATGGGGAGAAGTACCCATTAGTACCTACACCCATTAGTGGGGATTAATCATCGTCTTCCATTGTTTCTGTCCTAAAGAAACCCCATCCTTCTTCCCTCAATGACTATTGCCCTGTAGCCCTCACCTCAGTAGTTATGAAGCGCTTTGAACGGCTGGTCAGAGACTTCATTATCTCCTTACTACCTGACACACTGTACCCATTACAGTTTGCAAACCACCCGAACCGCTCTACAGATGATGCCGTCTCTTATCTTCTCCACACATTACTTACCTACCTGGACACTCGAAAAGGAATTATGTTAAAATGCTCTTTATTGACTACAGCTCAGTATTTAATACCATAATTCCCTCCACACTCACCACCAAGCTTCAGCACCTGGGACTCAGCTCATCTATGTGTCAGTGGATCTTCAATTTCATAACTGGCAGACCACAGGCAGTAAGGATGGGCGGACATGTCTCAACCTCCCTCACTCTCAGCACTGGAGCCCCCCAGGGTTGTGTTCTGAGCCCCCTGCTGAATTCTTTGTACACATACAGTACGACTGCATGGCCACTACCAACTCCACCACCGTCATCAAGTTTGCTGACAACACCATAGTGGTTGGCCTAATCACGAACAACGATAAGACGGGCTACCTAGAGGAGATGGTAAATCTGAAGAAAAGGTGCCAGAGGGACAATCTCCTCCTAAACGTCAGCAAGACAAAGGAGCTAATAGTGGACTTAAGTACAAAGCACGAGAGGAACTAAAGACCCCCATCATCAACAGGAGCCCAGTGGAAAGAGTGAACAGCTTCAGATACCTCTGTGTTTACATCACGCAGGACCTGTCATGGTCCTGTCACATCAACACCATGGTGAAAAAGCGCATCTACCACATCAGATGTTTAAGAGACTTTAGGCTGCCCTCCAAGGTACTTAGAAACGTTGACTCCTGCACCATAGAGAGCTTGACGGGAAACTTCACAACCTGGTTCGGGAATAGCACCATGCAGGATAGGCGAGCCCTACAGAGGGTGGTGCGATCAGCTGAGCGCATCATCCGCTTCGAGCTTCCTGACTTGCACTCAATCTACAGCAAGTGGTGCTGGACCAAGCCAGGAAGATCGTGAAGGCCCTCAGACACCCCAGCAATGGACTATCCTTTCTGTTGTGGTCAGGAAGGCCAACACAGAGAGTCAGTATCAGGGTCAGAGTCAGGAGGAGCTTCTTCCTTCAGGCGACAAGGTCTCTCAACCACAACACCACACAGGACTAATACCATTTTTAAAACATCCACAATCATGACATTGTCTCTCGCACTCATCCTGGACACTCATGGACACATTCACGAGCACTTCATTTTTATGTCTCATTCTTGGATGATGCACACAAGTCACTTTAATAATAAGTCAGTTTCATGCATATTTGCACCCCCTCCCCCAGTCATTATTCTTTATTTATACAAAAAGTTAATTTTTTTCTATATTTTTATTGCACAAAATATTTTTATTTTTATTTGTACAGAAATATTTTTACTTTGTTTTTTCACCTAGTTAAATTTTATTTTTTATTTAATTTTATTTTCTACTTTTTTATTCATATTTATTTCTTATAAATAAGCTTTTACTTTTAAGGTCACTGGCGGTCGTGTAAACATTTTACTGCATATCGTACTGTGTATGACTTTAGATGTGACAAATAAAATTTGTATTTGAATTTGAGCCGGTGCCCATTCCAGCAGCCCCGCCCCTTCGCACACCTGCAGAAGGAGAGGCAGCCTACCTAGTGAGCTTCGGAGTGAGCAAGGAGTGATATAAGATTTAGGGGCACACCTATTACAGGCACATGTAATAAGGCATGTAAAGAGGGCAATTCTGTAAAACAACCTTTCAATAACAATATATTTTACCAAAGTTAATTTTTTACTATACTATAATAACAGATATGTCAACATCTGATGATTCAAATACTTATGTGATGTGTTTCTTCAAGTTTTTAAAGCATTTGTTTTATTTTAAGTGCATGATTTTTCATAATTAGGTAAGTGCCATTTTCAGAAATGTCACATCCATAACAGTATACAGTATATTCCTCAAGAATGGGCACTGGAAAATTATAATAAAGTAACTATCTTATACGGTGGCCGTGAAGTGCAAAACAAATTAACAAAACTGAAAACAAAATAAGAAAACCCAAAACAAAAAAACTAATTTAAAACCAAATCAACAAAACGGAAAAAACAAAATAACTAATATCTGACTGTATATAATATCTGACTGTATATCTTAAATGAAAGATGTCTCGTCCAATTAGCGGTAAGCATTTCATTCACAAACTACTGTATACCTACCTTTTCCGGTTTGTATCTGACTGGCCGAGAAGTGCAATACAAATTAACAAAACGGAAAACAAATTAACAAATTCAAAACCAGGTTAACAAATCCGAAAACAAAATAACAAAACCAAAAACAAAACAACAAAACTCCCCCCCCTCCAAAAAAAATTGTTTTGGGTTTTGTTATTTGGTTTTTAATTTGTTTTCCGTTTTGTTAATTTGTATTGCACTTCTCGGCCAGTCAGATATTAGTTATTTTGTTTTCCGTTTTGTTAATTTGGTTTTAAATTTGTTATTTTGTTTTGGGTTTTGTTATTTTGTTTTCAGTTTTGTTAATTAGTTTTGCACTTCAGGGCCACCGTAATCTTAGGTTCTGTGAAGAGGCATCCATTCATTATCTGGGTATAGCCGATTAATGCTTCTGGTTGTGCATTTTAATTTGAAGAATTCCTAAAAAAGATCATCACATCTATAACATGTGTATTTTGCCTAAAATATAAAAGATAAACAGATATTATTCTGATTTTTAACCTCTATCAACAAGGGTTTAATAAAATATAAACTAATGGTTCAGTATATTGGTAAAAAAAATCTTCTCTAAGAGTTACGTTACATCCATAACACATAATGTCATGTCCATAATGCTTGAATTGACGAAGACATAATAATGTTTTGCTTTTTACCGTAAATACAGTATATCATACATTTTACTGCAATAAACCATATTTTCATATGTTTTTAACTGTTAAATTTAAGGTCTTACTCTGTAAAACTAATTACAGTTTTTTACTGTAAATTCTATGGTTATCGCAAGTTTTGTGAAATGCAGTTTTATCCAGTAGCATTTACATAGTATTTTACTGTTAAATTTATTTAACATTTTTACAATGTAAAAATCAATTGGAACAACAGATAACACTTAGAATTATTAGCTGCATTGACATGGATCCCAATATTTTATTTACTAATTTCAATAATAACTCAATCAGAAGAAAAAATGCACTATGTAACCACCAGAATAAGAACAAACTGGAGATTTTTTTATTCAAATTAGAGAGAAGGTATAACCCTTTAATAATCATTTTGGAAGGAAATTATTAACTATGTAAATACAGTATTGATACACTAATTTTTCTTATGTTGTGATAAATATATTCCTTTTATGTACATTTGCCCTATGTGGGGGTAACATTAAGTGAACTGATGAGCTTCTAGAAGGGGAGTTTATTGTTCTTAATAAGTACAGTATATGTTTGTTTTCCACCTGTTTCAAAAGTACAAGAGCTCTATGTGCTCCTGAGATTGCGGCTTAATTAGAAAGAACAGCAATCATGCAAACAATTTTCCTCAGACACAATGTTGAAAAAAGACTCTTCTTCTTCTGTTAAATTTATAGCAAATTTAATGCTTTACACTGAAAAGAAACACATTGTGCATGTAAAAAAAAAAGTACAATTTAATTAAATGCTTTGAGCATGTAAATGCAGATCTTTTCAGACTAGTTGTATTACTGGTAAGGCTGAAACCCCTAATTGGGAAAATTTAAACCATATAACCATGCACGAATGGAGGAGTATCTTTCCTTTACACATCTTTTATTCTACAGTATTAACTTTAAAGATCCTTTAGTTAATTACTTGTAATGATTACTTAGTCATTAATAATAACTTGGCAGTAATAATTATTAAGCAGAATGTTACATTTGTCCTACAGAACCACTATAGCTTTTTTATCTATTCTTTAAAAAAAATTTTTAATAATATGCAGAGGATAAGGTTAGATGGAGGCAGGTCATTCGTCATGGCGACCCCTGAAAGGGAACAGCCGAAAGACAAAGAAGAAGAAGATGAAGAAGGCCTTATCTTAAGACAAAATTATATTATCACATACTGAAGTATAATTGAAACATATAAACAGAACTGAGATTTATACCACTGCAACATAATTAGTTTCATATGTTTTCAGGTGCATGTATTGGTGCCATGAACTTTTTTTGTGAACTGCTTACAATATTTCTCCTGAATGTAAAATATAATTGTTATTTAGAATGTATATTTAAAGGAAATGACAGCATCGCAACACATCAAAATAACCCAAGATCACAGTATTTGCTGAGCTTTAATAACTCAAATAAAAAAATGCAAATAATTTGTTAAAAATAGGGTTAATGCTTTGGCTAAATAACACTAATAAATCAGTATTTGGTGGAATAACCCTGATTTGCAATTACAGCTTTCATACGTTTTGGCTCTCCACTAGTTTTTCACATTGCTGTTGAGTAACTCTATACCACTCTTTTTGCAAAAAAGCAAACAGCTCAGCTTTGCTTGATGGTTTGTGACCATCCATCTTTTTCTTGATGACATTCCAGAAGTTTTCTGGAGCAAGTTGCAGTGTCTCCTTTATTTATTTATTTTTTCTAGAGCTGGATATATATGTCCAATCTATTATATCCAGCTCTGGAGGTTGAAGGTAGTAGGTTACCAACCAATATTACCAGGTTGAAGGAAAATCCATGGTTGCATGGCACCTAATGAACAATCCCAGTCACAGTAAACATGCCAAAGGCTCATTCCAGGCATTCTATCTCAATGATGTGTTTGCAGGACAAGACAACTAAAAGACCCACCAGCCTTGTCAAATAAAAAATGTTAATAGCAAGAGAACAATGAAAGAAAGAAGGCTCCAGTGCAAACAATTGTAAAAATAAATAAATAAACTGTATCACCTCAGACACAAAAAAGAAACAATATATTTCAGAGTGTAACAACAGGTCTCCAGATTCAAGCCTTTTCATTGTTAAAGGCTAAAAGACCCTAAAGTAAATTTCATTGTTTAAATGGCCATCTAATTTGGTCAAAACATTCTACTTGCCAAACGATTTCCATTACCAGAGAATTACCATATACCATAGAAAATAACCAACCCAAACTCAGTGTCAGGTCTCATACACTATATACCACAATGAGAACTACCGACATAGTAAAGTAAAAAGTGGCTTATCCATCAAAAAACACCTTTACCTGTAGTCTGAACGTCCTCATAACACTACAGCAAACATAAGATATTATTTAATTCTTTTTTCCCCCCTAAGTACAAGTCCTTCTTATTAGTTCAAGTCCATGGATTTTTAATACAGCATTAAGTGGTTATTGGCATGCAAAAATGTATTTAGATCACACTGCAGCATGGTTAGCAAATAATTATTATATAATTCTTTTTAAATGTTCCGTTACACTTTCCTGTAATGTTCTACTTGACTGTGTATATTTAGATAAGTAAGCTTAAGCTAAGGGTTACGTAAAGCTGTTTGCAGAAACTTGTTCGGCAAAAGAACCAAAAAAGATCTTTTAATTTTATCACATACAGATAGCAGTAGCACTCTTTCACAACTACAAACAAAACAGTTAAAAACTGTGTTAATGAAGCCAGTGGTTACATCAAGATGGAGAAACGAATGCTAGATAGTCACTTCCTTCTGTCATTGGAGAGATTTATGTAAAATGGAAATGTGCAAAGATCCCAGAGACTGTCCCATATTATATATATATATATATATATATATATATATATATATATATATATATATAAATAATATTCTTATATATATATATATATATATATATATATATATATATATATATATATATATATAAAAGAATATTATTTATATATATATAAAAGAAAAAAAATAGATAATCAAATCAAATAAATGAAAAGTTACTTACTTAAACAAGGTCGTATTCTTAACAAACCAGTTGAACAGCTTACTCTTACCAAAACACAGAAATTGGACAGAAATTGTTATTTCTATTATTCTATTAAATACATCTATAAATGTCCACGCTCTCAGCATGCTGCATGAAGCCACACACTCTGGTTCTCTCTCTGTCTCTCTCTCTCTATCTCTCTCTCTCCCTCCCTCCCTCCCTCACACACACACACACACACACACACACACACACACAGATGTTTCAAACTACTTGAGCAAAGCACTAAAGGAAAGTCACTCAGTAAACGTGTGTAAGCAAAGCCCCTCCCTAGGCCACAAAGCTCATTTTGCTAAGGACAAACATTCCAGCAAAGCCTGATCTTTTCAAAAGTAATTAACGTATGGCACAGGAAGTGACAGAATTCCTCACCGTCGTATGTAGTAAATTCCAGGTATTATGGTGGTAATTATTTTTTTTTACATGTAAAAATGGGTTTGAAAAAAATTGTCAAAAAAAAAAGGTTGGAACCTTATTGATTAATGCAGTATACACTATTATATAATATTTTTTTATTATTATATATAATCTTATATATAATTATTATTATTATATAAATTATCATTTATCTATTTTTTTTTTGCCAATTATATTATTGCCTATTTAAAATAATGTATAATTCCAAAAGATCTGTCACAAAACAAGTCAGCTTATTGCCAGGCCACCATATACAAATCTGGGTGTTCCCCTGCAATGGCAATATTATTCCGGGCTAAAATTAAAACACAATATAGAAAGGAAATAGTCTGATATGTAAACACAATGACCTCGAATTACTATATAGTATATCAGAAATTCTGTTAGGTCATTTGGGTGGAAGAACTATTCTAGTGAAGATCAGCTCAAAGGTATCAAGTCAGTATAAGGTAGAAAATGGGACTCAGAGGAGACTTTTGTTAAACTCGTTATTCCATGAGGAAAACCAGCAGGTGAACTCAACACGCCTTAAGGTTTTGGAAACACATCAAGACAAACCCTGTCGACCAACGTGAGAGTGTGTTTTTTCGGTGAACCACCTCAGAATTGTTTAATTTGGTTAAAGACTTTTTGGATGTAAGAACATCACAGGAGTTCCACAAATGTAACAGTATTATCTAATAATTATGTACAATTATTATTACATTTTATGTCATAATATATCTTTATTTGATTAAATGATCATTATTAGGTCCATGTACTATGCAGGTGAAGCTATGGGTAAACCACTAGCATACACATACAAACAAACAAAAAGGTTTTAGCCACCATATAGCCAACAGTCTGAATGGAATTTTTGTAATAACGTTTTTTCCTTTTTACACCGTGAGTAACCAGATTTTAAAAGGCCAGTACTTTATTTCTGATTGACGTGCATGCAAAACAGAGACTTACAGTATTTCATTTCTGAATGGAGCAGTTTATGAAAACTATTTGTCTTAACTTTGTTTAATATACAGTAATGTAAGTCAAACAGACTTGCACAAGTTATTGTTGTTGACACCAGTTTGTTCTTCAGAAGTCTTGAACTGAGTCATTTCCTAGAGTGGAAAATATAATTGTTCTAACTGATGGGCGGTATTTTTAAAGATGAATAAGTGGAATAGATGCCCAGACATGTCTAATAAATACAGAGATTAACACGGGAATGTGGCTTTATCATCTCTAAGTGTAAAACACAAACATGTCAAAGCTAGAGTGACAAAACCAGGTTGATTACTTAGCTTTTACAATAATTGGTGGGCTCATGAGACCCTAGGAATTTAAGGAATTAATTATCCTGATCAAATTCTTGTATGCATGTATCTATGTATGTATGTATGTATAAAAAATATGACTTTATAGAAATTTTATATACTGTTGTACAGACAAACCATGCTTATTAAATATTAAAAGAAACAAATAGTTAATAAAAAGTATCAACTTTTGGCATATAACGAAACATTGCAAAACAAGCAAAAAGAAACATTGAAGTACCCTCACTCACTCACTCACTCACTCACTCACTTTCTATGTACAAGGTTTCAGGAGGCCTGGATCCTATGCCAGGTGAGTAGAAGCACTGGGCGGGGTACAACCTGGGTGGGGTGCCAATCCAACTCAGGGCACAAGCATTAACACAGGCCTTACAGGCAATTTAAAAATGCCAGTAAGCCTACTCTGCATGTCTTTGGACTGTGAGAGGAAACCAGGTCACTTGAAGAAAACCCACCAAGCATGCAGAAAACATAAAAAAATTACAGGTGGGCTCTAGCCTTCAACTAGGAGGTGTGAGGCCACAATTCTCATGCCATTATGCCATCATCTTGCCTGAAAATAGACACATGCTTTAAATTTTAAGGCTTTGATTTTTGTCATGTTTCTTGGGTCTTAGTAACTAGCGGTTGCAGCATGAACTCCTAACCATATACATAACATATTCTACTTTGACTTGTACACTATTGTTATTGAAAAGCCAAAAATATTTTATGGGTACCTTTCTCTCAGTGAAAGATGGGCAGGATTGCTGGTTTTTATTTAAAAAAAAAACTTTGTCTTGAATGCTTTTTAAATTTGAAAATATACATTTCAATTTACATTTAACAAGTCCTGTTGTGAAATAGGTTTTAGCATTTGCTACTGAAATACTGTAAAATATTAACCTTTTGAGGCCCAAATTTCCTCAGTATAAAGCCATAAAATATTATTCCAACTATATTGTCTGTATATCCTTGTGTAATCCTAATATGAGCACAGTTAGGCAAAATTATTGTACCAAACCTAAATGTATAATTATCAGGTGCTAATAAAGAGAATTACTGAGAAGAAATATCTGGGGTCTCAGGAGGTTAAAGAAAATTTATTACATTAATAGGATTAAATATCACAACATGATTACTTTGTAAGATACGGAGATTCTGTTTGTTTTGCACACATTCCACATTTGTACCCTTACTAGAAAAATCTCACTAATAAAAATTTACAAACTCTTTATGAAAATTATGAACACCTTATATGCAATGTGTATTAATTTTTTCATGGATGGATGACATTTAAGGCAAATTATAAAAAGAGCACATTTACAGTATGTTAAACAAACATATGCATAATCTTTACAATGGTTCATGTGAAATTATTCATTATGAATGTAATATGATATTATTATGAATGTAATATGATACATTTAAGCTGAAACCTGAAACATTTAAACAAACCTGTTGAATTAGTCAATAAGTCACTCAAGTAAGAATTTACAGAACATACACAAACAAACAGCTCTTTTCTGTCCTGCATTTACGTTTTTGGTTTTTAATTCATACCACATAAAGACATATACTGCATATAACATATTTGTAAACAAAATAGAAATTTCACTGTGTGTCTCTATAATCATTTAATAAGACACATTCCTAAACAAACACACACCCAGACATCTTTGTACAATTTGGATGGCTTTTGACCTAGGACACATTACATAGAGGAGCTGCATACTCCTGCATACAACACTGTTCATGAGTGTCACGCATGAAGTACTGTATGCATTTAGACTCAATGATAAACTGGTGATCAGTTGGATATGTAGGATCAGAATTACAAAAATCCATCAACACGTCAGCAGATGTGAACATTAATGTTAGTATTATATCCCTAAAAATAAATATTGTACACATCAATATTTGTTGACATCCTTAATGTATATAAGACAATGATCATATCATCAACATAAGGTACTGTATAACCCTTTAATAATCATTTTAGATTATGCTATAAACATAGCATCTTAATATTTCTTAAAATTTCTAGCTTGTAACGTTCATATACTGCTTATAATAAATAACATCTGAAAGCAGTCTACTCTAAAAAAGTTCTGGATTTCCTTTAGGAAAAATGTTTCATTATAGAAAGGTAATAAAATACTCTTACCTTCAACAACTTCTCTCTCCCTGACACCTGTGTAATATCTTACAAATATTTAGTCCTGTAGTGAAAATAGACAAGCATGAACAAAGCCATGAAAGTTCCTAGAACTGACCGCAGATACCATATAACAAACCTATGATCGTCTACTGACAGCTGGAACCTGTAAAACCAGTGGGTTTGCACTCAGGCTGTGAAAAAAAAAAAAAAAAACGGTATGTACATTTAAATAGTGTACGCCTTGGGCTCAAATTGCAAAAACATCTGCAAAAGAAACTATATGGATTGTAAAAAGTGTATATATGTTTTGGATAACTCATGCTTTTACAGTTTTTCTCGATTGCTAAAACACATTTCTTGAAACTATGCCTCATATTCTCACAACAGTAAACACAAATCCATAACATCTCACTTAAGTTCCCAAACATCCTATTTTCAGGTCAAAATGAAGCTCTACACTCAAAACTATTCACTCTTGCTGAAAAACCAAACTTTGCCCTCAGACATCAAACACAAGCCCTCAAAAACACACACACTACAACAGAGTTTTGCACACTGGTACAATTAATTCAAAACAATAGTTCCAAAACAATTAGGTTGCTTATGGTTCTCCCCTTCAAAAACCTTTTCACATGATGAACACAAAAGACGCAACCAATGTATGTACAGTGGCACATTTTTATTCATGTACTATACAGTACAACACACCAAAAAACATTATTCCACCTCAGCATCTTGTCTTTGGTCTGGGTCAGGCCAGAGAATCTCATCCACATCACAGGCTATATTGGCCCTAGCCAGGCAGCGGGGGTAAAATCCTCTTGCATGCCTGACCCACCCCTGGCATGCATCTACTGATATGTCTAGGCAGGCTTCTTCCATGGCCTGAAGGAGGTGAACACGGACATAAGGTTCTCGGTCATACACTTTCCACCGCCATGCCGAAAATAACTCCTCTATCGGGTTTAGAAAGGGAGAGTATGCAGGCAGAAAGATATTAGAAAACCTTGGGTTATTGGTAAACCAGTCACGAACCAGAGCAGCGCGATGGAAGCTGACGTTATCCCACACAACAACGTAGTGAGGCTGCTCTGGCTGTGCTGATTCCCTGTAGTCCAGCTGGAACATATGTTGTCTTAAACCATCAAGAAAAGCAAGGAGAAGCATAGTGTTATAGGGTCCTAGTACGACATGGCGGTGGAGTACGCCTAGTTGGCTGATGGCTGCGCACATAGTGACATTCCCTCCACGCTGACCAGGGACATTTACAATAGCCCGATGGCCAATTATGTTCCTCCCCCTTTTCCTTCTTTTGGTCAGGTTAAAACCTGCCTCATCCACAAAGATTATTTCATGGGAAACAGGCCGTCCTTCAATCTCAAAGATTCTCTGCAAAACACATAACACAATAAAGTCAATCGGTACCCTGAACCACAGTTCAAGAGTGCTGAAATGGCAGCATAAACTGCCATGCTGTGATGGTACACAATACTTTATACAATATCAAAACTCATACCTGAACATATTCCACACGTTGTTTTTTCACTCTGTCAGAGTTTCGTTCGAAAGGGACTCGGTATGCCTGTTTCATCCGGAATTGATTCTTTCGGAGGATGCGGTCAATTGTGGAGAGGCTGATGGCATTTATGCCTCGAAAAAGATGATCATCCTCAATCACTCTCCTTTGAATCTCTTGCAGGCGGATTACATTATTTGCAATTACCATGTTTACAAGTTCCCTCTCTTGCTCCTCCGACAAAAGCCTTAACCTGCCTCCACCAGGTGGTCGTCTCTGTGTCCTACAAAAATAGAAGCACTCATTACTGTAACTGTCACACATTCTTTTTACAGGAAAATAATGGAAACATACTGAAACTCAAGAAACATAAGTTCAGTAACTTAAAAGTTACTGTACAAAGCAGTCTTACTGCAAGTACACCTACCTGTTTTCCTCCCTGAAGGTTCTGATGATGGAGGCAACAGTGAAGCGACTCAAATTTGGTTGTACTTGTTGCCCAGCCTCCCTCATAGTCATCCCATGGACAAGGACATGGTCAACTAAAGTGGCTCGAATTTCATCCGAGACTGACTGTCATCTTGCCCTTGCTCTTCCCCTTCCTTGTCGCCATCGTTCTCCACCTCCACCTCCTTCACCACGTCCTCCTCCTCCTCCACCTCTCCCTCCCCTCCACCACCTTCCTGTTGTCCTAGACCACCTCCTCCTCCTCTTTCACCACGTCCTCTTTCTCCACCACGTCCTCTTCCTTTGCATCTCTTTGGATCCATTGTTTCAAACCTGAATGAGCTGACTTTGGCCCTTTTATTTATCCATCGAAGGTTCTGATTGGTGTGTGATAAATTTTGACTCCTAGTGTTTCCACCTGGTTAATTGTGTGCTAATTGAGCTCAAGCTATGCTGACTTAAGTTAACATTATTGAATGCTAGTGCTTTCTAAATGACTACATGGTGTAAGCACTGAAAAATGTAGGGATTTGTGTGTAGAGTTTTGCAGTAACAGTTCACCAAATTTGACTCATGTGTCAAAGCAGGGAATAGTGTTTATAGTTCAGGGAAATGGGTGAGCTTTTTGAAAAATAGCGTTACGGTTTTGAAATTTTAGTTTAAAAGCCTGGTTATAGTGTTTAAGCAATCGAGAAAAACTGTAAATGTTGAAAATAATAATTAAGTCATTTTGTGACTTTATTATGTATATGGGGCAAATGTGTGTATTTATTATTATGGTGCACATTAAGTATACAAAAGACCATGAGTTAATAAGACGTTCGATATGGTAAACATAGTGCAATCAATATACAGTACATTAGCACACAAAAATTACTGCTCATGTATACTGTGAGCTTCTGCACCATCATTCTTAAATATTTCTGACACAGCATATTTCATGTTTTTCACTAACGTCTTTTAGAAATCCGAAAATATTCTTTAAAACGGCATATCAGTTCATAGCACATGGAACAGACTGTGTGTGTGTGTGTGTGTGTGTGTGAGTGAGAGAGAGAGAGAGAGAGAGAGTTCAATTTAGCCTCTGCAGCTTTTCTATGGATTGCTCCTGTATTTAGGTCACATAGACAAGGCATCTGACAGCATTTTAAAATCCTCTACTGCGTCCTTCAAGAAATCACTGTTATTCAGTACTCTTAATGTCTTCCTCAATCTTAGTAGGCATTAGGGCATAAACATATGTATCACAGAAGTACTGAAAGTTATTAGTTTACTATAAAGACCCCACTATTCCAACCTCAACTGTAACATTGTACATGACAGCAAAAAGCAACATAAAGCCATGTAATATGCCAAATAAATAGTGAGTAAAACATTAAACATGCTCACTTCCCAATTTTACCAATTTTAGGGTTTGCCAGCACTGCCTAACAAACATAAAATCATCCTCAGTAGTATGTAGTGAATAAAACCTTTGTGACTGTAACTCTAGCTGAATTTCTACATGGTGTGCCTGGAGCCCTTCCTTTCAGTTAAATGCAATGCTTGCATTAAATTTTAAATAAGATTTTTTTTTTCTAAAACACAAGGATAAGGAATAGATAAATGAAAGGTTAACAGATGAGTGGGGTAAGACTTCATTCCAGACCATACTTGTTTGCAGTTTCATAACCGATTCCCATCGATTCACCTTTTATCCTCTTATGCGTGCTACAACATAGCTCCGCGTAAAAATGGAAGAATCATTATTGCAAATCCCCTGGTCACATAGAAAAAGAAATCACATAAAAACAAAAGACAAAGATATGATGGCTAAATTACAGAAATCGTTAGCAGATTTAGATCTTAGATGCAGTAGGCTTATTGTTCCTTACACTAAGTAATATGTCACTCCCCTTATCCTTATTATTTACTAATGTGTATCATAGCAACCACATTTTGGCACAAGTATACACAAAATTTATTTGTTGCTATTAGTTATTGTATGAGCATGAGTTGTATGATGAATGTTCATGATCTGCTTTGACAAGCTTACAGTAAACTGTTTGCCAAGTAAGAATAAAGACTTTCAGATTGTGAGTTCAGTGTTCATGGTGGCCATAACCACTATGCTTAATAGCACACACATTGTTCATGTAACTGGCAATTTGTCGCATTTGCTGCCCAAGTTCTGTTCCGGAGCTTGAAAATGACCATGTTTACATTAATGAGAATAGAGAGGGGCAACATATGGTGTGTTATTTAAAATATTCTATTCTAACGGCATTTGTAAACCATCTTTAACCCCAAATCATAATTTTTACCACAGTATGCCAGTATGCCATCTTAGCACAAAGTCCTTAGCCCCTTTTTATGCGTTACTTTGTGCTTTATTGTGCTAAACACCAAAAAAATGAATGAATGAATAAATGAATGAATATCATACTTTTTACATCTGTCATTGTACAACTAATATATTGGTATACAAGTTGTCATTATGAAGATCTCACTTTGCTGTATCCAGTCTTGGAATGGAATATTCCATAATATAATAATTGAATTATATGAGCTGATTTGACTGAGTACTGCAGAAGCACACCCATTTATACCTGTTGATGACGCCTTCATTCACACCCTAACCTTTTTACAATTACACATCCCTTTGTCAGGACTACCTTAGTGTTTGTATTAACAAATACATTTTCCACACCCACACAAGACAAAGTAGGGACCTATGTTAATGTTCAGGTATTGCTCACAAAAATAAATCACTGTTTATGAAAATAATTAGGAAATTACTGTAGTTTATCTGTAGATTACTGTAATTTTATGTAGATCATCCTCCCAAGCAGCCTTCTTTAGAAGCAAGGAATGATTTTTTGATTTTTTAAGTGTAATTGTGTAAGTCATGCTCTGATTACTGGTCAATTTTTCTTTCATTATTATTTCACAATAATTTCACAAAATTTCACAAAAACCCTGATCCTGCATAAATGTTACAAAAACGTAATGTTCACGATAATTTAAATTATGCCAGATGAGTGTGACCGTTCAGAAACTAATTATAATGCCTTTCTGTAAGGGGAATTAGACTGTGTAATTATAATGCCTGGTGAAAATGTGGTGCAGCTCACCCACATTAGCATTTTGATGGATGATGCATGAATGAGTGTGTTTGTTCTATTCTGTGTGCATCAGTGAAAGGCACCATTAACACCAGGTCAAGAAGATTGCAGTGGGTTAGATCATGGCAAGAGTGAAGGGCAGAGTCAGGCTGTTATGAAATGTTTTCTGACAAAAATAGGTTTGTGTGTGTGTGTGTGTGTGTGTGTGTGTGTGAGTGAGAGAGAGAGAGAGAGAGAGAGAGAGAGATTAAAAAAACAAACATAGGCAAGTCCTTAGCAATGTATTCAACAGCATCTAACAATTCACCTGCAGAGGGCCTTATGACTCATTCTAATGACATGAAATGAAAGCACTGCCTAAGCTGTGTTTGTATTTGTATGTGTGTGTATTTCACAATCCCTCAAGCAATGTTAAAAAATGCTTTGCACATTCTTTTTCCTCACCTGTAACTAATTATAGAGAATACATTAGATTTGGAAATCATGCTTTGAATCTCAGCAACTGCCTTTCTCCTTCATACAGAGATCAAGGAGCATAAAGTGTCTCAGATGAGTGACAAGAAATGTAAAGATCATGTTAGTCCACCTATCGTTGATTCCTTTATACATTCAATTACAGTATTTATTCTTCACTTTTTCTATACAGCTAAACTGTGCAGGATCAGAGGGGCCCTGAAGCCTATTCCAGTGAGCACAGGGCACTATGGGGACACCCTTCTGATATCTAGCACAACAGCACTTCCTCTTGTGTGATATTGCTCATTTATTGCTCAGTTGAAGACTGACAGTTAGTGTAATTAACAGGGGTTACTATGTACCCAAAAGGTGAGGAGAATAAAACATGCAGGTGGTGGAAAGGCATGTCAAACCACTTATACAGGGTTTAGTATATCACCTTTGTTAACTTCCAGTTTCCAGGTTAAATAATGAATAACATTAAATTTAAAGCTATTGCTTAGTATGTGCTATCAATTGTTCTAAACACTAAGTAGCACCATTGATTAAGATTTCAAGGGAGATTTAGCCTTGTGTCCGAAGCTGGTTACCAGCTTCGGACACAAGGCTGAATCTCCCTTGAAATCATAACTAATCATAAAAGCATAAAATAACTGAATGGAGTCAATTTAGCAATTACTAAGGAGATAAAGAGTTGTTTTAAATAATGTAACATTATCAGATGGCAGAAGGCAGCTGCTTTCTCCACAGTACTGCAAACCATCCCAACCCACTTTTTTATCCATGCTGGCGACTGACAGTTATGGGAATTAATAATTGTTAAAACACCTTTAATGTGGAGTGACACATACTGCATAGTTAAACATCCTAGTGCTGTTATTGTCTGTTATAACCACCATTACTTAGTTGGCATGAACTGTTGTATACATTACAATTATTGACAAAAAAATCAAGTATTTGCGTTAAGCTGCCAAACTATGTAAGTATGAACTGATATACCTGATGAGCAAGCTGAGGGTAGTGGTGGCAAGAAAAAACTCCCTGAGATGGTGATAGGAAGAAACCTGAAGAGAAACCAGACTCAACATGGAAACTTTTCTCATTTGGGTGATACAATAGTGTTGCATAGCTCAAATTTCCTAAATGGACATCTATGCCTTACTTTCCTGCTGGAGATCTAATACCTAATTTACTTGAACAAATTGAAATCTTTTATTGTCTTACAGTAAATATACTGGTGAACTGTATATGACTGTATGTCTTAGTGGACCACAGGGGCAGTGTTCTTATCAGAGGATACCTCCATACCTTTAATACTGATACCATCTTGTTTAAAATGAATGTTTTTTTCATTGACTCAACTGATCAATTTAGAGATACCAAACTGTTAAAACCATGTACTCACTTAGACAATGACCCTCCTTGATATTTAGCCTAGTGTGACAACATTTTATTGTGCCATAATAGGTACTGTATGTGATAGATAACTACTATCCTAAGGCTTTTATCTGAAACGGTTTGTAAGAATTGTTGTCCAACAGACCATGCAAAAGTATGCAAGTATGTGCTAATACTGTAGAAAGCTTGTTTACCTCATGTTCCAGCAACTGACGAACTCTGTTGACTGGAAATCTTCTGGATCTTGGATGAAACAGAATGACTTTAAATTTAAAGGCACAGAGAGAGCTCTGTTGAAGCATGAGGCCAGCATGGCAAAGATAGTGATGTGCGCTTTAAGCCCAAAGCATGCCCATATTCAGTAGAAGAGATGTGCACAACTGTTTCTTGTCAACAGCAGAGTATGAACGAATGTAGGAAGAAGTAGACAGTCAATACAGAAGTGTAACAAACAGAAACCATGCTTTGATTGTTATTTACTTTTTTGTCCATTGAATTGAGGTTCTTTTCTGAAGTTACTTTCATCTTGCTTTATGTTTAGGTTTATAATAAATGAATCGATAAGAAACTGTGGTGGTGGTAAAAGGTTATTCAAACCTGCTTCCTTGAAAGATACAAGTCAAACTTTATTAATATTACAGTTTTTCTCAGTCGCTTTAGTGCTTTTCTCACATCACTATTAACATTTGCACAGCAGTTAGTGTATTTCTCAAAACAATTGGTGCAAACTGCAAAACCTAGTGGATGACCTGAAAAAGCAGGTCACTTGCTTAAAATCGATAATCCATGCCTCAAAAGCAAGTATTCATGTCAATGAAACTGCCAGTGTCACCAAAATGAGAAGTCTTGACACCATCTTAATGAAAAGGATAGTCAAATAGCTTTGTCATGTTTTCAATACAGTTTTTCTCAATTGCTTTGGCTCAGTTCTCTAATGATTTTTTTTATTTCCCAAAACATTAAGTTCAGATCTCTGAACAATTAGCTTCTTTTTCACATCAGATTGGAATTTCTTATTGATTTAAGCAAATTGCAAATGCTTTGGCACATGTGTGCAAAGAGTACATACAACTGTCTGCAGTTTGAACAACAAATAATTGCATATGGCTTGTTGACCAAAACTGATGACTTGATTCTTACTTACACTGTCAAACACTTCAGAACTTCTCAGACCTTTTTTATTGTGTAAGCCATCACATTTAAAACGATCTATTTAATTATCATAATTAGTTTACATGAATGTATATTCTAAAATATATCTGACATTGTTTGTAATGTCTGCTAAATTGGCACATGACTTCTAATTGCAATCCAATTGTTACCTCTAATATGAATCAACCGTTTAACCATTTAACCAATCAACTTTTGGGAATATATAGATATATATATATATATATGTAGATTACCCACAGCACAATCACTGCTGTAGAATTTTTTGAGAATGGAGGACGTTCACAACCCTGAACTGCAGTAACATTATACAACAATTCCATCAGGCTAAGAGAGATCCAAAGTGCAATCATAAATGACAATAAGGTCTTTGCAAATATAAATTCTGTCAGCATTTTCACCATAGACAGAGTTTTAAAAAGACATCAGATGAATATGAAACAGCTCTATAAGGTGCCATTTGAGAGGAACAGTGAAAGAGTCAAGGCGTTGTGGTACCAGTATGTCCAGGTAAACCATTGGTGTGCACTTAGTGAGTTTTCCTGTATTTCTAAGATGCCTGTATTACTTTAAGTTTCAGAAACCCATAAGAAAATACATTTACTGCGACATTTTTTCTGTGTTTCTTCATAGAGTTAGAAGTACATGAAACGACCCACATTCTTGTTTTTGTGGACGAGGCTGGGTTTAATCTGTCCAAAGGCCAGAGACGTGGTCGCAATCTCATTGGACACCGAGCCACAATTGACACACCAGGCCAATGTGGGGCCAATGTGTGCTGCCATTTCAGAGAACGGTGTGAGCAAACATATTCCACACATTGGGCCCTATAATACCCAACTTCTCCTGGCCTTCCTAAATGCACTTTACAGAGACCTGATTCCAGAACAAGAAAGAGGTTTAGTTACACCACATTTGCCTAATTATGTTGTTGTCTGGGATAATGTCAGCTTCCACCGAACCAACAGTGTTAGGGACTGGTTTGCTGCACACGAAATGATAACAGTAGAATTCCTTCCACCATACTCTCCATTCCTAAATCCAATAGAAGAGTTTTTTTTTTTTTAGCATGGAGGTGGAAAGTGTATGATCATAGACCACAAAATCAGATGTCTTTGTCGGATGCCATGAATGCTGCATGTGAGGACATTACAGCTGACCATTGCAGGGGATGGGTGCGGCATTCAAGGTGATCCACGGTGTGTGGCAATGGAAAACATCAGATGTGTTGTTGATGAAAATCCTTCACCTGACCAACGTGAGCGACGTTGTCCACCAAGAATATATATTTTTTTCTTCCCATGAATGTTATTTGTTGTTTTTGTGTATTTGTGTTAATGCACAAATATGAAATGTAAAGTGAAATCTTGTTACTCTTGTCAGTTACTTTAAATGTACAGTAATACACTTGTATTGTGTATATACACATGAAGTACAAAAATAAACACTGTACAAATACAAATGTTCGTAGACTTTTTTTTCCCTACATACTACTGTATTGACTTTTCTCAAGAAATATCAGATTTTTGTTTAAACCCTTAATTTTCATGGTTGACTGTTGTGATGAAAAAAATGTGTGGCTCACACAATGACAAAAATACTTTAGATTTTGGTGGCCTTGGCCAAATTATTGACACAATAACTAGGTTTTGAAGCATGAATTAAATGTTTTGGGTGAGTAACTACATTTTGCAGACATGCTATAAAGTTTTGAAGTTCCTGCAAACGGTTGTGACATTTGCACTCACAGTTTAGAGAATGTTAGGACTGTTTCGAAAAATGTGCCAAAGCAATTGAGAAAAACTGTATGACAGTTTACAGTATTCTCTCAGTGTTTTTCCAATGCAAAAAAAGGTCAGAACTCGGTGACACTACCTGAAAATGCTCAAGACAGCACTATACACTTTTGTACAGCCATTTACAGTAAAATCTACAGTAACGTTAGACATTCCTGTAGTTAGGGAAGTAAGTGAGTACAAGACACTGAATACGTATGTTTTAAATTTTTACTGTGTAGGCTGTTTGTAATTCTACAACATTGTGCAAAAGAAAAATACTCTACAGTCACTTATGTAGAATTAACATAGGAAACACCCTTTTGGTAGAGCTGTGCACAAATGTGAACAATATAACAGTACATATTGTAACTGAACATACGTAAATCATTCTGGCTCATCCAGACGTTCCTGTCTGTCTGGCCACATACAGTATTTTTAGCTACATCACAACAGATATCATCCCTTGCAATGCAGCGAGGAAAGTATCTCCTGGAGTGGCGAATCCACCCTCTGCATGACTCTGTTGTGATGTCGTCACATGCTGCATTCATGGCTGCTAGCAGGATTTGCACATGTGAATGCCGATCATAAACCTTCCACCTCCAGGCAGAGAAAAACTCCTCTATCGGATTAAGGAATGGGGAGAAGGAAGGGAGATATTTAACCAGCATTCTGTCCTGTGCTGCAAACCACTGTCTGACCAGATGTGAGTGGTGAAAACGGACATCATCCCACACAACAATATACAGTACTTGTTGAGTTAGCCTCCACTCCTCTCATTCTCAGGGACTATGTCCCTGTAAAGAGTGTCTAAAAAAGTCAGGAGATGTTATGTATGGACCAAGAAGAGGAATATGGGTGAGGATACCATTGTCTGAGATGGCTGCACACATTGTAACACTTAGGAGACATTTCCAGGAAAAAAATAATAAAGAAAGGTATCAAATTTGCTTATAACTAATATTATAATAACTAATTCAACAATTTTGTATGACTCAAGCAATGAAATGAAGACTATTAGTTTTATTGGAAACGACTATTCAGCATCTAAAAGTATAGTTCATTTTGACTGACATGACATAAGCAAATGATAATGTTATAAAACAGCAAATAATTACAAGAAAGCAACTGATACATGTCCTAGGGCAATTGCAATTTGTTCAGAAATTGCTACTATGTTGTGCACAAATTACTAAATGTTGTGGAGGTTGCACTAATGGTTTTGAGACTTTTCATTCTGATCTGAGGAAATCACCAAAGCAACTTAGAAAAACTAATATATATATTTTTTGATAGGAGATTATAAATAATTATTGATTGGCCAGAAGTATGCCCATACCATTTCCCACATCAATACACTACCTCCACCAGACTATTTTGCCTTGCAAAAATATTTTCTACATTTTGTATTTTATTGGGTAAGTATGTTTAAAAATTTGTACTTTTGTACTTTTACTCAATTTTTGACACACACAAAAAAAGAATAAATTTGGTACTATTACTCTCACGTAATCTCTCTCATGTAAATGGACAGCTTCTACCTTTAATTTAAGTATTATTTGCCCTAGGGCATCTCTGTTTTTACTTAATTACAGGGTTTGTGTACTTTGCCCACCTTTAAGAAAATGTGCAGTGAGTCTCAAATGTAAGACATACAGTACTGCATTAAATTAGCCACAAATTGAAAAAGCATGAAACAGAAAGCCACTAATGCATTAAAAATGGATTTACAAAGTTCATTACAATTGGCAATGGTCAATTTTTTGTGGTTTTGCATGCATGTTTAAATACGATCCCTTAAGCTTACATTTCAAAAGGTAATTACTTTCTTGGTCACAGCAATATAATAAATTGACATGACTATAAATTGTAACATGACCAATGTTATACTATATTGGTACCATATAGTATTTGGACAGTTAGCCCACAGTCTCACACACACACACACACACACACACACACACACACACACACACACACATAAATATATATATATATTGTGCACTGGAAAACAAATCAAACCAAGTGGCACAAGCACCCTTTTCACAAACAAAAAATAGATTATGTTTAAAAATAATAGATATACTCTTTAAAATGAGACAATTTGATATTCAGTAGTGGCTTTACTAAAGATCACAGTTTCTCCAGAATTATTCTTTTCTTTGTACATGTTCTTTCGCAAATCTTGCTATTAAGGGTGATTAATGGTTGATGTTTGATGTTATATACTGGTTTGGCATGTCCTTTAGATTTAGTACATCATTGTTTCTAACCTGTAAAGGTCTGGTGTTTTGGCTAAAGATCAGCCTGCGGTGTCACATTTCTTAAGTGCTCCCTAAGGATACAAAACCTACAGCTTCATGCATGCAAAATCAGTTACAAAACAAGTCTAACAGACATCTACATGTAATGACAGGCCTTTGGCTGAAAAAATCTTTTTTAATGCTCTCGAAGTTCAGAACTTTCAAAACAGAGGAGTGGATGTTTATATATATTCATTCAGCATATACTGTACAGTATATGCAATAATTTAAGTTTACCAAGACACTTCTTTGTAAAACAAGAACTGTGTATTTAAAATTATAATTAAGCAATTATTTGGACACTGATGACACTTCTGTTATTGGCAGAATATGTAAATGCACTCACCCCCACATAATCAATGGGTGTAATGTGAATACACATATATAGTGGTATGCATTAAATTCCAGGGGGAAAAAACAAAATCCTAAGAAATCCTAAATGTATACCTAACCATGACTGTATCAGGATCCTATATAAAGACAAACATTTCACTTAAAATGCAAATCAGATACAGATATGACTAAAGATAAGAATTTGTATGTTAATGAACTGTCAATATGATAATGTTTGATAATAGTATTATAATTTACAAAGTAGACACAGTTAATAAAATAACATTCATTACATGTAGTGTGTTACAGCACATCTGATCATTCCAACTAAGAACGAATGGTGGTAATAGACTGTTAGCTAAACATAAAGTCGCATGTGTGGGCAATGTTTGCATGACAATTGACCTTTGCAACTGAACCAGAATGCAGCTGCACAATTGTTTTCATTCTCCTCTTTCCATACCATCCAGCTTCTGTTTCCTCTTCCCAGTTTTCCTGTAGCTGCCTGCATCAGATTAAGAAGACTGATGCTTGTCTACAAAGCCAAAAACAGACCAGCTCCCACCTGCCTGATAACACCCAGCAAACCTGCTCTTTACACCACTCATTTTAAGTGTGTTTAACATGGCTGGACTGAACTTGCTCTTTTTTAAGTTTGAGGAGGACATGCATCAAGGCTCTTCTTCCTGGCACACATGTGATACATAAACTTCCCATGACTGTCTGAACAGCTGAGTCAATAACTGTTAAACAAAGACATACCTCTTCATCCAGGACTTAATTTAACATAAATACATTGGTTTATGGTTTACAAATGACGAATAACATGACAAATTTTATTATAACATAAGCAATATAAAAATCGTACGGTGGCTGAGAAGTGCAAAACAAAATAACAAAACCGAAAACAATAACAAATTCAAAAACAAAAGAACATGACCAAAAACAAAACAACAAAACCAAAAACAATATAACAAATCAGAAAACACAACAACATATCCAGATACAAAATACCAAATAAAAAAAACAACGACAATTTAGTCAAACCGGAAAAGGTAGGTATAGTTTGCGAATTAAATTCTTATCGCTGATTGGATGAGACTCAACATACCTATGTATGGTTTGCAAATAAAATTCTATTTCTTAATTCTAATTATTTTAATTTAATTATTCATTTCAGTATTTCATAATAATACAGCACTTCGGTCAACTAAGTTGTGTTAAATGTGCTTTAAAAATGATTGTGACGTCACTTAATAGTACTTCTTGTATGTCTTGATAGACAGATGTCCAATCAGCGATAAGAATTTAATTTGCGAACTGTACCTACAGTATGCTATATACTCTAGAATTTATTTCTGGTTTGAGTGAATTTTTGTTGTATTTTTTTTATTTGGTATTTTGTTACTGGATATGTCATTGTGTTTTTTAATGTTTTATATTGTATTTGGTTTTGGGATTTAGTTTTTTAATTTGTTATTTTGTGTTCAGTTTTGTTGTTTTGTTTTTATTTTGTTATTTTGTTTTTGTATTTGTTATTTTGCTTTTGGTTTTGATATTTTGTTTTGCACTTCTCGGCCACCGTAAAATCGGTATCCCTGGCATTATATACAAAGCATGTTTTTCTTGCAAAAGAATAGCTTCATACTGCGGTATCCTCTTTGTCTGCCAAAACAGTCAAACACAACATATAAAAACTCAACTTTTAAAAGGGCAACATTTCGCTGTATAAAAAGGCAACATTTTGCTGTAAGTTTAGCTGTTTCATTGAATGTTGCAACCTTGGCATATATAATTATTATAATTATACAATAATATATTATACTATACATAATATATAATGTATATATACATACAACCTTGGATTGCAAGTATAATTCATTCCAGAAGTGGGCTCATATAATAAAACACCCATAAACCAATACATAAAAATAATTTATATAAAATTAAGTAAAAATAAAACAAATCAACCTGCACTTTACCTTTGAAAAAGGTAAAAATAAATCCTGACAGATAAGTGTTTTTGTTAGTGTTTGTGCTGTATATGTATGTGCATGTGTGTGTTTGTGTTTGTGCGATACCCTCTCACTCCTCTCGTCCTACACAGTAACTCTTCCTCCTCTCTTATTTGTGCGGGACGACTTTCACAGACACACACAATAGAAACACTGCCTCATCAGAAAAAATTAAGAAACATCTCTGACACTCAAGTGCGCACACACTAACTGACTCACTGCAGTAAAGTAAAAATAAAACAAATTAACGTGCACTTTACCTTTGAAAAGAATGTCTTTGTTTGAGGGTGTGTGTGTGTGTGTGTGTGTGTGTGTGTGTGTGTGTGTGTGTGTGAAGGGGAGAGGAGGAGCACAGCTACTATTACTTGAGTAAATCTTTTGCCTACTCTACCCACCTCTGATGTTACATATCTTGTACATGCAACATGCTTATTGTATTTATTATGTTGTCATTGAAGTGATTGTTTATTTAACATCTCAGGGAGCCCTCTGTGTCTGTGTTTCCTTCTGGTTCTCGCTTTTAGTTATGCTGTCATACTTAGACCTGCAGGAGTCCCTGCTTGCACTCTGCACTAAATATACATTCACATTATACATTATGTGACTGTGACCAGACCTAATTGTTATCTCTCCTTCTCTTCTGCTCTTTCCTCTTCTCCCTCTCTCTTTCTCACTTTCTGTCGAGCTACACATGACATTCCTGAGCATGTCGTTCGCATGGATGCCCCGTGTGGTCTGTCCGCATGTGGTGACTGGGGACCCAGGTATAGAAATTAACCTGTTGGAGTTGAATTGTTAGAATTTACACAAAATTGTTAATTTCATATACCTGATATAAGTGCCTGATTGAGATGAGTCCTTTTCCCTTTAAAGCCCCAGCACAATTTTCTGTTTTGTCTCCTCCGCTTCCCTTTTTCTGATGAAACTGTATAGAAGAAGTATGTTATTTCTGACTCCTGCTAATCCAATTTAATCTTTATTTTTATTATTCATTTTATGTCTATATCTTCAATTCAAATTTTGTGTACAATCTTATTTTATGTGTTTGTGTGATTATTTTCTGGCATTTTTCTCTTTTTTGAGTTCTATTAATAATATTGGCCTTAACATGTGAAAATAAAGCACATGATGTACATCACATTTATTTTATAGAGAATACAAGGGCAATTCACACTTTGAGGCTGTTTGCTCCTTTATGTGTCAGCTATGTTTTCCATGTTAAAGTTTCTTTATACTTAATCTTTACATTTATTTAAATATGTTAAATTATTCTTGCTATTATTCCCCCCTCTTTTTGATGAAACTGTATGGAAAAGAGAAAACAAGGGCAATTCACACTCTGAGGCTGTTTGTTCTTTTATGTGTCAGAGAGAGGAGAGATTAAATGCTTCCAGTGAACCGTGACCTTTGTCCCGTGTCTGATTCACACAACGTAGAGTGAAGTTTAACTGGAGTGACCGGTTACACACGGTGTAAGGGTCCTCCACTAGAGGTCACTGTTTTTAGTTTGTAGTTTTTGTTGGCCGACTCAGTTTCCCAGCAGGCACCTCGGTCAGGTGATGCAGTGCACACCTGAACCGAGGTAGCCATCAACCAATCTATAAATAGCTGTTTAGACTGGGAAACTGGGTCGAGCATTTTTGGGTAAAACCACTGTCAGTTATGTGGGCATTTTGGTTTGTTTTTATTTGTTTAATTTGTATTTTGATTTTAGTTGTGTTAACTTGGGCTCTCTTATTGGCAATGTCTCTGTGTATGTTTTGTGTGTCTGTGTTAGTGGAGCTGATTCGGTCCTGTCCTCCTGTGTTCTTGTGGTTAGCTAGAGCAGGTAAGCAGTTAGGTGTATGTGTGGCTAGGAGCATGATTAGCTAAATGCTATGTTGAGTTTATAGTACAGTTACAGTACTAGCATGCTTCTAGCCATAGCCCTTCTGTGTCTCTAGCTATCCTGTGTTTCCTCTCCCCCGAGTTGCCCAGTGAGCCTAGCCTGTAGGTGTCCCCTAGCCTAGCCTTTGATGTGTCCTCAGCCTAGCCTTTGATGTGTCCTGAACCTAGCCTTTGATGTGTCCTGAGCCTAGCCTTTGATGCGTCCTCAGCCTAGCCTTTGATGTGTCCTGAGCCTAGCCTTTGCTGGTCCCCTAGCTTAGCCTTTGATGGTCCCCTAGCCTAGCCTATGATGGTCCCCTAGCCTAGCCTTTGATGGTCCCCTAGCCTAGCCTATGATGGTCCCCTAGCCTAGCATATGATGGTCCCCTAGCCTAGCCTTTGATGGTCCCCTAGCCTAGCCTTTGAGGGTCCCCTAGCCTAGCCACTGGGTATCCCTTGTCTGTGTTTCCTCTCCCCCTAGCGTCCCAGTGTGCCTAGGTTTAGAGTGCGGTCCCTCCGGGCTTCGGAGTAACGACTAGCTTGTGAGTGCTGCCTCGCTTAGCCTTGGAGGGCTGCCTCGCCTAGCCACTGGGTAGTCTTTGTCTATGTTTCTGTGCCCCTATTCCCTAGTGTGGTTAAGCTAGTAGGTAAGTATAGCTTAGTGCATGTTGGGGCTGAAGACATGCTTAGCTAGGTGTATGTGTAGCTAACTGCCATGGTTAAGCAATGCTTAACCATGTTTAGCTAGAAGCCATGCCTAGCTGATTGCCATGTCTTTAGCCCTTGTCCTGTCCCTCTCTTGGTCTCTCGTCTCGTCTCGTCGTTACGTGTCTCCTGTCCTCTCCAGTGTCTCCAGTGTCTCCAGTGTCTCCAGTGTCTCCAGTGTCTCCAGTGTCTCCAGTGTCTCCTGTGTCTCTAGTGTCTCCTGTTCTCCCTAGTGTCTCGTTTCAGCTCCACACCTCGTTTATGTCCTGTTGTGTTTGTCCCCCTGTTATGTGTCTCGCCGCAGGGCGTGTTATGTGTCTCGCCGCAGGGCGTGTTATGTGTCTCGCCGCAGGGCGTGTTATGTGTCTCGCCGCAGGGCGTGTTATGTGTCTCGCCGCAGGGCGTGTTAGGTGTCTCGCCACAGGGCGTGTTAGGTGTCTCGCCGCAGGGCGTGTTATGTGTCTCCCCTTGTCTGTGTCTTGCCAGAGAGCTCCTGTTAGCACAAAGTTAAGTATCATTTAAGTTTGTTTGTTCCTTTGGTTGTATCTTTATTCATACTTTGTTTAATTATCATTAAAAAGACTCTTTTTTTGGTTACACCACCCCTCTGCCTCTATGCCTGCTCCTTCCGCCCACGGCGTCAACACCTGCCTTTACACCCAGATCGTGACAGAATGCTCGACCAACCAAGGCATAGCAGAGGGGGCTGGGACTAAAGCAGCACCCTTCAGGCCTCACGTGGAGGCCACAGCTGCAGCACCCTTCAGGCCTCACGTGGAGGCCACAGCTGCAGCACCCTTCAGGCCTCACGTGGAGGCCACAGCTGCAGCACCCTTCAGGCCTCACGTGGAGGCCACAGCTGCAGCACCCTTCAGGCCTCACGTGGAGGCCACAGCTGCAGCACCCTTCAGGCCTCACGTGGAGGCCACAGCTGCAGCACCCTTCGAGCCTCACGGGGAGGCCACCGCTGCAGCACGCTTCGAGCCTCACGGGGAGGCCACCGCTGCAGCACGCTTCGAGCCTCACGGGGAGGCCACCGCTGCAGCACGCTTCGAGCCTCACGGGGAGGCCACCGCTGCAGCACGCTTCGAGCCTCACGGGGAGGCCACCGCTGCAGCACGCTTCGAGCCTCACGGGGAGGCCACCGCTGCAGCACGCTTCGAGCCTCACGGGGAGGCCACCGCTGCAGCACGCTTCGAGCCTCACGGGGAGGCCACCGCTGCAGCACGCTTCGAGCCTCACGGGGAGGCCACCGCTGCAGCACGCTTCGAGCCTCACGGGGAGGCCACCGCTGCAGCACGCTTCGAGCCTCACGGGGAGGCCACCGCTGCAGCACGCTTCGAGCCTCACGGGGAGGCCACCGCTGCAGCACGCTTCGAGCCTCACGGGGAGGCCACCGCTGCAGCACGCTTCGAGCCTCACGGGGAGGCCACCGCTGCAGCACCCGCCGAGCGCCTCGAGGAGGTCCCAGCAGCAGCAGCCGCCGAGCGCCTCGAGGAGGTCCCAGCAACACCAGCAGGCCTCATGTGGAGGCCCCCACCTTCGTCCAGTAGCCCTTATTCAAGGCTCACCGCCTTCGGAGCGACACCCCAGCACAGCGTCCAGCACCCGGCTTCGATGTCGGGCACCCACCGCTGCACGGCGGAGGAAAAGCCAGTACTGCATCGGCCGCCCGGATTGGGGGACAACACAGCACTGTCTTCAGGGGCTCTACTTCTCAGAGCAATACAGTGCTGCCCCCTCCGCCCGGCCTACAACAGCGATCCGGTGCTGCCTCCGCCACACAGTTGACTATGGGAGCTAGCCCGTCGGGGTCGGGTGAAGGGACACCAGGGAAGTGCCCTGGGACCACCAATAGCGCTCCGGAGGAGCGGTTTAAGGGGGGGGGTACTGTAAGGGTCCTCCACTAGAGGTCACTGTTTTTAGTTTGTAGTTTTTGTTGGCCGACTCAGTTTCCCAGCAGGCACCTCGGTCAGGTGATGCAGTGCACACCTGAACCGAGGTAGCCATCAACCAATCTATAAATAGCTGTTTAGACTGGGAAACTGGGTCGAGCATTTTTGGGTAAAACCACTGTCAGTTATGTGGGCATTTTGGTTTGTTTTTATTTGTTTAATTTGTATTTTGATTTTAGTTGTGTTAACTTGGGCTCTCTTATTGGCAATGTCTCTGTGTATGTTTTGTGTGTCTGTGTTAGTGGAGCTGATTCGGTCCTGTCCTCCTGTGTTCTTGTGGTTAGCTAGAGCAGGTAAGCAGTTAGGTGTATGTGTGGCTAGGAGCATGATTAGCTAAATGCTATGTTGAGTTTATAGTACAGTTACAGTACTAGCATGCTTCTAGCCATAGCCCTTCTGTGTCTCTAGCTATCCTGTGTTTCCTCTCCCCCGAGTTGCCCAGTGAGCCTAGCCTGTAGGTGTCCCCTAGCCTAGCCTTTGATGTGTCCTCAGCCTAGCCTTTGATGTGTCCTGAACCTAGCCTTTGATGTGTCCTGAGCCTAGCCTTTGATGCGTCCTCAGCCTAGCCTTTGATGTGTCCTGAGCCTAGCCTTTGCTGGTCCCCTAGCTTAGCCTTTGATGGTCCCCTAGCCTAGCCTATGATGGTCCCCTAGCCTAGCCTTTGATGGTCCCCTAGCCTAGCCTATGATGGTCCCCTAGCCTAGCATATGATGGTCCCCTAGCCTAGCCTTTGATGGTCCCCTAGCCTAGCCTTTGAGGGTCCCCTAGCCTAGCCACTGGGTATCCCTTGTCTGTGTTTCCTCTCCCCCTAGCGTCCCAGTGTGCCTAGGTTTAGAGTGCGGTCCCTCCGGGCTTCGGAGTAACGACTAGCTTGTGAGTGCTGCCTCGCTTAGCCTTGGAGGGCTGCCTCGCCTAGCCACTGGGTAGTCTTTGTCTATGTTTCTGTGCCCCTATTCCCTAGTGTGGTTAAGCTAGTAGGTAAGTATAGCTTAGTGCATGTTGGGGCTGAAGACATGCTTAGCTAGGTGTATGTGTAGCTAACTGCCATGGTTAAGCAATGCTTAACCATGTTTAGCTAGAAGCCATGCCTAGCTGATTGCCATGTCTTTAGCCCTTGTCCTGTCCCTCTCTTGGTCTCTCGTCTCGTCTCGTCGTTACGTGTCTCCTGTCCTCTCCAGTGTCTCCAGTGTCTCCAGTGTCTCCAGTGTCTCCAGTGTCTCCAGTGTCTCCAGTGTCTCCTGTGTCTCCTGTGTCTCCTGTGTCTCTAGTGTCTCCTGTGTCTCTAGTGTCTCCTGTTCTCCCTAGTGTCTCGTTTCAGCTCCACACCTCGTTTATGTCCTGTTGTGTTTGTCCCCCTGTTATGTGTCTCGCCGCAGGGCGTGTTATGTGTCTCGCCGCAGGGCGTGTTATGTGTCTCGCCGCAGGGCGTGTTATGTGTCTCGCCGCAGGGCGTGTTATGTGTCTCGCCGCAGGGCGTGTTAGGTGTCTCGCCGCAGGGCGTGTTAGGTGTCTCGCCGCAGGGCGTGTTATGTGTCTCCCCTTGTCTGTGTCTTGCCAGAGAGCTCCTGTTAGCACAAAGTTAAGTATCATTTAAGTTTGTTTGTTCCTTTGGTTGTATCTTTATTCATACTTTGTTTAATTATCATTAAAAAGACTCTTTTTTTGGTTACACCACCCCTCTGCCTCTATGCCTGCTCCTTCCGCCCACGGCGTCAACACCTGCCTTTACACCCAGATCGTGACACACGGATGTTGATTATACCAGTAAGAGACGAGCACTAAGACCAAGCAGGGGAGACGATTGCCCACAATTCCACAGCACAAAAGAAAGAAAAACATTGGTTTAGTTGTGATCACGTGACGCTCGATGGCAAAACAAGAAGCGCATGTGTGCTACATGATACTCGTAAACCCAAACCAAGACTTGCTTGTTTTTCAAGTCACAATTTATTACAAATCTTTGCTCGTCTTGCAGAGCTTTTGCAAACGTGTTACTCGACATCCAAGGTTCCATTATATGCATATATACTAATATATAATTATTATAATTTCTAAAAAATAAATTGGACATTACGATGAAACAGTTACTCAGTACCTGAGTAGTCTTTTTACCAAATCCATTTTTACTTTTACTTAAGCAATATTTAGGATGACTACTTTTTACTTGAGTAATATTATTTTGAAGCACAGCTACTATTACTTGAGTAAATCTTTTGCCTACTCAACCCACCTCTGATGTTACATATCTTGTACATGCAACATGCTTATTGTATTTATTATTTTGTCGGTAAAGTGATTGTTTGCTTTACCTCTCAGGGAGCCCTCTGTGTTTATGTTTCCTTCTGGTGACTGGGGACGGTTCCACTTTAACATGAAGACGGTCCACGGTTGTTCTCTGAAGACTTCTGACTGCAGTCACTTGATAGTTCAAACTGTAATTTACATTCTACGTGAGTCTTTAATAACAAACTGGACTCCATTTTAACTTAACGACATCAACTGTTGAACTTTCAGGCTCCTAACACACAATATGACGGCAGATTGATCCCTGCTATCCGTTTCACCCAAGTGAGAATGGGTTCCCTGTAGGGCTGCAACTAACAATTATTTTAATAATCGATTAATCTGCTGATATATTTTTTTCTGAATAATCAATGAATCAGATAAAAAAAAAAACAAGAAAAGCATTTATTTCCAATCCTTTTTTCAAAAACAGAACTAAAATCTTTAGAAAGTGCACAAACATGTTGCTCCTTGAGCTGTTATAATAATGATAATAATAAAATAAAAATGGACGAACACAAAAAAACATAGACATGTATGCTTTATATCTGCCAAATATATACAGTGGAAACTTGGATTACGAGCATAATTTGTTCCGGAAGCGGCTCATATTCCAAACACTCGTAAACCAAATTTAATTTTTAAAAACACACTAACGGAGTCACTGCTGTACAGTAAAAATAGAACAAACAAACCTGCACTATACCTTTGAAAAGAATCACGACATGGCAGTGTTTCTGTGTAGAGCAGAGAGAAAAAGTGTGTGTGTCTGTGAAGGTGAAAGTAGAAGGGGTCTGTGTGTATGTGTGTGGGGCATGGTGTCCAATGACGCGCGCGCACACAGACACACACAGCAGGCAAAGAGCAGGCTAATCCTTGAGCAGAGAGAGAACATGGATTTTTAACGTCTCTAATGAGACTTGCTTTTGCTTTACGCTGTACACACACACACATACAGACAGAAAATAAAATATGTTTTACGCACACACACGTGGTTCTTCTACTTTGTCAGATATAAATGCTCATATATGCACCGTTGTATTTACATTGGTTTTAATAAAAGTGACATGACTAGCTGGTTCAGAATCAGGTATTTATTGTAGTTTGTTTGACGTGATTTTCTTGTCATAGATTTCCGTGCAGCACAGCGCGTTAAACCCTCCTGAAGCCCAGCTTCACTGGAGCTCTATGGGCAGCACAGGAGGAGCTTTTCACTGCAGAAAAGCTGGATGGTAATTGGATAAATGCATGAAAATCGTCACTTCCAGGGAAGCTCAGCTTCCCTGGGCGTTAATGGAGCAGTGGGCGGGCCAGGACGCTGGGCTGCTGCATGATGATTGGAGGAGCTGTTTAAAGGGTGGAACCCCTTTTTTGATTGACAACATGTCTTAAGTATACATCAGCGCTACAAAGATTTGAGTTCAGTCCTATGCGGATTTGCAGGTGATGTGGTAAGACGAACTGCTGCACTCTGTATTGTTTGCTAGTGATGTAAACCATTTTTGTTTGTACAAATCATTCTTTAAATAATAAAAAAACACATATTGTAGCTTTCTTGACTTTGCTCCTTGTTTCAGCATTGTAAAGTGAGTTCGTTCATATAATTAAAGTAGCTCGTGAAAGGGGAAACTAGCCAGCTAGCAAGCTGTGCATAATAGCAGACGCAGACGGTGCTAATATTGTTGACCTGCTTTTGGCAAAACCATTTAGTAGTCGTCCTTACGAGGAGAGACTCAGAATTAAATGGCAGTGCAGACCAATGCCCAAGATTGATCTGGTGCAAAAATCAGGAAAAAAAAACAGGTCTTTTCAGCTCTCCTGGTATGACAAGGTGAACTGGCTGACTGGAAGTGCTGTGGCAAAGAAAATGTACTGCTGGCCATGCCTCTTGACAAAACCTTCTCAGGGAATGGAATGTGTTTGGTCAAACGTGGGTTTTGGAGATCTGGATAACTTTGAAAAGGCATTCAAAAGGCATGAAAAGTGCAAAGAACATGTGAGTTCATGTGCAAGGTTAAGTTGTCTGGGCCGGGTCAGGTTTGAATATCAATCAATGAAGGTCTTCGCATTCAGGTGGCAAAACATAATGAAACAGTAAAAAAAAAACAGGGCCTTCCTAAACCGTCTAATTGTTGTGACTTCCTTGCTTGGCCGTCAGGAGCTGGCATTCAGGGGGCATGATGAGAGTAGTGAATCAGCAAATAAGGGGAATTTACAGAAACATTAGCTAAATATGACTCTGTCTTGGCCACACAATTTCAGTCATCAGCTGTGTTTTCTGGGATGTCCCACTCAATCCAAAGTGATTTGATCTCTGCTCTCGCAGCCACTGTTTCTGATCATATAAAAGGTGAAATTCAGACTGCTCCTTTTTTTGCATGGCAGGTGGATGAAGCAACTGACATATCTTGCCATGCCCAACTGTCTGTCATTGTTAGATATGTGGATAGTGCAGGTAAAATTCAAGAGTGCTTCATTGGATTTTTGGATGTGTCAGGGGGCCGAGATGCTCAGTCTGTGTTTGAAATTTTAAACAAAAACATGCAGTTTTAGAGAAAAACTTGTGGCACAAACCTACGATGGGGCTGCTGTCTTTGCTTCATCTCTCAATGGCCTACAGGCCAAAGGTAAAGTAATAGCCCCTGGTGCAGTGTTTGTGCATTGCTATGCATACAGACTGAACCTGGTGTTGTCCCAGGGTGCTAAATGCCGCCTGAGTCAAAAATATTTTTTGCATCTCTTTCTAGGTTCACCACATTTTTTTCAAAGTCCACAAAAAGGATGTCTTTTCCTGAGTCTGCAGGGTTTTCAAGATTGCCCATAAACGCTCCTACTTGATGGAATATAACATCACAGATAATGAGCACTGTGGCAAACAATTATGATGGCCTTCTGCAGACTTCTGACAAGATTACCCAGGATGAGAGCATGGATGATGACACTTTCGATGCTGCCAAAGGCTTTATAATGAAACTGGAGGATTTTGAGTTTGTGTTCATATTGTACACATATAAACAAATATTCTCTGAGACAGATGTTGTCTTTGACATTGTCCAGCAAAGGGCTACAGTATGGATGTATGTTTTGTCTTTACTGCAAAAAAAGAATTGGGTCTCTTCTTGCTTTTGTCAAGGAGAAGAGGTCAGAGGAGGCTTATCAAGCAGATTATTCAAAAGCAGCAAATCTCACATCAGACCCTCCAGATGAACCTATTAGAAAGCGCTGTCTGTCACAATCTCATGGAGCAGATTTCTTAGCGTTTTTCAAATTTGAAAAGCATGAGCTTCTTAGAATTAGTCAAGCCAGGGAAATTTGATGAAGGGAGACAAGTGTTTCCAGAGGAGGCATTTGAAAGTGTGCTAAAAAGTTATGGCCATTTCTGTGACTCAGGGAGACTGAGATCTAAACTTCAAGTACTATATTTCGGTCATGACTTACAGGGGAGCAGGGTTAAGCTGTGTGATTTTTTGGTGTTTTTAAAAAAAAGAAGTTGGATAGTGCAATGCCTTAGCCATACAAGCTGTTGTCGTTAATGGCAACAACTGGCGCTACATCAGCAGGTGTAGAGAGGAGCTTCTCCTGTTTAAAACGTCAAGTCATACACTCGCAACACGATGGGCCAAGATCGTTTGAGCAACCTTTCTCTACTGGCCATTGAGAAGAAACTGGTTAAGTCCCTGGAAAAGACGTCTAATTGGTACGACAGGGTCACAGACCATTTTCTGCAAAAGGAACGGAGGGCAGAATTTACGTACAAATAATTGTGAATTATATGAATTTTATGATGAAGGCCTAATATAAGCTTCCCGTTTCAAAAGCTAGCAGCCGCCACTGGTGCACGGATGTTGATTATACCAGTTAGAGATGTGCACTAGGACCCAGCAGGGCAGACATTTACCCGATTACGTATTTCTCTGCATTCGCCATGTACTGTATCTTTCCTTTACCTCCGCTCCTTTTTTTTGTTTGCTCCGCCCTATCTATGAAGCGCCGAACTCTGCTAGTATCATTGTTTATATATGGTTTATTTCAATTGCTATCTCAGGAATTTTTTGCTTGGCACCGTCGCTGTTGCCCTTGGCTTGCTCTTCAGGGACAATCTGATCATTTTAAACATTCACATTTCATACAAACTTAAATTTTGATCGCGAGGTTGCTTTGTGACAATGATAATTGTTTAAAGTGCTATACAAATGAAATTGCCTTGAATTGAATTATGTGTTTAAGTGTGTAGTTGTCAGAGTAAAAGGCTAAATGCATTGTTTTAATGATAGTTAAACCTTGGATTGCAAGCATATTTCGTTCGAGAAGTGTGTTTGTATATCAAAGCACTTGAATATCAAAGAAAATTTCCCAATAGGAAATAATAGAAACTCTGATGATTTGTTCCACAACCCAAAAATATTTATATAAAAAATAATTATTACAAAAAAAAGTAAAAATTAAATAAAATAACCTGCACTTTACCTTTGAAAAGAATCCCGACAGAGCAGTGTGTGTGTGCTTTTATGCACGTATATATAAACATCTGCTATATAAATCTGGTGTGTTTGTTGGTGCCAAAATGTGTTATATCATCATGTTACATTTCCTGTACATTCATTTACTGTATTGTATTTATGTGTCTAAATGTTTTTTTTTTTGTTAGGGTAAAAGGCTAAATGCATTCTTTATTGATGCCTATTTTACTACCAAAAAAAAAAAAAAAAGAAGAAATATACAATACGTTAAAAAGTTTGGAGTCACTTGCAAATATCTTTGTTTCTGTTATACATTCTACAACAATACTGGGGATTTTAAAACTATAAAATAACACATATGGAATTAGGTAATTACGTAAAGACAACAAAAATAACATTTAGTTGTTATTATTTTAAGACCCAGAGGTCAGCGTTCTGTAATTGTTCTTGCAAGAACAGTATTGTCAAGTGCATTTGCAAAATCCGTCAAGCACCATAATGAAACTGGCTCTCATGAAGGCCATCCCAGGGAGGCGAGACCAAAACCTACCTCTGCCACAGACGAGAAGTTCATTTAGAGTGAAAAATAACCAACTACCAACACCTCAGATTAGAGGCGTTATAAAGTCTTTACATTAAGTAGCAGAAACATCTTACCATTAACTGTTCAAAGGAGATTAATGCATTTTTGGACACCTTCAGCATTCCTTTACAATGTAGAAAGAAATAAAAATCAGGAACGATCATAGAGTTAGAAAGTGACCCCAAACTATTGATAGGTAGTGTATATCTTTAAGGCCTCCAGCACCGATCGGTGCATAGGGCAACGAGCGTTCTCCATTGTGTTTGATTAAACTTGAAGCGAATTCTCATTGTTTCTGTAGCGGTTGGGTTTTTACGGGGTAGGTTGCTAGCCCAACGCCCAACCCTTCTCCTGTCTCATCCAACACTTGAGAACCGGCAACGGAGTTCTAGACTAGGCTGCGAGAGGTTTCAGCATCACCGGGGAACCGAACCAGCGATCTCCGGATGATAGGGTGAGCAGTTTACTACTGCGCCACTCAGAGGCCCAGGTAGTGTATATACCTAAAGAAAACAATTAGGTATGGTCACAGTTACATAATGTATTAGATAAATGTATATTTATTGCAGTGTGCAAGCAGGAGTAACTATGACAGCATAACTAAAAGGGTGAGCCAGAAGGAAACAGACATGAGGACTCCCTGGGAAGTAAAGCGACCAGTCACTACACCATCAACAAGCCTAAATGATCAACGAGAGTGGGAAAGGCAGCATCCAAACGTACCAGTTCACCATAATACTCTATTTTCATGAGTCTCCCAAATCTGCACCTAATTAAAAGCAATTCACAAAAGGCTTGGTTAAAGAAATTGTTAAAAAAGTTTAAAAAAGCTTGGTTAAAAAAAGATTTTTAGCCCAGAGTTAAAAACTGAGTAAAGTAAAAAGAAGTCTGCAAAATGCCTTCAATGTGAGCAGTATTATTTCAGTCAAATTTTACTCAGATCACAAAAAACAACAACAAATATAAAACCACAGCTGCATAGATGCATAATTAGGTCATTATCATATTGTTAACACCTTTGTAATAGTTTATAATAGTCATAAATTTTAAATTTTGACACTAATGACTAGCGAGTATATATTTAAGTTTTGTTGTTTTTCTGGGGTACTAGTATTGATTTTACATTTCATCTGTGTTGCAAAAGTTCCCACTCTTTATGACTAAAATCTGTAAGCTGTACTTATTGCCTTTTACAAAATTAAAGTGCATCCAATGTAAGCACCTTCATTGTGTGTTCTGGCACAATTTGAGCAGCTTTATTTTAGTCATAAATTTACAACCACATTCCAGGGCTCCAAGGCATGTGAATACAAGAACTATTTATGTACATATGTTTTCTCAGTTGCTACAATATCATTTCATTTATAAAAACACTTGCAAAGAGAAAAAAAGGGATTGGCAAAGCTGGCTCCACTTTGTTCTCTTCAAGTGAAGAAAAATAATATTTGCATTATCCCATTGCAATTAACACACATTTACAGCTGTGTGTAGACATCAATCACATGGAAAAGCTGCACACAGATGCACCTGCTGTAACATTAAACAGTATGTGCAGTGATATACAGTAGCATTATCCAAAGAGGGAAATGCATTTAAGTATTTATGGTAACATTAACACTTTTAATATTCATAAAACACTCAAAAGCTAATGAAAATAATTAAGTAAAAATCGCACGCCCATCAGAGAGGGAGACATTCACAAGAATACATGCAGCAAAATTCGACTTTATATTCAGGATCTTTATTTTTTATTTTATTTTCTTCTCCAATTATTATATTATTGTTGTTATTATTATTATTATTACCTTAGCTTTTTCGCTTTACTTCTTCATTAGTTTTTATCCGTAGTGTCACTTTATGTTTTACTGCCCAGTTAAATGCATGTATATATTTTGAATCTATTTATTTCTGTTTTAATTTTATGACTTGATTCTGTGCTTTGGCAGTATAAGTGCATGCTGGAGCCGTCATACGTTGCACATAATATTGCATGCATTTTGTAGGATACTCTCTTAACAAAGCTGTTAAAATCGGTCTTTTTTTTGGGGAGCACATTTGACTCAGTGGAATGGGGACCTTAACATAGGTAATGGGTAATGGGAGGGTGAATAGACTGTTCCTGAATGTTTGGTTCCCACTCTGAAGCATGGTCTGATGGTGTGGGGGAGCTGTGGTGGTGGACTTTAGGTGACTATTAAAATTAAGGGCACATTAAACCAGAAGGTGTGTTCTACCAAAGGTTTGGACACAAGTTTAGATTTATTTTCTCCATTCTATAACATACAATACTAGAGTTTTCAAAAATGTAGAAATAACAAATTAGGAATTAGAAACAAGCATGAAATAACACAAATGGAATTATTATTGATTATTATTAAACAGTGATCACAAGAACAACAACAGTTGCTCTTTTAAGACACAAAGGTCAGCTGTTCTGGATTAGTTATTGCAAGAACAGTACTGTCAAATGCATATGCGAAACCCATCAAACATCATGATGAAACTGGCTCTCATGAAGTCTATCCCAACAAAAGTTACTTCTGCTGCAGAGGGGAAGTTCATTTAAAGTCACCAGCCTCAAAAATGACCAATTAACAGCACCTCAAATTAAAGCTGTTATAAAGGTTTTACAAACCATACTGTAAGTGGCAGACACATCTCAACATTAAATGGTCAAAGGAGATTATTGCATATTTTGGATGCCTTTTGCATTGTTTTACAATGTAAAAAAAATAAATAATGAAAACCCATAGATTTAGAAGGTGTCCAAACTTTTTATTTTTATTTTATATATACTGTATATATACAGGTAGTAGAGTAAAACAAAGAGCATGTTCTTTGTGTTTTCTTGATATTTAAGAATACAATATAATAATAATGTTACAGTATTATGAGCTTATTAGATATCAAAAGGTGAAGTGTTTTGGTGCAATTCATTCATTCTATTAAATACATTTAACCTTCCTGTCTCCTACACATCTTTTACAGGTTTACACTGTAAGCTGTATTTAATGTTGATTAACATTGGCATTACCATGGTTGTGACTGACTAGTGTGCCTTTTAAAGTTAAGCCTTTATTTGTCCCATAAACATTACAGCAAAGTAAAATTCCTTCTTCGCATATCCCTATGCTAGAGCACCAGGAGCAGATAGGGTTAAGGGCTTTGCTCAATGGCCCAACAATGGCAACCTGGTGGAGCTGGGGCTCAAACCTGAAACCCGCTATTCCAGAACTAGTCACTATTGGCTGTTATTATGTTCATCATACAGCCAGGCAAGGTTTTATCGAAAATAATTTGTAACATATATTGTTGAGTTGGATGTATCAAATGTGACTTTTGAGTCTAAAGAAGGATGGATAAAAATAAAGAAAATGTAAATGACTGTAGCCTTTTGCCTGACCAGGGACTAGATGCTACAAAAGAAAAGCTTTAAGATAATGTTTCCAGTTTTTGCCTGTAGAGCTACTGAATTTCCAGTCCTGAACTATCTAACTGTCAAGTCCTCAGAAAAACAGCTGCCAACACCAGTCGAGGCCAGAACCGTCTTCTAGGTAGAGAGAACCATCCCCAAACACCAGACGCATTCCAAAGAGAAACACTGGGCATCCATGTGACGAGATCTCCAAGCAGAAACGGAGCACCAGGATTGGTCAGACAGGTCCGGAGGGCAGAGGGAGTCTGGATCACTGGCAGCTCAAGAATGACATGTGTAGCTCGACAGAGAGAGGCAAAGAGAGAGCGGGAGAGAGAGGGGGGAAGGGGAGAACAGGAGAGGGGAGAGCCGAAGAGGAGAGACAACAGTTAGGTCTGGGCACAGTCACATAATGTATAATGTGAATGTATACTTACTGTAAAGTGCAAGCAGAGACTCCGGCAGGACTAATTATGACAGCATAACTAAAAGGGAGAGCCAGAAGGAAACACAAACATTAGGGGGCCCTGGGATGTAAAGCAAAAAATCAACAAACCTGAGTGATCAATGAGAGTGGGGAAGACAGCATCTTAACATGCCAGTTCACCATAGTACTCTACATCCATAAGTCCCCCAGATCTGCTCCTTTATCTAAGGCAAATCTATTTATAAAAATGCTTGATTAAATAAATAGTATTTTAGCCTGGACTTAAACACTAAGACTGTGTCTGAGTCCCGAACACTATTTGGAAGACTACTCCATAACTTTGGCGCTTTGTAAGAAAAAGCTCTGCCCCCAGCTGTAGTTTTCATAAAACGTGGTACTGACAAGCAGCCTGCATCCTTTGATCGAAGTAGGCGTGGCGGATCGTAAGACACCAGCAGTTTACTCAGATACTGCGGCGCGAGACCATTTAATGCTTTATATGTCAAGAGTAGTAGTAGTAGTAGTATTTTAAAATCAATGTGAAATTTCACAGGGAGCCAATGAAGTGAAGATAAGGTAAGGGTGATGTGCTCATATCTTCTGGTTCTAGTGAGGACTGTTGCTGCTGCATTCTGGACTAGCTGAAGCTTGTTACACCTAGTTGGACAACCAGACAGTAAGGCATTACAATAGTCCAACCTAGAGGTGATAAAAGAATGAACTCGTTTTTCTTCATCGTTTAGCTACAATATATTTCTTATCTTGGCAATATTTCTGAGGTGAAAGAATGCTATCCTGGTAATATTATCTACATGACCTTCAAATGAAAATCTAAAATCTATAATCACACCCAGGTCTTTTACTGTTGCACTTGATGGAACATAAAGGCCATAGTTACTTCTAGCTGTATGCGGTCCTATGACTAGAACTTCTATCTTATCAGAATTAAGCAGAAGGTAGTTAATTAGCATCAAATTTCTTATCTCCTACACACTTTCCTCAACTTTAGTAAGCTGGTTTTTCTCATCAGATTTTGCTGAGACATATAACTGTGTGTAGTTAGCATAACAATAAAAAAATAATACCATGCTTACGGATTATGTTGCCCAGAGAAAGCATGTAAAGCGAAAAAAGCAGTGGGCCTAAAACTGAACCCTGTGGAACACCAAACTACTAGAGAACATACAGAATAATCACCATTTAAGTCTACATACTGTTAATGATCGGTCAAATAGGATCTGTGCCAGGAGAGGGCTGTACCCGTAATTCCTCCTACATTTTCTAATCTGTGAAGAAGAATACTATGATCAATGGTGTCAAAAGCTGCACTGAGGTCGAGTAATACAAGCATAGTTACACAACCTTGCTCAGAGGCCAATAGGAGGTAATTTACAACTTTAACGAGTACTGTCTCTGTGCGGTGATGAGGCCTAAACCCTGACTGATACAGTTCATGTATGCTATTTCTATGTAGATATGAGCATAGCTGCTCCGCTACTATCTTTTCCAGAATCTAAGAGATAAAGGGGAGGTTTGATATTGGCCTGTAATTGGACAGCTGACAGGGGTTGAGGTCAGGTTTCTTACAGTAATTATCAGTTTTATAACTGCTAATTTAAAAGATTTTGGAACATAACCAATGCTGAGTGAGAAATTAATTATTCTCAACATGGGTTCTGGTATTGCTGGTACTATCTGTTTAAGAAAATGTGTCGGTATATGATCTTATATACAGGTTGATGAATTTGCAGAAGAGATAAGTGAGTGAATTAGTTCTCTTCAAGGGGAGTAAAGTATTCTCGGTTCCGATCTGACATGGCTAGTTTAACATCTGCATCAATTACATTGCTCAGTTTCAAAGCCTGAATTTTATGCCTAATACTGTATTTACAATTTTAATATTAAAAAAGTTCATAAAGTCCTCGCTATTGCATGATGTTGTGGAGATTTCTGCAGAGATTTCATTTTTGGTTAATTTGGCTACGGTATTAAATAAAAATCTAGGATTATTTTCTATAAGAGTGGAGAGATATGTTGATCTAGCTACACTAAGAGCTTTTCTATAGCTCAGGATGCTCTCCTTCCATGCTATTTAAAATACTACCAATTTAGTTTCATGCCATTTATGTTCTAAGCGGACTTTGATCGTGCGCGTGTGATTGTTATATTTGGGAGCAAGTTTTCTTATCTCTAATAATTTTTCTTTTAACTGGAGCTACATTATCTAAGGTATAACAAACTGTTATATGTCGACTCTAAATATTCAGTCGCCTGATCGAGTTCTGTGGGGTCTGGCGGTGATCCATCAAAGTTGGTAACTCTGGGAGATTACTGATAAAACTCTGTATGGTAGTTGATGTAAATGCACGTTTAATACGGTAGCGCGGCGCTGTGCGTACATAATTACTATGATACACTTGAATTGAGACAAGATAGTGATCTACTGTAAGATAACTTCGGACAGTGGAATTGTAAATAAATCTTATATTTAATCCGAAGTATATTATTAAATCTAAAGTGTGACCTGCTTTATGAGTGGGTCCTACTACACACTGATTTACTCCTACTGAGTCCAGTATGGACATAAATGCTGTTCTCAGAGGGTCTTCTAGATTCTCAAAATGAATATTAATATCTCCAGCAATTATACTTTGTCTATAGAAATGACTAGGTTAGGAAGGAAATCCTCAAATTCACTAAGAAATTCTACAGAGAACGGCCCTGAAGGTCTGTAAATGACAGTTAGTGGAATCAACAGAGCTGACTTAATATTTGTAGCTGCACTTGTTATGTTACTATAGAGAACTTCAAATGAATTAAAATTGTGTCCATGTTTTTGTACGATAGTCAAATTATCATTGTGAATAATTGCAACGCCTCCTCCTCTACCAGTTAGCTGAGGCTGGTGTATGTAGCTGTATCCAGGAGGACTAGCTTCATTTAAAGCTACATACTCGTCCTGTTTCATCCAGGTTTCTGTTAAACAGAGTATCTTAATGTCACACACACTCGCGCCGCGACCGGCACTAGGACCCGGAAGTAGTGCGGTTGCAACACAGGAAGCATAAAAGGAGACAAGATGACACATCACATCGCTCAGTCATTGAGTTCGCCCATGTCAGTTCAGATCGTCCGTCTGCCATTTTGTGAGTACTCACTTTCTTGGGTCTCCATTTTGATTAGAGTGTGCGTTTATAGGACGCGGGTTAAATTTGTGTTTTTCCCTTGCTCCCCTTCTGTGAAAGTCCTTAGACTAAATCGCGTAGTTATCCTACTCGCTTGCTTCCGCGTTTGGGTTTACCATCCACGCTACAAAGGGCTAACCACTAAGTAGCCTCTTCCCGAGTGGGATGGACACCGTCCCATCCTAACAGTCCAGCTTTGCCCTCAAAGGTCTTTCAATTATCTATAAATACCACATTATTTTTGGAGCACCACCTGGACATCCAGCAGTTCAGCATCCATAACCTGCTGTAAGCTATGTCGCCACATCTCATTGGGATGGGACCAGAGCGTACTACTTCGTCGGACATCGCCTTCGCTAATTTAAACACCTCTGTAAAATTACCCTTGCTAACTTCTGACTGACGAAGGCGTATATCATTAGCTCCAGCATCTACCACTATCTTAGAAAACCTGTGCTGTCCTAGAGCCCTAAGATTACCTGCTATGTCCGGTGCTCTGGCTCCCGGGATACACCTAACCACTGCCGATGGCGCCCCTAAAGGCTTAGCTAATTTCACGTGCCTCAGCATGGAGTCTCTCTATAACCAGAGCTCTTTCAGGTTTCTCAGTGGGTGCATCACTGAGGAGAGAAAACCTGTTGGACACATGAAGCGCAGAACAGGTGTGCTTTGGTGGGCTAGCCTTAGCGTTAGCTTCGGCTGATCGAGTATGCCAATTACCCACTCGTGCTGCTGTGAGGGCTCTAATGCCGGAGTCAGGGGCTGGTTATCTCCGCATGCGGCACCCAGACTGTCCGCTATGGTAATAACGCTGCTCTCGCGCTTGTTAACTCTCTCTAAAGTCTGAATGCGCTCCTCTAATGCTAATATCTTCTCTGACAAAGTGCTTACTAACACACACCTATTACAAATAAAATTACCACTAACGATGGATTACATCACTCTAATGCGTTACATATACAGTGCATCCGAAAAAGTATTCACAGCGCATCACCTCTTCCACATTTTGTTATGTTACAGCCTTATTCCAAAATGGATTTAATTTTTTTTTTCCTCAGAATTCTACACACAACATCCCATAATGTTGTAAAAAAGTTTACTTGAGGTTTTTGCAAATTTTTTTTTTTTTTTTTAAAGAGAAATCACATGTATATAAGTATGCACAGCCTTTACTTAATACTAAGGTTGGGTATAGTTTTTTTTTTTTATACCGGAGCCAAATCAATACTTTTAAAACCAAAACCAAAACGGTGCCTGAACCGATACTTTACAAAAGCCACAAAATGATGGTGGATGACTCAAGAATACATTTTTATTGAACAAAAAATTTAATGCTTAAAATTTATATATTAAAAGTTTAAAGTACATATCAATATATAAGTACTGTTGTAGTACTACTAGTACTAGCTGGGAAGCCATAATGATAAACAGAATCCATGTTACATTAGTATTTTACAAATCGTTTGACCATTTGTTAGCATGAAAGCAAGATTTGCATTTTGCGACTAATATTACATTCATGACTAACCTCAAAAGGCTGCTGTCGTTATCATAATCGGTTGACTCCTTTTTGCTATGATTGGTATGACCGGGGCTGGGGTCATTCAAAAAGCCAGCTGTTGTCCGCAAGCTGTCAAACACAGTACATCCCTCTGCTTTTAAGTTTATTCTGTGTGCCCTCAAATGTTTCATTAGATTTGACGTGTTTCCCTTTTACACTCAACTGCTGTAAAACATTTGCTGGATGTCGCGGTGTCGGAATCCTTTCTTGTGAAATATAGCCACACTTTAGACCGTTTAGTTTTAGGCATTTTACCAAAAGTTGTTTAATTTAGCAAGCTAAGATAGCGGTAGACCGCCTGCTGCCGTCAGAGCAAGTGTAACGTTAGTTGCTGCATTCACACGCATCTCAGATGGTCTCACATTTCCTGATGATTTTTGCTTTTAATTTTTTTTATCTAATCTAATAAACTTTTAATCTACAAAAACAAAATAAACAGTAACATTACTGCAACAATGTTTTGGATATGTATTATCAAAGCTTTCTAAAGTTCTCAAAATTTTTCTAATTAAGGAAATAATTTATTTTTCCGATCATTTCTGACACCCCATAAATGCAGTGTTGTCATGTGTGTTGGTGAATCTTATGCTTATTACAAGTGTATCATCTTAGCAAATATTTCAATCAACAATTCAGGCATTTAAGGCACCGAAATGAGGCACCGAAATTTGTGTTCTGTTTCGGTCCGGTACATACTGGTTACTGTATATAGGTACCGTGCCATATTGAAACCGGTTTTCGGTACCCAACCCTACTCAATACTTTGTTGATGCACCTTTGGCAGCAATTACAGCCTGAAGTCTTTTTAAATATTGGCCACAAGCTTGGCACACCTATCCTTGGCCAGTTTCGCTCATTCCTCTTTGCAGCACCTCTCAAGCTCCATCAGTTTGGATGGGAAGCGTCGCTGCACAGCCATTTTAAGATCTCTCCAGAGATGTTCAATTAGATTCAAGTCTGGGCTCTGGCTGGGCCACTCAAGGATATTCACAGAGTTTTCCTGGATGTCTCTGTACATTGCTGCAGTCATCTTTCCGTTTATCCTGACTATTCTTCCAGTTCCTGCCACTAAAAAACATCCCCACAGCATGATGCTGCCACCACCATGCATTCACTGTAGGTATGGTATTGGTCTGGTGATGAGTGGTGCCTGTTTTCTCTAAACGTGACGCCTGGCATTCACACCAAAGTGTTCAATCTTTGTCTCATTCAAGTGCTTTTTGGCAAACTTTAGGCGTGCTGCCATGTACTGTACCACCACTAATTGGTGGATTGCTGCAGAGATGGTTGTCCTTCTGGAAGGTTCTCCTCTCTCCACAGAAGACGTCTGGAGCTCTGACGGAGTGACCATCGGTTTCTTGGTCACCTCCCTGACTAAGGCCCTTCTCCCCGATCGCTCAGTTTAGATGGCTGGCCAGCACTAGGAAGAGTGCCTTCAAAGCAGCAGAAATTTTTCTGTAACCTTCCCCAGATTTGAGCCTCGAGACAATCCTGACTCGGAGGTCTACAGACAGTTCCTTTACCTTCATGCTTGGTTTGTGCTCTGACATAAACTGCTAACTGTAGGACCTTATATAAACAGGTGTCTGCCTTTGCAAATCATGTTCAATCAACTGAATTTACAACAGGTGGATTCCAATTAAGCTGCAGAAACATCTCAAGGATGATCAGGGGAAACAGGATGCGCCTGAGCTCAATTTTGAGCTTCATGGCAAAGGCTGTGAATACTTATGTACTTATGTGCTTCCTCAATTTTTGTATTTTTAATAAATTTGCAAAAATCTTAAATAAACTTTCATGTCATATATATATATTATGTATGAATCTGGACAATGTGAATTTCATTTTAAATTAAATTACTGTTATATACGGTTATAAAGAAGAAGTGTGTTCAAGATAAGTTTTAAGGTAAGAGAATAAGAGTAATTTCTTGTTGTGTCCGCCGCACCTTGATATACTCCTGATTAAACAAAAGGGTTCTAGCAGACAAGAGCCATTTGGGTGTATATTAGTCCGGATACAGAATATAGAAGGTGTTACCACATAAGGCATAGGGAAGCACAGTGAGGGGTCTGTTCTCAGGGCACAGGAATCTTATTAGATTACAATGTCTTACAACATTATAAAACCTTACTTACTTAAATTAAATTTACTTTTGTATTTTATTTTTATATGGTATATACAGTATGTACTGTATATACAGTTGAACTATCCTGTATATAAAGCCTAACCAATTACATTTAAACTCAGATTTTCATAATTCCTGACATTTAATACAAGTTATTATTTTCTTTATTAGGTCAATTTAAAAAAGTACGCTGTTTAAAGAATTTGAAATGTAGATTTATTTAATATTTTATAACCTTAATCACATTCCCAGTGGATCAGAAGTTTACATTTACTTAAAATTTGGAACCCTTGCATTTAAGTTGTTGAACTTGGTAAAATGCATTTTGGATAGCCTTTCACAGGCTTTTTACAAGAAGTTGCTGGAATTTAAGTCTATTTCTCCTGACAGAACTAGTGTACTGTAACTGTGTCAGGATTGCTGGCTTTCTTGCTCAAACATGCTTTTTTCCTTCTGTCCACAAATGTTTCTATTGTATTGATTCCAGGGCCATTCGAATACCTTGATTTTATTGTCCTTAAGACATTTTTTCTCAACTTTGAAAGTACGCTTGCGGTCATTGTTCTTTTGGAAGACCCCTTTGTGACCAAGCTTTAACTTTATGGCTGATGTATTGAGATGTCTTGCTTCAATAGATTCACATGAACTTGCTTCCTTATGATGCCGTTTATTTTGTGAAGTGCACCAGTCCCTCCTACAGTAAACCTGCCATGATGCTACCACCATAGGCCACCCTTTTTTTCTTCTTTTTTCCTGGCTTTTTTCTCTATACAGCGATCGTCATTATGGCCAAATAGTTAAATTTTTGTTTTGGAAGACCAAGTAAGATCTTTTTTTCTATATGCAGCTGCAAACTACAGTCTGTATTTTGGATGTTTTCTTTCCAGCATTGCTTCTTCCTTGGTGAGAAACCTTTTAGGACACATTGTTATAAGTCTAATGTTACTGTGGATATACTGTAGATACTTTTGCACCTGTTTTTTCCAGTGTATACTCAAGGTCCTTTGCTGTTGTTCTGTGATTGATTTGTACTTGTTGTACCAAAGTACAAGTCTCCATCCTGAGTGATATGCTAGCTGTGTGGTCCCATGGTGTTTATACTTGCATAGCATTGTTTGTACAAATGATTGTGGTACCTTCAGGCATTTGGAAATTGTTCCAAAGGATAAGCCAGACTTGTGGAGGTCCAGATTATTATTATTATTTTTTTTTTATCTTTTCCATGGTGTCAAACAAAAATCTATTGAGTTTGAAGATAGATCTTAAAATACATTTACAATTACACCACCATTTGACATCCACACACATCCACAATTACTGCCCCCACAGGCTTGTATGGTAAGCACTAGGCATGAAGGACGCAGCACTTTATCTACCTATCTTCTTACCCTGATGCGCCAATCCATCTGGAACAGGATAAATCTGGACTCATCAGACCAAATAACCTTTTTCAATGCTCCACAGTAAATTCTTAATGCTGCCTATCAAGCTGAATCCCCCCCCCCTCCCAAATAGCCTCACTGATAAGTGATTTTCTTAAAGTTACACAGCTTTTTATTCCCAATCCCTACAGTAGAGTTCTCTTTGCATTTTGCATGTGGAAATGTGCTCTTAGTTTTACTATTAAACTAAACATAGCCATGAGTTATACTTATGTTTTTTTTTTTTGTTTGTTTGTTTTTTACAATTTGATTTTGCGAAGCAAGTAAGTGATTTCCAACACTCTAAAAAATTATTTTGTGGTCTTGTAAATTTCACAATAATAAAAAATTTATGTTACCTTAATACTTTAGTCTTAATAAGATACTTGAAAATAATATAAATGATTGTTTAATTATTTTGTTTGAAATGTAAACTATGATCTACGTTTATTTCACAAATAGAAATTAACATTTGTCTAACTGAATTATATTTTTAACATACTCTTAATACATTTGATACATTTTAATCCAAATATTTGAGAATGGTGTAATTATATTATTAGTTTCAAGAACTAAAATCATCACTCATTCCAACTAAACATTCTTTATGTTTAACAACAATAACTTAAAAGATTTAGTAAATTGGCCCACTCAAAGAAGAGCACCCCTCATGGGAAATCTCATCCAACATCAGAGAACAGTAGTGAGGACACAATACTGTAAGAACAGGCAAGAAGTAAGCAGATAGCAGAATTGATTGAAATAATTACTCTGCATGCATACACTTTATAGGGTGTAAGGGACCCTTAGCAATTTAAACATCAGTGGGAGAGTTTTTTTTGGACCAATGAGAAAGATTCCAGTTCTTTTTCTTCTTAGACCAGGTAAGGGACTTAAAAAAGGTTGTCTCTGGTTCAGGGGTTGCTTGCTACTAGTGGATGCACCACTTGGAGGCCATTTCTTGAAGATGTCTGCGTGGTGGCTCTTAATACACTGACTCCAGGTTAACTCCACTGCTGGTTAAACTTTCCTAATTTCTTGAATCAGCTTTGCTTGACAATTTTCTTATACTGTGGTCATCCCTGTTGTCTGTGCATCTTCCAGACTTTTCACTTGCAGTCATTTTTAAGAGGAAATAATTACTGTATTTGATCCCCTACAGATTTTCTCCCACTTACAAAGAAATGAAGGGTTTATAATTTTTATCATAGGTTTATGATAAGGGATTAAGACAGAATATCAACCAAAAATCCAGAAAAAGCACATGATACAAATGTTATGAATTAAGCATTTCAATGAGGGGAATAAGTATTTGATCCCCTACCAACCAACAATAATTCTGTCTCTCACAGACTGGTTATGTGCTCTTGTGCTACACAGATTAATTTAGGAAGGTGCTCCTAACAACAATGTGGTTTGTGTATAAAAGCCACCTGTCCACAAAATCTCTATCTTCTATTCAATGTTCCAACAAGATTTTAGACCTGCACAAGGCTGGAATGGGCTAAAAGACCATCAGCTAGTAGCTTGGTAAAAAGGAGACAACTGTTGGAGTGATTATTTACAAATGGAAAAATACAAAGTAACCATTAATAGCCCTATATTCAAGATTTCACGTCATGGAGTAAGAATAATCATGAGAAAAATAAGGGGCCAGCCCAGGACTACACGGGAGGAGCTTGTGAATGATCTCAAGGCAGTTGGGAGCACAGTCACCAAACAAAATTGATAACACAATCCGCTTGCATGGATTGAAATCCTTTAGCGCAGCAAGGCTTTCCCTCCTCAAGAAGACACATGTACAGACCAGTCTGAGGTTTGCCAATGAACAGAGAAAGATTGGAATAAACTCCTGTGGTCAGATGAGACCAAAATTTAGCTCTTTCTCATTAACTCGACTTGCTAATTTCGGAGAAAGAAAAATGCTGACTATGACACTAAGAATACCACAGGCCCTACAGTCAAGCACGGAAGTGGAAACATTATGCTTTGGGGCTGTTTCTCTGCTAAAGGTACAGATTGACTTTGCTGCACTGAGGGGCCAATGGATGCGGCCATGTGAAATTTTGGATGAGAACCTCCTGAAGATGGGTTGTGGATGCGTCTTCCAGCATGAAAAATTCAGACCTTAATCCAACAGCAAATTCATAGAGAGGGCTGTAACTTCGAGTTGCCAAGCATCAGGCAAGAAACCTTAAACATGTAGAGAAAATCAGTAAAGAATAGTGGATCAAAATGCATCCCAAGATGTGTGCAAATCTGGTAAACAACTACAAGAAATGTCTTCCCACTGTGTTTTCCAGCAAAGGTTTCCCTACCAAATACTACAGTAAGTCATGTTTTGCTTGGGGATCAAATACTGTACTTATTTCCCTTACTAAAATGCAACTTAATTCATAATATATGTATCATGTGCTTTTTTTTTGGATTTTTGGTTGATATTCTGTCTTCAATCCTTTACCAGAAACCTTTGATAAAAATTATAGACCCTTCATTTCTTTCTAAGTGGGCAAACTGTAGGGAATCAAATACTTGATATTTCCCCTACTGCACTTTCATGCACACCTTTTTTGGCTTTTTACTGTACTTCTTGTGGTTAATGATCATTTTCTGGACAACAGTCTTCCCCCATGCATGTACTATCTATCTCTGTTGTTCAACCTATCACTGTTGTCAATTCCCACAGACCTAGATGCTTTTACTCACACAGCAGAGGCAGATCTCCCAGAATCAACATCCTTTTCTACCATCCTCCTGGCCCTCTAGGAAGCTTTCTGGATGAAATAGACATGCTTCTTAGTGTTTTTCCTTCTGAAAATACTCCTCTTACTGTTCTAGGAGATTTCAACCTTGTGTCTGACAAACTCCAATCATCTTTCCTTATAACTCCTTCTCTGTAACTCTAAACAGTTGCCCTCCCACACATGAGGAAGGGAATTCTCTTGACCTGGTTTTCTGCCGCCCTTCTCCAGTCACAGATATCACTACTATTCCTCTTTATAAATCTGATTATCACCTGGTATCCTTCACCATCATCCTTCCTATTCCTGTTCCTATTCTGGCTAACCACCCAAATTTCTCTTTTACCCACAGAAACCTTCATTCTGCCTATATTACATCCAGCTTACATTAGCTCATCAGCTGAATCTGAGTAAAACTGAACTGCTGTTCCTACTTGGTGATTCATCTTCCGATAAAGAGCTTGTGATCTCCCCTGATAACAATCAGATTACTCCTTCAGCCACTGCCTGCAATCTTTAAGTAACTGTGGACAATCATCTGTCATTTTCCCCACACATCGCTAACCTTACTCGCTCTTGTCGATTTCTTCTTGTCAACATCAGAAGAATCCACCCATTTCTTTCTTCCCAACTGTGTTTGACTGATGGCAATTAGTTTGTAACCTAGTAACCCAGTGACAGAAACTTCAAAGCACTTTTTTGCTTTTGATAAGAGCATCTGCCTGGAAGTAAATGTAAATGAGTACTGAACTAGGCTAAGAGCTACACAGTTTCATACTGTTTTATTACTAATTTACTCAAACTTGAAACAATCTAATATTTTGAGATATTTTTAATTTTCGTGAACTGTAATCATAGAAATTAACTAACAAGGCTTGTAATATTTTACTTTACCTATAATTAATCCAGAATATACAAGTTACACTAAAATTTAATTCCCAAAAGAAAATTTACTTTTTTACAATATTCCAATTTTTTTCTAGATTTAAAGTTGAAAATTGATGTAGATGATATCAATGATTAAATAAAGTTGTGTTACTGTAACACCTGTGCCACCACGGCATCATGAAAGAAGATCTGGTTCCCTTTCAAAGGCTACACTCGATGCTGCGTGAAAACGCTATGGGAACATCTTTTTGCGTTGCCGGTTGTGAAGTATGTGTGTACCAAACACGCCAAATTTTGGCATATATAACCTCGGTCAGGTGACGTCATCTGATGAAGCACACCTGCAGGTTATAAATAGGAGTGAACTGGAAACATTCCTCAGCTCTTTAAAGGACCAAATATTGTATTTGCGTGTGATGTGTGCAAGCGAATTTAAAAGTATTAACTCACCGGTGAAGTTTGTTAGGAGATCCGTCCCTCCTCTTTTTCGGAGCACGATTTCCACACCGTTGTTTTGGCGCATTCCTGGGTTAAACAGTGCAATCTGGCAGACGTGCACAAGACGGGAATCCCCCTTTCTCTCGCGTCCTCGTCGGATCAGGAAGTTTTCTGTCCACTTCTCAAGCGCCCTCCAGCACTTCTTGTGAATGAATAGGAAAGACTTACTCTCGCTTCTGCAGGTAAGTAACGCATGCGATCGAGCGATCGCGTTTTGTATTTCGCCGCGGAAGCGGGATTTTCCCCAACGTCCCCACTAGGTTCGGGAGGTGAAATCATATAAACAAGCCTTCGGGAAAGTCCCTTCCCGCCATGCTCAAGGGTCGGGACTGTCGGCGAGGTGCTAAGCGCAGGTATAGAGCGTTATGAGCCGGGCACCCCCTCATTAGACTGGGGTGCGGAGCGCCACGCTTTGCAATCAGCTTTGAAGAAGTCGGACCTACGTACTGTCTCCATCACAAAGAAGTCCTGAGGTCATCCAGGACCCTTTCGGAGAAACTGGCAGCGTGAAAGCTACTGCCAAGTATATCTCTTTGGGTACTGAGCACTGTAGTGAGAGCTACAGGATCTAGTTCTCACATCCCCTTCCGCGTTTCAACGGCGTGGTCTCCACTTCCGTGAAACCGGAAAGGGAGCATCTGCTGACTCTGGAGTTACAAAATGTTCCTGGGAATAGGGGCCATAGAACATGTTCCCCTACCAGGCAGAGAATCAGGCTACTACAGTTTTTTTTTTTTCTTCCTTCCCAAAGGGAATGAGGGGGGGGGGAGGGGGGCCTGCGTCCGATTTTGGATCTTCACGGGCTGAACCGCTATCCAAAATAAGACAGGTTCAAAATGTTGACTGTCAAAGTGATTGCTCTCAATCCAACCAAGGGATTGGTTGTGACAATCGATCTGAAGGACGCATATATTTTACACGGAAATATTGCCACAACACAGGAAGGTTCTGAGGTTCGCTTTCGGGGGCGAAGCTTACCAGTATCGGGTCCTTCCATTTGGTCTAACTAACCCGCACATTAGACGACTAGCTATGCTGGCTCAGTCTCAGGAACTAGCGCTTTGACATCGGGATGTCGTCCTAGCTCATCTCTGTTCCTGGATTGAAACTCAACGCCATAAAAGCGTTCTCTTCCTGCTCAGAACACAACATGTTGGGTGTCACCTAGGATGCGATCGCAACGCGGGCACAGGGGTCTCCTGCGCGTGTCAAATCCATTCTAACACCCTGAAGAAAACAGCTGTGTCCACGGTGAAACCTTTGGGCCTCTGCACATGAGATTATTTCAGTTGTGGCTAAAAGCAAGGGGATTATACTCAGGGCCATACCCCCGAGGCAAATAAGGGTTACGCACCAAGGGCTTTGTACCCTTTCTATGTGGTTCAGACCCCGGTTTTTGACTTTGGGTCCCACTCTACGTGCGTCTTTTTGTCATCGCAGATGCTATAGACAGACGATTCCCTCATGGGCTGGGTTGCGGTCTTGAATGACCGTCCAGCCCAAAGGGAGCTGAAGAGGCCATCTTCTCGCGTGGCACATTAGTTGCCCTGACTGATGGCTTTATTTTGCCCTGAAACACCTCCTCCAGAAGTTGAGGCTACCATGTACTAGTGCGGGTGGACAACACTACGGTAGTCTCGTACATAATCGCCAGGGCGGACTGTACTCGCGCCGCTTGAATAGCTAGCGCACCAGGTTCCCCTTGGGGTCACAGGACAAGTTCCTGTCCCGCAGGGCGTTGTACATTATAGCTAAAAGCCAGGGGATTACTCAAGGGCCAATCCCCGGAGGCAAATATGGGTTAAGCGCCAGGTGGCTTCATAACCTTTCTATGTGGTTCAGACCCTGGTTTCTGACTTTGGGTCCCACTCTACAGTACGTGCAGGCTGGGGTGCGGTCTTAGATGGCCGTCCAGCCCAAGGGAGCTGGAGAGGCCATCTTTTCGCGTGGCACATCAATTGCCCCGAACTGATGGGTTTATTTTGGTCCTGAAACACCTCCTCCAGCAGGGCTATCATGCCCTAGTGCGAGTGGACGACACTAGGGTAGTCTCGTACATAATCGCCGGGGCATTGAATGAGCTAGTGCACCAGTTTTGCTTTGAGCACAGGGCGAATCCCTGTCCCTCAGGGCGATGTACATTTTTGCCCATGATCGCCAAAGCGCACTGTGCTGCGCCGCTTCAATAAGCTAGCGCACCAGTTTCTGCTTTGGGCACACGATGAGTTTCTGTCCCTCAAGACGATTTACGCTTCAGGGCATATAAAGTTGGGAGCCCTGGTACCTTCAACGCACTAGAAGAACATATGCCCTCAAGGAGAGGGTATTGGAAAGTGGTGCATGGCGGAACATGTACAGTAGACCCAGTTCACTGCCGAATTGTTTCAGTGCTGGAGTTCTGCAAGAAGTTACTCGGGCTTATGCCCTAGTACCCTCAGAATGTACGTGGCCGCTATTTCAGCTTGTTATGTTCTGACGGATGGGGATTGGCTGACACCCCTCCCAAACCACCAGAGTCAGCGCCTGTCTGGCTTCTGACCCTCAAGATGGTTTTTTTTATAATCACTTTGGGAGATCTGCAGGCTTCCCTTCCTGCCTAGACTTTGCCCCTAGGCTAGTCAGAGCTATTTAGCATCCTCACCCAAACTATTTTCATTCTTGACAATGCTCCCAGTTTCCTTGAAGCCTTCTGTCCTCCGCCTTTTACAGCTCCAGAGCAGGATAGGTTTCACCTACTATCTTCAGTATGCACTCTTCAGATGTACGTCCACCGCACTAGCTAGTGACGTAAGTCAGAGCAGCCTTTTTTCATCACATCAGGGAAAGCTATTGCTATTGCCCTAGTCTAAGAGGCTGTGGTCTCACTTCGCCTCGAGGAATCAGGGCTCATCCAATCAGGGGGATTGCCTCATCTATTGCGCTGGCAAGAGGGTTTCCCCTGCAGCAAGTGTGTCATGCGGCAGGTTGGTCCTTTCCGCACACATTTGTGAGATTCTATAGTCTGGATGTTCATGCCACTCCGGGCTTACAGGTCCTCAAGTCTGCCTCCCAGAAATTGTTCTGAGACCTCCTCGGCCATTGTGCAATCAATGTAATCTAAAGCTAAAAGTAATAACATGTTTACTTTTTTTGATGGCGAATGTCTTTTACCTTAGAGTAAACTGTAAATATGTAAATTTGCAAGGGTGTTGCATTCTGTATATGGACTTGGTATATAGTTCTGACCTCTAGTGTACAAGTCAAGAGCAGCATCCAAACATACACTGCTAATTATAAGTTTGGACAAACTTTCTAATTCCATGGAATTTCCTGATTTTTACTTTACTCCTTTCTCCGTTGAAGAGCTGATACTGAGATGTGTCTGCTACTTATGCTCTAATGGCTCTAATCTGAGGTGTTGTTTGTTATTTCGTGATTTTTGAGGCTGCTAACACAAAATAAACTTCTTAAAGTTTTGGTCTTGCCTTCCTGGGATAGTCTTTATGAGAGTTAGTTTCATCATGGTGCTTAATGGGTTTTGCAAATGCACTTGACAATATTGTTCTCACAAAAACTATTTTAGAACAGCTGAACTTCATGTCCTAAAATAGCAACTGAAGTTGTTACTTAATTACCTAACTCCATATTTGTTATTTCTATAGTTTTAAAATATTTAGTATAGTTCTAGAATGCAAAAAATAAATCCAAACTTTTGACTTTAACTATATTTTACACAACAGCGCCACACCTTGGTAACTGGCTTTCCAGTGCTCAACTGTATGCAGAGTTTTATATTCACAGTTTACATTCTCTGCCCACTCTCTGTGGGGATAGCATGAATAAAAAAGGTCACTTAGCCTAAAATGAGTGCTATAGGCAGAAAGAGAACAGAGACTGAGCTGTCTACTGGGGATAGTCAGTGGTGCTTCGGTTCTCGTTTAAAGCATGAGCTCAGCCACTGGTGCTTGAATGCCTAAGTTTTATCTTTGGTGAGAAATAAGCCATTGAAATCTGTAGCAATGTGCTTAAAAGAACGTGACTGATGAGAGGGGAAGATTTCATTACTGTAATGTAATAAAAATGATTACAATATTACTGACCAACATTTCAGAGTTGCTGACAAAGCAAATTGTGTGTGTGTATGTGTGTGTGTGTGTGTGTGTGGGAGAGAGAGAGAGAGGGACGTGATATAAATAAGTTCAGCTACAGTAAACAATTACTATATAAAACCAGATGTTACCCAGTTTAAAATATGCTTGCCCATAAAATAAAGATGCATGGTCATACTACAGTATATGAAAAAGTTTTTAAACAGATTACTTTAATTTCTTGCAAGCTACAAAAACTCAAGAATTTTTTATATTGAGCTTTAATAATCTTATGCATGTGTACACGATCCATGTACACCTTCAATAAGACTTTGAGGTAATCTTCTGAGAAAATGTTTTAATGGTGGATCGCCTGAGGACACCAAAAATTTTCTAAATAAACTACTTAGTATGGTATTACTGTATGCAGTTTGAAAAACATTTCATGTATTCATGACTCTGGGGCGATACTGAAAAAAAAAAACTTATGGTATTATGGAAGAAAAGAAGTTTTTATTGCAAGGTAATTGCAAATAAATATGACCACCACATTTTCTTGGCATTGAGACAAAAATGCAAAAACTGTTACTTTTAGCTATTCTTAAACAGTTAGCTCTTAATATGACTGCCTAATCACACAGCAGTGCCTGAACTATAACTGCTTTATTCTAAAGAATGAGCAAACAAAAACCATAAACTTCAGAAAGTTCTAGTCAAAAAATGCTAGATAGATATCTTAGAAATATTTTCAGATTCTTTTTTTCAGATAACACTTAAAATTCGATCAGCAAAAAAGCTAAAGATACCTAAAACCAATAAGGCTGACTCTACTTTATTCATATTAGACTCTTTCACACACTCCTTGTCTTGCTCTCGACATTGACATTGGTCTTATATGCACTAATTTATGATATTATTCTGCATCTCATCTAAACAAATTCTTAAAAAAAAAAGCCTAACCATAGCATCTTTAGGTGGCTTATTCATCCCACACACTCCTATCCATGGATACAGGTTTCACGGATTTGTAGCAGCTTTTATACCAGATATTTTAACCAGACATCATGATAAAAATTACATTGTTGGATTAAATTTCAATTAAGAAAACAAGTTGTCATATAAGATAATTTAAAAGTTTATTTAGAGGATTATTTATTTAAAGGATTATTTATAATATTACTTTTCCTTTTGTAATTATTTAGCATAACCTTTCTATACTCCAATTTTTACTGCATTTCTTTGCCTTAGTAACTATCTGCAATGACAATAAAGTTGAATCTAATCTAATCTAATCTAAAATTGTATCTATTAGAGCAAAGAGTATTTTGTTAACTACATTGATTATCACATTTTGCCATCCCAGTGGATGTCTAAAGTCACCCTTTTTCTCGTGTAAGCAAGCGTTATTAATGACCCCCTGTTTGTGGTTAGGTTATTTACCCAATTTTTTGTTGGTGCGATTTTGATCATTAAACAGGGCAAATCCATCACAATGCGGAAATCTGATACAGCATTATTGCTAAACTGGACTTGATGTGCAAGATAAAATAGCATACTGTAGTATAAGTTTCGGTAGAAGTAAATAATTCATTTATCTGTTCATTTAATTATTCATTCATTCATTCATTCATTCAGTCATTCATTCATTCATTCATTCATTCATTCAGTCATTCATCTTCTATACCACATATCCTGTGTACAGCTGTGGCTATTAACAATTACATTAAGTTCATGCAAAAAGTCAACAGGACTGATGGTAGCGCTTACCTTTTCCCTTTCTTCTTCTGACAAGCTTTTTCCGAATGCCCAAAACAATCAGAACGAACATTCGTCAGAGAAAATATCTTTACTCCCGGCCCCAGCAGACCAATCCCTTTACCTTTTACAGAGAATATCAGTCTGTCCCTGATGTTTTTTCCTGGAGAGGTGTGGCTTCTTTGCTGCCTTTCTAAAAGTCAGTACTTTTTCCCCCACTTTTTAACTTTTCTTTACTTTAGTAAGTTCTTTACTTTAAGGTTTTTCTTAACATTCTAATTATTTTTTTACACACTTAATATCACTACAACACAAGTTTTACACTTTTTTTATGGTCCTTCTACCACTGTTGTCACTTTCTGTGAGAAGTGGGGCTCAGCAGAGTGGAGCTGTGTTTAAGAACACACGCAATCAGCGCTTCTTACCTGATTCAGGCACAAGATTCCCTGGAGATCAAGAGGAAACCCCGTGGGTGCAGAGCCGGTATGAAGCTAAGAGTGAAGCTGAGGATATTTAAAATGCTGGTCCCATCTGTCATCATGGGGAGTGTGTGGTCCTTGTGTATTAAGATGGACTACCTGTGCATGCTGATTCGAACCCAGAAGGAATCCCAGAAGAGCCACCTAATGTGCTTTACAGGGATGCACATGGACTTCCCAGATCACAGCACCTCCATCCTCAGTTTTAAACTTATTCGGGCGGCCAATTTAATTCAATTTTATTTGTATAGCACTTTTAACAATTAACATTGTTGCAAAGCAGCTTTACACACTCAAAAGAATTATTTAAGTTTGCATGAAATGTGAATGTGTATGAATCAAAATGATAAGCCCTTTTCCTGATGAGCAAGCCGAGGGCGACGGCGACAGTGGCAAGAAAAAACTCCCTGAGATGGTAATAGAAAGAAACCTTAAGAAGAACCAGACTCAACAGAAAACTCATTCTCATTTGGGTAAGACGGATAGCAGGGATTTTACACAGACATGATGCTCAGTGGTAGGAAGAAAGATGGTGAGATAGCTGTATATGTGAACAGCATATTGTTACATTGGACATTATAATATTGGTTATCGTGAAGGAACGTCTTTGCTTTTCAGATATTGAACTTGTAGCTGTGACAATGAGCCCATATTATTTACCGAGGGAATTCTTCTTGTAATTTGCTATTTTAATCAGTGCTTACATTCCGCTGACAGCTGACCTGACAGAAGCATGTGACGTCATACATGCCATTGTTGTTAGGCTACAGTGTGAACACCCCGAGGCATTTGTGACTATAACTGGTGACTTTAATCATGTAAATCTGGACTCTACATTACCAACATTTTATCAGTTTGTTGACTGTTCCACACGGGCAAAACAGGACATTGGATCATTAAGTTAACACGAAGAAGGCATACAAAGCCATTGCTCTTTCCCCACTCTGCAATTCTGATCACAACCTGGTCTTGTTAATGCTCTGACTAAGGGGAGGAGGTTTTTGCCCAATATGTTACAATACAGTACATGGCCCTGGTCATGCTCTCCTCAATAGAGTGCAGGGGTCCTGTCCCTGTGCAGAAAAACACCGCCAGAGCATGATTCTTCCAGCACCATGCTTCACTGTAGATATGGTATTATTGGGATGATACTCATCATTCTTTTTCCTCCAAACACAGCAAATGGAGTTAAGACCAAAAAGATCTACTTTGGTCTCATCTGACCACAGGACTTTCTCCCATGACTCCCCTGGATCATTCAGATGGTCCCTGGCAAACTTCAGACGGGCCTGGACATGGGCTGACTTAAGCAGGGGAACCTTTCGTGTAATGCAAGATTTTAAACCATGACGTCTTAATGTATTGATAATAGTAGCTTTGAAAATGATGGTACCAGCTCTCTTCACGGCATTGACCAGCTTCTCTCATGTAGTTCTGGGCTGATTCTTCACCACTCTTAGCATCATTGATACCCCATAAGGAGAGAGCTTCCATGGGGCCCCAGTCTGAGGAACATTGACAGTCATCAATAGGCTCTTCTATTTTCTGACAATTGCTCCAACAGTTGTTCTTTTTTTACCAAGCTGCTTGGCAATTGCCCCATAGCCCTTTCCAGCTTTGTGAAGGTTTACAATTTTGTCTCTTGTGTCTTTTGACAGCTTTTTGGTTTTGCCCATGTTGCTACTTGCTACTGGCTGACTGTGGGGTGCAGGGGTGTCTTTATGACAGCTAACGACCTCAAACAGGTGCTACTAATTTAGAATCATGAGCAGAGTGTAGCTGGACTATTTAAAAGCAAAATGACAGGTCTTTGAGGGTCAGAAATCTGGCTGATAAGCAAGTGATTAAATACTTATTTGACACAGTAATTCACAAATAAATCGTTAAAAAATCATAAAATGTGATTTCCGGATTTTTCTTTTTAGAGACTGTCTCTCACAGTGGAAATGCACCTATGCTGAAAATTGTAGACGCCTCCATGATTTCTAAGTAAAAGAAACTTGCAAAATCACAGGGTGATCAAATACTTATTAACCTCACTGTATCTTGCATGCCAAGTAACTACTTGTATTTACTGAAATACAGTGGAACCCTGGATTACAAGCATAATTCGTCGCAAAAGCGGGCTCATATTTCAAGAAATAATGAAAACTTTAATTGTTTGTTCCACAGGCCAAAAAAATAAATCCAGAAAAATTAATACTAAATATTTAAAAAATTAATAAAAATAAAAAACACTTTATCTTTAAAAAAGTAAAAATAAATCCCAACAGATAAGTGTTTCCGTTTATGCCCGCAGGCGCTGTGTGTGTGTTTGTGTATGTGTGTAAAGCTAAAGTAAGAGGAGAGGAGGATCAGACCCCCCTCTCCATCTTCTCATCTTACACAGTAAACTTTCCTCTGCTCTTATTTGAGTTTCACACACACACACACACACACACAAATTAACTGAAAGACTGTTTTATGGGAAGAATTAGCAAGGAACATTATTAATAAGTCTTATGGAATCACTGATGTAAAGTAAAAAAAAAAAAAAAGTTACCCTGCACTTTGCCTTTGAAAAGAATTGCGAGAGAGAGAGCAGTGTTTCTGTGTAGAGAAAAGAGTCAGAGAGTGTGTGTGTGAAGGTGAGAGGCGGGGGGTGGGTTTGTGTGTGTATGTGTGTGTGTAAAGGAGCACAGTGTCTAATGATGCGCACGCACACAGACATAAAATGCAGGCTGATACAGAGAGGGGGAAAATGGATCTTAAGCCTCTCTAATGAGACTTGCTTTTGCTTTACACACATGCACACACGTGTGTTATAATAAACAGTACACATGCGCTGTACACACATGCATACAAACACAAAATAAAATGTGTTTTACACGACACACGGTCACAGTGTTATAGTAAACAGTATTTGTTGATTATACCAGTAAGCACTAAGATCGAGCTGGGGAACCTATTACCTGCAATTCCGCAGCGCGCGTGAGAAAAATCATTTGCTTAGTTGTGATCGTGTGAAACGAATGTAGAACAAGAAGCGCAACATGATACTTGATACTCGTAAACCATACTTTTTCATTTTTTAAATCAAAATTTATTAAAACTCTTTGCTCGTCTTGCGGAACGCTCGAAAACTGTGTTACGCACAATCTAAGGTTCCACTATACTAGGTTATCACATCAATGCATTTTCCCCTGATACAGTGAGCATTATCCTGGATTCAACCCGTAAATAATTGGTTTTAAAGACATAAACAATTTTTTTAACACATTAAATTGTCAGTAATGGCCCAATAAAAGCTGAAGCTACTTAATCTTTTTTTATTTTTTCCTTTTTTTCTACTTATCTGTCTCTCTTTTTCAGCTGCAATGGTGGAGAACACAAAGCCTTTTGACTTCCACAGAAGTTCCTGGTGAGAAGCAGTTTCTGACCCTAACAGGGAATCAGTGTCATACCATAGTGTCTGGGTTAAAACCTTTCTCCCAATACCATCTCAATGTTAATGTATTTAACAGGAAAGGCAGTGGACCCAGTAGCAGCCCAATCACCTTTACAACACCACAGGGAGGCAAGAATTAGTTGCATCGCTTACATTTTAAATAGGTCAACACAACAGGTTGCAAATAGTTTAAACCTTAATGTTGTTGCTTTGTTTAAAATAGCTTGTTATAAAATTGTCCAATGTGAAAATTTGTTTATAATTTAGTTTATTCAGTTATCATTATAAACCTACAGTACTGTATATTTCTTAATAATTCAGTGACATAAGTTTATTACAGTATACTGTACTTTTATGTATATGTACATTTTAAATAGTAAGTAATAATTACCTTACTATAAACCAAACTTATAAGTAAATGCATTTTCATTCTTCTTCTAAGGTATGATAACTGTATGATGTTCACTTTATGCAGTTCCTGAAAGCCTTTCTGTACTCAGAGCTACGAACCCACAGGATAACTCAATCACACTGGTGTGGGCTCCACCACTTGAGGCCAATGGTGTTCTCACTGTATTTTCAAGTATGCCTTATATTCTTCTTTTCCAGATCCATCACACCTTTTAAGGGTTGGTGACCATCAGGGGTCTGGGATTAATCATGATATTTGTACTAAAATGCAATGACCCTTTACAGATCAAGCATGAAATGTTTAAATTCATAAAGACTAAAGTTACATTATTTTGCCAGTGCATGAATGAAAATTTGGCATGTTTACTTAATAAATTAACAAACCTACAAAACCTCTAGAACAGCTTTCATGAGAATAATTGGCTAAATGAAAATATGCACAAACAAAACTTAAAATTATCTAATTTACTTTAGTCAATCATACAGTGGATGCTGGTGAACTACTGTACAGAGTTAATATCAGTGGACCAAACACTACACAGTTGGTTCTACGATCTGGAGACAGACAGCTACTACAAGTTCTATCTGAGCGTTTGTACACTTGTGGGCTGTGGACCAGCGATTAGTGTTAAAGTAAGTAAGAACATGCAGCGTTACACGCAACTATTGGTCTAGACTAGTCTCTGTAGAGTAGAGGGGTGTGTAAATGTACACATAAAAAGATCAACTAATGTAAAACATAACTTGATTTACTTTAATTCTTTTGTATATGGATCATTTATTAACTTATTTGTTTTATTTTTCTAGCATTTAGAAGACACCTTTAACCAGAGCTGCTTATAAAGCAGATGGTGTTTCCATCAAAATTGTCCTCATTACACTATGGAAGCAAGAGAAAGCAAGAAAAATAAAACAAAATATTTATATAATATCATACTGTAAAATAGTCATTTTAATAATAACATATTTAAATCATAAAATATTTATTTACTTAGGGGTGAAAGTAAGAATCGAGTTAAAATCAGTTGGATTTCTTCACCACCCTCTATAGATCTCATCTGTCCTGCATGGCCATGCACAGTGCTGCATGGTTTCCAAACCAAGTCGTCATGTTTCTTATCAGGATGCTCTCTATGGTGGAGAAGTAGAAATTCCTGGCACCTTAGAGGGCAGTCTAAAGTCTCTCAAGCACCTGAGGTGGTAGAGACGCTGTCGAGCTTTTTTCACCACTGTGTTGATGTAACAGGACCATGACAGGTCCTGTGTGATGTGAACACCGAGGTATCGGAAGCACTATTACAACATGCATACTATTATTGCATGTTGGCCGTTAGCAGTTTTTCTTTGTAGGCAGCATGCTGGGGTGGTTTTTAGCACTGTGTCCTGAGGATCTGATTCCCACCTTGGGTCTCTGTGCATGGAGTTTGCATGTTCTCCCCTGCTTGGTGGGTTTCCTGGAGTAGACTTGGAGGACATGAAGTGTAGGCTAATTTATGTTTTAAAATATCCCCTGCAATAAATGAGGTGCATGAGTTGCATGATCACCTGGGTACAGTATACATGTAGATATTTCTCCTCTGTTTTTATGTCACACCATTTTTTGTTACCTCATTTAATTTACAAGGAGATTATAATCATTAAATAAATAGACATGCATAGATATGAACTTCATAACATGCTTAAGAGTTGTCTAGCATTAGGTTGGTCCATGGGCTTACAGCATTAAAACTCACAGACACTTTGTGGCCTGTGAAATATATATATATATATATATATATATATATATATATATATATATATATATATATATATATATATATATATATATATATATGTTATCCTTTATTTAACCAGGAGAAGCCCATTGAGACTAAAAATCTTCTTTGCAAGGGAGACCTGGCCAAGAAATTGCCTGCTATGTGACCAAGAACAAATGTGGAATATACACAGGTATGAATGTGTTGATTTCTAAAGTACCTGTGGTATCAGTCAAACTAGGGGGAAAAACTGCTTTGTAGTTTCCTTCACTTATGCTGCATCCGTCCCTAAGGCTCTTTCTCACTGCTTTCTCTCAATGTTTTCATTAACACACGAGATTTTTCTTTGCTACCGAACTGTGACTTTTTCTCATGCAACTTATAAATCTTTACTTCATAATCGTATTTACTTTTGGTACAATTAGAATGTTTCGACAAAGAAAACGACCCTAGAAAGCACTAATGTTTTTATCGTATAGCATTGAAACACGTGAGTACACGAAACTTGGCACATATTTAAAGCTCATTGAGCCGAACAACTTTTGCACTGCATTTCATGGGTTATACTGGGTCATTCCCAAAAACGCACCCAATGGATTTTACGATCGCACCGGATGGATTATACGATTGCCACCAAACTGGGCCAACGTGATCTAAAGACATTGAGAATGCAAAATTGAAGAGGGATTTTTAATATCTCAAACGGGTGAGCCGCGATAATGCCTTAAACATTAATAATAATATTGAGTGATATTATATTCAGTGACACATTCAGTGACATCACGCTCGGTGACATCACACTGAGTAACATCATAGTGTGATGCTTATTTTCCAGGGTCTGCGGCCTATTGTACATACATACACAATACAAATGTTAACACTCTCACACTCACATCACAAACACACATGCATGCACACAAATACACACACCACAAATGTTAACACACTCACACAGACTCTCAGATGCACACACATACATACACACACAAACGCACATATATCACACACATACATACACACAACAAATGTTAACACACTCAGATCTCTCTAACACGTACACATGCAGAAACACACATACATCACACACATACTCTAACAAGTCACGGCTCACACACGCATTACACACATCACAAATGTTAACACAGACACACACACCACACACATATTTACTCATCACACACACACACTTCTGTCTCTCTCTTAAACACAAACCCTTACACACACACACACACACACACATACACTAACGCATTCAACAAATATTTAGGGCCTAAACTGATATTATCCCTGTATAGTGGGTGATGTGTGCAAGTTGTGCAGTGCACCTGGACGGCGATGGCTTTTTCGAGGTCTTAACATACTTAAATAACACACAGGTTGTATTCTGCCGTCGGGGTGGCAATGGCACAGGGTGCTTGTGCCTGTCATCATTGCTTGCAACTATTATTATAATTATTATTAGTAGTAGTAGTACTAGTAGTATTACAAATGCAAAGATATTACACTTAATTTTTGAAAGTTACCACCTTGGGCGCTTACCACATTCTAACCATTGTATAAGTTTGGTCAAAATGTGTAATACAACATTTCTATAAAGGATGGAAGAGAAGAACCTTAAATTATTATATTATTATAAATAGACTGGTAACAGTTATTGCTATCAGAGTGCATTCTTTTTTTTTGCAAATCGTTGATTTGTTTACGGATTATGGGCATGCAAGGCTCATCTACACCTGTGTTAGTATAGGTTAGCCTGTCTGGCCCAAACCCACAAAAAAGCTAATGTAGCACAGATTGCTGAAAAAAGTCAGTGCTGGCCAAGAAGAACTGGGAAAAGAGTTCTGCAAATTTCCCAGATCACATTCCCCAGATCTTCTCTCCAATTGAGCACCCATGAAATGCACCAGAAAAACTCCAATCCATGGAGATTCCTTGTTTTAAGGTTATGGCTAATTGGTGTATTCTGCAAGAGTTCACATAGTAACATCTTGTACTAAGAATCACCAGTACTTTTGTTGTAATATTTTAATGTGTAGGACTTGGGTCAAGCATGATGGAACCACCCTTAAGCTTAGCTAGTTGTTTTCCATCACTTTGTTTAGGGCAGTGTGGAACATCACAGAAAAGAGATTTACAGATTGAAGAGAAGAAAGCCCATCTGCCCTGCTAAGTAGTCAATCTCTTGGACTGTCAGATGAACCCCATGATCAGTCAATGATATAAAGCAATGAAAGGTCCCCTTAAACAAATGTCTTCAATTCTTTAGTGGTGATATTAGAGCCAGACTTTCCTATTTGTCTATTTTATAGAATTTCTTTCTCTGCCTGAGACAATTTATGTGGGTAGAATTACCTTGGCCACCTACTGTAGCAAATGATTAACATCTGATTGAATGGAGGTCACATATGGCATCAGATTGGACAGGTGTTCCAGATAATTCAGTTCACCCGTTTCCTTTGTTGCCAGAAATGTCATTGCTCAATTAAATATACTTTTACAATTACTGTAAAACTGTAAAAAATTTGAGCTGTAAACGCATTGTTCTTTAGTCCCTTTACCATGAAATGGAGTTTCAGATCAAGATGCACAACAAGTTTGGTTTTTACCTCTTCTGAGTAGTAATGAAAATGTAGTTTACATTTGCAGTTCCTCCAAAAGGGGAATTTTTTTTTTTTATGCCAATTACTTACTTTACTGCCCTGCTTTGAAGTGGGGCACTACTCTGCCTATGGTTAAACCTACTGTAGGAATGAGACTGAAGTCTGTTGTAAAAGACTTTTTTTCCCTTAAACAATGGACATGGACACAGTAGCTAAGTGCATCAAAATGTCAACTATACTGTACAGTATATGGTCTACTATATATTGCCTCTGTCCAGATATATCACAGCATGAATACCAGCTTGAAGCAATTAAGAGGCATTAAAATTACATACCAGTAAAACCATTCCATTGGTTTGCCTCATTTATGTGTATTTATTTACAGTATATGTGATGTGGATGTTAGTATACAAATGATTGATGCTTAATTAGTTTGAGGCTCAGGGTAATAAATGATATGGTGTGGATGTGGATATTTAGGCCCCAGAATCACCTGGATCTCCTCTCCTGACAATGTGTAAATTAGAAATTTAGGTGGTGTGGTCATTATGGTAAGATACATCCTGTAATGTGATGGAAGCTTGTTAATCAGTTTCATTCAATTTAAATAGGCAAAATCAACATTAATATATCTGGCAGAATGCAGTTAGGTGATGAGGTAAGCTGCCAACAAGATAGCTCCACACATGCTCAAACAAGGACCTGGAGTTAATAATTATAATAATCATAATAAACATCAAGAGTCAAACCTAATAGCATGAAATAATTCTGTCCCAAGGTAGCATACAGTATATAAAGAAGAAAAACATACAGTAGACATGCAACAGTACCATGTGAAACACCAAAATTTGCTTATAGATAGAATATTCCCACATGAAAAGAATCTATATGAGGATATATGCGCATATATGAAACCTATATGCAGTATATATGCACATATATCCTCACCTATATGAGGATATATGCGCATATATGAAACCTATATGCAGTATATATGCGCAAATATCCTCACCTATATGAGGATATATGCGCATATATCCTCACCTATATGCAGTATATATGCACATATATCCTGACCTATATGAGGATATATGCGCATATATGAAGGCCTATATGCACTATATATGCACATATATCCTCACCTATATGCAGTATATATGCACATATATCCTGACCTACATGAGGATATATGCGCATATATGAAGCCTATATGCAGTATAAATGCATATATATGATAATATATATGCTGCATATAGGCAAAATTGAGGTGCATATATGTGCATATACAGGCCATATAGGTCTCCTGTATTGCTTCTTTATATCCACATATAAGCCCTATATGTACATACAAGATATGTCTCCTATATAGCTATTATCAAGGCAATAACTAAGAACTAACTAAATAAAAAACACATTTTAGAATTTTTGTCGAGTTATCTGCTAATGACCCGAGGCAGGACACGCCCACACGCCAATCACACGGAAATCAGTCCGGCTAATTTACATACTAGGCCACGCCCCCCGGACAAGGAAACTCTTCAGAATGTTCTGGAAAGTGGGAGGAGTTTACATTTACCTCAGAAGAAGGTAATTTACCATTTTGAAGAGAGAATCCAGGAGGACACACTGGGTAAGTTATTAAGTCTTATATAACTCTTATTCTGATAATATTAAACTAATATTAGTAAATATTTTCCTCACTTCAGCTAGCTCTTGTCAGCTTGTGTGACACATTGGCTTTCAATGCCATTTACATAGTTTAGGTAAATCATGCTAACATGCTGCCTTTCTGTATGTAGCACAAACATGATATTTCCTGGTGGCTAAGCTAATGCCTTATGGAGTTTACAGATGTTTATAAATGTTTTAATAAATAATCATTTATTATTATTATACTGTCTTATTATTTTTGTCTTTTTTAGATGCTACATTGAAGAAGTGGCCGGCAGCCACCCGAGGGCAGACAGGCACATCTATCAATTCAAAGCTCACGAAGCTGAGAAGGTCCTCAAAATATATATATGTTTTCTTCCTGTTGAGTTTTTTTGTCTTATTTTTGTTCTTTTACTATTTGATTGTTCTTAAAAAAATAAAAAAATTAAATTTCTACATTTTGGGCTTTTATTTATGTTGTCTAACAGCTATGGATTTTAATAATTTTACTAATATCTGGGTAAAAATATAGGTGCATATATATGCACATAGGTACATATATGCACGTATATATGTACACTTATATGTACATATAATATAGGATAACGGCCAATTTTATATATGTCTATATGGGTACATATATGCACGCACGCATATATGTACATATATGTACATATAATATAGGAAAACGGCCAATTTTATATATGTCACATATATGTCTATAGGTACATATATGCACGCATATATGCACGCGCGCATATATGTACGCATATATGTACATATATGTACATATAATATAGGAAAACGGCCAATTTTATATATGTCACATATATGTCTATAGGTACATATATGCACGCATATATGCACGCGCACATATATGTACGCATATATGTACATATATGTACATATAATATAGGAAAACGGCCAATTTTATATATGTCACATATATTAAAAACCTATATCAAACCTATATTAAAACATATATGTTTTATATAGGTTTTTTCCGTGTGGGTTACTATTTACTCCCACAAACTGAAAGTAATCAATCAAATAAGATCTGAAGAGCACTGTTCCACTACAGTCAGAAGTGCAGAAGAGCACTGTTCCACTACAGTCAGAAGTGCAGAAGAGCACTGTTCCACTACAGTCTTTGGACTATGACAGAAAACTGGGAAACTCAGAGGAAACCGACCAAGGAGGGAGAAAATGCATATTCCGTGCACACAGACTAGAAGCCAGATTTAAAACCATAGCCCTGGACACAAAAAAGATAAAAGGGTAAAAAAATATATTTAAAATGGAAAACATTGAAAGAACTTCATAACTACGCATTGTCAAGGTAATCAATGTTCTTGAAACACACAGAAAAAAGAAAAACTTTCGGTTGCTTTTAATCTCAGTTCAAATCAGTAGCTTTATTTTCAACACAGCTGTATTATATTTTATTTGATACTATAAATATAAATAAAATATTTACATTTTTTCTGTAAAATGAACATGACAGTATATGACAAAGTAGTTTATAGTTATTTTTTTTAATTGCAGTGAAAGAGAAGGAAGACATGCAACCACTAACATTTCTTTAGTTAGTCATTTTGCATTTTATTGGTTTTGCAGTTGTTTCTAAGGCAGTCAGCCTATACTAGTGAGAGAAATCAAAGATGACAGCAGCCTGGGCGGCTCTGCCGACTATGGGAACGCGGAATGTGAGTTTCGTGAGGACGGATTTTTCATTGGTGAATACATTGGCTTCAAACAAAGGTTAACCATGGACTTTACAGGCTGAGATGCTGTTTTTTAAGTATTTTAATTTAAGTGAAAGGCTGTGTGCAATTACAAGACAATCTGAAGTACAGTAAATTAAGCCTACTGAGTATGTGTTAAGGGTCACTACTATAAGTGTGGAAAAGTCTGCAAACACACAATCCTAACATCATATGACAACCTTAGTTTTTTATTTATGTGAAAATTTGCTGTAGTATGCTTTGGTGTTCTAGAGGTGGATTAGACACTTTGGTTTTCATTTTTGTTTAGGAAAGTAAAAAAAAAACAAAGTGGCCATAGCGCCTCACTAGCATGTGAAGGCAGAGCAGTTCTCTTTCAAAAGCTACACTGTAACAAAAGTCAGTAAAATATACAGCAAAACACCGTCAAATTCCAACGGTAATGGAGCGTAAAACCAAAAACTTAATTTTACTGTATTAAATAGATTGAATAACCGTTAATTGTGAGACTGGATAAAACTTTGTTTTTTACTGTAATAAAATGTTGAAATTATAAATATTTTCTGTGAAAACAAATAAATATGCATACATTTTACAATTAAATATTGTAATGTTGAAAATGTTTGAAAAACTTAGATTTTACGGTATTATTTGAGTAAAACTACATCTTTTGGGGTTGTGCACATTGGAATTCACAGTATAAAGCTGTAGATTTTTAAGCAAACAAAAACATTTATTTTTACAGAAGCAAGATGTTAAAAAATAGGGTCCACCATAATAATACAACCAGGTAATATATATATATATATATCAGCAGTGAAAGACAATAAAATTGATTATATATATATATATATATATATATATATATATATATATATATATTTTTTTTTTTTTTTTTATTCAGATACTGATATACAGATTAAAAGTTAGGCCTGCAGTATATCATTGTTAACCTTCTGATAAAAAAAATTAAAATGTTTAAAATAAAGTTCATGGTTGTGAATAAAATTTATTTCAATAATCTTTTTTAATTATTATTTTAAAACATCTTTATGTTGTTGTGTTTCACAACCGCTCTTTTTTTCTGTGCCAACCGCTCTTTTTTTCATGCAGGAGACTCAATTTGGCTTCGCTAACGGACACAGTTTTGAACTCGTATATTAGCGCCATTTATAGTTGCTTGGACCACAGCATCTTCGGAATTTGTAGACATCCTGGCAGCTTACAATTAGTTCGAGGTGAGGTGAGTACATGCAACTTTAAGTTATCTCTCTTATAAAAATCCACCAGCCCAGCGTTTATCGATAATTTTAGCAGTTTTTTTTTTTTTTTTTATGAGTGAGGTGGTGAATTTAGTTAGCATTTGTGAGTTAAGTTAGAATTACTGTCGCGAGGGAAGCATTGCTCTGGATTAGTTTCTGTGTTTGGCGTGCTTAATTCGCTAGGGAGGAATTACCAATGTACCTGGAGTTATGTTAACCTGTAATTTCTGTGGTAAGGTAGTTCAGTCATCAAGGGGCTACGTGCTTCATTGTAAACTTCATCGGAATGAGCCACGTTGTTTCTTTCGGTGTATTGAAGCAGGCTGCAAGCAGACATACACCAGGTATGGCGCGTTTAAGGCTCATTTTTACCGAAGACACTCTGCCACCAGCCATGTCACTGGTGTGGCGGTGGTTTCTTCGTTTACATGTGCAATGGCGATGTGTGAACGTCAGTGTCAGAACTCTAAAGAGTTAATAGCTCATCTGAAGAGCCATATTGTGGAAGGACACGTGGTCACTTGTCCAGTTAGAGGATGCACAATTACCTTTAGAGTTAAATCATCTTTTACTGCTCACATGTCACGTAAACACAGAGAGTTTTCAGACAGCAGCATTGGTGATTTATATAGAGAATCTGCATGTCAATCATCATCTGTTCCAACCACATCAGATGACTTTGTACCCTTGATTTCCGAGCCTGCTGCACAGTCTGTTACAGATGAAGATAACATGGAAATGCCCCCTGAATTCTGTGATCTTTTTCTGAGAAACGTTTCATTATTCTACTTAAAATTGCAGGGTCAGTTTCTACTGCCTGCTTCAACCATACAGAACATTGTAGAGGAAATGCAGAACATACATGAGTTGGGACAGACATACAGTTTGGGTAAACTTGCATCACTGTTAAAAGATGACACATCATTATCAGAGGAGGACATCAACAAAGTCTGCAAGTCTGTCAAAAGCTATGATCTTTTTTCTGCATGTCATACTGGGCCATTGAGGACAGTGCACTCCAGAGCTCAGACCTTTAAAAAAGCCTTCAACTATGTGGAACCAAAGAAAATATTTTTAGGGAGAGATGAAAACAGAAAAGATAGTTTTGCCTATTATGTGCCTTTAAGAGAGACTTTGAGATGTCTGCTAGAGTCTGATCTGTGGCAGAAATCAGAAGAGCCCTCTACTGAGCCTCCTGCTGATGTTCTGTGTGACATAAGTGATAGTAAGGTGTTTAAATCAAATGATTTTTTTGGTCAAAACCCATCATGCCTCAAGCTAGTACTCTACCAAGATGCCTTTGAAGTCGTTAACCCTTTAGGCTCTGCAAGGACAAAACACAAGGTATTAGCTGTATATGCATCAGTGGCAAACTTGCCACTTCATGTACGCTCAGACACAGATCACATGTCTCTGGTCTTACTGTGCAGGGAGAAAGATTTTAAAGAGTTTGGTCATGCTAATGTGTTTTCTGAATTACTAGCAGATTTGAAAGAATTGGAGGGCAGTGGGATTGTTGCATCAGATGAAACTAGAGTCAAAGGAACTTTGTTTTGCATTGCTGGTGATAATCTGGGTTCTCACTGTATTGGTGGCTTCACTGAAAACTTTAGTTCTTCAAAGTACTTCTGCAGGTACTGCCTGATAACGAAATCTGAATTTCAGGGTGCTGACCCAAATCTGTGTGGACCAGAACGTACCAAAGAGAACTACAACTCTGCTGTTGATCGCCTCCAGATTGACAATACACCAGACGTCGAAGGAGTGAAGTTCAGGTCAGTGTTCAATTCACTGAAATACTTCAACGTTTGTATGCCAGGCTTGCCACCATGTCTAGGTCATGATATCTTTGAGGGAGTTTTGGCTTATGATGTGGCACTGTATCTGAAATACTTCATAAAAAAAAAAGCATGGTTCACTTACTCCACTCTGAACCGACGCATCAAACAGTTTAGTTACCATGCCTCTGATGCTTCTACAAAGCCATCTGAGGTCAGTCCTCAAGCAGCTAAACTCTCAGGACAGGCAATACAGAACTGGAACTTCCTCCGATTGCTGCCTCTCATAGTTGGTGACATAGTGACAGACCCCACAGATGATGTGTGGAACTTAACTCTGCAGCTGAAAGATATTGTAGACATGGTGTGTGCTCAGAAAATTTCAGTGGCTCAGGTAGCATATCTTGATATTCTTATTCAAGAATATTTAGAGTCAAGAAAAGCTCTGTTCCCAGAATGCAACCTGAGACCAAAACACCATTTTCTACGCCATTACCCAGCACTGATTCTGAAATTTGGCCCACTGATAAGATTATGGACAATGCGCTTTGAAAGTAAGCACAGTTATTTCAAGAGGTGTGCCAGAAATCTGAAAAATTTCAAAAACCTCTGCCATACACTCTCTGAAAGACATCAGATGTTTCAAGCCTATCTTGCAGCAGGGTCATTGTGTCAATCTGTCTTAAAAGTCAAAGATGGTTCTCCATTTTACTCAGTGCTGTACAGTAAAGCCATTCAAGAAGCAGTTCAAATGTTTGACTTCACTGAAACCAATACAAAGGTCACAGTAGAAATGATGTACAAGGGAACACAGTACAAGAAAGGACACTTCCTTGTCACAGGGGGCTCTGACTCTGTTGAGTTTGGTGAAGTAGTTCTCATTTTGATTAAGAATGACAGTGTTTATTTTCTGGTGTCGGTGCACGTGACAGAATACCATTCTCAGTATCATCTGCACTCAGTGAGAAAGGAAAAAGAAAAGATGCAGTGTGTGAACATCATTGACTTAATTGATTTCTATCCATTAACATCTTACATGAAGTATGGGTACCAAATGGTTCCATTGAAACACAGTGTGCTGTCACAATAATGGGGCTGTTAGTTTGGTACTTATGAAACACTAATATTTTAAGACCAAAGGTACCACTTGGTGTAAATTGACCTTTATTCACATTCTTTTATTAGACATCTCGGAAATGGGGGACAGCATAAGGAGTTCCATTACTAAGGTGCTGCCGGACCTGTCTGCCTCAATCCTTGAAATTGTACTGGAGGCACTACAATCATTAGGAGTGGAGACATCTGAGGACTTGCAGTTCATTAGTGAGGCTGATCTGAACTCTGTCCTGAGACCAGTTCAGGCAAGAAAACTGCTGGCTGCCTGGAAACAAACCAGTAAGTATTATGATTTCATTGCACAATAGCCATGAAGGGCTTTCTGTTTTTTTTTATTATGCTTTGGCCAAGGTCCAAAAAGTACAATTAATCTATCGTTTGTGATATTGTTTTACAGCACCAAATATGGAAATTTCAAGCCAGGCCAGCATGTCGTCTCCATCTTCTTGCTCCTCATTTTCTGCCTCCCCCTCACCCAGTCCAATATATTCTCTAGACTGGGTAGATAACTTTAGAATTCCAAGTGAAGATTTTCCAGAAGACTTGATTCAGTGTCTTCAGAGAGAGAAAAGACCAAAGCCTCGATTGCGGAGGGAGATGATCCGCATCATTGTGAAGGAGATGATGAAAGCCTGTGCCTCTCCAAGTAGAAGAGCCTCGACTGAAATTGCAAAAAAACTGGTTGCAATGTATCCCAAGTCACTGCAGGATGTCATAGAGGGGGATGTGGTAGGACAGGGGTACCACTCTTTGGTAAAACAGATTCAGGCACGAGTTGAAAATGTGAAGAGGTCTACTTCACCAGTGTTAAAGAAGCGCAAACAGGGAGGATCAGATGACACCGACGAAGTCACACCTGAAAAGCGAGCATCTGTTCAAGACACATATGGCTGCATAAAGTGGGACATGAAGTTTTTGCCAGTCAGTGAGACACTGGAAACCCAGCAGGAGAAGAAGGAACGTATGAAGATTTTCAGTGAACAGACAAGTTTCAGTCATGAAGAAGTAAAAACTCTAATGAAATGTACCTACTACTCTCAGCGCAAAGCAATAAACAGCGGAGCAAACATGCAAACCCTTAAAGAAGAGTGGCCTTTTTTGTTTCAGGCGATTGGAATGACAGTCCATTTTGAAGAACTTACTGGGGTACCGCTGAAAGAGACTTTTCTCACCAGTCTGGAAAAGAAGGGAAAACGGCTTCTGGACTTTCTAAAAACCACTTGTGCAGACAAGAGCAAGCGTGTCTTGGAGGCTGTCATAAAGCTTCGAATGCAGAGGGGACAGCTGACGGGCTGCTCAGAAGATGTGAAAGATATGATGCTCCTCCTTCTCTCCTATTTCGATGAAAAAGAGGAGACCCTCTTCCACTATGTTGATGAAACATGTCTGGCAAAAGAAGTCCAAGTGGAAAGCCTGCCTGTGACACCATGTATCATTGTTTGTGGTGAGTTGAAAATCAGTACAAGTGCACCGAACCAAAGCTTATGCAAGGATACGCTATATTAAATGTCTGCACTTTTACTATTTTAAGACACATTTGAATGGTAAAGGGAGTTTTACAGGTAATTCTTTTACCCTTGTATTTCATTCCAAGGATCCTCCTGCTTTGCATCGAGACTGTTCATGCTCAGCATTGACCACAAAGTTGTAAATGACCAAATAACTGACTTCATCTCTGCAATCTGTCTGATGCTTGGTAGCTACTACTGCCTGAACATCCACTATCCCCTGGAACTTGGCTCCACACTTGAATTCCTTCAGAGGTAATTCTTTTACTTTTCCCTGGCCTTTCCCTTTCTTTTTTTTCCATTGTATAGTGTTTTATTATGGATTATTGTGTTTATCAAGGTGTTTCTTCAACATTAACCCAGAGAAGGGAACAAAAGTTGAAAAAACTAAGAAGAAGACACTGCATGTGAACCCAAGAGTACTCACCCTCATCGCTGATCTCTCTGATCACGAGTGGCGAGAGACCGTTTAAAGACATTTTGAACAGATCGGTACAGTCAGCTTAACTGTACCTTGACTGGGAACTACTTTGTTGTTTATGTTTTCAGTTATCCCAGCTGATATTGAGTGCTGTACTCTTACCTGATTTCTGTTATCGCAGGCATGCTTTTCAGAGGTTCTGACCATATATCTTTAAACAATCCCTCTAACTAGGGATTGTTACTGAGAACTGTACTTTTGATGTTTTAGAGATGTTCTATATTCTATACAAGAGTTTAAACTATTTGAATTTTGTATTGCCTTAATTAGCAAACAAGTTATGTGTTGCACTGAACTGTTAACATTGAAATTTAAACAGCACTGTCTGTTACAAACATTACTTGATTTTAACTGTTATCATAGCATTTTGTAGCTGTACGTTTCTGCAAAAGTCATGTCACAAGCTTATGTGCTTGTTCAAATTCATGTTTTCCTGAAAATGGTTAATATACATTTGTTAGATGACTTTAAGTGTAGAGCTTAAGCAGTTTTGGCTTTCTTTTTTCATAATGCCAGGAGAAGCTTTAGATGCTTGTTTTGTCTTTATTTGTTTAAAGCAATATATTTGACTAGTAGCAAGAGTGTGGAGGTCAAAATATGTTCAAGACAATAAAATTTGTCAGTGAAGGACATCTGAAATTTTGTTGCAGTGGTTTTCTGATGCATGTGTTTTAAGGTTTAAGGGTGGTGGCACAGCTAAGACCCAAGAGTCTCTTTCAAGGTTAGTAAAGTAAACAGATTCAAGAAGATATTTTACACATTTCTTTGTTGTCTGTCTCCAAATCTTATTTTGTCTTTATTATGATTTAAAAAGGTTTGTTTTGTTCCTGCCCTTTTCAGACACTGAATTTAAGCAGAAACCATAAGGACACTCAAAGGACCTGTGACTCTAAGGAAATGGTGAGATTTCAGGTCATAATCTTTTTTTTTTCCATTAAATTCATTTTCCTTTTTTCCTTTACAATATTGCTGTTTTGTTTTTGTAAACAGCATCAAATGAGAGTGACAGATGAAACAGTTTGAAGACAACGGCAGGAAAAGCATGCTGAAGATTGAAACAAACCTTGGCTGGAAATATTTGGTATGTGTTTTACCGTAAATCAAATTGTTGAAAAACATTCAGCTACACTGCAACACAGGGAAACTTGATTTGCACTTATTTTGTTACTTTCATTTCTTGTCTCATTATTTTTGTCATTTATTATTGTTTATGGTGTGTGCCCTTTTTCTTTTCTTTCTGAATGCAGAAGGTATCTAGCCAGTCCACAATGAAAGCTTCATTGCCCCCCATGAGTATTCTGGCAGAAATTATGGCGCCTGTATTCTTTGGTTTCCCTAAACATCACACCCTGCCTGTTTATACGAGGCTCTTCAAATGAATGCACCCAAAAATTCAATAAGAGGTAAGCAGTGGTATTATTCAAGTTTTGCTAAAGAAAAATGGACAGGAGACACTAATCTTAATCAGCCGAGCTCAGGTTTATGTCCAGGTGAGCAGTTTCATACGCTATAAAATGTAGATTGAATGATAGGTCTCATCACCATGCATTCAGCCATTAACTTTAAGTTCTATGATAAATCAATAGGAAACTTAAATACGTTTTCCAACAAATTATGATTGTGATTAGGGCTGCATTGTCTATTTATCACTTTTACATAAGTAGATTTAAAGGATAACTATTGCCAAAACACAACCTGGGCGTTTTTTTTTTTTTTTTTACTGTATCGATTATGATGCGCTCAAATTTATGCCCCTAGTATTCCCATTCACCGGCTATTGACCACAAAACAAAATCACGGTCAATCTCTAAAACGGCTCGTTTGTCGTAATTATGCTTTTAGATATATGTTTGTCTCGTTTACAGTAAAAAAAAAAAAAAAAAAAAACAGCCCAGGTTGCATTTTGACAATAAGCTATCCTTTAAGAACTGTATATTTTACACTTAAGAAATCATTTATCATTAGATCTGTTTTTGCCAGCACGTTTTGTTCATTTCTGTGCATTTTGCTCAAGCACTGATCAACTTTGTCTATTTTTTGCTGCAGAGGGCATCCTGCCAGTCCAAAGTAAACTCCTAATGGACATTGAAGTACTCCTGCAGAGCTTGTATCTTCGACACCATGCGCATTAGAAACTCCACTGAGTCGTTTCCTTCACCAAGGCAGGACCCAGTGACTCATTACTGTTGATAGGTCGGGGGCAGGTAATTTTTTTTTCATGTTTATTCATTCCTTCAGGAATAGAGAAAATGATATGTTTAGTCTGCTTTCAAATGGTATGTCAAATTTTCTCATTGTTTATCAGTAATATTCACTACCTTGGTTATATATGAGCATCTTTAGATTTTTCTATATTTAGCAGTTGCAAATGTAAAATGTACGGTAAACTATTTATGTTCCTCATATTGTACTGTATTTTTAGCGGTAAAATACCGGCAGCTGTGGTTGCCAGGAATTTACCGTAAAATGTATCTGGTCAAAATAAAATGCTGTAATTTGTTATACAATTTCACTGTGTTTTTTACTGTCAAAAGTTTTAATAAGGTTTAACATATTTCTGTTATTTTTACAGTTATTTACAATAATAGGGTCTATCCTATTACTGTTAAATTAACAACAAATTACTGTAAATATTATTATATTATAACTTTTTTTTTTACTGCAAATATCTGTAAAAAGCTATGGAAAGTTGCATTTTTTACATTAAATTGCTGTATAATTGACAAATATATTTGTTTTTTTCTACCATGATTTTGGTAAAATAATACGTTGTCTACCTTAAAATTTAGGGTTACAAAACCAGTATACCGTATTGTCTTTTACAGATTCCAAATTTTTTTCACGGTATATTCCTGGCAACCACAGCTGCCGGTATTTTACCGTAAATTTGACAGTTTTTTTTTTACAGTGTACACTCGATGCTGCTTGAAAACGCTATGGGAACATCTTTTTGTGTTGCCGGTTGTGAAGCATGTGTGTATCAAACACGCCAAATTTTTGACTTATATAACCTCGGTCAGGTGACGTCATCTGATAAAGTGCACCTGCAGGTTATAAATAGGAGTAAACCGGAAACATTCCTCAGATTTTTTTGTCTTCAGGACCGCATTGTGTTCACGTGTTATGTATGCAAGCAGATTAAAAGTTTTAACTTACTGATATGGTGGAGTTTGTTAGGAGATCTTCCGTGTGATAGATCTCTTTTGGAGTGCGATCTCCACACCTTTGTTTTGAGTGCTTTGCGTGCGGCTTGCATTCTTTAAAGAGAAACCGCGAGCCCGGGCGGGTTCTGCTTTGGGCACAGGGCGACTTCCTGTCCCTCGGGGCGATGTACATTCTAGCTGAAAGTCAGGGGATTTACTCAGGGGCTGAGGTGCGGTCTTAGATGGCAGTCCAGGCCAAGGGAGCGCGAGGGAGCTGGAGAAGCCATCTTCTTACGTGGCACATCAATTGCCCCGAAATGATGGCTTTATTTTGGCCCTGAAACACCTCCTCCAGCAGTTGAGGCTAGTGCGCGTGAACAACACTACGGTAGGCTCGTACATAATCGCTAGAGTGGACTGTGCTCATGCCCCTTGAATAAGCTAGCGCACCAGGTTCTGCTTTGGGCACAGGAAGAGTTCCTGTCCCTCAAGGCGATGTACATTCCAGGGCATATGAAGTTGGGAGCCCTGGAGCCTTCACACACTAGAAGAACTTATGCCCCCAAGGTGAGGGTGTTTGAAAGTAGTGCATGGCGAAACATGTAGACCTAGTCCACTGCTGAATTGTTTCAGTGCTGGAGTTCTGCAAGAAAAGTTGTTTTTGGGCTTATGCCCTAGTACCCTCAAAATGTACGTAGCCGCTATTTTGGCTTGTCATGTTCTCACTGATCAGGTCTGGTTGACACCCCTTCCAAACCACTAGAGTTAGCACCTGTCTGGCTTCTGACCCGTAAGATGGATTTTCTTATACTGTAGTTTCTTCTTTCGAGATTGCCTTAGCCTACGAGGCGCATGGTCACTCTTCGCACTTTGAGACCTCCTTGGCTATTGTGCGCACACACAACACAACCCTGGGGGTCCAGACACTTGCAGTGCGACGGCGTTGGTATTCTCGTTCCCATAGTGTTTTCACGCAGCATCGAGTGTAGCTTTTGAAAGGGAACATCTCGGGTTACTTTGCTGTTACCCTGTTCCCTGAAAAAGCGGGAACAAGATGCTGCGCTCCAATGCCGCACTGCTTGCATGACTGGACGTCCTTTCTGACAAAATTGATCTGAGGAATGTTTCGGTTCACTCCTATTTATAACCTGCAGGTGTACTTCATCAGATGACGTCACCTGACCGAGGTTAAATAAGCCAAAGATTTGCCGTGTTTGATACAGTACACACATGCTTCATGACCAGCAACACAAAAAGATGTTCCCAAAGCGTTTTCACGCAGCATCTCGTTCCCGCTTTTTCAGGGAACAGGGTTACAGCAAAGTAACCCGAGACGTTTTGTTAGATATCATGGTCCTGGTAGACATGAAAAAAAAAGTATTTTCTAAAAGTCATAATGAAGTACAGATCGTATGATCTTCCTGTGATGTAGATTAACAATATTTTTTAATTCTTGCATATATTTGAAAACATGACAGATTTCTTTGTAGCAATGTGATCAATTACAATTGACCAGTTTACTGCCAGTGGGAAGTTATCTATCTGAAAAGTTTAAAACAAAGTAATGACCCATTCTTTCATCCCTGCATAGCAGTATTTTCTAATTTATATCGAGCATGCATGCAGTAAGCAATGCAACATTTCTTAAACGAGTATGGAATGCCTAGAGAGTATTGCTATTCCAGGAGCATCTATTTCTGTCAAGACATGAGATTATCCCTTCCATCTTATGTCTTAAAATATGTTTCTGAGTTTTTATGTACAAAATGTAAGTAGTTTATTAGTGAAATTATACATTCTACTTTCAGTACATTCTTGTATTATTTGTACATACAACTTCATCTGTAAAGAAAGCTTAGATTAAATGTTGCTACTTTACCAACCACTTCATATATTACAGTATCAGGCAAGAATCTCTTTAAAGTCAGTCTTGTCTTTGAAGAGATATGTACTGTATATAACCTGTTAATGTGTTTTGCTTTATGTTCAATTTATTTTTACAAAATATCTCACCAAAGATGTTTTTTTACAGATACTTAGAAACTAGAAATAAATGTAATGTAAATATACGGTGAGACACTTTGCCTTAAATCTTTAATAAAGATCCTAATAAAATAATAAAAGCCCACATGGTCTCTGAGATATCTCTTGTTCTCTTGATTGATATGACACTTCTTCTTCCAAATGGTATACAGTTTGCCATCAAAAGTCAATGTGGAAATGTTTAATTTAACTTAGTAGGACATCTGGAAAGTCGCCTCTGCTAACCAAATCCACATAGATTTAACAAAGTAAATATGTAAGAGACTTCTATTTAACAATTACTACAGTACATGTGTTTTTAAGTTATTTAACATTAACTGATCCAATGAGTAGCTTCTCAACCATGTCAAAAAGACATCTCTGTGTTTATTAAAGATGATGTTACTCTGTTTCAATTCAATGGTCAATTTATTAACCTGTAACAAGCAAAGAATTTGGTTATTGGGTTAAGAACTGTCCAGTGCATTATTAAAACCTGGTAAGTGGCCTCCGGGTGGCGCAGTGGTAAAGTGCTTGCCCTATCATCCGAAGAACGCTGGTTCGAACCCCGGGTGATGCTGTTTTCCTCTCACAGCTGATTGGCCGAGCTATCTCAGAGGGGAGGGGTGAGAGGTACTCGCGCTCCCTCATTAATTACGGCTCTACAGCCAATCAGGGGCGTCTGTGAGCTCGTGCTCGCGCACGCGGAAAGAGCGGCTAGCGCTTTCCTCCGAGTGTGTTACTCCGCCTCGGAGGAAACACGTGATAGTATTCGACCCTCTTGGCTGAGTGGTAGTAGTAGCCTTAATGTGGGAGCCCCCTAGTGACGGGGAGGAATTGGAAAAATCCCCCCCAAAAAATTAAAACCTGGTGAATCATCATCTTTGAGGAAGAAATGTGATCAGTTTTTTTTTTTTAGTTGATCATAATCAGAGATCACTTAAACATCTGCTTAAACCAATGCCATTGTTGAGCCGATATGAGCCGACACGAGCAGCTTTGTTTTATAATGAGAGGCGACATATACTTGACTAAACACTGCATTTTTAAAAAGTGAAAGCGTGCGCGATGTAAGCAGCTTTAATTATTGATAATTAAATAATTAATATGTGGTGGACATAAACAGCAAAAAGAACAATATTATTTTACTTTAGATTATTATTATCATGTTATTGAATGATTATTTGAAACTAAAGCACTCGTGTAGATTCATGCCACAAGTCATTTTATCATACAAAGATAAAATTTAATCACTGGAATGGAAGAGATAAAATGTTCCCTTATAATAACACGTCTTGTATTGTTTTTAATCCCTCGATACACAACCATCCAAAATAAAGCGGCTCACATCGGCGTGCGTTTCGCACAGCGCCGCAAAGACAACGCTTATGAATGTGTTTGTTGTGTTTCTGGGAAAAAGAAAAATCTCATATCGGCACGCTCGTTCAGCTGACTTTAGATCAAAACGCGCGCCGCAGGTTCATGCAAACATTTTACATTCACTAAAAGATTTATTCACAACCACATTTGGTTAATTCACACCATCAGCCATTCACACACATGCATTGTGCTGTGTTGTTGGTACACACTTTTTGTGTCCCTTTGCCCCACCTGGCGGTCATTTCACAAATTACTTTGAATTGCGACTGATTTATTTTGGCTGTTGCTGTCTGGCTGCGACAGAGTGCGCGGCAGTCATAGACATTCCGCTTGAGTAACCACTGTAAAAAAAAATTTTTTTACTGAGCTCTAAAGATACATGTGGCTTTATCTTTATATAAATAATTTACTGACTTTTTTATCTGATATTAAATCATAAAAAAACAACAGTAGACCTCATGTCTATGTTTAGTGGAAAGAAGAGCATCCAAAAAGAATCCAAAATAGTCATCACATAATCTGTTTTAACAGAAATATTCAGTGAAATTACATGCAATACAGTTTAAAAAGATGCAGCTAACGTATACAGTAACAGTACTGTACAATTTTTTCACATGAGAAAATTGTGACAAAAGACTTTACTTAAATTTAATTGGTATTTGTTTACTTGATAAAATCCTTATAAAATAACAATTTCCACAAAAAATTAACACCTGTAACGGGTCTCATGGGCGGCACCATAAAGCACGAGGCGAGGTCTTATGGGGAAAAGGGTCATTTATTTAGGAAAAAATGGGGTAGAAAAGGGTTAAAAAGCATGTGCAGGTCTGGTTGGCAGTGCCTCACTGGCATGTGGGCACGGGCTGGTGAGCGGTGGACAGCGAACAGAGCGGCAGCGTGGGCCCGCTTGGACAGCAGCTCCTGTCTCTATCCGCTTGCGCTGACTCGGCGGATGGCCGGACCGACTCCTCCCAGCTCTCTCTGTGGACGCCGCCTCAGATGGGAGTCCTCTCTGACATCCAGCGGCTGAACGGCTTCCCCGCTGGGGGGAAATGGCTGTGACGTAACACTTCTTGCGGTCTTTTCCTCTTCGGCCACAGGGTCGCCATAATCAGGCTCCATTTATGCGAGAACCCTTAAAGAGCCGCAGGAGCTCCAGCAGTGAGCTCGCGGCTGCCCTTGTGGCGGTGTTCAGAGGCGTACATGCCTCTTTTGAAGTCTCTGGGGCCCATCACAAGCGCACGCCATGACACACCTTATGTGAATACAAATCAAATGTGCAACCAAGAGCACAACACGAATTTAAAAACTAAAAATGGGATTAAGAGACTAAGACATCTTAATGGATTAGGACAAAATTTCTGTCCCCTTTCTTCATGTTACCATCAGGTAGCAAAAAATCATAACTGCACCCAAGGTAAAGAATCATACACACTAAGACATCAAAGTGTTGTCTCTGCACCTTTAAATCACAAAGGGAATCGTGGACGCCATTTGGTCTTGGAGCGAATGTCTAGTATGAGTACGAGTCTGTTTGTGTGTGCGTGTGTGAGAGAGAAAGTGATGTGAGTGTTAACCACATGTCAACATGTGATGTGTGAGTGTGTAGAATAGGGAGAATTTTAGGTTAAGACCTCCAAAAAGCCGGTGTATGTGTACGCGTGTGATCTATGGGGGTTAACATTAGTGATGTGTAGAATAGGCCATGGAAATGCTGGAAAAAAAGCACTCAATAACAAATTAAGTTATTAAATGTGATGTCACTGAACATGTCTCTGAATGTAATGTTACTTAATATAATGTCACACAAAGTTATTAACCATATTTGAGAAATCAAAAATCCCTCTACAATTTTGCATCCTCAGTCTCTTTAGATCACATGGGCGTGTGTCCATAGAGTATATTTTGTGAACGACCCAAAATAACTGACTTCCTGTTGAGTTGAACCCAGGACATGGGCTTAAAAGTTGACATGGGTGCAAAAGTTGTTCAGCTCAGTGAGCTCTAAATGTCTACCAGGTTTCACATGCATATGTGCATGTGTGTATGAGCTATGCAGCAAAATCTAGTGTGACACGCAGGCATTGCAGCAGATTGCAACCTGTCTGCCAAGAGTTTCTAAGCATGTTAAGACCCCCAAAAAGCCCAACATGGTGGGAAAGCACCCTATAGTGCTTGGGCAATAATTAACCTGCATTTTACCTTTGAACGGGCTGTGCATGAGGGAAAGGAGGAGAAAGAGGGAATTATCATGTAGGACAACTTTCACGCACAGACCTGCATACACACAGAAAAGTTGACTTTACAAGTAAGACCGAGCATGGGATGCGATTTCACACAATCTTGCAGCAAAAGAAAGAGAACAACAATTGGCCCAGATCATTGGCTCAGCAGAAAAAGCGTATACAGACTCATAGTGCAAAAACCTCACTTGCTTATCATGTTAAAGTGTATGCGGAAAACCTTGTTTATCAAGTTAAAATGTTGTTAAAAAAAAATAAAATACGCATCTTGATAACTAAGTTGCAAACTAAGTTACCCAAATTTCAACCATTTTGTCTCAGAGCTGTTTTCCACTTTCTTGGACAATTTTCCGAAATTAGGATATTCACCATCAGGACAACTTTACAGGACAGCCATTTTCCTAGCACATCATCATGCTTCTGGACTGATTCACTGAAACCGGTAAGGCCACTTATTTCTTCCGCACCCCCACACGCACACACACAATATACTGGACTTTACTAGATATAAAATATACTACTTTATTTCATACATTAACCTGAAAATATTGTTTATAATTGTAAATATTGGTATCTGGTGGACTGCAGTATCTATTTTATTATTATTTTTTTTTTTACAATACACATGAGCTACTTCTGTAAATTAAACTTTTTTTCCATTACAAGCTCAACTTTTTATTTTTCCTAAAGGTGACTTAGGAGAAACAAAGAGACACAACAGAGGTACAATATTTAATTCAATTTTATTTGTATAGCGCATATATAAGACTATAATGAGATTAAAGGCAGATATAAATGAAAAAAAACAAAAACAAATGAGAAATATTATAACAAAAATCCTCAATTAACAGCATACAGTGATGAGCCAGAGCTAGCATCACATGAGACCAGTTAGTGTCCATACTAAACTCTGTCCACCACAACATATAAACAAATTTTAAAAATTACAGTTTATTATTTGTAGATGTGGCCCATAAGTAAAAATAAATACATAAATTAAGTAAATGACTTTAAGAGATTCTTGATAATATGGCAGGAAGTTTGTTATTGTAGTGAAGTGGATGGTAAAGTAGTACAGTAGCAACATTTAAGATTCCTTTATCTAAGGAGCATGTTCTGAACAAGCATTCTGAAATGACAGTACAGATGATATGTACAAATTAAAAACAAAGAATGTACAAACATAAAAACAATTAAGTTTCACTAAAAAAAAAAAAAAAACTACTTACATTTTGTACATAGAAACATAGTTTAGGATGCACGATTCCAGGACCTTAATATCCACATCCACACCCTGAGGCTCAAATCAGTTAAATAACAATCATTCTAACATGATCTAACATCCACATCACACATACATGAGGCTGATCAATGAAATGGTTCTCTCCACTATGGATACCCTGTACTGGTATGTAATGGTTAATGCCCCTTAATTGCTTCAAGCATGTATCCATCATTTGTTCTGTGATATTTTGGACAGAGGTAAATCCATATATTGTTCATGTCTTGATACACTCAGCTACTGCGTACATGTAGGTTTTGGGAAATTTGCTTAATGATTCCTTTGTTCAAGGCAAAAATGTATTTTACAATACACTTCAGTCTCCTTCCTACTGTAGGTTTAACCATAAATCAGAGAATAAAGGTGAATGACCACAAGATGGCAGCAGAGATTGATTAGGAAAAAAAATATTGGAGTAAATCCAATATTTTTTTTGATATTTGTTTATTTTATTTTTACTTCAGATGGAACCTGGGTGTGTGTTGGTCTGCACTCACATTACTACTCAGAGAAGGTAAAAACCAAACTTGTGCATCTTGATCTAAAGCTTCATTTTACAGTATGATGAAGCCACTGAAGAATTAGGCATTTACACCTCTAATTTTCAGTTCTAATTATTCAGGTAAAGTGGAAACTCGAGTAACGCGGTTTGCGAGTGTTGCGAGTGTTTCGCAAGATGAGCAAAATTTTAGAATACATTTTTTACTTGAAATACGAGCGAGTCTTGGTTTAGGACTACCGAGTATTATGTAGCACACATGCGCCAAGCGTCACAAAATCACAAATGAGCCAATGGTTTTTCTCTCTCTTGTGCCATGGAATTGTGGGTAATTGGCTCCCATGCTGGGTCTCTTACTGGTATAATCAACATCAGTGCACACGTGTACTGTTTACTACAACTCTGTGACCACATGTGTGTGTATAAAACATGTTTTATTTTGTGCTTACAGCATGTGTGTACTGTTTCTTATGACGCACGTGTGTGCGTGCATGTAAAGCAAAAGAAAGTCTCATTAGAAGGGTAAAAATCCATTTTCTCCCTCAGCCTGTGCGCGCGCATAATTTGACACCATGTCAGTTTACACACACTCTCTCTCACCTTTAGCGTGTGTGTTTGTGTGTGTTTGTGAACCGGCACGGTGTCAAATTACACGTGCGCACACACATAACGAGAGGCCCAAACACACACACACAGCGCCTGCGCGCATAAACGAAAACACTTATCTTTTGGGATTTATTTTTACTTTTTTTTATTAGAAGGTTAAAAATCCATTTTCTCCCTCAGCCTGTCGTTATGTGTGTGCAAGTAATTTGACACTGTGCCGGTTCACACACACACTCTCTCTCTCGCCTTTAGTGTGTGTGTGTGTGTGTGTGTGTGTGTGTGTGTGTGTGTTGGTTTGTGAACCGGCACGGTTTCAAATTACGTGCGTGCGCACACATAACGACAGACCCAAACACATACACACACACACCGAACACACACACACAGAGCGCTTGCGCTCATAAACGGAAACACGTATCTGTCGGGATTTTACTTTTTTTTTAAAGGTAAAGTGCAGGTTAATTTGTTTTATTTTTATTTTGTGTTGTTTACTTTTATGTTTTTTTTTTTTTTGAGCTGCAGAACGAATAATTTGAGTTTCAATTATTTCTTATTGGAAAATTTAATTTGCTTTATGAGTGTTTTGGAATACGAGCCTACTTCTGAAACAAATTATGCTCGTAATCCAAGGTTTCACTGTATATCTGATTGAGCATCTCTGGCAATAATGCCTTTTGAACTGAAATGCCTTTTGCGCAGGGGAACTGAATTATCTGGAACATCTGTCTGATTCCTCTAGATGTCCGTACAGCAGAGACTTTGACTATCTTTAAATGACGACTCAAGACACATCTGTTTCTCTAGTACTTTAATTAATCCCCCCCCCCCCCCCCCCCACACACACACACACACACTAATGTGACTAATGGCACTTAGTTATTAACCTAGTTAACCCAGTATGTATTCAATGATGTAAACTTCAAAACACTTTTTGCAAGTCGCTCTGGATAAGAGCGCCTGCCAAATGCCTAAATGTAAATGTAAATGTGACACCACATATGACCTTTATTCAGTTAGAGGTCAATCATTTGCTAGGCGGCCAATGTAATTCTTTAAAACTCTACTTATGTGCATAGTACTCAAATAAACTGTCTCCACTAGATGAGAAATACTACTAAAATAGACAGTCTGGCTCTTATGTTACCAGTGAAGAATTATTGGAGGAATTTGTTTGAGGGGACCTTTTATCACTTTTTTATCACTGACAGATTATCTGGTTTGATAACCTACCAACACTTTGCAGTCACTGATCTCTTTCAGATTACAATGTTGACACAGGATGTAGTCCTGAGTGCCTCTGTCTCCGCTCTTATACAGTAAGTCACACTATGTTCCTGCCTCTTCTGGAAGAGAGTATTCACTACTGCCATTTCCATCCACTTTGCAAAGTCCACCACCATCTGTCCTTCTACATTTCTGTCCTGAAGACCACATCTGCCCATCACATTTTCATCACCCCTTTTCCCTTCCCCAACATGTCCATTAAAGTCTGTACCAATCACCACTCTCTCACCTCTCGGGATGCTCTGCATCACTTCATCTAACTCACCCCAGAATTTCTTCTTCTCTTCCAAATAACATCCTACCTGTGAGGCATAACCACTAATAACATTGAACATTACCCCTTCAATTTACAGCTTCAGACTATCACCCTATCTGATACTCTTTTCACCACTAGAACATTCCTAACAAACCCCTCTTTCAGAATAAGTCCTACTTCATTTCTTTTCCTATCCACACCATGGTAAAACAACTTGAACCCTGATCCTAAGCTTCTAGGCTTGCTGGAAGAAGAAAAGTACAAACACTAAATGCTATACAATTTAAAATATTAGTGATTTTCATAGTCATTGTCTTCATTAAAACATTCTTAATGTAGCACTAGTGAATATGATCAAAAAGTAGAGTCATACGTTTCATGAGAAAAGTCACACTTTGGTAGCAAAGAAAAATCCAAAGATGTTAAAATATTTAGAGATTTTGTGCAGGGTATCGTGTCTTTATGTGCACTTGAAATAAAAGCAGCAAGAAAGAGCCTTGGGGATGCAGTATAAGTGAGGGAAACTACAAAGCTGATTTTTTTCTTAGTTTGACTGACACTCCAAGTGATGTAGTGAGGAGAGTACTTCAGAAGTCAATACTTTCATACCTGCATATATTCCTCTTTTGTTCCTGATCACATAGCAGGCAGTTAGACCTACCAGAGTAAGCAGTGCCACAGCATAGATAATACTGATGAACCAACTTGTTGATGGAATTCTGTCATGTACACCTGCTTTACCTGTAAATACATAATTTAATAAGCATTAGTTCACAGGCCATAGTCCATAGTATAAGGAGGACATTTTTGACACCAAAGCTATTCTATAAGCAGCTCTGGTTAAAGGTGTCTGCTAAATGCTGTAAAAATATTATTAATAAGTTGATACAATGACCCATACAAAAAGAAGTAGATCAAGCCGTGTTTGCATTAGTTTTTCGTTTTGTGTGTACATTTTTACACACTTAGCAGCATGAATCATGATATTTTTCTTTTCTTCTCTACAGAGACTAGTCTGGGAAGCAGAGGAATGAAGGTTAGCTGCAGTGGAATACATGTGTGTGAATGAGAGGAACCCAAGAGGAACGGTGAGGATACAGGGGGCAGAGGTAAAGAAGGTGCAGGGCTTTAAGTACTTAGAGTCAACGGTCCAGAGCAACGGAGAGTGTGGAAAGGAGGTGAAGAGGCGGGTACAGGCAGGTTGGAATGGGTGGAGAAAAGTGTCAGGTGTGTTAGGTGACAAAAGAGTATCAGCGAGAGTGAAAGGAAAGGTGTACAGGACAGTGGTGAGACCAGCGATGCTTTACGGCTTAGAGACGGTGAGGTGGTTTGGACATGTTCAGAGGAGAGATTGTGAATATATCGGTTGAAGGATGTTGAGGTTAGAACTGCCAGGCAGGAGGTCTAGAGGAAGACCAAAGAGGAGATTTATGGATGCAGTGAGAGAGGACATGAAGTAAGTTGGTGTGAGAGAAGAGGATGCAGAGGATAGGGTTAGATGGAGGCAGATGATTCGCTGTGGCAACCCCTGAAAGAGAACAGTCGAAAAAAAACAAAGAAGAAGACTGACACATTATTTTTTTATTAATCTTATTATTAATAATTAATTAATTAATAATAATTAATGTATTTATTTATTTATGTATTTTTATGGCCACAAACTTGTTTAGTGTGTATGGAAATGCTCTAACTTTTACTTGCTAAAAAAAATTGCCCATGTGTTTAAGTGATCTATATTCATGAGATTTATTATTATTATTATTATTATTATTATTATATTTTTATTTTTTTATTGCATTTCTTTCATAAAGTTATCTTTCCAGGTTTTGAATGTAGTGGAGGTTTCCCTTCTATTCCACTAAATTAAACTCTCCAAAACTATTTGAAACCTCTCACCTTGATGCAGGCATATAATTTGACATATAATATATAATATGACAACTTTTTTCCCCCATAGCCTATTCCAGTAGCCTATTAAACTCATCTTACCTTAAGTTTGATTTTTTTTTTGTTTCAATTCAGTTTTTTCAGTTAAAATATTTTTTTAAACATATCTAAAAGCATAGAAGAAGAGTTCATAAGTAGAAGCTACTTGCTCATGGATACTTTCTATGTTTATCAACAGACAGGCACTTACTGTACATTGTAACCTTGAAGACGTCCCCTGAGCTGAGACTGTTGTACTGTACCAGGGACCAGCTGACCTGCACCAGTGTGGAATTTAACACTTCTATGTGCACATCCCCAGGAGCTGCAGCTGGCACTGGTGATTAAACGATAGTTTTACCTGGAGTTTATTGCTCTCACTACAATCAAGGATGATTGGTGAGAGAGAAATACCTACAAGTACTGTACATTAATATCCTATAATCAACTACTATTGAGGAGATGGGTGCCATCCAACATAAATAAACAGCTTACACGTTTGTAAAACACATTAGATTTATTTACAACTTAACCTGTCTTTTTTTTTTTTTTTTTACTTTTTGTGTTCTATGATCTTGATTTTTCATACGAGTAGTCAGTCAAATCATATTATGAAGAAATGCCTCATACGGTATCAGTAAGCATAAGCCAATCCAACTGAATTATTTGGCTTTGAAATAATCAATAAATAAGTAGAATTATTCAGCTACAATTTGTAATGACCCAGCTACTTAATCTTTCTAGTCTTGTGTCCCACCTGGCTAACTGTTATGGATCCACTACCAGTGTGAAACATTACACATTTAAGAACATAGCAGTACTTTACAGTCTTCGCCAGAATATCCAATCACCACACTGGGTTCCACTGTTTCTCCATGATTATTGTGGGCCTGGATCTTAACCTCATATGGAACAAAAGTTTGGATGCCTTTTACAACAAAGGAATTCCTTGTCACCATTGTGTCTGTCCAGCTTTCCTCTACACCCATCTGCCTATAGCTAATCTTGTACACAAGAACAAGGTCCATTGTACTCGATTGGCATCAAAGGCTAAAATACAAAGATAGTGAAAAAAGCAGTTTTAAAACATTTATTTTTGTGATGCACATTTTTTTCTTAGTTTATTATCATTATTTTTAATTATACTATGAATCATTCAAAATGTCCAGGAAAGTTACAAATGATAAAGGTAGGTCAAGAAGCAAGGGAGAAGCAATACAGTTGCAAGCAACGATGAGTAGGCCCAAGCACTTGTGCCATCACCACCCAGGTGCACTGCACAGCCTGTGCACTTTTTGAGCGTGGTAAGACCGCAGAAAAGACAATGCCACCTAGTGTGGGGTGACAACAGCCCTATCAGACGTCATTGCACTTTCATAGCAATGACGATGACATAATAAACATGATAATCAATAATAATCATTATTAACCAAAAAGCTTACGGTATCTTACTGTCAGAATGTCAAGGAAAAAATTGCTTTGCTGCCACAGTCAGTATTCTCAAAAGTTTTTAACACCTGCTAAAGAATATACACAAGTATTTAAGGCAGACCGCTTTATATGATAGGACAGGCATCTACATGCCCTCGACCATACAGTATAGCTTGCTTTAGGCTTATCAATTTTCTTAGACATCAGTAGTGACCAAATACCAAATATACCAAATATTCATTAGATATTCGTTATATAAAACAAACATTTTATATACTCGTCTGTAATCTATATAACCTATATATCTACTTTCTTCCCAACAGTATTTTGTTTGACTGTAGTTCTTTTGGTTAGTAACCCAGTGTAATGATACAGTATATCTAATAATAAAATATTTAAAGCACTTTTGTAAGTCGCTCTGGAAAACAGTGTCTGCAATGTGTACCTCCAATTGTATATTTCAACTGCAGTATACATATATAGCAGTATATTAAAAACAATGTCAGTTTGTTACCTCCCAATTAATGTCCATCTGATGAGGTGAATGACCCTCAATCATTATGTTTTATGGATTCCTATCTGGGGCTGATAAGGGGGAAATCTGTTTTAATAAGAGGTGTCTTTACTGTACATACTGTATATTATCAAATGTCAAATCTTCTTGGGGGGTTTTAAGAATTCTATGAAATGCCTGATTATTCACAGTCCTTAGTTATTTATTCCACTCTATGTATAAACATTCCTAAATTCCCATTTTCTTACCAGCAGGAGGAGTTTTGTATCTCTCAGAGGGACTGCTGGGATGACCTCTGCCAATGGCATTGACAGCGCTGACTCTGAACTGGTAGTTAATATGTCCATATAATGAGAGAGGAGCAGAGTTCTTGTCACCAGATACTCTCAGCAGTGGCCTCCACTTGCCTGGTTCCCAGTCGTTCTCCTCAAATTCTATGATGTAATCTATTCAATAAGTAGACATCAATTACATAAATTTTTTTTTAAAACACTGCAGGGTAGCTCGAGGTTGCATATCTTTTAAGATTTGCATAAAGTGTAAGCAGTCTACATGTACAGTACCTGTTATGCTGCTGTTATAGTCTTTGGTAGGCACCCAATGTAGCTTCACACTACGATCTTTATCTAAGATCTGATAATGTTACTGTAAGTCTACTGGAGGATCAGGGACATCTAAAATAAATCATATATCTAGAAATTTTGAAATCGCAATATCTTCATATACATTTTGCTGGTTAATTTAGTAAAAAGAACAACATAAACCAAAAATTATCACAGCCTATGGTTAGCAGCTTATATGTCTACAATTGCTTCTGCTTTTATAAAATATAAAAATATATTAAAAAAAAACTTAATTAAAAATGAATTATGCTAATAATTTACAGTTTGAAAAAGAAAAGGTAAATCAATGTTTGCATCAACCTTTGTGGAGGTATAATTATTAAAATTACAACAATGCTGTACTTAATTTAATTTATATTTTATTCAATAATTACATTTTAAAGTATTATAAGAGGTTAAACCATAAATGTTGTAATAATAAATGTTAAAAACAAAAGATACCTTTCACCTTTTAAGTATTCTTTACATGATAGCAATTTTATCTTACTCTTGATTAAAATAATGATTGGTTTTTAACAGGTTTCACATTTATATACACTGCATGGCCAAAAAATGTCACACATTTTAAGATTTCATTCAATCACCTTTAGGTAAAATTTTAGCGTACACTGTAAAAAATGTTCGTAATTTTAACAGGAAAATACCGTATAAATGCTACAGAATCAAACTGTATTTTACAAAACTTGGGATAACCGTAGAATTTAGTAATTAGTTTTACAGAGTAAGACCTTAAATTTAACTGTTAAAAACATATGAAAATATTGTTTATTGCAGTAAAATTTATGATATACTGTATTTATAAAAGGAAACTCTCAGAGGTGTTTGTTACTAATATCATGAAGCATCAGTTTATATTTTACTAAATCTTTGTTGATAGAGTTTAAAAATCAGAAAAATATCTGCTTTGTAAAAAATAAACCGTAAATTTCCGGTAAAAAACTGGCAGCTGTGGTTGCCAGAAATTTACCATAAAAAATACAGTAGCAACATTATTGGTTGTACGGGATTGCACTTATTATACTGTATATTTTACAGATTTTAATATTTTTTTTCTAGGTCTTATAAATAAACCCTAGATTTTACGGTAAAAACTGGCAGCTGTGGTTGCCAGAAATTTACCAGACCTGCACGTGCACACCTTTCTTCCCCTTTTTTCCTTCCTCCCTCCTTTAACCCTTTCCTTCCCTAAGTAAAATTACTCCTTTTCCATAAGACCTCGTCCGTGTTTGTTATTGCCCCTCTTGTGCCAAACCCATTACAAAATACATGAACATATTGTGGCGTTTTATCGCCGGGAAGGATGGTGGAGAGACGAGTGAGCTTCCTTGCTGCCCAATGCAAATGGCTGGGAGTAATTTATTCATCACACATTCAACACAGATCCACAAGACACACTTCTAACTCACACACACACACCCTGGCCGAAGCCACTAACCCAAACACCTTTCCTCGACAGGGTGAACACCTAACAACCCCTCCCGCAAAGCATGATGGTTACTAGTCCCAAAACCCCGCCCACGCCACACTGCCCCCACCCGAGCTGTGACCGTCCCCGGTCACGATGGCGAATTCAGTCCTGAAAGCGTGACGGTGGTCGGCGCTGGCGTTGTGAACGCCGGGGTCTTTTTGCGGGGGAAGGAGGGCCGCTACCCTCTCCTTGAGGCGGACCGGCCTCCACAGAGTTTGAGGTCCCGCTGGCGTTGGGCTGGTAGGGCGCGAGGCGATCCCGGTGGAGCACGACCACTCGCGACCGCCCCGTCAACCTCACCCGGTAGACTACCTCAGAGAGCTGGGCAATTACCGTACAGGGGCCCACCCAGTGAGACATGAGCTTAGGCGAGAGCCCCCTTTTCCTTCCGGGGGAATACACCCAAACCTGCTCCCCAGTGGCAAAGTCTCGCCCTTGGCTGTGAGTGTCATACACCCGGCACTGTTTAACACTGGCGTCCGCCAAGTGTCTACGCGCCAACTCATGGACACGGAACAGTTTGTCTTTTAATGAACAAAAATAATCCAGCCCAGGCTTCATGGGTAAATCAGACTGGGGAGGTGGCCCGAACACAAGGTCCACAGGCGTGCGCAACTCGCGCCCGAACATCAGCGCAGCTGGCGTCAGCTGAGAGGACTCCTGGACTGCTGTGCGATATGCCCACAGCACGAGAGGCAAATGTTCGTCCCAATCCTTCTGCCGGTCGCTGGTTAGCATGGCGAGTTGGGTGGTGAGCGTCCGATTGAACCGCTCCACGAGGCCGTCACTTTGTGGATGAAGAGGCGTGGTGCGGGTCTTTTTCACCCCGAGGCGCTCACACACCGCCGCAAACACCTCCGCCTCGAAGTTACGCCCCTGATCGCTGTGTAACTGCTCGGGGGCGCCAAATCGGCTAAACACCTCATCCACCAGCACTCGGGCGGTGGTGGAAGCGCTCTGGTCCGGCACAGCAAATGCCTCCGGCCACTTGGTGAAGTAGTCCATGGCCACTAGCACATACCGGTTCCCGCGATCAGAAATGGGAAACGGCCCGAGAATGTCCACGCCCATACGCTCCATAGGTGCCCCCACCCGAAAGTCTTGCAGGGGTGCTCGCGAGCGCTGGGTAGGGCCCTTCTTAGCCGTGCAGACGTCGCACCTGTGAACAAAGAGTTCACTATCCGTGTGGCAGCCCGGCCAGTAGAAACGAGCGCGCAACCGCCGCAGCATTTTAGTGACTCCAAAGTGTCCCGCGCCCGCGTGCCCATGGACCATCCCTAACACACGTGCCCGCAGAGTCTGCGGCACCAGCAGCTGAAAAGATTCGCCAACGCCGCACGGCCGTTCCCAGTGGCGGTAGAGTAAGCCCCCCTGCAACGCGAGTCGATTAAACTGAGAATGGAGGGCTTTTTCCTCTTGTCCCAGGTGAGCAACCGCGGCATAATCCGGTCTCTGGCCCAACCTAGTACCCCCGCGTTAACCCAACCTAGTACCCGCTGCAGCGCCGGATCCTTCTCCTGCTCGGCAATGAGCTGATCACAGTCCATCTGCGGCACAGGCGGAACGACTACAGGTGATGATTTAGGCGACGCAGTCACTCGGCTGCACGCCGGCTCGGTCGGCTGATTACCGACGGGGGCTCCGGAGGACTGCGCAGGGAGGATGTTCTCATTCACGGGGATCGGAGAGTGTTCTATGTCGCGACCACCCACGCGCTCTTCAACCCGCTCGCAGTGCCGACAACGCTCTTTGCTACACGGCCGGCGGGATAAAGCATCGGCGTTAGCATGCAGTTTTCCCGCTCGGTGCTGAATGGTAAAATTATGATCCTGCAACCGCTCGAGCCAGCGCGCTAACTGCCCCTCGGGCTCTTTAAAGCTAAGCAGCCACACCAACGAAGCGTGATCGGTCCGCAGCGAGAAGGATTGCCCATATAAATACGGCCTAAAATGTTTAAGGGCCGCGACGACCGCTAACAGCTCGCGCCGCGTAACGCAGTAATTTTTCTCCGGTCCGGACAACGCGCGGCTGAAGTAGGCGATAGCACGCTCTTTACCCTCGGAAACCTGAGACAGTACAGCCCCTAGCCCTACATCGCTTGCGTCCGTGTCGAGGATAAACGTACGAGACGCGTCAGGATATCCGAGAACGGGCGGCGTGACCAGAGCTTCCCGTAACCGAGTGAAAGCGCGCGCGTGCATCCCGTCCCAGCGAAACGGCTGATTCTTCTTCGTGAGCCCCATGCTGCTACGCTGCATAAGCTCGGCCATTATTCTCGCTCGGTCTGCTACCGGATGTTTACATGGCGCGTCCACCGGAAGTTCCGCCCCCCTGGTGCGCGCTACTAACACGTCCGGCTGCGCTTTGGGAACTAGCAACCTGGCTAACCCGAAGTTACCACGTAACGTTCCATCAGCGAGATTCAGTACCGCACCCCACCTTTCTAAAATGTCTAACCCCAAGATACAATCGTCCTCAATGTCTGCCACAAAGAATGGATGAGAAAGACTGATTGCACCTACTTGTATTCGCACAGTGCGACAGGCCCGTATCTCCAAATAGCTCCCCGACACGGTGCGAATAGTCAAGGCTGGGGCCGGCAGCATACAACCGCGCTCGCCCTGTTTTAATACTCCACAGCGCAGCAGCGAAACTGTAGAGCCAGTGTCCACGAGTGCCCGTAGCGAAACGTTGTCCAGGCCACAGTTCACGTAGACGCCCGCGCGATTTTCTACACGTCCTGACCGGAAGTTGGGCCCGGCAGTTGGGGAAACAGAGACGGCTGTGGGAGGCGGCTTCCCCGCAGCTAGTTGTAACGGCGGCTGGGGTACGCTGTCCTCAGGCCGGGGAACGTTGCCGCGGTGGTCCGGCGGTCCTTGTCGTCCCGGAATCTCGGATGCTGAGTCGAGGCCTAGCCGCGACGGGTAGCCCTGTCCCTGGCTAGGTTCCCTGGCCAGAGCCACTAACCCAAACACCTTTCCTCGACAGGGTGAACACCTAACAACCCCTCCCGCAAAGCATGATGGTTACTAGTCCCAAAACCCTGCCCACGCCACAATATTTAACACCTAGGTGCAGTGTGCACTTAAAAACCACAATGCGGGACAGAGGACATAAACAATTTTAACATGTGTGTGATAAAATAATTTTTTGTGTAAAGTCGTAACAAAAGTCCTTCTATAAAATTATATGCTTAGATTGTCTGCCCAAAACACTTAAAAATGTCCACCCTGACACTAGTATATTTGATGATAAGAATTTAAATATTGTTTTGCTGTCTTTATTAAAAATACATGGGACCATGCTGATGTCCAAGTCTTGGATAAATTTTGATGGGTTTTGTCATCCTTTGATCATTTGATTTAGGTTTGATTTCATCAATTAGTATAAAAGTATTCTTAATAGTTTTTTAACAGTAACAATCAAATGCTTAGCAATGTAACTTCTATCTCTTTTAGCTCCCAGCTAGTGTGATAAAATGATGCTTTTCACAGAATTGCTGAATGATTTCACTGTGGTTATTCATAATAAAAAAAATAGTCCAACGACGATAGCAATTATGTAGCAAACATGATAGTGTAGTAGTTAGCACTGTCGCCTTGCACATCCAAGGTCCCAGTTCGATTCCGGGCCAGGCTCAATTTCCGTATTTGTGTGTATGGAGTTTGTACTGTATGTTCTCCACGTGCTAGGTAGGTTTCCTCCAGATAGGTTTTTTTTACCGTAAAATGTACTATTTATTTTTTACAGTATATGACAAGTTCATGCGTAAATATGATTCCTATTATGATGTAATAACCTGGTCAGTTGGTACATTCAGGTTGTCAACTGACTTTATGGTATTGACACATACCATTGCGGAGCCTAGATCTGACCAACTGATGCATAACACTATCTCCAAAGGCTTATACAGGGGGCACTGTCCAAACAGCATGCATGATGGGTGCATTGTTTCGTGTGCTTCGCTTCATACCCTGATGCATCTATTGCTCTAAAGTAGGGTCAGCCTGGACTCATCAGGCCACATGATATTATTCCATTCCTCCAAATTTTTATGCTCCCCAGCACTGAAGCCTTTTTATCCCTCCAGGTTTTAAAAATTTGTTAAAGCGTTCTTTACAGTTTCACAGTTCCAGTAATTTAAAGTGTCTTTAGCTGTTTTCTTTGCTTGATGCCCAAAATATTTTTACCCTTTTGAAATGTTGACTTTATTTTTGGCTAGGCAATGCATTTCCAGTCAAGCTTTGCTTTCCTGCCCACCTTAAATCCTCATCGGGTTTAGAATATATCTTTTTCCCATCCTTCTGCCAGAGAATTTCCAGCTCATCAGTAAGTGACTGATTATACTGTGTCTTGCACAGAAGCTCTGCCATGCTTCCCCTTTTGATCTTTATATCTTGAGGCGGGGTCACAATTTTGATTGGTTCTATCATAAAGAAATAGATACATTTCACTGACCATAATCTCATGATATATGCCATAGAATAGAGGAAAAATAGTGTCAAACTAGTTAGGTTTAAGACCACTGCTAACCTTTTATATCAATATTTACTATAATGCTGGAGTTGCCCTCAGAGTTGTTAACAAAACAAATATATTTTCCTGTGTCATCCATCTCAGTTGTATAAATCTGCAGAGAGCCATTTTTGTGAACAAAGAATCGCTCGCCTACCACGGGACCTTCAAGGCCTTCTTTTCTCCTATATAATTATAAACAAAGTGCTCATTAAAACAGCATTAAATAACACACTTAACCTGTTTCTGCATGATACAATAATTAGACACACACAATCAGGTAATTTGGAAACAATCAACCTACATGTCTTTGGACTGAGGGAGTAAAACATTAAGCACATGGAGAACATGCAAAACCTCCAACACTAAGAGTGCAAAGCTACTAAGCTACTGTACCACTCAGCAATGTGTTAAACTGTTTCTTAAAATAAACTGAATCTTAAAATAATTTAGCAGTTACCCAAGTACTGACATCTTTATTTGTGAATCACCCAGGAAATATTAATAATTTTAAGCAATAGTCATATGAAGCAATACGATAATAAATTAGCATTTCCAAAGCATAATGGAATTGACCAGTGTATAACAGAAGATGGAGAACTAAACACTTTGCAGTCCATGATGACACTCTTCCCACACACAGCACCATAATTTACTGAATTCTGTGTCAGGATCAAAGAAGGAAGATCTAGAAAAAAAACTAAACATGGTCATTTCATGTCTCTCTCTCTCTCTTTCTCTCACGCACAGGTTAAAAAAGAAAGAAAAGACCCCTGACTGCTGAGCAGGGAGCATAAGAATGAGAAATTGTTCAGCATCTGTATTCCCTACATCAGCAAACTGGCTAAATTACTTCGGGGCAGTAATTTACTGGTCTTATTTTATAAAGTCTCTACTCAAGTACATATAAAATCACTGGTTTCTGGCTTCCCCACTCAAACCCTTCAGCCCTTCTAACATTTCCTTTCAAAGTGGAAATCAAGTACAGGACCCATAAATAGTCAACTTTTTTGCTTAGACAAGGATGACTATCACATCTATACACTTTATGGCAATAACCCCATTTAAAAATTATTTTACTATAATTTTTTTTTTTTTTTTTTGCTTTATATATTTTTTTTCTTATGAACTCTTTGAACATCACGGTAATTATTCAACACATTTGATATTATATATAAACCATTATAATACAACTTTGCAGTAGTATTTAATTATTAAATACAATTAATAACATTGTATTTAATTCATTTTTGATTTCTTTCCATACTTGTAGCTTTATTGTTATGGGTCTTTTACCAATAAGTTTAATTTACTGTCATGACCAAAATGTTAATGTTGCTCAGTAAAGTGCCATGTTTGTTGGAGGCTTCACACTGATACACTGCACTGTTATTCTAATTTGCTCTGTGAAAGATTAGTCTGTTGTCTTGCACTATGATATTGAATGAGTTGAATTCACACAACTGAGACATGCCGCTCCTTTAGGCAAACACCCACATGAACCACCATAAAACATACAAAGGTTCACAAGTAAGTCTGTGAAAAGTTTTTAATTAAGTCCGTAATTATGTATGAGGTCTAAATACTGACATTTTACTTTTTAAATCCTAATGTGCACATTTAACTCATCTCTGAACATAGTGTAGACATTACAGAGAAGGGTTGTATAAATTTATGGCCATAAGTAGAAAAGATCTTGTGGTGCTCTGTAGAACTCTTGGTAGTAATCATGGTCTCCAGCCAGTGGCAGACTGGCCATCTGGAGCAACGTGAGTGTTCCCAGTGGGCTGCTGGCCAATGTGGACCAGTTCAGTCAGTACGTAAATATTTTAAAAAGTGACAGAAACCATAATATTGAATCTCTTTTCTATGCAAATGGATGAGTTTGTCGATCCCACAGGCGCCGCCAACAAAGACCATGTGTGCATGCGAATGTATCGTCCTCCCTCCTTGTTAAATACTTTGGTCTCTTCCGTACAGTATGTGTCCTGAAACACGTCCCCTTTCACTTCTAATTTACAGATGTGGAGATATTGTTCCTTTCTCGATACAGCGAATTTCTCTGAGCAGATAATGAATAATAATTTTTATGGAGGAAAAGGGTAAAAAACAAGATAAGGTGGACCTGCAAAGTTATGCAAAAAGAATATTAAAAAAAGCTTTAGAGGCAGATGCCGTGAAATGCTTCAAATTAACAGATTGTTTGGTGTAAAGTTGCAGTTCCGCAGGCTCTGACAGCTCTAGCATAATGGTCAAGGATAGCAAGGCTAGATCCAGAAGCAGAGTCAGTGATGATGAACCAGTGCCTTCTGATAATGACCAACAACATCTCCCCTTCTATATTTAAGCTGAGTAAAAAGGATGGCAATCAAACTGAACAGGTAAGCTGAAAGCTCATTTTAATTATTATGGCAGTCAATAATAATTCAAAATAATGCTGAAAAACATTATTTAAAATTGACTACAATAATAATTACTAGCACAAGCTAGTACTGATTTTATTACAGCTACTGATTACTACTGATATTATTCAGCTTACCTGTTCATCATCACTGATCCTGCAGCACTTGCAGCTTACACCGATGAGTAGTATATTTTACACTGCATCAAGATGATTCCCCCCTGACTAGCTAAAATATTGTCTTTATAGTTTTATATGTTCTTTCCTTTGTTTTACTTGTTTTACAAATACGACACAATATATGTTCAGTGACAGTTCAAATAATATGTTTAAATAGCATTTATTTCTGTATTTCCAATACAACTTTGTCCTGCAACCTGCAGAAGTTCTCTGATGATAGCAGTGGTTGCATGTATCAGGGATGGACAGAAGTCTATAGAGGACTTCTGGACAGCTTTGTAGAGTGGTGCACCAAAAACTATCTGCTCCTAAATATCATGAAAACCAAGGAGATAGTAGTGTACTTAAGTAAGTGTGGAACTGTTATTAAACCTGTTACCATCATGGGTGAGGAGGTTGAGGTTGTGGACAACTACAAGTACTTAAACAGCATTTTGAACTGTAAGGGGCTAACGCTCATGCTGTGTATAAGAAGGCGTTTAGCAGACTTTTTTAATGTATACAACAGGATGCTGAAAATGTTTTATCAGTCTGTTGTGGCTAGTGCCATTCATAATGCTGTGGTCTGCTGGGGGAGCAGCACCGGTGCCAGAGATGAAGGCAAGATAAATAAAATCATCCGCAAGGCAGAACACATAATCAGACACAAACTTGACAGGTTGGAGACAGTAAGAGACAACAGATCACAGATCTCTTGGCAATCATGGAAAATCCATCTCACCCACTACATGATCTTATACAGAAGCAGTGGAGTTAATTCTCTAACAGACTGATCCAGCTTCACAAAGAACGGTTCAGGAAATCATTCCTAACATTCACTATTGCATTATACAATGACTCACCTCTATGTAACAGATGACTATAGCATATACATACTTATACTGTACCATATACATATCCCCATATTCACTGTTACTTTAAGCACACAAACATACACTGACAATTCATTTCTTTTTCAGTCACTATCTTTCAGTCACTTTAAATCTGTCTGTCTGTCTGTAATTTAACTTTTCTTTTTGTATTTCAGAACATCTGCAAAGTGAAATGTGTTGAAAATTTCCCATTTGGTCCATGTGATTAGACTAACCACTAGTAAGCATTTTTATGAATAAATGTGGTAATAGAAAGAGTATGAGCTAAAATAATGCAGGTCATGCACATTTCTGTATATTATAAGGTACTGTAAGGTTAATGCTAACACAGATAATTTTCAACATTATTTCTGAGTTACCTAAGATTTTACATCAGGAGCGCAAAATTACAATCCCTCTGCAATACACTCAATCTTAAGATCCTGTCCTTGCACCAGATATATTTGGGATAGATCAACAGAGGGCACCAGAAAATTTGGTTTTCTATTAGAAACTGACAATGCGAAATCCAAACGTTAATAATGTAACTCAAATATAAACCATGGTAATCTAATAATCAGTAAGTTTGTAATCAATTGGAAGAAAAATACAAATGCACATTTGCTAGATTATTTAACTCACTTGTGACATCTGTTTCACCAGTTGAGGATGCAAAATGGCCCTGACTAGCCCAGGGGCAAAGTCTATGCAGGGGCAGGATGGTGAGACTGATCTAGGCAGGATCTCCAATCTTCTTAGAGTCTTAGAGAGGTAACGGCCATTAGGAAAACCATCTTAAGGGTCAGAAACCTGAGGCGCTGACTCTAGTAGTTAATTGGACCTTTGAGCACGATAGGTAAAACCCACAAAAAGGGACTGTGGCTCTAGTGGGTGGCCTCAACCGTTTAGCTCCATAAATGGAACGGGTAACTAAAAGGGTGTTTTCCCACAGTAACCCCATCAATCAGGACGTGGCAGGCTGAAATAGCAGTTACGTACGTCTTGAGAGTACTAGGGCACAAGCCCGAGGACAACTTTTCCTGCAGAAGCTCCAGCACTGAAACATTCCGGCAGTGGACTGGGTCTATCTGCTTCGTCATGCACCAACTTTCAAATACATTCCTTTTGAGGGTATAAGCTCTTTTAAGGGAGAGAGCCCTAGCACTTAGAATAGTCTGGAAGAGTCAGAAAGTAGCAAAGGAGACATTTTCTGATCTTACTTCGGGGTGGGGTTTCCATTCCCCCGTGTGTCAGAGACCCCACATTCATATGCCCTGGGATGTAAATCGCCCTGAGGGAGAGGAACCTGGTGCGCAAGCTAACTAGCGGCACGAGCACAATCCACCCAGCCGATATATGATATAATATATGAGACTGCCATGGTGTTGTCCACCCGCACTAGGACATGGTAGCCTTTCAACTGCTGGAGGAAGTGCTTTAGGGCCAGAAATAGAGCCCTTATTTCGAGGCAATTGAAGAAGGCCTCTTCAGCTCCCTTGGCCTGAACAGTCATCTAAAGCGTCTGTCGTTAGCATCTGCGATGACAGGACGAACTTAGAGTGGGACCCAGAGTCAGAAACCGGGGTCTGAACCATATAGGAAGGGTACAAAGCACCTGGCGCGTAACCCTTATTGGGGATTGGCCCTAGAGTGAAATCCCTTGTCTTAGCCACAACTGAAATGCTCTCATGTGCAGAAGGCCCAAAGGTGTCACCGTGGATACAGCTGCCATGAGAGCTAAGATCTCTGAAAGTGATGGTCACTTTCTGGTCTAGCTTGATTTCCTTAAGGGTGTTGAGGATGGATTCGACTTTTGGGTTTCAATCCTAAGAAACAAAGATGAGCTAGGACGACATGCTGATGTTGAAGCGCTAACTACTGAGACTGGGTCAGTCAGTCGTCTATGTAATTCAAATACGGATGCTCTGGAGTCGTAAGAGCCGGAACTACATTTATGCATTTTATATATGTGTAGGTGAGAGAGCTAGACCAAATGGAAGGACCCGATACTGGTAAGCTTCACCCCCGAAAGCGAACCTCAGGAACCTCCTGTGTTGTCGCAATATTTCTATATGAAAGTAAGCGTCCTTCAATTGATTGTCACAAATCAAGGGAAGGTTGGGTGTTAGTGGTTCGGCATCTTGGAATATAGCAGGACTAACGTGTCCCTGGGGGTGCCCGGGAGAGCATGCTCTTATGGAAAAGAACGTTACATGCCCCTCTCCGGTGGGTCATCCCCACGGTCACACCCCCACGGCACACACTCTGCAGCGCACAAGAGAAAAACAAACACACACACACACACACACACACAGGGCCTGTGCGCATAAATGAAAACACTTAACTGTCTGGATTTAAGTTTTACTTTTTTTTTTAAGGTAAAGTGCAGGTTAATTTGTTTTATTTTTACTTTATATTTTTTATATTTTGTGTTAATTATTTTTTTGCATTTATTTTTGGTCTGTGGAACAAATTATTTGAATTTCCATTATTTCCTATGGGAAAACTTGTCATGATGTGGGTGCATCGGGCTGCTGTTATCGCCGTGGGCGGAGAGAGCAGGCATAAAAGCAGAGGGTTTTCGAAATAACAAGTCCTTTAATAAACACAAACAAATCATACTTAAACTAAACAAACCAAAACACTGGCTCTGGAAGTAGAAGACACTCAAGGGTACAATAAACATAACACATTCAAGGGTACAAGAAACATAACACATCCCATGACTCTGGAAGCTTGAGACATAACCCAGGCCCTTCGTGGAGGTACAGTCCCTTCAGCAATACAGGCTCTAATACTTGAGACATAACACGAGCTCGGTGTTGTAACACCGTCTCTGACATACAGGCTCTAATACCTGAAACATATAACAATTACTCTGTGTTGTGACACAGGCTCGGACCTACAGGCTCTAATACTTAAAATATATAACAATTACTCTGAATTACACACCAGAGACTGGGGAAGCACACTAGAAAGTGAGAAGAGACACCAGAGACTTAAAGAAAAAACAAACAGGAGTAACTAGAAACACAGGGACAATAATCACATACTTCATACTCATAAACTAAAGGGAAATCAAAGATACACACGGCTACATTCAACACAAAAAAACAAGTTCTCAGAGCCAGTTTAACACTAAAACGGAATTAAAACGACACAAAACAAAAGCCCACTAGACATTATTAATGCTCGACCCAGTTTTCCAGAACTAACAGCTTTTTATAATGTCCCTAATGAGCCACTTCTGGGAAACTGGGTCTTCTAACAAAACTACACACAAAAAGCAAACATAGCCACAGTGCCTTCTAGGGGCAGTCCCTTACAAAACTTATTTTGGTTTGGTTTTGGAATACGAGCCCGCTTCCCGAACAAATTATGCTCGTAATCCAAGGTTCCACTGTATTGTACTCCAGAATAAGTGATTAATTACCACAAACATCTGTTTTAAAAAAATATGGTTCAGATTGTTGTGGGTTCAAACATCTCATGAGATATATAAAGTAGAGCGTGTGATATACAGGACATGACCACAATAGCCAAGGGTCTTTTCTGGATAATGGTGCGAATTCCCGGCAAAGAAGCATAACAGCAGTAGTCACTACGGTTGTCTTTTTCTAGCACTTTTGAAAAGTACAGGTTCCCATTTAACCCCATAAATACTCAATCATCCTGTTCAATGTGTTGAAGACCTGCAAACAGTAAGAAGAAGCCAGTTATGTGGAAAACACTTCATCTTATGATACAGCATACAGTGCCCTTCAGAGATCATTGCACCCTCTATGGAAACAGCAAACATTCATATATAAAAACAATAACACATGCAATAATTTTGGAGTCATGAGTACAGCAAATGTTATCTCGATCAACCATAGTGACAGTAGCAAATCATGGTCTGTGAGCTGATGCATGCAGAATGGGGTGAATAGTGAATTGTTTAAGTGTTTTGTGCCACCTCATAAGTAGCTCACTGCATGAGTAGCAGTGGTTGGCTAGCTTTGCATGTTTTGGGGGGAAACATGTATTAGCTTTCACTCCCCTGTGCTACATGAGACCGAGGGTTACCCCTTGCTTAAGGGTTACTTAACACAGAAGCACATATCAGCATTTAGCCAGGTAAGCACAGCCAATTTTGCTCCCTTGGTTGACATCCATGGGCAGGTGCAGCATCCTTAGGATTTAAACTTGCAGCATGACGGCATGATGGTCAACACTGTGGCCTCGCACCAACATGGGTTACCATTCATATCAGGGCACAAGCACGCCTGCCCTAACATAGTTTGTCACACTTTGAAAATTTAAGTTTGCCTACTCTGCATGTCTTTGGACTGTGAGAGGAAACCAGGAGAAACTCAAGAAGCATGAGGAGAACATGAAAATTTCACACACACACACAGACCTGAATGGTGGGTCTCAAACCCTCAAACGTGAAGTGAAGCAGTACTAATCGCTATTCCACCATGATGCCTAGCACTGAAACTCATCAGCTTAAAAAATTACTAACCAATATTCATCCAGTAAAGGTTGCGCGGTAAAATGCCTTCTGGTGGGTTACATTCCAAAACCAGTGGATCTCCCACTTTAACCACAACTGGCAGTATATGTTGTTTTGGAAATCTTGATACAGCTTTGGAACAATGGGAAAAAAAACATGAAATGTTAGAAAAAACTAATTCCTGAGCAACAGAACTGATATTTCTGGAAAATAACTTACCAGGTACGATAAAATGTGTTTCCTTTGACATTACTACTCCCAACTTATTGGATGCATAGCATCTGTATTTACCCTTATATTTTTCAAGGTATTTGTTGTAACGAAACTTCCCCTGTTTTTAAAGTTTGTGAGTTTTGGGTCATTACGTGGGTTAAAGTTCAGGCCATTTTTGGTCCAGTGAATCCTATTAATTCCAAATTTAAATAAAAAAATGTGACTTAATTTGTGTATACCGTAAAAAAACATACAGTATATGCTGGTCTAACTCACACTGGTTTGGGATTCCCTGTAGCTTCACATGTCAAAGTGAAATTATGAAAAATTGGTAGTGCAACAACAGATTCCACAGACTCTGCTGTGATTGTTGGTGGCTGCTCCACTGCAGGGAAAAAATTAAGATAATAAATTAAGATAAAAATACAGTTCTGTTATATTTTAAGGTATTTTCTATCATGAGTATAATGTATGTGTGTTCTCAGATTTATTTCCACATAAAAATACACTGCAGTAACGTTTGAGGGAAAGAGAGAGAGAGAACATTTGTATTAAAGGATTACATTTTATGCAAATACTGTACACATGATCAGTGTTAAATCATGTGTATATCAGAACAAAGAAGGATCATCCATTGAGTAAATGGAGGATCATCCTTCTAAAAATTTTAAAGAGAAAAACATATGATCTACTTTGTAAAGTCACAAAAATCATCTTAAGTATTATGTATATTCATCCCCTCAGTACAAAAAGAGACAGACAATAATTTGGTGGTAAAGACATTAGCAAATGTAAGCAATATTTAGCCTATGATACATGTGCTGATATAAGCAAACTTTGCTTTATCGGGTATGGGAAATTAATGTGCATACTAGCAGAAGCAAACAGTGTTATACAAGCTACAGGCCATGTCTCATTTACTTCATTTATTTTCAATTCTACCAACCATTTTAAAATTAGGGATTAGCTTTAATATTATCTTGACAACATTTTTCTGATATGGTGCCAGGGCAATGCCATAGCATTGTTTTACCATTTATTGTTAAACATTTTGTTCAGAAGATTTTCAGTGGAGCTGGAACAAACACCAGCTCATAAGACAGCCTCTAGAGGCTTGTGTGGGCATGATGCATGAAGTGTGCACCACTTTATTTACAGGACTTATCTTATTACTTTGACAAGCCAGTCACACTAGAATAGGGTCAATCTGGACTCATCAGACAGAATCTCTTCCATTGTCCTAAAGTCTAATCCTTGTTTTCTCTAGGAAAAAGCAGCTTTTTCAAATTGCCTTATTAAAAAGTAGTTTTCATATGACCACACAGCTGTTTAGTCCCAACCCTGTGGTTTGTTGTTACATTGTGCTGTTGGAAAAACTTTCACAAATAAACTTGGCTCTGATTTCTATTGTTGATTTTTATTTTATGTGATAAAACTTCACTACAAATGCCAGATATCGCCATTTGTTACTTTTTTACCCACCTACATTTTATCTATGAAGGTGACAGTTCAGCAGAACTTGCAGGATTCAATAAGGTTCTTCGCCCAATTCTAGTAATTTTAATGTTTGTTTGTTTTATGCAGTACAAACAAAATGAACCTTTTAAAACTGTGACTTTTTTGGACAGCAGGTATATTTTGTAATATTTTCCTTGCAGACTGGTCATCCGTTTTTGCATCACAGTATAACAATAATAAATTTAACACACAAACACATTGTTACATTCATTTTTTTTTCTCTGTGTCTAGTCTGACCATAGAACACTTTTCCACATTGAAACAGTCCATTTTAAATGAGCCTTAGCCCACAGGACACAATGGCGCTTCTGGACCATGTTCACATATGCACTGTAGATGCAAAAAGCCTTTGCAATTTAACATTAAGGAATGTTGTTTTTAAAGTATTTCACTAATTATTTTTATGCACTCTTTCACAGATTGGAGTGCCTCTGCCTATCTTTACTTCTGGGAGACTCTACCTTTCTAAGACCTCCTTTTATATAATCTTGTTACAGAACTGATGTCAATTCACTTAATTAGTTGCTAGATGTTCTCCCAGCTGTTCTTTATGTTCTAATGTGAATAAAATATTGGCTTATCTGTTTTGAAATCTTTTAGGTTACATTTTATTTAAATAAAAAAAACATTCCAGCATTTCCGGATTTCTGGTTGTACTGTACATAAAATGTTATAAGAATCTATTAGTTGAAGCATGCACCCAGTTTCAAAGGATAATGCAGTAAAAATCCAGTAAAGAGAAGCAAAGCAACCACTTTACTAAAATCTATACTATTTTATTACCAGGCTACTTACCCTGCGAAGGTACACGTAGACTAAAGCCAATAGAAATGAGGGTAAACAGGAGCCCAGCATCAAAGAATGGGTATCTTGGGTACACTCATCCCATCAACCTGATGTGGGCACTGATTCCCACCAACTTCTCAGTCAACAAACGTCACAGACAAAAGAAATCTATAAGTTAAGATAATTTAAAGTAGAACAGAAAGTAAGTTGCAGCATTCTTTTCTTCTTTTCTAAATATCTGTTAGCTATCTACAGTAATTCTATACAAATCACTACTTACATGGGGCTTAATATTTCATTAATTATTTAAATAAATAAATATATATATATATATATATATATATATATATATATATATATATATATATTATAAATAAGCCCAGGATAAAAATATGTTTAACAGAACAAAAATGCAACACGTAACCACCTGTCACATCAAATGTTCCCTATTAACCTTGTTTAGCACTAGATCAAGTTCATCTGTGTCTACCCCGTGTGTGTCACTATTTATTCCAGTCGAACCCATATCACTTCGTCTGTTTTCCATTGTGCACCGTCCTGTGTTATGTGTTTTACCCAGTGTTTTTCGTGTATTCTTCTACCCAGGACTGAGAGGAGTCTGCAGGCGTGAGCACGTTGCTTTACTCAAGAAACCTTCTTCAAGGTCAAGTTCAAGGCTGACAGAGTGTCAGCGCTGCGTTCGACAAAAAGGCTACGGAACCAGTTCATTTGGTGTTGTCTAGTTAGCTCTATTAGCCCGTCTGCAGACCCAGCCTGGGGGAAGTAACCCCAGCTTTTTTGTGTTTGTTTTTTGGACATTAATTTAAAAGAAATCAATAAATCCATTGTTATGTTCATAACCCTGCATCTGCGTTCGCCTCTTAAGTGAAATTATTTTAATTAAAGTAAAAGAGCAGGTATAAACATTAATTAATTCTTTTAGTAGTTAACATAAGTTAACAGAGACACTAAACTAGCTAACCAAGAGGCCTACAGTAGTTAGCTGGCTAGCAGAGACAGGACAGAGAGACCTAACATAAATTACAACAATTAACAAAAACTAACTAGCTAAGTATAACATTTTTATAGACAACAAAGTGCACGTGCAAATGTGCAAACAAGAGCAACAACAAAGTTACAGTGCACAACCACGACATAACAGAACATAAAATATGGTGTTGAGGTAGTGGGTAAACATAAACATTCCTTAAAACAGCAGCAAGAATTGAGAAATAAGTGCAAAAAGTAGTCCAGTAATGATCATTGTGCAAAAAAGATAAACAGTGAAGCATTTACAGGTTGGTGTGTACGATAATTTGGTGGTGTAGGTCAGTGTGTCTGCACTTGTGTTGATTAGTCAGTCCAGTCCCAATATTTTGAGGTAGTTGAGTTAAGCTGTGTGATAATGTTTGTGTGTGTGTGTGTGTGTGTGTGTGTGTTTGTGTTTACCAGTCCAGTCCCTTTTTGTTGAGAAGACGGATGGCTTGTGGAAAAAAGCTGTTGCACAGTCTGGATGTGTGTGCCCGAATGCTTCGCTACCTTTTTTCAGATGGCAGGAGTGTGAAGTGTGTGTGAGAGGGGTGTGTCCGATCAGCCACAATGCTGGTGGCTTTGTGGATGCAGCGTGTGGTGTAGATGTCTTCAATAGAGGGGAGAGAGACCCCGATGATCTTTTCCGCTGTCCTCACTATCCGCTGTAGGGTTTTGCGGTCCGATATGGCACAATTCCCAAACCAGACAGTAATGCAGCCGCTCAGGATGCTCTCGATAGTTCCTCTATAGAAGGTGGTCAGGATCGGTGGTGGAAGCTGGGCCTTCCTCAGTCTTCTCAGAAAGAAGAGACTCTTGGGCTTTCTTGTGTAGGGAGCTGGTGTTGAGGGACCAGCTGAGGTCCCTCTCTAGGTGGACACCCAGGAATTTGGTGCTTTCAACGATTCCCACAGAGGAGCCGTTGATGCTCAGCAGAGAATGGTCGCCTTGTGTCCCCATAAAGTCAACAACCATCTCCTTTGTCTTGTCAACATTTAGAGACAGGTTGTTGTCTTTACACCAGTCCGTTAGCCTCTGCATTTCCTCTTTGTACGCTGACTCGTCGTTCTTGCTAATGAGACCCACCACGGTCGTGTCATCAGTGAACTTAATGATGTGGTTCGAACTGTGTGTTGCTACACAGTCGTGAGTCAGCAGTGTGTACAGCAGAGGACTGAGCACACAGCCTTGTGGGGCCCCAGTGCTTAGTGTGGTGGTGGTGCTGGAGGTGCAGTTTCCGATTCGTACTGACTGAGGCCTTCCGGTCAGAAAGTCCAGGATCCAGTTGCAGAGGGAGGTGTTCAGGCCCAACAGGTTCAGCTTCCCAATCAGTTGTTGGGGGATGATCGTGTTAAATGCTGAGCTGAAATCTATGTACAGCATTCGAACATATGTGTCCTTCTTGTCCAAGTGTGTGAGGGCAAGATGTAGTGTAGTGAAGATGGCGTCGTCTGTTGAGCAGTTAGGACGGTACGCAAATTGCAGTGGGTCCAGTGAGGAGGGCAGCAGGGTCTTGATGTGTCTCATGACGAGCCGCTCAAAGCACTTCATGACGGTGGGTGTGAGTGCAACAGGACGGTAGTCATTGAGACAGGACACAGTAGACTTCTTGGGCACGGGGGCGATGGTGGTGGCCTTGAAGCACGTGGGAACGATGGCGCTGCTCAGAGAGATGTTAAAGATGTCGGTGAGAACATCTGCCAGCTGTTTAGCACAGTCTCTGAGCACTCTGCCTGGGATGTTGTCTGGTCCAGGAGCTTTACGTGGGTTGACTCTGCGTAGAGTTTTCCTCACCTCAGCTGTAGTGAGACACAGCACCTGGTCGTTCGGAGGAGGGGTGGTGTTTCTCGCCGCCACATCGTTCTGTCTGTCAAACCGAGCGTAGAAGTTGTTCGGCGCATCTGGAAGGGAGCCGTCACTGTCACAGGCAGGTGATGTCGTCCTGTAGTTTGTGATGGCTTGTAAGCCCTGCCACATGCGCCGTGTGTCGCCGCTGTCCCTGAAGTGATTGTGGATTCTCTGGGCGTGTGCGCGCTTCGCCTTTCTGATGGCCCGAGAAAGTTTGGCCCTTGCTGTTTTGAGGGCCACCTTGTCTCCCGCTTTGAAGGCAGAGTCTCTTGTCCTCAGAAGTGCGCGCACCTCCGCAGTAATCCACGGTTTCTGATTGAAACGTGAGATGATGTTCTTGAAAGCAGTGACGTCAGCGGTGCACTTGTTAATGTAGCTGGTCACTGATGACATGTACTCCTCCAAGTCAGTGAAGTTGCCGTAAGTTGCAGCCTCCCTAAACATGTTCCAGTCCGTGCTCTCAAAACAGTGCTGAAGAGCAGAGATGGCTCCTGCTGGCCAGGTTTTCACCTGCTTCAGAACCGGTTTTTAGCGCCTGACGAGTGGTCTGTATGCTGGAATTAGCATAACATAGATGTGGTCTGAGTAGCCGAGGTGGGGGCGGGGCTCTGCCCGATATGTGCCGGGGATTTTTGTGTAAACAAGATCCAGCGTGTTTTCCCCTCTCGTTGCAAAGTCCACATACTGATGGAATCTAGGAAGCACTGACTTGAGATTTGCATGGTTGAAATCTCCAGCAACAATAAACAGTCCATCCGGGTGTGTATTTTGCAGTTTACTGATCTTTGTATACAGTTCCCATAGCGCATCCTTAGCATTAGCGCTAGGTGGAATGTACACTCCGATAATGAAAACAGTGGTGAATTCCCGTGGTAAATAAAAAGGTCTGCATCTAACAGTCACAAACTCCACTAGCGATGAGCAATAACTAGAAACTAGCACAGAGTTCTTGCACCATTTCGTGTTGATGTAAACACACAAGTCGCCACCGCGAGTCTTACCGCACAGAGCTGCATTTCTGTCTGCGCGAAACGAGGCTAGCCCGTCGAGCTGAATAGCGGCGTCTGGTACTCTGTCACTGAGCCATGTCCCCATGAAAACAAAGACACAGCAGTCTCTAACCTCACGCTGTGTAGCCTGCTGGAGTCGGATGTAGTCCAGTTATTTGTCCAGGGAGCAGACATTAGATAAGATGATGGACGGGAGAGCCGGCTGGCTAGGGTTTGTTTTTAGCCTAGCACAGACTTCCAATGACCCTTCCTCCGGCCTCCGGCATCAGGCAACGCCGAGGCTTTGAGGCCTGGTTCACACAGCAAGCCGAGGCCGCATAGCTTTTCCCGCAGCTCATCGTGGATATCATTAACTGGGTTATTTAGGTTGAAAAGTGTCTGGCTTTTGTATGTACGAACACCAGTTGTGACGATATCCATACACATAGTAAAATAAACGTGCTACACACAAAACGTAAACAACGTAGCAACATTTTGGCTCCGGAGCGGCCGCTCCGTGCTACTGCCGCGTCGCCATCTTGGATTTGTTATTTCATTAACAAATGAAGTATTTCTTCGCGAACAAATTCTCTCAACCATGTCTGTATATAATAAAGGAAAATTGTTTTGAAACTTCAGCTTTTCCAATGGGAAAGCCTCAACCCACTTTAAAAAGTACTCAGTGGCTGTCAGAATAATTTGAAAGCCATCAGCAGTTTATGGCCAAATAGTCCAAAAAAAAGGCCCACATTGATTTATGCCCAGACATCAGACACCAAAGAAAACAAACAAGTTTATTTTATTATGTGTAATACTACATCTTAAACGTTTCAGCTACAACATTAATTAACTCTACATAACATTTACGTATTTCCATTTAATATCAAATTATATACCAGTTACCTAGCAATAGTATGATGGAAACCCAAGGCCCATTTCTGCCAGTGGATATCAAAGTCCAGCCTGTCCAGTCTGATCCCACAAGCATCCATGGAATGTACCAGACAAACAAGTCCAATCCATAAAAGACCAGCTTCCCCAGTTGTCACCTATCAGTGGAGAGTTGTGCTCATTAGAATTAAACTGTATAAAAAACCCCATCTTTTGCTGTTAATAAACAGAGACCTTTCTGACAGACAACGTGTGTGTGTTTAACTGAGTCTCTCCTGGCGCCAGAAAAGCTTACCGAAACACAGTGGACAGACCGAGCAACTCGCTTCTTGTACTATGTAACTGTAGAAAAACTTTACAGCCTGTTCTTTGTGTGTGCGCACGCGTCATTGGACACCATTGGAAAAACACTGGAACATTGGAAGAATTTTTTATAACTTTGGGGCTTTGTAAGAAAAAGGTCTGCCCCCTGCTGTAGTTTTCAAAATACAAGTTACTGACAAGCAGCCTGCATTCTTTGCTAAAAATAGGTGCGGCAGATCCTTAAACACTCAGGAACTGTGGTACACGATTTAGCGCTTTATAAGTCAATATGATACTTTAAAATCTGTCCAAAATTTCACTGAGAGCCAATACATTGTGGATTAAATAGGGATACCTTTCTTTCAGCTGCCACCTTCAAGAGGTCACCACAGCGGACCAACCGATTCACACACAACTTTGACCAGTGGCCTTTACTGATGCAACCCTCCTATTTCATGCAGGCTTGAAAACAGCACTACGTGTAGTGGCTATGTTATGTAGCCATCCACTGGCAGCAGAGCTCGAACCTGGATCCTCAGGTCCCCAAACCAACAACCTAGAGCCTTAGCCACCTAAACTGCCACTTCCCTACAATGCGGATAAAATAGGGATAATATCATCCTATCTTGTACTTCTAGCTTGACTCTGGCTCCTGTGTTTGAGTAACAGGAGCTTGTTTATCGAGTTAAACATACAGACAGTAATACATTACAGTAATCCAACCTATAGGTGATAAAAAAGTGAACTAGTTTTCTTCATCATGTAGTGGTAATGTTTTCCTCATCTTAAAAATATTCTGGTCAAGTGTGTGTGTGTGTGTGTGTGTGTGTGTGTGTGTATACACTGTATACAGTATATAATGATGGAATGAGGAACACCCACTAGTTAAACTTCACCTTGCCTTGTCCTAAAAATATACAGTAGTGTTAAAAATAATAACAGTCCAACATCATTAAACAGATCGTCTCGGGTTACTTTGCTGTAACCCTGTTCCCTGAAAAGGCGGGAACGAGATGCTGCGTGAAAACGCTATGGGAAACATCTTGTCATGTTGCCGGTTGTGAAGCATGTGTGTATTAAACACGCCAAATTTGGCTTATATAACCTCGGTCCGGTGACGTCATCTGATCACATGCACCTGCAGGTTATAAAAAGAAGTGAACCGGAAACATTCCTCAGATTGATTTGTCTGAACGGACGTCCGGTCACGTAGGCAGTGCGGCATTGGGACGCAGCATCTCGTTCACGCCTTTTCAGGGAACAGGGTTACAGCAAAGTAACCCAAGACGTTCCCTTTCAAAGGCTACACTCGATGCTGCGTGAAAACGCTATGGGAACGAGAATACCAACGCCGCCGCACTGCAAGTGTCTGGACCCCAAGGTTGTGTAGCGTGTGCGCACAAGGCCGAGAAGGTCTCAGAACTATATTTGGGAAGCTGACTCGAGGACCTGTGAGCCCGGAGTGGCATGAACATCCAGATTATAAAATCTCACAAATGTGTGCGGAAAGGACCACGCCGCCGCGTCACACACTTGCTGCAGGGGAATACCTCCTGCTAGTGCAGTAGATGAGGCGATCCCCCTGGTTAAATGAGCCCTGGTTCCTAGAGGCGAAGTGAACCCACACGCCTCATACGAGAGGGCAATAGCATCTCTCACCCAGTGTAGTGGCGGCCGCCCAGGGGCAAAGTCTAGGCAGGACGGGGAGATTGACAGATTTCCAATCCTCTCAGAGAGGTAACGGCCCTTAGAAAAACCATCTTAAAGTTCAGAAACCTGAGGCGCTGACTCTAGTGGTTCAAAAAAGGGTGTCAATTGGCTCTTCAAGCACGATAGATAAAACCCACAAAAGGGACCGTGTCACAGTAACCCCACCAATCAGGACGTGGCAGGCTGAAATAGCAGTTACGTACGTCCTGAGGGTACTAGGGCACAAGCCCGAGGACAACTTTTCCTGCAGAGACTCCAGCACTGAAACATTTCGGCAGTGGACTGGGTCTACCTGCTTCGTCATGCACCAACTTTCAAATACATTCCATTTGAGGGCATAAGCTCTTCTAGGGGAGGGAGCCCTAGCACTTAGGATAGTCTTAATTACGCTGGCTGAAAGACCAGCTTGACTTAGTTGGTCCCGTTCAGGGACTGAACGTGAAGGTTCCAAAACTCGGGCCGGGGATGAAATATCGTCCCCTGCGCCTGAGACAGAAGATCCTACCTCATTGGAATCACCCATGGTGAGCCGTTGAAGAGGGATACTAGAACCACACTCTGGGCGGCCAACAGGGCGCTATCAATAAGAGGCGCAAACACTGTTGATGGACCCTCGCCAAGACTCCCGGGAGCAGAGCTATCAGGAAAATACGCATAAAGGCGTAACCAGGGCCATGTACGGGCCACGGCGTCCAGACCCGGGGTAGCTGTAATAGTCAGAGAGTAGTAAAGGGGACATTTGCTGATCTTGCGAGGCAAAGTGGTCCACCTCTTCTACCTGAAATCTCTCCCAGATTGACTGACTATTTTTGGGGTGGGGTTTCCATTCCCCGTGTGTCAGAGATTGACTGGACAGAACAACTGCTCCCACATTCATATGCCCTGCCATAGTGTTGTCCACCCGCACTAGGACATGGTAGCCTCTCAACTGCTGGAGGAAGTGCTTTAGGGCCAGAAATAGAGCCATCATTTCGGGGCAACTGATGTGCCGCGTGAGAAGATGGCCTCTCCAGCTCCCTTGGGCTGGACGGTCATCAAAGACCGCACCCCAGCCCATGAGGGAAGCGTCTGTCATTAGCATCTGCAACGACAAGACGAACTTAGAGTGGGACCCAAAGTCAGAAACCGGGGTCTGAACCACATAGAAAGGATACGAAGCACCTGGCGCGTAACCTTTATTGAGGATTGGCCCTAGAGTGAAATCCCCAGGTTCTTAGCCACAACTAAAATGCTCTCATGTGCAGAAGGCCCAAAGGTGTCACCGTGGATACAGCTGCCATAAGAGCTAAGATCTATGAAAGTGATGGTCACTTTCCGGTCTAGCTTGATTCCCTTGAGAGTGTTGAGAATGGATTCAACACGAGCGGGAGACAGCTGTGCCCGCTTACGATCGAATCCCATGTGACACCCAATATGTTGTCCTCTGAACAGGAAAGAGCACGCTTTTCATGGCGTTGGGTCAATGTTAGATGTTCGTCATCCTGAAACATGGCAGAAAAAAAAACGAAGAGCTAACACTTTTTTGGAGACTGGTGTTGCCCGAAACACCAGTGGTGGCGGAGCAAAAAACACCGACCTCCTGGGGTGCCAGGGAAAACACTTCATTCTCGAAAGGAATCCTGCGTGCCTCTCCCCATTGGGGGGCCACCCCCATGGTCCTGGGCACATGAACCTCAGGGCTTCTTTGTGAAGAAGACAATATGCCAGTCTGAGCTCTTTTGAGGCGGATTGTGAAGCGCAGACACGACGCACCCCAATCTTTACGAGGGGGTGCCCGGCTCAAAAACACTTTCCTTGTGTGTTTCACGCCTTGCAAGCGTCAGACCCGGTCGAGACTGGGTGGCCGACAGTCCCGACTCTTGAGCACGGCGGGGAAGGAATTTCCGAGGGCTTGTTCATATAACTTCGCCTCATGAACCTAGTGGCAAATGGGTTAACGACATCGCCAAACAGGCCGGAAGGCGAAATAGGGGCATCAAGGAGGAATGCGCGATCCTATGCTTGATGCTGCTGAGATTCAGCCATAAGTCTGTGGCCCGGCATAATTCCGGAACGCCCTATCTTGAAGAGCCCCGCCAGTACTCAAGTCTCTCAGTAGGTCAGCCTGGTAGACCTGCAAAACCGTCATGGTGTGCAATGGAGCACCAACCAGACCTGCTGCCTGAAAAGCTTTTCCATCCAGGGAAGATAAAAGTCTACACAGCTTGAAAGGAAGTAATAGCTTTTCAGGGAGGATGATGTCCCAGGAGAGATAGCCTGGAAGCGTCTCTTCTATCTGGGCGTCATCATATAGCCCTGCGCTTCCACCTCAACTATATTTAAACAAATAAATAAAGTGGATGGCAGGAAAACACAGAATAGATACAGCTTACTCCATGAAAGGGTTAACTCATATGGAGATTGCTAAGAAAAAGGGAGAGAGCGTTGTTGAGGCTCCGCCCCTCGGCCACCCGACAGAACCTGCCGTCTAATGTTTTTTTTGTTTTTTTTTGTAGTGCTTGGGTGCTGTTTCCATCTCCGCGGAGCGAGAGAGGATGTTTATCCTTGCCCATTCACAAGAAGCGCAGCGCGCGCTTGCGAGCGGACAGAGGGATTTCCAGATCCAACGAGGAAGTGAGAGATAGGAGTTTTAAATCCGTCTCTCACAGCTCTGCTGGATACACGCGTTTTAAGCCCCAGAAATGCGCCGCGGCCCGGTGCTTCTCAAGGAATGCGGGGCGCACGCAAGCACTTTATTTGAAGCAGTAAAGTGTAGAGATCGCCCTCCGATATGTATTTATCAGACACGGAGGGATATCTCAATTAAAACTCTGCCATATCGGTGAGTTAAACACTTTCTTATTTTGCCGGTTTAAACACACATGCATACACAACAAGGTCAGTGAAGACAAAAGATCTGAGGAATGTTTCCGGTTCACTCCTATTTATAACCTGCAGGTGCGTCTCATCAGATGACGTCACCCGACTGAGGTTATATAAGCCAAAATTTGGCGCGTTTGATACACACATGCTTCCCAACCGGCAACATGACAAGATGTTTCCCATAGCGTTTTCACGCAGCATCAAGTGTAGCCTTTAAAGGGAACTACAAATGCCATTTATTATCCACAGTTTATGTTTATTTAACTAGTTTTGCTCTGTTAACACATATTCTTCCTCACGGGGCAGAACTAGCACTGAGCTGGTGACCAACAGTTAGTGTAATAAACAGGGGTAAAAGTAGGTTTAAATGTTTACTGGTACACAGTATGTACTCAACAGGTGAGGAAAATAACCAATAGAGGTGGTGGACAGTTGTGTACATTTCCTAAGCTGCTCTTCACTTACTCCAATTTACAATATCAGCAAACTTCTGAGTTCCGAGGTTAGGCAAATAGCGTAAAATAGAAAGGTACTGTGTTATGTAGCGTACACAATCCTTTGTTCCACAAACCAAGTAGTGCCTTGAATCAGGGTTAGAAACCTTGGATTAGAAGCTAATCAGCTTTGTAGCTTACAAAACAAAACAGCGTGGACTGCTTAGAAGCAAGTTGGACTTAGAAGCAGTTACTAAGTGTTGTTTTGCCATCTTGCTGATAGTGCTTATGTGACTGGCATTGAACATGGGTTTTAGCAGGCAGCTGCCACTGTGGACCATACTGGCCTACCTTCCATTATATATATGGTGGCCATTTTATGTGTGAAAATGATGGTCTCATGTGCCCTGAGCTCCAATGAATCCTGGCATTGGCATTTAGGGATATATTGTGCCGTCTGGGAAAAAAAATCTATTGTTAGAAAAACCTGGTCATTTGGTAGTCAGCTGATCTCATTACTTGGACACATAACATTGCTCAATTTTGACCTGACCAACAGAAGCAACTCCAGATCATTACCCTGCTCCACCAGCTTGTATGGTAGTTACTAGGCATGATGGGTGTATCACTTCATGTTCTTACCTTCATGCATCCATCACTCTGGAACAGGGTAAATCTGGAATCATCAGACCACAAACATTTTCCAATGCTCCACATGCAATTCTTTATGCTGCCCACCAAACTGAAGCGCTTTTAGCCTCCCAATTAGCCTCACTGATAACTTGTTTTCTTAGTTACACAAGTTCCAATTCCTTGAGCTCTCTTTGCATTCGGAAATGCTCTTACTTTCAATAGTAAACACAGCCATGGGTTCTACTGATGTTTTTACATTGTTTACAAATTGATTTCACTAAGCCTTTGGTCCCCCATCATGCTTATTCAGCTATCGTTCCAGGTTTTAATATGTTTTTCAGTTCTTTACCTATTTTTTTCAGCAGTCTCTTTAGTTGTTTGCTGTTCTTGATGCAGGACACATTTTGACACCCTTATGAAAAAGGAGTAAAACATTTGCCACGACCAAAGGATATGTCTTCTGACATGGTTATTGAAGAAATAAGAAGCTACTTAATGCATCAGTTAAGGTTAATTAACTTGTTACCAGCTAAACCATATTAAACACTGCAGTAGTTATATAATGGAAGGCTTTTATCTTTTTGCTTAGTTACTGTAAATTCAGGTGGTTTCACAGAGTAAAAAAAATCCATTAAAATCTTATCTTTTACAAGGAGAAGTGTCACCTTAATTAATTAAAATTACATTAGATATTTTTCAGGATCATGGTGTAAGTCAAGGAAACTTATTATGGACAGTTTAAAAGTCACCATTACCCAGTGAAAGGCTTTTTTTTCCTTCTTTTTTTCAACACTTATGTGAACCCAGAATTAGTTAATCTGCACTGGGCACAGTGGGCATTTAATTTATGGATTAAAAAAAAAATGTGGACACACCTTTTAAATGCATGAAATTTCCTGATTTTTACTTTATTTCTTTCTCTGTTGAAGAGCTAATGTTGAGATGTGTCTGCTACTCTAACGGCTCTAATCTAAGGTGTTGTTTGTTATTTGGTGATTTTTGAGGCTGGTAACACTAAATAAACTCCTCTTTTGCAGCAGGGGAAGTTTTGGACTTGCTTTCCTAGGATGTTTTTTATGAAAGCCAGTTTCATCATGGTGCTAGATGTGTTTTGCAAATGCACTTGGCAATATTGTCTTACAAGTACTATTCCAAAACAGCTGACCTTTGGTTCTTAAAACAACTGACTGTTGTTGTTGTCACTTAATTACCTAACTCCATGTGTGTTATTTCTATATATTTATTAAATCTCCAGTATTATTCTAGAAAGCCGAAAATAAATCAAAACTTGTATCCAAACTTTTGCATTTTATTCAAGATTTTACACAACAGCGCCACACCTTGGTAACTGGCTTTCCAGCCATCAACTGTATACAGAGTTTTATATTCACAGTTTACATTCTCTGCCCACTCTCTGTGGGGATAGCATGAATAAAAAAGGTCACTCAGCCTGAAATGAGTGCTATAGGCAGAAAGAGAACAGAGACTGAGCTGTCTACTGGGGATAGTCAGTGGAGCGTCAGTTCTCATTTAAACCATGAGCTCAGCCACTGGTGACTGAATGCTTAAGTTTTGTCTCTGGTGAGAAAGAGGCCATTGACGCCTGTGGCAATGTGCCTCAAACAATTTGACTGAAAGGGGGGGGGGGGTTGGCGAGAGAGAGAGAGAAAGAGATCTGTAATGCTGTAATCTAATAAAGGTAATTTACACCTAATAATTACTATATAAAATGATTTCAATATTACTGACAAGCATTTCAGAGTTGCTGACAAAGCAAATGGTGTGTGTCAGAAGGAAAAAGAGAAATGTGATATAAAGACGTTCAATCCCAATAAACAATTACTATCTAAAACCATATGTTAACCAGTTTTAAATTTGCTTTGTTTAAAGTTGTATGGTCATGCTATATAAAAACATTTTCAAGCACTTTATTCTTATTAGACTCTTTTGCACTCTCCTTGTCTTACTTTCTTGACACTTGATCTTATATGAACTAATGTATCATTTTATTCTGCATCCGATCTAAAACATCCTTGAAAAAGTTGGGGTCTTGTAAAATATATTCCTAACCATAGCGTCTTTAAGTGGCTTATTCAGCTCACTTTCTCCCAACCATGAAAACAGGTTTCATGCATTTGTACCAGCTTATCAACCAGATATTTCAACCAAAAATTCATGATAAAATCACATCGTTCGACCTGTGGTATGTGATCATTTTAAAGTTTATTTATTACAGGATTATTTTTATTATTACTTTTCTTTCCATAATTTTTTGGCATAAGTTACTACTTTTGTGAGTTGAGTGTAACAGCATAGCAGTGAGTTGGCAGCTTTATAAGTGATCCAACGTGTGAGCTACAACTTTGGGTATATTTAAAAAAAAATCTATTAACAGTGATAAAAAAAAAAATTACAAGCTGCCTGTACAATTTTTAATACAGATCCTGTAGGTATTTAAGAACTTATGAACTTTGCTGTATGTGTGTTCAAGCTGACTACATTTTCATCTCAAGTGACAAACAGACAAAATACAGGAAATAAATAAGGTTCATTGACAGGGGAACAGTTTATATAAAAGAAACTACTAAAGTACGCGAACTAAAGTAAATTACTCGAGTTTGTCAGAGGATTGATTTTAGGTAACAGCATACAGTCCTCGACGTTACCATGGTGATCATTGAACCATGGTGAGTATAGTCTTCTATGACTAGGCTTGACGGGTAGAAAAAGAAAGGGGGATATTTTTACCCACAAACCACAGTACTGTTCTATGAGTAGCAAGTAAGGTATTATAGTCGGTTTCAGCACTTTGAAAACCACATAAACAAGCTGATTAGTTATTTAGTTCTTATGCCAAATGTGAAACCGGTTGCCCTAAGGGATCTGAATACAGCTTTACTTACAGTAAGTGATGACCAAACAGCTAACTACTGTTTGTTGTAGGATACGAATTCTCCTTTCTTCTGCTTTGACCCATACTGTAGCTGGTGGAGGAGGCTGGCCCTGTAGTCAAAACACTGCTGTGGGTGCTGCTGCATTAAAGGGCATGCTTTCATTTCTGCCAATTGGAGGCTAAGATCCTGGCATCATTTATGTTGGGACAGCGGTTGTTTAGATCTTCCTCAATGCTCTTGAGCCGTGTTTCCTTTGCAGCCGTTCTCTGGACCTTCCACTGAGTTGGACCTTGTCACCAGAGGAGTTGCAGGAGGTGCAGTAGTCGAGTGGTGTTCATTCGGCAAATGTGACCAAACTACTGCAGTTTTTGAACGTATTCTTTAATGGTTACCTGGTAGTGCACCGCTCATGGATAAATTTGTTTTGAACACAGTTGCAGATTGAACTTCCCAATATCTGACGCGGATACATTTGGAAAACCTTAAACCTGTTAAGATCGGACTTAAGGATCAACCATGTCTCAGATCTATGAGGAAATGTTAAAAGAACAGGTTTTAATCTTGTGTAAGGTGTTCTGCTTCTGTCAAATTCTGCTGTGGATGTCAATGACAACAGCAAAGCCAGAGAAGGGAGTTACAACCATGGCAAAGCAAGAAGGCAGAACAATGTCATCAGCTGAGCAGGAAGGTGACATGATGTTCTAAGCCAGGAAGCTAGAGCGAACCCTCAGCAGGAAGCGTGGGGGATTTAAATTCATCATCTGAACAGAGAGGTAGAGCAACATTCTCAGCAGGGCCAAATAAAGTCATCAGGGCAAAGATGCAGAGTGACATATTTAGCTACCAAGGCGGGGGGTCATAGCTGATTAGGCACAAGATATAAAAGCAGTGGTTCCATGAAATGGTTTCAATCCAGAATAGTTCCGATGATGAGGATGATGGTGGGAGGCTGGGTGATAAAGATAATTCATCTTTATGTCTACAACTCTTCCCCTCTAAACATTACCCCACCCACGATTACTCTGCATACAGTACATTGCCACAACAATTTCACAGTGCAACTCTTTCACAGTCACTCTGCCTTCTGCACACTGAAACTCGCCCTTGAGTCCCTAAGATATCTCCTCTAACAGTCACCCTGGGACACACTAGAAATCATCAGCACCCACCAATAGCCAGTGATGTCTTTGTTGTCTTTATGGCTCAGTCCTAGTCAACTCAGTTAGAGATCATTCCCTGAGTGAAAATTTACCCCAGGTCATAGTGATAATGGCTCAAAAAACTTTTTTTTTTTTTTTTTTTTTGCAGGTTGGTATATATATATATATTTATATATACGCAAAAATAATAGTGACCTCATTTAAGAAACATAGTAAGACCAAACTATGACCAAGACATATAGAATACACATACTTAGTCACAGTTACTCACGGTAAAAGTAACTCTTAATGTGTCAGCATACAGTACCAAGAATTTTTTTACAATTTCATACTCCAAAAGTTATGGGAACAGTTTGGGGATAGCCCCTCCGTAAATACACAAACATTAAAATAAACCGCAGACACCATGAGGTCCATGAAGACATAGATGAACAAGTTTGGTGTGAAAGAACTTGATTGGCCTGCACAAAGTCCTGACCTCAACCTGATAGATCACCCTGATGAATTAAAACGGAGACTGTGAGCCAGGCCTTCTCGTCCAACATCAGTGTCTGACCTCACAAATGCACTTCTGGAAAAATGGTCAAACATTCCCATAAACACAATCATAAAGTCTTCCCAGAGAAGTTTAACTTGTTACAGGGTGGGCTAATATCATATTGGAAACCTTATGGATTCAGTATTGGATGTTTCTCAAGTCCATATGCATGTGAAGGCAGACGAGGGAATACTTTTGGCAATATAGTGTATATACAGTATAGTCTTGCAAATCAGTAACAGGTAAAGGCTGAAGGTCTCCATCTAGTGTCCAAAGTATGTAAAATCTAACAGTTTAAAAGTAGCTTCAATCTAGCTTTAATACTCTAATACTTTAATACTCAAAATAACTTTAATACTTATAGGAAAGTTGCTTACTTGTTTATACATGCTAAAATTTAATACCATGTGACATTTTTGGATGACAAGGCACAACCATATAACACCATCCCAAGGATGCTAGAATCACAGAAGGAGATGTTGCTCATTTTATGTTTTTGTTATACTGTAAGGCTTCATAGAAACTTATGGTTTTCCCCATCACTTTTATTTGTTCATTTTGTTTAATTATTGCAATACATTACATAAATGCTGATCATGCTCCTGTTGTGATGCACCTGTTGCATCACCGAATGTTCTTTTCCAGGTTTTAAAGCTGGCTAATGGAAAGAGAAGGAATTCCTGGGTCTGAATTGTTAATGAAATATCAGCTGCAGAAATGTTAGGAAAAACCAACAACATTAACGGGTGTAATGGTGAAATGATAGTACAGAGGGTAGTGGTGCTGCCTCACAGCTCCAGGATTTGCAGTTTAATACTTTGTTTGTGTCCCCTTTGTGGGCTTTTGGGTGTCCCCTGGGATCCTTTTTTTTCCCTTGCTGAAGTGAACTGCCTATACTAAATCTCTTTTATTTGTGAATGAGTTGGTGAATGCATATGGCAATCGTGTTGGTATAAAGAGTGTATCTTCCTTCCACAACCATTACCAGAAAAAAAAAAAAGCAGGTAATTTAAATTATGCAAATGAAAAGCAAGAAATTTGTTTGTGTTAATGTTTCTTACATAAATCTCTGTATCTACTACTGTAGCTACCTAGATGGCAGACAATACCACACAATGCAGCATTTCCAAGCCCTATTGGTTGTACCTTGGCATGAACAACTCATTAAAATGTTATTCCTTGCCCTAATATAAAATCATATTTGCAATACAGAGAAATACTATTTTACACCGAACTTAAGAGTGTTTGATGATGTTTTTTAACCAGTGATTCGCTTTTACTGTCTTTTTAATACGGATTTACTTTGAATAAAGACAACGGAGCAGGCCATTTATTTATTCTTTTCTTGCAGATTTTTTAAAATTAATTAAATATTTATTAAATAATATAAATGGAATAATTATTAAATATAAATGGAATAATTATTAAATAATATAAATGGAATAATTAACATTGCTGATTGGGTAATTGTCCATACTTGGAGGAGACACCTATTTATAATTTCCAGGAGATGTTTTAAAGCCTTGTAAAATATTACATCAAATAATTAGTGCATATATTTAAAATAAATGTCCCAACGTCACATGATGCCTTTAAAAGCTACACATTAATGTAAAAGCTGTAACTTTTGTGTAACCTGTCCCATTATAATAAATTACAGAACTGAGTTAAATGTATGTGGAATTTATTCTTTAAGAAATTAATATACAGGTATGCATCACTGACAATATTAACTTGCATTTAAAACCAAGAAAAGTTTGGTCCGTTAATGCTCCTGTAATTCTCGAACCAGGTAACTCACTGCCTGTCTGCCTCCACACTATATGTATATACACTATATATACCTGTATAAAAGACAGCATGTCTTTCTACTAACGCTCTCCCAAAGGGTGAATTTCCATCTTTGATGAACTGGCACCTTTCAGAAGTGAGAAATTGGAGAGCTGCCCAAGATGTCTTGGATCACCATATCAAGAAGGTGATCATCCTTATCTAGTTGCTTCGAGAGCAGCGCACAGGCAAGGGGTGGCTTTATATGGTAGATTGCCCTCTGGCTTAGATCTTTCCTGTATATTATGCTTTCATCCTGCTAGTTTATTTTTGTGTATTTTAGGGTTATTGCCTCTGATCTCATGTTATGAAACCTCTTGTTGCGCAAATATAGGTGTAAAGCCATTAAACTTTTTGCGTTTTATTTTCTACCATGAATTAATTTCTGACTTTTTTTAAAAAACACACATGTTGTATGTAAAACCATATATAAATTAAAAATTTAATTATAAATTATTATAAAATTATATTGTATGTATATATGTATGTGTACACACCAATCAGCCATAACATTAAAATGCAAAACAGGATGTATCTGTGTTTTTTCCTTTATAATTGTCATAAAAACCTGCAGAATATCCTAAGCCCGCAGTATACAAGTGCTGAATGAGTAAAAAAAATTCCCATAAAAAAAAGGTTAGAGCTTTTATTTGCTCTCCCCGAAGAGGTCATATCATCACTTGTCTAGTGAAGCAAACATATTATTTTATTTATGTACACACAGGTGAATTCATCTCAAGTGCAAGTGAGTGATCATCTTGTGGCATGGACCACAAAACGAAACTAAAAAATAATAAAAATAAAATTAATAATTCGAGTGAAGGGAAAAACCCAAGAAGGAAAGATTTTCTGGTAGACATACCTGTTGTCCAGGTGCTGGACCTGTGATAAAAATACAGTAGGCTATAATGTAATATTTCTGTTGGCTTAAAAGTAACTGATATTGTTTTACCACAAGATTTTATAAAACTGAATGTTGTGGGTTTTTATACCATACTGTTCATTATTCAATGTATACAGTGACAATAGCCTGCTTTACCAGCATGTTTATGTTCCAAGACCCCCTTTAATGCCTGAAAGCACAGATAGTTTGTACCCTTTGTATACCTTTGAACAGAGTGTTTTGGAAGACCGAAGGATAGACAGTTTGTCATTTCCATTTGCTAATGGGCTATCCTTAGGAGAAGTTATGCGGGACTCTCAATGAATATCTCAGCGTAACTGGAAGCGTGAGCAGAGAAACAGAATCACAGCAGTGACTTCAAAAGTTAAAGAGACAAAGAAAGGACAAGAGAAAGCAGGTAGCATTTTGGAAAAGACTGCAGAAACTCGGTTACCTATCCTCAACCCTAGAGGATACACCCGTCAGCTATAACATTATAGTAGGTCTCCCCTTTAGCCACCCTAACAGTGATGCACTGTTTTCTCTGACACCTTTCTATCACAACCAACATTAACATTTTCAGCAATTTAATCTACACTAGTCCTCTAGCCATCACAATTTAGCCCTTAGCAAAGTCACTCAAATCCTTATGCTTGCCTATCCTTTTCTGCTGAATAGCTTCACCTACTGCCTAATATATTACATCCACATCCAGCCACCATTGTAATGAGATATTAAAAATGTAGCCACTGTGAGAAGGACGAAAATTGTAATAGCTAGATCACTTGATGAGAGCAACTCCCAAACTGCAGCTCTTATGGGGAATTTCCAGGCTGCAGTGGTCAGGACATATAAAAAGTTATCTAAGAAAGAAAAACTGGTGAACTGGCAACTGGATCATGGGTGGCCAAGGCTCACTGATGAACATGGGGAGTGAAGGCTGGCGCCTGAAGTTTGATCCAATTGAAGAGCTTCTGTAGCTTCTTGAGGAAATGGTAGTTCCAGTAGAAAGGTGTCAGAACATTCGGGTCATTTCTGTTTAGGTAGCAAAGTGGGTGACCCACACAATATTAGGGGGGTGGTGAAAACATTATGGCTAATCAGTGTATGTTTAAGTAATTCAGGAAATGACACTTCAAACTAAGCAGCTCTTTGGATAAGCAACCAAGAGATAAACAACAGCTGCATGATTAAATGCAAAAGTAAAGTACAGAAAGTGGCGTATACAGTATACTGTAGACTGATTATAAAGTTCATGACATGTCTTTTGTCTAGTGTGATCGTCTAAATTGTAAACATCTGAACTTCTTGTGATAGAAAAGGTTTTTATGGATTGTATGTTGAGGAAAGTGTAGTTATTCAAAATTATGTTCCATACATTATATTTTGTTGTTTCTTTATTTTTTTTAACTTGTTAATTTGACTTTAACTTAATTTAACTTGTTACTTATTGTAGCCAGGTAACAATCTAACAATCTGAATTTAAATTGAAAGCCTTAGTCCGAATTAAGCTCCAGTTCCAGAGGCATTTACCAATGTCGTGCTGAGAGAAAGAATAAGGTAGGAATAATCCATAAATAGAGCTAGTTAAATGCTATATAAAGGAAATTCATATATTCCAAAGAGAAGTCATAAGGAGAAAGATAAGACATTTACATAGATTTTTAAAGCATATTATTACCATTGTTCTATTTTATTATAAGATCCTGTTTATTGCTTACTGTGTCTAACATAAATTCCTCTGATTTCCTCCCACAGTCCAAAGATATGCAGGTTAGGCTTAATGGCGTTCCCAAATTGCCCGTAGTGTGTGAGTGTGTGTATGTCTGTGTGCCCTGCGATGGATTGGCATCCTGTCCAGGGTGTACCCTGCCTCATGCCTTAAGCCTCCTGGGATAGGCTCCAGGTCCCCGCGCTCTGAATACAGGATAAAGCGGTATAGAAGATGAGTGATACATTTGCCAGCATACAGCGACAGTAGATTCTATAGGTGACTAATGTGCATGTAGCATACAACATGGCATACAACATGGCTAGCATATATTTGTGGATGTATATGTATATAGCATACTGTAGGTGAGGGATGGCTACACTATTAGATACTGTAGCTTAGGGGTATTTTAATAGTTAATAGAATTTGGAGTAGTTGTCATGAGTAGTTAGGGCTTTTCCACTCTAGGGCTGGAGCACTATGGCTTTTTCAATAATTCCTTTTAATGCACCTACAATATGTCAGTTTTACTTACATTTTTTGTCTATATAAAATGCTGCATGCTATACCTTGTTTGCACTCAAAAAACGATAATAATTGTAAATACAATAAAATATAACTAACTGTTTTATTATATAATTTATGTCATGCACTCCAACATTTGTAATTCACATTTTTACATGTTAATTTTTTTTAATGAAAAGAAAAAGGGAAAAAAAAGGAACACGGTTCACATTCGCAACACATTATTGACCAATACACAACCTACACTAGTGTAAATCAATAGTTGCAAATATGTTTACATCATTGTGTCTTAAGGTTATAAGGCCTGTTTTTTCACTCTGATACACATTTTATGAATCTTTTGATCTTCATCTATAATGCAAATCTTTCAACACTGCTTTACTGTGTTTGGGTGAAAAAATAAATGGAAAGTATTTACCTGTGAGAAAGGTATTGCTTCCCTGACCAAAAGGGACCCTGTTTCATTAGCCAATCAAAAGCACAATACTTTCTTAATCATCAGTTGAGCTTGGTTTCATTAGACAATTTTGGGGTCATAATGGAGTCTTGACTAATCATCAAAAACAAATGCATGAAATTTAATTGCTTCCTACGCATTTACCCACTCACTCGTTATCCTGTACAGGGTCACGGAAAGCCTAGAGCCTATCCCAAGGGCCTCTGGGGACAAGGCAGGGTACACATCCATCGCAGGGCACACACATTCATACACCTACTCACACACTACAGGGAATTTTTTGGAAACACAAATTTGTTTAATCTCCATGTTTTTGAATTGTGTGAGGAAGACTGCTGGCTACTGATTAGGTAATTTGGCTGAGATTGTTTCAGTAAGTTTCCATTTGACAGATACGCTTAACCAGAGTGATTTATATTAACAGTATATAACCGTATACAAATAAAATTTTATTTATATAAGAGTTTTTCTAGTTTCTCTGTCAAAAACCCATTCTCATGACTATAAAATGTATTATCTGGTGCAGGAAGAAGGCAGTTGGGGGAGTGCATCAATGGGAAGGTATTAAAAAACTTGTACCGGTCGAAAACAAGACATAAAGTTACATTCTGAATCAGTTGCAAAGCAGATTTACCAGCAGTGAGTTAAAGTAAATAAATAAGTTTGGCGTTGTAAAGTGAATTGAATATATGGTTGTACAGCATCACCCCATGGTTGCATGCAGTGACAAATGGTGAGTTCTGTGAATTTCCCAGAACGTAAAATTTTGATATGTGGATGCATCTTCAGATATTTACAGTAGCTCTCCAAGAAAGTGGTAAAAAGGGAGACCAAAAAGGGACATAGAAATAAGCCTTGTGGAACCCCCATGCAAATGTGTGCATGGAGCAGATCTGGATCCTATCCATGTCACCTGTATAATACAACTGTCCCATCAGGTAAGAAATAAACCGAGAATGACAATGTTGTGACAAAAATGTGAAGACCCATAAAAGATGGACTCATAGAAGAGCGATGAAATTGGTGAGATGTTGCATGACTGTGTCACATGAACCTTCTCAGGATTGGAAAAAAACATCCAGTTTTGGTGTGCCCCTGTGAAGCCAAAATAGTTATGATCTTGGAGGACATTGCAGATAAATTAAAGATATACATAGCATATTGAACTGCATAGAGCATGTTGAAAAACTGTAGCGGTGGTTACTGAGGTCATTATAATGGGTTTTTCCAGGATGTGAATAATCTTTGCTGTCTTAAATGCTATAATTACTTAAGTAGAGGTTATGAGACCGTTTACAGTATATTGAAAGCTATCTATTCTATTTTGACGCTTCATTAATCAATCAGTTAATTAATAATAAATATTGGTCAGACTGTTTGAAGAATTTAAATACTTTAGGTAAGGTAAATAAAAAAAATAAATAAACTGAAAGTATTATAATAATAATTATTATTATAATAAGCAGAAGGAAAAAAGGCAACTTACCCATATGTACAGTTTATTTGATTATAACCATCCTTACAATTATATTCTATGACTTGTGACATTTTGCCGACTACCATTATGGAAAAAAATATATGTCAATATATTGTAAAATAAAGATATACATTTGAATATATTTTAATATGAAAAGTGGCAATTCCTTATGCCTTTTTCAATATACAGTATTGTGATATAAAAAAAATATATTCACAATATACACAATAATATATTGTATTAATATATTTTTTTTTTCTATTGATTATTAGAGAAATATATTTTATTTGCGTAAAGGTGATGTCTAAATGAAAGTCGGTGGACTTTTCTTGCAGTGAAGTCCATTATGGACAAGTACGGTAGCTGCCATCCCTTGTAATCCAACCTCCCATGTACAGTATCTGCCTCTATGTTCCTATAGAGACTCTGTGTTGCTATAGACTTCCTTTCCCCTCTTTCTTATGCAATACTCAGTACACTGAATGCTTTGCAGAGTCCTGCAAAATCTCACACCCTACTTCCACAGCAAAGCACTTTTATCCTTTCTGATCATTGACACTGTGAGACCATTTTTTTGGATTCAAATCTCAGCAAGATGTTGGGGATGAGTTAAGTTTTTTCACAGGATACAAAAACTTGCTTATTTCCCCATAACACATATCAGTCTTGTATTGTGTTGTATGCTTTCTTAGAGATGCTTGTTTTTCTGTTTTTCAGCTCTGCTGAAATTAATGCCCTTAGTTTTAAAGACTGATTTTTATTAATCTCTAAAGAAATTGTATATGCAATTGTCTTAAGCAATTAGTCATGCTCCCATGAGCAACTGTCTCCCACAGCCTTCAAACTGCACCTCAGGATTCCTTTGTTGTTGCATAGGAGCATGCGGGTGTGTCTGCCACACCCTAGTTGTGCAGGATGGATGGAAGGACATAATGGACTGATTTTATTGGGAATATTATGCAAAATCTTATCCTCAGCATATATAATTCTTTCACAGATCATTTCATAATACTCTTCACCCTTGGCCTTAATAAAATAAAATAAATCAAAATAAACACCACACAAATGTGGCAAAGTCTAAACTCTACGTGATCCACTGCCTCACGGATCATTTGGCTGCTTGCATTGCAACACTTTCCTTGACACACAAGATTCCTCTTTAATAGATACTAAGGAAAAACTTGAATCTGTTACCTTATAAGGCTATGCTGCTCTAGCTTTTTGATAGTCCAAGCCATCTTATCAGGCAAAAGATGGCCCTCCTCATCATTTCAGGTATAATAAAACTTGAAAATTCAGAAAGAAGCAGTAACCATAATATCTTTTGACACAACCCAATATTGATATATTCAACCTTTTAATATACCTGGTTAACCAGACTTGTTGACACTTGATGACCATTCCTCTGTTAAAGAATTACTGGAGGACACAACTGCAGTTATAATTGAACTCTAATAAATTCTGCAGCAAAGTCCAGCAACACAAAGGGCAAAAGTGTCAGAGAATAGGCTTGGGTCAGGCAAGGCACAAATACCTTTAGAAGAGGTGGGCAGAATAAGGCTTGAGGTCAAGGCTGCCTTGTTTGTATGCCGTGGTTCACCCTGGGAAATAAAGTTCTGTAAAGATACTGGGCTGAAACTACAGCTACTGTCTAAAGCTGCTCTTAAAGTATTTGTTCAAGTTCTTCTTAGAGATGGTAAAGCAGAAGTAAAAGTTGTGATTAAACCATGTATGTTGGTTTATATGGCTTGAAAGACATCCTAGCCCATGAAATTAGTTCGTTCAGTTTCCTCAGAATTCATCCACCTAATGAGCATTGTCAAGTTCATCCATTAGATTGGGGTTATCAGATCCTTGTCCTAAACTTTGGTATTCTGTTCTAAATTTTAATTCAGGCAACTATTTGATTATTTGTTATTAGTAATTTGGTAACGACAATGAGGTTGCCTTTGAAAGCTATAAACAGTTTGACTTATTCTTTCTACCACCCTATTGCTGTTTTGCTCTGCATAATGTTAGAACCATCTTCCAAAACACTGTATAAAGCTCTGTAATTTGCCTCCTCCTGCTGCTTCACAGTCATTCATGATACTTTGAATTCATTCATGATGCATCATGCCAAGAAGCCAAGTTTTATTGTATTAACTTACATTATAGTATAGGTACTGAAAGGTAGTCTGTATACTGTAGGTAATGAAAGAATACATACCAAAACAATTATAATAAATTTCACAACCATATTCATAACCGAGTAAACTGAATCCCGAACATAAGCTGATGGTTGGACTGATGCCGATCTTTCAATAAGTTTAAATGATTTATTTATTGTAAATTTAATGAACCAGGTTGAGCTTTTCATATCGAGTCTTACACTTGGCTGTAACCTATTGAAAAACTGACAGGAATCTTAAAACTGAAACAAATTATTACTTTGTCACATACACACACAGTAAGCTGATTAAATAAACAAAGTTTTTCTTGTTTTTATAGCCTTTTTATAGCACAGCTCTGGTTAAAAACAACTGACTGCTTACTTCTTATTAGGGTTGTGTCTGATGTTGCATGACTTTAAAACAGCGTCTGACCACTGATCATACTCCTCCTTGACAGATTAAAACAGGGATGGCCAACCCGGTCCTCAAGATCTACAGTCCTGCATGATTTTCAATTATCCCTGCACTACTCAGTATTAATTACCTGAATCAGGTGTGTTCTGTTAAAGATAAGGTGGGAGATACCATCTTACATGAGAATGGAGTGTGGGAAGACAAAGTGGGTTGGTATCTTCCATCTTGTGATTGCCTGAACACACCTAATCCAGGTAATCAGCATTAAGTAGTTTAGGAATAATGAACAACATGCAGCGCTGCGGCTTTTCAGAACCAGGGTTGGTCACCATTGGATTAGATAATGTTGTAGGAGTTAATGGAACAACCTTCTCCTGTTTTAGGTCTTATTTGATTATTAGTTTTTAGTTGTAAATAGTGTCTTCTTTACACAGAATAAGATAAAGCTTGCCATTTTCTGTTTTTGGCCCACTGCTTCTACCTACAAATGCTACCTCTGGGTAACTTAATTCCTACTGTACTGATGACATAAAGTTGTATATTTCAACAAACCTAGATGAGCAACAGAATTTTAACAAAGATGAGGAATGAAACTGGATATGCTTACTAACTACCTGCTACTTTCTGTTATATTATGTACAAAAATATGTGGATATGGGTGGTGCCAGTCTTTTATTTTATTTTATTCTTTTTGCCCCTCAGATCTATTGCCAGATTAATAAAATTAATGTCATTATTTAAAAAAAATTGTTAATGCTTTAGTTACCTTTGGGTTGTATTATTTTAATGCTATTTGATGTTTTAGTAGGTGCATAAACAAGTTCCAACTGGTCCAGAATGCTGAAGCTCGGTCCTTAATACAACTATCACGATATATAAGCTGGAACCTTATTTGTTTAGTCAAGCCTTCTATAAATAGTTTTTTTTTTCCTTAGGTAAAGGAGCAGATCTAGTGGGTTAAAGAACATAGTGTGTTTTGGTAGACAGATGTTTTAGGACTGAAATTACCAGAAATATTTTTGTACCTAATTCAGTAAATTGGTAATCTCAACAAAGTAAACTTCATGTGGTCTAAAATGAAATTCCAGTAATACAATGCATTTTTTAACATAAAGTACAGTTATAAAAGGGAGATTTATTTATGTTTGCACTATCCGTTATCGCCCAAATGAGAATATATTTCTTCCTCATGTCATCTCAGGGATTGTTCTTTGCCACTGATACCACCAGCTTGCTCATTATGGATAAATTCATAGCATATATTTATTTTATTTATATTATTATGTATTGTTCTAAATGTATATTTATGTAAATCTGGTTCATGACAATATCCATGTTTTACAATTCTATTATATTCAACTAAATTAAATTAAATAAACTAAGTATAGTTTTGCTATCTGCTGCAGTTTCTCTACTCTAGCAACCATCTGTGCATTATAAAAAAAAAAGCTTGCAAGGAATGGCAGTGGAACATGAAGGTTGGTACACAGTTAACTATACAGGGTAAACCAAAATACCAATCTGATTGGTCGCACACAATTACAATTTCAGTATTAACCACAAATCTTAAAGATCTTAAAACAAGATTTTACTCTTCACATGATTTCTCTAGTTATAAAGCACTATGTATATCTCCTTGTCAACTAATTCTTCTTATTTTCCTAAATGTCTGTTTAAAAGTGAAGAAAATGTATGCGTGTTGTATCTATATACAACTTAGTACACCAGAAATGTTCATTCATCACATGTGAAATTTGCATAATATTTGACCCATCGGGGGGTCAGGATGTCACTAGACCCTTCTTTTTACTTGGTGGTGATCTGCCCCAGTAATATCTCAAATTGGAGTTTTAACATGCTCCTACTTGGTTGTGGTTGAATTTAGATTTTGCAATTGTGCAAACAATCGAAGGTGCACCTGGCGATCTGTATGAGTGTGCATGGATCGGCGCTTGAAAGAAAAAATAGAATTAAGCATAGCACAATGGGACTAACGTGACATTGCGGCCTTGTGCCGCGAGATGGCGGAGCTCCGGCAGGAGAATGCATCTTCTCGTATCATTGCTATCCGAGCAGGCAGCTGAGTGGGCCATGGCAGTTCTTCGATCAGACACCGACACCGCCCATTCCTACAATGAATTCACCCGTCAGCTCAGACTCACTTTTGAACACCCTGCGGGCGAGGTGGAGACCGACACCAAGCTCTACCACTTGCAGCAGGGAGGATTGTCCGTGAGCCGCTACACGCAGAATTCCGCACCCTCGCGGTACAGACATCCTGGGGAGATACCGCGCTCCGGACATCCTACTATGTAGAACTGGCTTCACGCATCAAGAGTGAACTAGCCGGACGAGAGCTTCCCGCCACATTGGAGGGGCTCATCCAGCTCGCCCTCCGCATCGACCTGCGTCTCCTCTCTCGTCCAAAGCCAGCCCCGAGGACCCTGCCGCCTGCTCCTACCTACGCCCACCTGTCACCTCGACCACCGATCACCTTCACTCCCGCCATCACTGAACAGGTAGGATCTCCACCTCCTGCCGTGGTTAACACTGGAGCTCCCTGACCGTGGCCGAACCAGAACCCTGGTTTCGAGAGGGCCTGTGTGCTTACTGTGGGTCAGCGGCCCATCACCGGGCGATATGCCCACTACGCCCGGGAAATGCCCAGCCTGGTGAGTAGGAGGAGAGACTCACCGGGCACCATCCACCTCTCCACTGCTACCAACGCCAATACCTCCTGCCTTACGGTTCAGGTAACCCTCCAATTTGGCCACAAACGCGGCCGAAGTACCGCGTTCATCGATTATGGTGCTGCAGGTAACTTTATTGACTCTACTTATGCCAAATAAATGGGGGTGAAGTTCGAGGCGTTATCCCAGCCGATTCATATCACATCCGTTGACGGTCGGCCCCTTTCGTCCAGCCCCGTCACTCACCAGACCCAACTTCTTACCTTCACCATCGACCATCACCAGGAACAGCTGCAGTTTTACCTCACCCTCAACGCATCGCCTCCTGTAATACACATGGCTGCTACAGCATGACCCCCTCATTTCATGGGCACAAAACCGGATCCTCCAGTGGGGGCCGACCTGCACCGAACGGACACAGGCTGGGACATGTTCCAAGGAGTCCGAGGCCCCCATTCCACCGGAATATTGAGACCTGGCTGAAGTCTTCTGCAAGAGAAGAGCCACCCACCTACCACCTCATTGCCCATACGACCTGGCGATAGAACTTCAGCCGGGCTCTGCCCCCTCCCCAACCGCTCACCAACTGTACTGCAAGCTGGAAAAATGTGCTTTTCACAAGCACTCCACCACGTTCCTGGGTTTCGTCATCTCGCACCAGGGTGTGGCCTTGGGTTTGCAAATTTCTATCGTCGCTTTATCCGTGGCTACAGTACAGTTGCAGCACCATTACCCGTATTGACCAGGCCCTCACCTTACCTGTTTTGACTCACACCCGTGGCCATCTCCTCTTTCCAAGAATTGTGTCATCGCTTCACCACCGCTCCAATTCTTCTCCACCCAGATGCCAACAAACCTTTCGTTGTGGAGGTGGACGCGTCGGATGTGGGCGCCAGCGCCGTTCTCTCCCAACGAGGTCCAGACCAGAAACTACACCCTTGTGGTTTCTTCTCCAAGATATTTTAGTGAGGAAATTTTATCCCACTCAGCAGCGATACGGGGTAGGGGACCGCGGACTGCTGGGCATAAAGTGGGCCTTGGAGGAATGGCATCACTGGCTCCAGGGACCAGGAGAACCCTATCATTCATCAAACGGGCGTTCTGGTGACCCTCCATGAGAAAGAACGTCACAGAGTTCGTTCAGGCGTGCCCAGTGTGCGCCAGGGCCAAGGACAGAAATCAACCCTCTCCTGGAGAGCTTTAGCCACTTCCCGTTCCTCGACGGCCCTGAATGCAAATCGCCCTGGATTTTATCACGGGTCTGCCGGTTTCCGACAGGAAAAACACCATCCTCACCATTGTTGACCAGTTCTCCAAGGCCGTACACCTGGTGGCCCTCACTGGACTCCCATCAGCCAAAACCACAGCTGAGCTGAAACTGGAACACGTAGTCCGTCTGCATGGGTTCCCCAAGGACATCGTCTCAGACAGGGGGACTGCCCCAGTTTACCGCCTGGTTCTGGCAGGCCTTCTGCCGTCTCATCAATTCCACCAGTAGTCTGTCATCTGGATACCATCCCCAGACTAATGGTCAGACGGAACGGACCAACCAACAACTGGAGCGCTACCTAAAGTGTTTTGTTGCGGATCGCCGGCGTTGCATCTGCCACCAACCTAAGCCCATTTGAGGTATGCTATGGTTTCCAACCCCCGATGTTCGCCCATCAAAAACCGGAGGTTGACGTACCATCGGCCCAACAGTTGGTCCGTAGGTGTCGGCGGTTCTGAAATCAGGCCAACCTCGCTATCCAGAATGCCAACAACCACTACATCACTCAACACCGCCGCCGAGGACGTTTGTACAAAGTAGGTGACAAGGTATGGCTATCTACAAAAAAACCTACATCTGCATACGGAATCCCGAAAACTTTCACCTCGCTTTATCGGACCATACCGCATCACTTTAAGAATAAACCTTGTCACCTACCGGCTCCAGCTGTCTGCGGCGCTCCGGATTCACCCTGTATTCCACACATCCCAACTCAAACCCTTCATCACTTCACCTATGGTTTCACCCACCCCCCCTGCTCCTCCTCCCTGCATCATCGCAGCACCGCTTACACCTTGCGTCGTATCCTCGATTCATGCCCTCGGGGCAGAGGCACCCAATACTTGGTTGATTGGGAAGGCTACGGCCCCGAGGAATGGTCTTGGATTCCGACTCGGTTCATTCTCGACCCCAAAGTCATTCGAGACTACCGTCGTCGGGTATCCTCCACCCCAGGACTGTCAGGAGCCGGTCCTGGACAGGGGGGTACTGTCATGCACACTCAATTCGCGACCGGCACTAGGACCCGGAAGTAATGCGGTCGCGAATCAGGAAGTATAGGAGGAGTAAACAAACCACAGCACAACGCTCAGTCATTGAGTTTGCCGATATCGCCTCGGATGCGTTCACCAATTCGTGAGTACTCACTTTGTGGTTTTGCTTTCGTATTAAGTGTGTTTATAGGACGCGGGTTAGATTGTGTCTTTCCCTTACTCCCCAGAATCGTGAGAGTCCTTAGACTAAACAGCATGACTATCCTGCCTATTCATGTCACTCCGCGTTTGGGTTTACCATTCACGCTACACTGGGCTAACCGCTAAATCTACGTCTTCTGATCTCCTCGGGTTAGTTCTTGACAATATTTTTTTAAATTAAACTACTATTGTCACGATGTGGGTCTCACAAGGGGCAGATCTGCAAGGTAACACTCTGTCTGTTAACTAACTCACGCTATGTCCAAATAGGAAGGTCTTTCTGTGATTGCCACAAACACTCTTAAATCCTCCTATTTCACTGACCCTCCTCAGAAGCCCTGCATGTTTTTTGGGATGCATGGGATTTCAAGACCAGTTGAGCAGATATATGGGCAGCCCAAGGTGCAGGCCACTTCCAGGGTTCTGTCGGTTCGTAAGTCAACTCCGGAATCAATTTGTGTCCCTAGATTAGTGGCACAATTACCCTCCTGGTGGCCGAAACTCGACTACCCACTTCTTAGTATGTCACCCTAAGTGCATGCAGCAAGTAATGTAGGGTTGTCCCTTCTTTCCATTAGTCTTGATCAATACGTAGCACCAGGTACGAGACCATGATGCTTTAAAAAAAAGACAAAGACAACGTGCAAGAACAAAGGCAAAGACCTAGCCAAAGTCTACACAAGCAGCCACCGGCTTGGAGAGAGAAAGCAGCATACCATTTGACAATTGTGCGCTCTCGGTTTAGTTAAGGGAGAGTGGCACACAGTTCGATTGGCATGCATTCTCAGTCCTAGTTAAAGTTGAACAATCACATAAATAGGACATAAGTGTTACGGAAGGACCGACACAACAAACAGAATGGAGGGAAAAAACTCGAACGGGCACTTTTATTAATAATGATAAATAGCAGAACGGTAATGGTGAATGACTGAAAGAACCGGAAAGTCTTATCTGTGATATTGATGGAGCTGGTGGATGGAGGATCAGGAGAGGTTGACTCATGTCATCTTAGGGAGTTTTCTTTGCCACTGATACCACCAGCTTGTCATTATGGATAAATTCATAGCATACACTTGTTTTATTCATATTATTATGTATCATTCTGAATGTATATTTATGTAAATCTGGTCCGTGACAATATTCATGGTTTACAATTCTATTATGTTTAACTGATTTGAAATAAATAAACTAAATATAAATTTGCTATGTGCTGCAGTTTCTCTACCCTAGCAAACATCTGTGCATTATAAAAAAAAAAGCTTGCAAGAAATGGCAGTGTAACATGAAGTTTGGACCTTATATATGTGTGTAGGTGATGAGGTGCAGCTGTGTGTGATCAGCGTTGATTTGGGGCGGAGCCTGGCGTGTCCGTGAAAATAAGCCTCCATAAGAGTTATTTCAAAGCCCCGTCCGGTCTCGAGGAGACGGCAGAGCTCTGTTTGTTTTGTGGTATCAGGTTTCTTTAGTTTCTTTTTAGTTTTTAATTAATAAACCCATGCTATCTCTGAACGGAAAGGCTTTTCGATGATTGTCACAAGCTTTTTCACATCCTTGTATTTCGCTGACTGCCTCAGAAGCCTTGCATAAGGGCTCTTATAAACATTATTACGTTTCAACAACTATAAAATCTATTTTTCATTTTGGCCAAGTGTTCAATCAGTTGACATATCTTTCCTACTTCACTGAAATGGAATCTGATCAAGTACAGCCCCTACAAATTCATGTAATCAGTCAAGCTATTACAATTCCCAGACCGGAAAGTAAGTTAGATTAGCTAGCTAGCTCAGTTGGAACGACTCTGAAAGGGTAAGTGATAAGAAACTCTTTGCTTACTGTTTTCTCCAGGAGCAAAACACAGAAAAAATACAAACTTGAGCTTTGAGTTTGATAATTCATCTCACTTAGAAGACTGGAAATGATCCCATAAAATTTAATTCCTTCTCAGATGTCTTCTCACACCTTAATCTTGCTCATGCCACTAAATTTCAAAACAAGGTACGATTAATCCTTGGAAAGCGAACATAATGCATTCTGGAAGCGTGCTTGTATATTAAATTTCTTATATATCAAAGCAAATTTCCCCAGAAGAAATAATGGTAACTTAGATGATTCGCTCCACACCCCAAAATATTCATATAAAAAAGAATTAATAATTTAAAAAAAAATTAACCTGCACTTTACCTTTGAAAAGAATCATGACTTGTGTTAGATGATAGTAGTGTTAATTTTGTCAGCTTTCAGTTTTCATCATATTTAGTCAATCTTATCCTATTTCTGTTCAATTTGGTCTGAATCAAATTTTGGTCGACTAAAAGTCTGGACATTTTTGTCTAGTTTTAGTCAAAGGAAACTTTAAGTATTTTAGCCTAATTTTGAGGAAGAGATAATGTAACATTTTATCATTAAGATTATTATTAATTAACCCTACAGTCAATCTAGTCTAGCCAAAACTGTTTTTTTAAGGTTTTTCACAAAATTAATTATCTTAAAATTTTTAAATGTATTTTTTCATCTGAAGTTTTTAGCTAAGTATTTTTATTTTTAAACGTCACAAAAACTGCTGCATGTCAAGTGTGTAAATTCACATATATAAAACATACATAATACAAAATACAAAATACAGTACTCCCAGCCATTGCATTGGGCAGCAAGTAAGCTCACTCGTCTCTCCAACATCATTTCCGGCGGTAAAACGCTACATTGGTGTCAGAAGTGGGATGGAGAGTAACGGGTTAGAGCGCACATCGGAGGATCTTCTAAAAATCCAAGTGGGCCGCCGAGTAGCGGAGCGACTACTCGAAAAGAAAAAGCTCTTTTCCGACAGAGCTAGCGCGAGCACACCACAAGGAGCGGCGAGAGGAAAATCCCGGCACTGGATCTCGGGGCGGAGGCCGGCGCTGCGCAAGCGCCGGAGCAAGATACAGCGTTAGCTGGCGAGGCGACCTGCAGCTGCGCCTTCCCTCCTACAACGGCGGCGTTGAACCCCACGCATTCCTCACCCAAGTAGAGCTAGCCGCCGACTTCGCGAACTGGACCCCGGCGGAAACAGCTGTCCGGGTAGCTCTCTCACTAGAGGTCAACGGACTCCGACCGCCGTGGTTCCGCGAGCACATCAGGTTAGCGGCACCAGCTTCCCTTTCTGAGGCGCTGCGCGAGGCCGAGCGCGCTGAGCCCATAATGGCGGCACATCACGGCGAAAGAGCCGAGCTACCGCCCGCAGCTCAGTGCCGCTCGGTAGGTGAACCTAGGCGGGGACAGGGTAATGCTGTTCTCAGTTGTTCTGTTCTACCGCTGCAATGTTCTCAGGCCTGAGGGACAGCGTACACCACCTGCTGGATCGCGTCTTACTGCGGGCGCTCGTGGACACCGGCTCCACTGTTTCGCTGCTGCGCTGTGGATTACTTGGGCAAAGCAAGCGCGTCTGCAGACTGCATGATCCTGCCTTTAACGTCCGCACGTTACTGGGGGCTACGTGAAGGTACGGGCGTGTCGCACGGTGCGAGTCCAGGTAGGTGGTTGAACTTGTGCACACAAGTTCTTAGTGGGGAGTGTCGAGGAGGACTGCGTTTTGGGGTTGGACATTCTGGAGAGATGGGGTGCAGTGCTGAATTTGTCTAGCAGAACTCTGTGGGGTAACTTCGGGGTAGCCAGGTTGCTAGGACCCAAACCACAGCCGGACAGGTTAGTAGTACACACCCGGGGGGGTGGAACTTCCGGTAGCAGGCCAAGCAGAAAACCTGCACGCAAACGCCAGTGCGTCATCCCGACGGCCGGGAAGCAAAGTGCGTGGTCGGTACTGCGGGTGAGTGAAGCGCCGTGGCGACGTAGAACCCTTGACGTCGAACATTCTCCCCGTGCAGTCCTCCAGGCTCTCCGGCGGTGATCAGCTCTCCGATCCGCTCATCGCCAAGCAGAAGGGCCCCACCCAGCACTCGCGGGCACCGCTGCAAGACTTTCGAGTGGGGGCACCTATGGGGCGGATGGGCGTGGACACTCACAGCCAGGGGCGAGATTTTGCTGCTGGAGAGCAGGTATGGGTGTCTCACTGGGTGGGCCCCTGTACAATGATTACTCGGCTCTCCAATGTTATCTACCGGGTGCGGTTGGCGGGGCGGGCACGAGTTGTGCTTCACCGGGACCATCTTGCGCCCTACCAGCCGCACGCCGCCGAAACATCGAACTCTGTGGAGGCCAGCCCGCCTCAGGACAATGTTCGCGCTCATCCCTCACCCGCCAAAGGACTCCGGCGTTTCCAACGCCAGCGCCGACCACCTCCACGCCTCCAAAACGAAGTTCGTCATGATGACCCGGGACGGTCACAGCTCTGGTGGGGGCAGTGTGGCGTGGGCATGCCTTGCAGGGATGTCGGTGTGTTCACCGTGTTGGGGAAGGGTGTTTGGGTTAGTGGCTTCGGCCCTGTTTGTGTGTGGTGTGTAACGTGTGGAATGTGCTCCGGTTTATGCTTAGGCTGAATTGGAGGTATAGGCTTTGTGTGAATGTGCTGCTTATGCTTTTGTGTGACTGCGTGTACAAAATACAGTACTCCCAGCCATTGCATTGGGCAGCAAGTAAGCTCACTCGTCTCTCCAACATCATTTCCGGCGGTAAAACGCTACAATATATATGTCACACATACATACATACATACATACATACATATACCACTAACTGCTCAAACTACATTGCGCACACACCTATACGCACACACACAAAGAGAGTTTGTGTGTGTTTAGGCAGTTAGTAGTATATATGTATTAATTTAAGCCGTATACGGCGCCTCATAAAAATGGGCCCAAATATTGTCTCTTCGCTTTCGCTTGAGTAATACTGCTGTGATCACAAAGAGTTAAGTTTGTAACATTCCGTCACTAGTAGTTTGCACGCATTGTGACCCGGGAAATATTAACGAAAATAAAGACAGATATTTTATTAGTTTTTATTTTTTTAAACCACATTTTAGTCTCATCTTTTATCATCAACAATACTGCATGCTGTTTTTATGACTGATTGATATTGTGATGAAAACAGCATGCAGTTGATATCTACAACGTCACATCATTATCTCGTCTTAGTCACAAGAAAAAAGATGTCAATTGACGAAATTAACATAAAAAGAAGATAAAAGAAGCAGGAGCAGGGGGGGGCTACTGTGCAGGATGACTTTCACACACATACAACACACACGGACACACTAATGAAATCACATCTTTCTGACTTGAGTCTTACTGGTTACCAGAATCTTTTTCATTTCTTTTTTTTATACTTGTTTGTGTAACAAGGAACGTCTCTAATGACACTGGTTTTTGACTTTTTTTTAGGATTTTGCGCAAATGTGACATTGCTTTGTCGTTTCATTTATTGTTGCAGTAAAGTGTTAAAGAACAGTCATTAGACTTGGATACAAAATTTAAAAAATGGTTTACGGACTTGCACACACGATTACCCACAATCCCACAGTGCGAGAGCGAGAAGAACCATAGGCTCAGTTGTGATCATGTGATGCTCAGCAAACAAAGTGAATACATACTACAGTACTTGTATATCAAGTTAAAATTTATTTATACATTTTGCTCGTCTTGCAAAACGCTCGTAGACTAGCAAGTTATTAGCAACTCAAAATTCCATTGTACATCATAAAAAATGTGGAACCATTCAAACAAACATCCTGACTCATGTCTACAAACATCTTAAAGCTCTCCTACTGTAAATGTAGACATTAATAAAAAATCACTATGTGTAAATTATCTCAAACAAAATATGCAGGCCATCTGTGATACCTATGCACTGTCAAATCTGGAGGAATCTTTTTCAGTTCTATCTAAATTGTTGTTTTCTGTGTAAGAAGTAGCACGTTTCAGTGTTTTATGGAAAGATGCATAAGAGGTGTTTTTTATGATTTAGTTATGTTTTTCAATACATTAGAAGAGCATGGCATCCAGCTCATTTATTTCCTTGACTGAGTGTGTATGGGCACAACCTTTCACCAGATAAGTGTACTGTAAGTTTTCTTCAAACCTCTATCCAGTCTCTAGGACACATTTTCTTCAGGAATAAGTAAAAAAAAAAAAAAACAGATTTGCCTTGATTTGGGTGAACGTTGGAGTGATACATCTTAGTATTATTATACAATGCATAATTGAGAAACTCACCTCCTCTCCTGTTCTTGGCTATTCTGATCCAAGGTTGCATATTTACACTTATTTTGACAGATGCCCTTGTCCAGAGCAAATTATGCTTATATAATTAAATATCTAAGCAATTAAGGGAAAGGGGACTTGCTCAAGGGCCCAATAGTGACATTATGGTAAGGCTCATTGTGGGTTTAAATGAGGGATGTTCCAATTAGTAGTCTATTGTTTTAATCCCCATGAAGAGGAAAAGGCGCAAGGTTTGCCATCAAGCCCACTGGGCCCAGTTGGGGTAAGCCACCGCAAAAAACCCGACTGCACACATGAGCGGCATGTGAGGGGGCAATACAACATCCCAGGGATGGTACAAAGGTGAACTTGCACTGCCTGGACCTGCGCATGCAATCCTCACCTCTCTGTATGTCTGTGGTGCCAGTGCTGCCACCCAAGTCAAAGATCTTAGATTGTGTTAAATCTCCTGATGTCAACAGTGACAAAATAATTGTGATTATGATTTTTGTCATAATCAAGCGGCCTTACTATCCTCATACACTTTTAGCTTTAAATACCTAGCTGGTAAACAAAACTTGGATGCTAATGATCTATATAAAAGGCCTTACAGAGAGTCGGTGTATGACATAGCTTCCCAAGAAGCGGTCAGCTCTCTTCTGCTGAGACGGAACCGGATCATATCAGTAAAGATGCAATCACAGCAAAAATGTCAGAGATAGACAGTTCTAATCTTAGCTGATTCGCCATACATTGGGTAGGTAGAGTTCCTCACCATGTCTCCAGTGGCTGTTTCTGCTGTGTTTAAGGGAGAAAATTTAAATAATGTTCTCATGATCTTCTCTAATGAAGCCAGACTAACTTGTGCAGATTAAAAGGTCCTTCCAAAGTAAAATCATCAGTTTGTTTGAACTAATCCATTTTCTGACTACAATTTGAACCTTCCATTGCCCCTATTAATTTAGACATCTTTAGATTAAGAATGCCCTTGCCTACAAAAAGCAGATGTTAGGAACAAGGGCCATGATGCACTTTGTCTTTTTGAGGTTGTTTGATCATCCATGCCTAAGAACCTCTGTGATAATATGTGCCCCCACACTGGAACACTGGAAATTATGAGATCACATTTTAATTGGCCTAAGATGACTTAAAATAAATCAGTCAGAAACCCAGTTTCAAAAATATTCAGATACTTCAAAAAACTGCACATGGAACTTGACAAGAAATCTGATAGTCAAACAACAGCAATAAAATAATGTTTATACCCAGGGGACATACAGTAGCAGTGTATGTTTGTGAATAAACTCTTACAAGTGTGTGTGTGTGTGTGTGTGTGTGTGTGTGTGTGTGTGTGTGTTTGTGTGGACTTAACTCTTGAGATCAAGAGATTTTCATATTGCCTAAAGCTAAAATATTTAGATATTATCACTGCAGAATATTACTACCTTAATCTGTTCCCTTTTTCAAAAAACCTTGTCTGATTGTTGCACTGGACAGATTCAAAGGTCATAAAAGTCATCAAGGACATTACCCTGCTGTAAGTGGGAGATTAAATATTTATAATTCACATTCATCTCTTAATGTGTTTGGTGAATGAGATTTATCTCATCTACATGAACAAGTAAATAAATAATTTACCACTAGGTAAATACATGAATGGCTATGGCATGTTAAATGAATAAAAAAAAAACACACACAAATGGTGTTAAAGAAAGCAGATAACGAGGATATAATTTAACCATCAGGCACCTTACTTAGCCATCAACAGTTTTATTTAAATTAAATAAAATTTTATCTGTACATCACATTGGTCATTAAGATTAGTCAAGATTCTCAGTCATCCAGGTGAGGTTATCTGTAGTCATGTCAACAGGACTTTTTTTGTTAGGTAAAAACATTTTCACTAGTTTCACAAGTCTTTAGCCTTAGGTAAGTTAGTAAGTTACTCCAAGGTCAAAGGTCAATCTTCCTGAAAAGGCTTGTTATGTGAACAATGGAGAAGGTGAGAGTAGGAGGGAGCATCTATAGAAGGTGGGATAGAGAAGTGTAAAGAAGAAAAAGCAATAGAGAGAGATTAGGGAGAGTCGTTAAGATATAATGACCAGAGATAGTAGGAGTCCTTAAGTGTTGCTTCCCTGGTGGACCTGTGGAGGACCTGGGGATGCATAAAAGGGAAGTTTGAAAAATATCTGAAAGGTTGTGCCTAAGACCTTCACCTCTGTTGAAAGACAGATTTTCTACTTGGAATTAGATGGCTTTTTTTTACCCCTTTTCTGAACCATCCATCCTCTCTGTCCATTTATACATCAAACTTCTGTCAAACTTGTGTCCTTTGTCCTTCAGATGTAGACACACTGCTGTACACAACAGAGGTGCAGCACAATTACTGTAATTTAGGATATAACTTTGTAGACTTGTTTAGGTACTTCACCAATAAAATGTGAAAGGTTTTCTGTCATTCATTCTGGACATCATGCAGGCAGCATACCAGATTCTGGAGCTTTGCCAGGGATCTCACTCTGTTTTTGATTACAGTACATCATTGAGTTTCTCACTTTGGCTGTCTCATGTAGCTGGGATAACCTGGTTGTTTTTTATGACGTTCTGCATGGACTTTTAGACCTATTAAACAATAGATTATCAGCATATTGTCCTGTCTACAGGATCTCATTGACCTAGCAGGCTGTATTGATGCTTACACACATCCTAGACAATGAAAGCAAAACCAGGACCCTAGGACAGTTTAGCCCCTAACTCAGTCCTTCTGAGCATTCTGCTATACCCATATTGGAGGACCACACACACATTTCAATGCAATGATGGCAAGGCAATGGGGCATGTTTCTACCGCGGCCAGTCCAGCCATTTTCTCCAGGCCTGTCCAACGGAAGGTAAGGCCCCTCGTTGGATCTACCAGCATTTACTCCTGTGTTAGTCATGCAGCACTATCAATTGTAAATGACTGTGAGTGCTTTACCTCTGTCATGGTCAGAATTCAAAATGAGAAAGAATTTACATTTATTTTTTATTTTTCAGGGGTTTGTCATAAAAATATGCAAATATATATTAAAATAAATATTTTATAATGATAAATTGGACGAAACTAATTTTATTATAAAATAAACAATATAAAAGTATACATAATATTTCTATTTTTTCATATAAAACATATTTGTTTTCATATTGCTTATTTTATTTTATTGTCTCATGTAATTTGAAGACCATTAACCTACGAACTTATGTTCTAATATAATATTTGATAGCGATTATGTGTGTGTGTGTGTGGGGGGGGGGGGGTCAATCCATGGCAGGGGGCATTTCAGCGCATAACACGTGTTACAAAAAAAAGGCATAACCAATCGAAGGGGTTGTGATCAGTGTTTCTACTGTCGATGCATATCGCCTTTTAAACCAACGCACGAGCGCGCAATAATCCTAGACAACTCAATCCAGCTATACTAATCGCTAACAACGGGTGTGCTCGAAGAACCGATTTAGCAGGATTGTAATTAGCACGATGATCTCATCTTAGATGTGTCAGTTTATCTCGGATGTGTCAAGCGACGTACGAAGAACAGACCCCAGAGGTCCGTTCTTCGTACGTCGCTAACTCAGTTAGCTGGATTTGATTGTTGTAGATTTGTCCTGATCTTGGATTGTTTCGTTCTTCGATGCGCTTCTAGCATTTGTTGTCATAGCAACATATCCGTAAGCTTGAACCTGCTCGGGAGCAGGTTTATTTCATGTAAACAGGATTTAGCCTGCGCTCCTGGCGGGTTATGATTGGTTGAAATGGCGAGGTCACATCTGATTGGTTAAAGAGCATGACCGACTCACGTGGAAAAAGAAAAGTATATGCCCCCTGCCATGGACTCCCCCACACACACACACATAATCGCTATCAAATATTATATATGAACATAAATTCATAGGTTTATTATTATCAAATATGATATTACTATTATAATAAACCCTAGGCACGAGACAGCCGTCAAGACCATTAATACAAATTCTTGTATAATGTTTATTTTGTAACATTTATTTTTCAGGGGTTTGTCATAAAAATATGCTAATAAATATTTATATATATATATATTAAAAATTTATATTTTATAATGATAAATTGGACGAAACTAATTTTATTATAAACTAAACAATATAAAACTATACATAATATTTCTATTTTTTCATATACAACATATTTATTTTCATATTGCTTATTTTATTTTATTGTCTCATGTAATTTGTAATTTGTAAACCATTAACCTATAAATTAATGTTCTAATATAATATTTGATAGCGATTATGTAGGGGGGGCAATCCATGGCAGGGGGGCATTTCAGCGCATAACACGTGTTACAAAAAAAAGTTGAGCCGGTCTTTTTCCATTTCGTCAACCAATCAGAGGGCTTGTGATCAGTGTTTCTACTGTCGATGCATATCGCCTTTTAAACCAACGCACGAGCGCGCAATAATCCTAGACAACTCAATCCAGCTATACTAATCATCAACAACAGGTGAGCTCAAAGAACCGACTTAGCCAGATCGTAATTAGCACGATGATCTCATCTTAGATGTGTCAATTCATCTCGGATGTGTCAAGCGACGTACGAAGAACGGACCTCAGTTTAGGGTCTAGCAATTGTTTTTGTTATGGTTATTGTGTTTATAGTAGTTGTTGCATTTATAGTAAAGTCTTCAGTTGCGCTCTAGTTTATTTATGTTTTTTTGTGTTAAGTATCATTAAAAGAACAACTTTCACTATCATTTATGCCTCTGCATTTATGCAACAAAAGCACAAGTCTCGTGTCTCGTTCGTGACAATTCTGGCCAGAGGTCCGTTCTTCGTACGTCGCTTGACACATCCGAGATGAATTGACACATCTAAGATGAGATCATCGTGCTAATTACGATCTGGCTAAGTCGGTTCTTCGAGCTCACCTGTTGTTGATGATTAGTATATCTGGATTGAGTTGTCTAGGATTATTGCGCGCTCGTGCGTTGGTTTAAAAGGCGATATGCATCGACAGTAGAAACACTGATCACAAGCCCTTCGATTGGTTGACGAAATGGAAAAAGACCGGCTCAACTTTTTTTTGTAACACGTGTTATGCGCTGAAATGCCCCCCTGCCATGGATTGCCCCCCCTACATAATCGCTATCAAATATTATATTAGAACATAAATTCATAGGTTAATGGTTTACAAATTACAAATTACATGAGACAATAAAATAAAATAAGCAATATGAAAATAAATATGTTGTATATGAAAAAATAGAAATATTATGTATAGTTTTATATTGTTTATTTTATAAAAAAATTAGTTTCGTCCAATTTATCATTATAAAATATTAATTTTTAATATATATAAATATTTATTAGCATATTTTTATGACAAACCCCTGAAAAATAAATGTTACAAAATAAACATTATACAAGAATTTGTATTAATGGTCTTGACGGCTGTCTCGTGCCGAGGGTTTATTATAATAGTAATATCATATTTGATAATACTAAACCTATGAATTTATGTTCATATATAATATTTGATAGCGATTATGTGTGTGTGTGTGGGTGGAGGGGAGTCCATGGCAGGGGGCATATACTTTTCTTTTTCTACGTGAGTCAGTCGTGCTCTTTAACTAATCAGATGTGATCTCGCCATTTCAACCAATCATAACCCGCCAGGAGCGCAGGGTAAATCCTGTTTACATGAAATAAACCTGCTCTCGAGCAGGTTCAAGCTTACGGATATGTTGCTATGACAACAAATGCTAGAAGCGCATCGAAGAACGAAACAATGCAAGATCAGGACAAATCCACAACAATCAAATCCAGCTAACTGAGTTAGCGACGTACGAAGAACGGACCCCAGTTCTTAATTATATGTGACAGCCTGGGCAAAGCATTCTTTTTTTATGACAAAAAAGAAATACTATATAATATATTTATATATTTTTAATGCAATTACATATATACTGTATGTTTGAAAAACGATTAATTAGTATTTGAACGAGTTAAATGATGCCATATTCCTTGTTGCTCGGGGATCCTAGTTAAAAAAAGTGTTATAATAAGCAGAATGTAATTTACGTAACTCAATTCAATTAACAATGGTCATTGTCTCAAAGCAGCTTAACAAAAATAAAAGAATTTTTTAGAAAAGAAAATATTTGGAAGTGTGTACTGTATGTGTGAGAAAAATGTGTCTATATAATAATGAGATGAATGAATGATGAATGAAATGTCCCTGATGAGCAAGCCAAGGGTGACGGCGACGGTGGCAAGGAAAAAACTCCCTGAGATGGCAATAGGAAGAAACCTTGAGAGGAACCAGACTCAATCAGGGAACCCATCCTCATCTGGGTGATAACAGATAGAAATAACATCATGTGGGTTGTGCAGGTGAAAGTTCAATATAACAGAAGTTATTTAAATTAACATGAAGTCCAGTTCAGCACAGGGAGTCAGTAGGTGCAGAGGGCAGATGGGGTCTGGGTCACTGGAAGCACAGGAGCAGCATGCGTAGCTCCAACCATCATAAAGCAGAATCCAGCTGGAGCTGGTCCTTCTCTGGATGCCTCAGAAACCTCTCAGGGTTGGCCTTTGTCTACTGAAGCTGGCACAATCTCCAGATGCCTTAGGATGGGTAGAAAAATACAGAACAGATAAAGAGAATTAGCGTAGTTGCCATTCAGGATAGGTGTACTGGAGTATGAGGTTATGGGATGAGTTACATGAATGCCAGATTAAAGAGATGCGTCTTGAGTCTACTTTTAAATTGAGAAACCGTGTCTGCTCCCCGAACACTGTCTGGTAGGCTATTCCAAAGCTTTGGAGTTAAATATGAAAATGCCTTACCCCTTTTTGTAGATTTTAAAATTCTGGGAACTACCAGAAGTCAGGAGTTTTGTGATCTTAAGGAGCGTGTGGTGGATTGTAGCGTATCAGAAGACTGGTTAGGTATGTGGGAGCTAAACCATCTAAGGCCTTGTATGTAAGTAATACTATTTTGTAATTCATTCTAAACTGAACAGGTAGCCAGTGCAGGGACGATAATATTGCGGTTATATGATCATATTTTCTGGATCTAGTGAGAACCCTGGCGGCTGCATTTTGGACTAACTGAAGCTTGTTTATTGAGGATGCAGGACAACCACCTAGTAATGCATTACAATATTCCAGTCTGGAGGTCATAAATGCATGAACTAGCTTCTCTGCATCAGATACGAATAGGAATGTAAGAATGTAAATAACAATTACTCAAATATAGTTGCAAGCATTGATGAGCGGGCCCAAGCACTCTGCACTATTGCCACCCAAGCACACTAGAAAGACAAAGGGCACATGCATTTAAAGGGGATGTCCCAATACCATTATAACATAAATTAACAAAAGGGGGAAAAAGGGGGGAAAACCTCCGAAGCGCCCCAGATGCTGGAAAAAAAAGCATCAAACTACTGTATGTGGTCACTCACTGTGATGTCAATGAACGTGATGTCACTCAATATGATGTCCCACAGAAAGTTATTGACCACTTTTTTGCATAGGTTTAAGGCATCGTTACAGCTGATCCATTTAAGATATTAAAAATCCCTTTGCTATTTTGCATCCTCAGTGTCATGCGCCCATGACATGCAGTGTGAAAGTTGTTTGACTTATTGAGCTCTAAATATAGACCAGGTTTTGCATGTTCCAGACTCTCAGGCATCCAAATGGCAGCAGATTCCAACTTGTCTGCCAATTTTTATGAGTTTTGAGCTTTTTAAGACCCCCAAAATAACCCAGTATGGTGGGGAAAAAATAATCCTTAGGAAAACAAGAGGGTCCTGCGCACCGTAGAGTGCTTGGGCCCTAAAAACAAGAGGGCACTGTGCACCCTATATATTGCTTGAGCCCTAAATATGTGTGTTATAGATGCCTTCTTGTGGTCTGTGTTTTACTTAATTTTCTTTGTGTGTAGCACAAGAACCTCTCAATGATGCTAATTAAGATATCCAAGGCCATGCATGAGAATATCTTGTTTTAATCTTCATTTAATCTTTAATCTGCATTGCCCTGTAATGAAATCCTGTATAATATAAATATTATAAACACACAAAAATTTTGTTTAAAAAAAAGAGACCTTTAGGCTGACTGTGTTTTATGTAAACTATGAACATAATGCAGTAACACAGTAGTGTGAGTCGTTCATACCAGAGAACATCCTCAGTTTTCTAAAACTCTTCTTTATATAATGTAGAAGGATTATTCATTTATTTAATCATTTTCAGTAACTGTTTTATTTCTGGTCATGGTCACAGCAGAGCCCTGTCCCAAACACTAGGTGAGAATACACTCCTGTAAAGTTAATCACAGGGTACCAATTCAATTCAATTTTATTTGTATAGCGCTTTAAATAATTGCCATTGTCCCAAAGCAGCTTTACACAATCAAATGAATAATTTAAGTTTGTATGGAATTTGAATGTGTACTGTATGAATCAAAATGGTCAGATAGTCCCTGGTGAGCAAGCCGAGGGCGACAGTGGCAAGGAAAAACTTTCTTGAGATGGTAATAGGAAGAAACCTTGAGAGGAACCAGACTCAACAGGGAACCCATCCTCATTTGGTTGAAACAGAAAGCAGGAATTGATCTGCATTCATACTGTGTGTTAGCTGGCGGGCAGTTTAGCATAACAGTTGATGTTAATTGATGTTAATATGGAGTCCAGTTAATTATTGAAAACTCAGGTAGACTTGTATAAAGTTCCAGTCCTGAACTATTGAACAGTCAAGTCCTCAGAGAAACAGCTGCCAACACCAGTCGAGGACAGAACCGTCTTCTAGGTGGAGAGAACCATCCCCAGACACGAGACGCATCCCAAAGAGACACATGGGGCATCCATGTGACAAGATCTCCAACTAGAAGCGGGGCACCAGGACGGGTCAGACAGGTCCGGAGGGTAGAGGGAGTCTGGATCACTGGCAGCTCAGGAACATGTGTAGCTCGACAGAGAGAGAGGGAAGAGAGAGAGGGGGAGAGAGGGAAGAGAAAGAGCAGGAGAGAGAGCAGAAGAGAAGAGATAACAGTTAGGTCTGGTCACAGTCATATAATGTATAATGTAAATGTATATTTACTGTAGAGTGCAAGCAGAGACTCCGGCAGGACTAAGTATGACTGCATAACTAAAAGGGAGAGCCAGAAGAAAACACAGACATGAGGGCTCCCTGAGATGTAACGCAACCAATCACCTCACTGTCAACAAACGTGAGTGATCAATGAGAGTGGGGAGGACAGCATCTAAACATACCAGTTCACTATAATACTCTACGTCCATGAGTCCCCCAGATCTGCTCCTTTACCTAAGGCAAATCTATTTTAAAAAATGCTTGATTAAATAAATGGGTTTTTAGCCTGGACTTAAACACTGAGACTGTGTCTGAGTCCCGAACACTAATTGAAAGACTATTTCATAATTTCGGTGCTTTGTAAAAAAAAGCTGTGCCCGCCAGCTTTAGTTTTTATAATACGCGGTACTGATAAGCAGCCTGCATCCTTTGATTGAAGTAGGCGTGGCGGATCGTAAGACACTAGCAGTTCACTCAGATACTGCGGTGCGAGGCCATTTAATGCTTAATATGTCAAAAGTAGTATTTTAAAATCATTGCGAAATTTCACAGGGGGTCATTGAAGTGAAGATAAGATAGGTGTGATGTGCTCGTATCTTCTGGTTCTAGTGAGGACTCTCGCTGCTGCATTCTGGACTAGCTGAAGCTTGTTCGTGCACCTAGTTGAACAACCATACAGTTAGGCATTACAATAGTCCAACCTAGAGGTTATAAAAGCATGAACTAGTTTTTTTGCATCGTTAAGCGACAATATATTTCTTATCTTGGCAATATTTCTGAGATGAAAGAATGCTATCCTGGTAATATTATCTACATGAGCTTCAAATATAAAGCTTGAATCTCTAATCACACCAAGGTCTTTTACTGTTGCACTTGATGGAACAGAAAGGCCATCTAAAGTTACAGAGTGATCTAGAATCTTACTTCTAGCTGTATGCGGTCCTATGACTAGAACTTCTGTCTTATCTGGATTAAGCAGAAGGAAGATAATTAGCATTGTCCTGCACACATTGCTCAACTTTATTAAGCTGGTTTATCTCATCAGGTATTGCTGAGACATATAACTGTGTGTCGTCAGCATAACAGTGAAAACTAATACCATGCTTATGGATTATGTTGCCCAGAGGAAGCATGAAAAGGGAAAAAAGCAGTGGGCCTAAAAATGAACACTGTGGAACACCAAACTCCACTAGAGAACATGCAGAATAATCACTATTTAAGTCTACATACTAATACCGATTGGTCAAATGGGATCTGAGCCAAAAGAGGGCTGTACCCTTAATTCCTACTACATTTTCTAATCTGTGAAGAAGAATACTATGATTAATGTTGTCAAAAGCTGCACTAAGGTCCAGTAATACAAGCATGGTTACACAACCTTGATCAGAGGCCAATAGTAGGTCATTTACTTTAACGAGTGCTGTCTCTGTGCTGTGATCAGGCCTAAATCCTGACTGATACATGTATGCCATTTCTATGTAGATATGAGCATAGCTGCTCCGCTACTATCTTTTTCAGAATCTCAGAGATAAAGGAAAGGTTTGATATTGGCCTGTAATTGGACAGCTGACAGGGGTCGAGGTCAGGTTTCTTTATAATCGGTTTAATAACTATCAGTTTAAAAGATTTTGGAACATACCCAATGCTGAGTGAAGAATTCATTATTCTCAACAGGGGTTCTGTTATTGCTGGTCCTATCTGTTTAAGAAAATGTGTCGGTACAGGATCTAATGTACAGGTTGATAAATTTGCAAAAGAGATGAGTGAAATTAGTTCATTCTCTTCAAGGGGAGTAAAGTATTTTTAAGTTCCGATCTGACATGGCTAGTTTACCATCTGCACAACTTACATTGTTCGGTTTCAAAGCCTCAATTTTATGCCTAATATTTACAATTTTATTATTAAAAAAGTTCATGAAGTCTTCACTATTACACAAAGTTGTGGAGATTTCTGCAGTGGTTTTATTTCTGGTTAATTTGGCTACAGTATTATTTTTTAAATAAAAATATAGGATTATTTTGGTTATTTTCTATAAGAGTGAAGAGATCTACAGTAGCTACACTAAGAGCTTTTCCATAGTTCAGGATGCTCTCCTTCCATGCTATTTAAAATACTAACAATTTTGAATATTCAATACTGAATTTTGTTCAACCAAGAGCAAACACATTTACACCAAAAGGCAATTTAATATAGAATAGCCAGTACATCTACAGGCATTTGGGATGTAAAGTTACCCATCAAAAAATGTGGGAGGACCCTAAGAAAACCCACACTGAAAAAGTACAAAACGTCATACAAATAGGATCTTGAGGTCAGGATTAAATCTAACTCTAAAGATTTAAATAAATCTTTTTAAATCTCTCTTTAGATTTAAATAGCCCCCAGGGTCGAGGGTTCGATTCCCACCTTGGGTTTGTGTGTTTGGAGTTTTCCCTGTGATGAGTGAGTTTGGAGTTTCTCGCTTGCCATGCAAAAGGCCTGGGTTTTCACCCAATGCACAAACCCCAGACACTGGATGCAGTGCCAGTACCAAGCCCGGACAAAATTAAAGGGTTGCATAAAAAAGCGTATCCAGCGTAAAACCTGTGCCAAGTTGTGTGTGGATCGGATGATTAGCAGCCAGAGGCAAACAACACCTCTGGTTTCCTCCCACAGTCCTGAGACATGAAGATTTGGCTAATTGATATTACCAGACTGCTTGTAGAGGGTGTGTGCACCCTCTGATGGGTATACCATGCCTTGTTCCCAAAGTCTCTTGAGATAATCTCCAGGCCCTCCATGACCCTGTACAGGTTATAGAAGATGATCAATGAATGAATAAATGAAAACACATCACACACACAGTTTATGATCTCTTACATTGCTTTTTAATTTTTTTTCTTTACCCAGATAGCCTGGTATGTTTTATTCTCCTTATTAATTTTCTAAATCTCTTTATTACTATTCTTTTTTCTTTCCTTCTCTCCTTCCTTTTTTTCTTTTTTCTTTCTTTCATTTCTTACAAGCTTCACTGATACGGCACATGAATAAATTACAGGGATAATTAAAGGAAATGTCAACACTGTACTGGATGGGCTGTTATTAATGATGGCTGGGTTGCTCTGAAGTAGCCCAGGCTGGATTGAGCATGATTAATGTGCGTTTAATGATAGAGGGGAAGGATAAAGCAGCAGCTTTAATAAATAGGGCTTATTTCACCAAGGTCTGTCTCTTAGATTGACCCAGTCTTAATACCTTGAAGAGTGAAGTTTGACCTTTAAAAAAAAAAAGTTGAATCTTCAATATCCATAAGCAGATTTAATTTGAACAACTTATCATAAGATGGGGAATGAAGAAAAATAAAGGAAATGTTACATGGGCTGGACATTTTATGTTTAAGGTTTTTTCAACAAAGTGTTGAAACATGATGTGGTTTTCAGCTGTAGCCAATCCACTTCAGTTAAATGTGTTGTGAATTCTGAGATGTGCTTCTGCTTACCACAGTTGTAGGGAGTTATTATTAGTTGGGGCACGATTTTTTAGTGGAAACTTAAATTAGAGTTTTAACACCAATACTACTCTCATGACATTTTATGAGAGTAGTATTGGCGGGGGAACAGGGCCCTTAACTTCCTTTAAGAACTTCCCTTCAGGTCGAAGTGATTGCATATCCCTCCATTTTACATGCAACCCCACAACGTATATTGGGGCAAAAATTTTCATCCAGGTTTCCAAGGAACAAAATGCACTAATTATGAATTATGGATGATTATTATGAATATTTGTTTGGGACTGACACCAATTCCCACAGAAGTTTATTAATTTTGCACAGCGGCTGATTTTCACAAAAATGCCTACTGAATCACTTCACCCCAATTTTTGAAGTGCATGAACATAACATTCTGCAGGTTTAAAGCCTTCTCTTTTCAATCAAAGAAGCAGACCTCAACCATCTAATGGTTTACGATATATCAGAAGCAGGGGACTGCAGTCATTCAATTTAATGCAAGATATCAGGTTATGTTTTCTCTATCTGTGAGTTTGTTGTGTAGAAAGTTCTCAATATACATGCTTTGCTTGGGTAACATCATTAGAAGACATGGGATTAGTTTCCATTGTTATGCTGATGATACCCAATTATATATCTCAACAAAACCAGACGAAATACCCAAGTTGTCTAGATTATCTGAGTGTGTCCAGGACATAAAAGATTGGTTGACCAATAACTTTCTTTTACTAAATTCAGATAAGACGGAGAAATTACTTATCGGCCCAAAAACCAGCACACAACAGCTTTTACAATTCAGTCTGCGTTTAGAAGGATGTACTGTTACTACTAGCTCAACAGTAAAAGACCTGGGCGTAATATTAGACAATAACTTGTCCTTTGAAAACCATGTTTCCAATATCACAAAAACAGCCTTTTCCCATCTTAGAAATATTGCCACTTAGGAGCATCTTATCTGTATCTGATGCAGAAAAGCTAGTTCATGCATTCATGACCTCCAGACTGGACTATTGTAATGCATTACTAGGTGGTTGTCCTGCATCCTCAATAAACAAGCTTCAGTTAGTCCAAAATGCAGCCGCCAAGCTTCTCACTAAATCCAGAAAATATGATCATATAACCCAAATATTATTATCCCTGCACTGGCTACCTGTTAACAGTTTAAAACAGTTTAGAATTCATTACAAAATAGTATTACTTACATACAAGGCCCTAAATGGTTTAGCTCCCACATACTTAACCAGTCTTCTGATATGCTACAGTCCAACACGTTCCTTAAGATCACAAAACTTCTGGTAGTTCCCAGAATTTTTAAATCTACAAAAGGGGGCAGGGCATTTTCATATTTAGCTTCAAAGCTTTGGAATAGCCTTCCAGACAGTGTTCAGGGAGCAGACACGGTTTCCCAATTCAAAAGTAGACTCAAGACGCATTTCTTTAATCTGGCATACACATAACTCATCCCATAACCTCATAATCCAGTACACCTATCCTAAATGGCAACTACGCTAATTCTCTCTATCTGTTCTGTATTTTTCTACCCATCCCGAGGCATCTGGAGATTGTGCCAGCTTCAGGAGACAAAGGCCAACCCTGTGAGGTTTCTAAGGCATCCAAAGAAGGACCAGCTGCAGTTGGATTCTGCTTTATGATGGTTGGAGCTATACATGCTGCTTCTGTGCTTCCAGTGACCCAGACCCCATCTGCCCTCTGCACCTACTGACTCCCTGTGCTGAACTGGACTTAGGGTTAATTTAAATAACTTCTGTTATATTGGGTTTTCACCTGCACAACACACATTGTTATTTCTATCGGTTATCACCCAAATGAGGATGGGTTCCCTGATTGAGTCTGGTTCCTCTCAAGGTTTCTTCCTATTGCCATCTCAGGGAGTTTTTCCTTGCCACCGTCGCCGTCACCCTTGGCTTGCTCATCAGAGACATTTCATTTATCATTTATACATCTAATTATAATCTAGACACATTTTTCTCACACATACACACTTCCAAATATTTTCTTTTCTAAAAAATTCTTTAATTTTTGTGAAGCTGCTTTGAGACAATGACCATTGTTAAAAGCGCTATATAAATAAAATTGAATTGAATAAAATTGAAGAACAGGTGCTACAGCAGGGCCAAGCCAGCACCCCTCATTTCCCCCCTTACTTATTCAACATCTATACCACTTTATCCTGGAGCCTATCCCAGGAGACTTAGGGCAGGAGCGGGGTTCACCTCAGTGGCGTGCCAGTGCCACTCATACACTCCCTGGACTCACAGCAAGTATGACTGCTTATGTCTTGGGAACCATGTGGCCTGGGAAGGAGTCTTTTTGCTCAGGAAAAGTCAAGTACGTAATATTAATTCCTTCATGAATTGTACCTAGTTTAAGTTAATAAAGCTTTTCTGTCAGCTCAAATTAAGGTTAAGGTTAAACTTAACAAAACTATATAGAGTAGTGTAATGTTATTTTTATATACTCGACATGTAGTACATATAATTTGTACTATACTAAATTGCATACTTAAATTACCACAAACACAACTGCAGGCTGATTTATCAAAATGAGCCAAGAAAATATCCCCACACCATTACACCGCCAGCAGCCTTGCCTTCATGTTGTTTGCTCCATATTCTGACTTTAAGATCTGAATGTCCCACCAGATGTAAAGATTCATCAGACTATTCAGCGATGTTTTTCCAACCTTCTTTTGCCCATGTTCGATGAGTTAATGGCTCGGTTTCCTCTTCTTAACAGACAGAAGCAGCACCCAATGTAGTCTTCTGCTGCTGTATTCTATCTTCTTCAATGTTCGACATGTTGTACAATCAGAGATGCTCTTCGGCATACCTCAATTGTAATAAGATTTTATCTGAGTTACTGTAACCTTACTATCAGCTCAAGCCTGTTTGGCCATTCTTCTTTGACTTCCTGTCCAAAAAACTGCCACTTACTGGATAGTTTCTCTTTTTCAGACCATTCTCTATAATCCCAAGAGATGGCTGTGCATGAAAATCCCAGTCAATCAGCAGTTTCAGAAATGCACCGATCAGTATGTCTGCCACATGCCAAATCACTTAAATCACCTATCCATTCTCATATTCTGATGATAAAGCGGTATTGATGATGAGTGAGTGAGGGAGAGAATGATAAGATGGAACAGGTACAGTACATACATTAATTTAATAAACAAGTATTTGCTTGTTAACAATTTATAACAAATTTTATATGTATCTTTGGTAAAGAACTGCAATGATACTACTGTAGGCTTTATATGGCCTTATAAGTATTTTAGAACTGATAGACCCTGAGGTGTCCAGGCAGTTGTCATGGTCTTTTTTGGTGTATGTCTCAGGCTCTGACCACCCAAAAAGTATCTGGCTAGTATAAGCCTTTTTTTTTTCTTCTATTTTTTTTTTTTTAAGGACTGGGTAGAGGAGGGTCAGTACATCGTGTAAAGGTACAGACTGCATCTGTTTGTCAGGTGGAACTGATAGGCCCTATTATGTGATGTAAAAGGTAAATACACTGAATAAACTGGCATCAAAGTGTTGATAATTAAACCAAGTTATTTAAGAGGATTAAATAATTATATTTTTAAGCTCAGGGAAACTTTAAGTGCCATAATTTATGGGGTGCAGCAATTATCCATATAAAATGTTTCCATTTAACTTTTTATTTTTTAAAAAATGAAAGGAATAGAACTTTCTTTGTTACACTTATTTAGAAAGCTTTGTTACATGACTCATACCATCCTGTGAAATAAATGAAAGAATACAAATGGCTTAACATTTGTCATCAACCATAGACATATTATAATTTACATATTCAGTTTCAGGTCTAACAAACCATTGAGTACCTTTCCCATGCCTGTGCCTCTATAATTGTGTGAATCTTGACCCAGATAAAGTGTCAAGGCTTATAAGAAAGGTTCCAGTGTGGTTAACAATGTTATGGCTGGTGTGCCTGCTTGTATGAAACCATCAAATAGATCTTCCTTGAAGCAATATTATGTAATGGCTGTAGAAACTTAAATGCAAATGCACACTTTGCAGTTACATTTTAAAAATGTATTCAATATTCACATTCATATAAGGAATATGCACATGCAAATAATGTTCGAATATTTAATTGTATTCTTAATTTGAATAAATTACAGAAAATGGTGCCAAAGAAAATCATAGTACTGCAAAATATCATTCCCATTTTACTGGATCATTCTACTTACAGGAAAAATTATTCAGAGCCTTATTAAGTTAAGGGTGATTTTTTTTTTAATGCCCAATGCTATTTGAAGGTATTTAACGGTACAACATTATTTGGTATAAAGGCTTAGGGAATGTGGATCAGTGATTGCATTCTAATTAGGTTAATGTTGATCTTGGGGTCATACAATATGCATGCACAATATGTGAAGCCAATCTTGTGCAAAAGTAAACTAATAAGCCAAAGCAAACCTAGCCAGCATATCCTACTGTGATAACTGGGTTAAAAAATGCCTTCTTTTATGGCTTGTGCCATTATTCAGTTCTGTTTTGCTCAGACTCAAATAAACCAGCACTTAGGTAAGGTGTGTGTTGCATGAGAAAAATAGGGGCATTAATAGTACATAATGCTATTGTTGTAGCTAATGTCCATATGTTCAACATATGGTAAAAAGTCTCCGGGCAACTATGGGCAACTGGCATCTAATGTATGGGTAATATGGGTGATATTACAGTATTGTAACAAAGTTTGATGCAGACAAATGAATAATTTACCATTTTCTTTACGAGAACTAAAAGGTTCAAACTTGTAAAAGAATGGAAATGCTTACACAAAGTTAGCTAGCTACTTGCTACTGTTAGCTACTGTACATTAAAAAATCTTCATAACCACATTCCATTATTTAGTAAAAAGGCCTCCCAAAACAACGGTGGTTACTATACTAGGAAAGAGGGGACTAATTCTGAAACTTGATATTTAAAAAGCAGATTGTGTATCTCATAAACCAAATTCAATCAGCTTATTTTTTCACACCCTTATACATATATTACATTTCTCATAAATTTATAAACAAGTGCAATTTACAAAATAAATAATTAAATAATTCTAATTGTTGACGCCGTCAGGGTACTTAAAGCAAGCCCAATAACAAAAGCTGTCCTGTATAAAACCAGATCAAACCAGGTTTCACATTAAACCAGGACATCTTCTTTCATGAGTGGAAGAAGAGATTTTGTTAGTTGCACTAGAAAAGTAACACGTGTCACCTACCCACAACCTATCCTTACCATATTCACAACCTTACAACACATGCTGACTAATTCAGCATATCTCAAATATTTTTAGTAGCTGGCAAAGCTGAGCCAATTTGATAAGGTTTTTCTCACAAGGTGGCTGGCAAAAAGTTCTTGTTAAAAGGAAAAATGTTAGATAGTGGAGCAGGTGGTTAAGTCAAACTTTCTCTGTCAATGTTCCAAGATATGGATCCCACAAAACCTGATGGAACCTTCCAACAAATCCTGATAAAAAATCATACTTGCCAATCTCGAAACCAGACATACAGTGGTGTAAAAAACTATTTGCCCCCTTCCTGATTTCTTATTCTTTTGCATGTTTGTCACACAAAATGTTTCTGATCATCAAACACATTTAACTATTAGTCAAAGATAACACAAGTAAACACAAAATGCAGTTTTTAAATGATGGTTTTTATTATTTAGGGAGAAAAAAAATCCAAACCTACATGGCCCTGTGTGAAAAAGTAATTGCCCCCTGAACCTAATAACTGGTTGGGCCACCCTTAGCAGCAATAACTGCAATCAAGCGTTTGCGATAACTTGCAACGAGTCTTTTACAGGGCTCTGGAGGAATTTTGGCCCACTCATCTTTGCAGAATTGTTGTAATTCAGCTTTATTTGAGGGCTTTCTAGCATGAACCGCCTTTTTAAGGTCATGCCACAACATCTCAATAGGATTCAGGTCAGGACTTTGACTAGGCCACTCCAAAGTCTTCATTTTGTTTTTTCTTCAGCCATTCAGAGGTGGATTTGCTGGTGTGTTTTGGGTCATTGTCCTGCTGCAGCACCCAAGATCGCTTCAGCTTGAGTTGACGAACAGATGGCCGGACATTCTCCTTCAGGATTTTTTTGGTAGACAGTAGAATTCATGGTTCCATCTATCACAGCAAGCCTTTCAGGTCCTGAAGCAGCAAAACAACCCCAGACCATCACACTACCACCACCATATTTTACTTTTGGTATGATGTTCTTTCTCTGAAATGCTGTGTTACTTTTACGCCAGATGTAACGGGACACGCACCTTCCAAAAAGTTCAACTTTTGTCTCTACAGGGGTGTCTACAGAAATTGAACTCAGGTGTGATAAACCACAGTTAAGTTATTTTTTAACAAGGGGGGCAATCACTTTTTCACACAGGGCCATGTAGATTTGGAGTTTTTTTCTCCCTTAATAACGTAAACCTTCATTTAAAAACTGCATTTTGTGTTAAATTATGTTATATTTGACTAATAGTTAACGGTTTTTGATGAGCAGAAACATTTAAGTGTAACAAACATGCAAAAGAATAAGAAATCAGGAAGGGGGCAAATAGTTTTTCACACCCCTGTAAGAAATTATGAATTGGAAGTGTGCGAAGAGAGTCATCATACTTGATGAAAGTTAAGATGTTTTGCTGATGTTAGATCTTTAGATTCTTCTGATGTGTAAACATAATGAACAGATAATTGACCTCTTCTAACTAGTGATGGCCATCTCCATTCAGAGCCAACTTGGCTTGTAGCAGCCTGTTACCAAAATCATAATTTTGGGCAGCAGTTGGCAACCTCTTTAAAAAAAAGCAGATGGGATGCTACTTTGGTTTTTCATCAAAAAGTTTTGACAAAACTGCTCTCAACAAAGTTTCAGAAGCATCCACATCCACTATGATAAGTTCAGTTGTATCAGGATATTGCACAATAGGTAGAATTGTGGTGAAGGCTTATAGGAAAAATTTTGCATTGTAGAAGCTTGGTGTTCTCATTAAGGATAGAGGTTAGATGTTGGGCAACAGAAGTAAACCCACAAATAAAACAAGAATAAGCGTTTGTGAAGGCAAGAAATGTTTTGGCCAGGTCATTACTCCATCTGCAAGTATAACATATCCAAGAAAGGGGATCTGGAACATCTGAAATTTACATTTCTGTGATTTGACAAAGCGCTGGTTCTCTAGAAGGCTATATTGACACAATACTTGACTCACATTATTGGTTTCATAGGAACGTTAATATATATTAGAATGTCATTAATGTATACTATATAAAAAGCATGCCAGAATTATCTGACAGCAAATCATGAATTTAACTTTGAGACGGTGCAAGAGCACTCATGTGATACAACTCTGTATTCATAGTGTCCAAAATTCATACTACTTCTTTCCTTCTTGAATGCAAAAATATTATAAGCGCTTCAGAGGTCCAACTTAGTAAATAGTATAATTTATCTGAGTTGCTGTAGTAACGTATCAAAGTATATTGATATATATTTATCTCTGGCTTTTTTTATTCAGTGAGTGAGAGAAGAGACGTTTGATTGCATGGGTGTATCTTACAAGGTGGGAGCTCAATTGCACCACATGTGTGATGGGTGATGTGGGGGTAGACTGCTGGCCTTGGAACTTGATATTAGCTAGGGACATGAATTGATGATTGTCTTTGATTGTAGACTCAAGGTCTGTTGATGGAGATATAGTGAGGTGAGGCACTGAGAGATAATATGGTAGAAAGTGAACTCTTCTTCTTACCAGGAAGATTTCGGGTTATGAAGGTGCGACTTTAAAAAAACAAGATAGTGTGGTACTTTGTGGTGACTTTGACCAGGAACGGTATCACCGCAAGAGCAAGGCTCTGACTTGAAATAGAACAGGCTAAGTGCAATGTTTGATTGACTTTGCGTAATGGACTATGACAGCTGCGCATATCTGTGATCAGAGCCTTTACTATGTTCAACCCACACAATGATATCTTTAGTCTGTATATTTAGTAAGTCTATCTATGACTCCCACATACTTTAAAGAAACCACCATGGTACCTTACTCTAAGGCCCTGTTCATACGTAGCTGGGTATTTTTAAAACCAGAGTTTAGTTTTTCTGTCCACGAACTTTGTGTTTAAAAAATTTCTTTGTCCACATAAATGCAAAATGTCCTGTTAGGTGCTGTCAGGAGCATGCATAATCAATAGGGGACCAATCAGAAGCCTAGACAGAACAACATTACCGGTAGAAGTCTGACCGGGTCTCGCCAACTCCACCGTCACTGTCTGCGGGGTCTGTGTCTTCAGAATTTTGCATGTAGCAGCAGTGAGCTTCTGATGAACGTCTGTTCATTAATGTTATGTTCAAGGAACTGTGCGTGTATGTACGCACATGTAAAAGATCCAGTATGCAACATTAACACAGTCACTAGTTTACGTAAGTCTGTCATTGCGCAAAATATCCTCATAAACAAAGCTGATGTAAAATTAAGGAGAATGCCACACAGACAATGACATCATCAGCACACAAGGTGATGTTACAACAAACCAAAATATCTGAAAAATATTCACTTTGGAAGTAGTTTTCCATAAGCTCTGTTTCCAACGATCAAAACTGAGCAGACCCCAAGTGGTTACAATGTGTTCTTACAATGTTCCCTTTGTTTTCTCATGACTGTGTTCCCATGCACAGGCCTAATCACAGATGGATATGAGATATCCTGAAGAGATTAGGTCAAAGCATAAGGACACAGGAGAATGGCACACTGCCAAATACTGTACAGTACATCAATGGGGCTGCTGTGTAAACAGTGAATAGTATTAAATTACTTGTTGTGCACCTCAATGGTGACCTGACCTAGAGCCTTTCTCCTTAATTGATTGTAAAATCTGTTTGTCAGCGACTATTTCCTTCAAAGGCTCAAGAAATTTGGTCTCCTCTGCAAAATACTGAGCAACTTCAACAGAAAGCATCCTGAATGGGTGCATGAGAACAGATCTCATTATTGCCAACAAGCTCACAGCCTATGGAAGAAAATAGTCCATATGCAGGTCTGAGCTAGGCTTTTAAAAATTTCCACTAACCGCAATCACCCAGCACAGGGACTGGTTACCAGACTGCCATCAGGCAGATGGTACCACAGCATTCTACCCAGAACGAGCAGGCTGAATAACAGTTTCTACCTCCAGGCCAAACTGCATTCTACTCATTACTCCTTCTTATGCTCTTAGAATCTCTTCTCCACTACCTCCTACTCACCGGTCACTGCACTGTCAGCTCCTGTACACTCATGAGCATTTTGCTGTCACGTTTGGGCAGGTCGCAATAATTCTAAGGATTCTATTTACACAGGAAAAGAAGAATAGGTCATGTCCCAATGCAATATACTGGAAAACGTATCATACTTATTATATATTTTACCATAAATACTACTTTAATTGTAACTAGTGTAAGTACCCATCGTTGACAGGAGAAGAATTTGTACAAATAGTTTAAAGGTCAAAGCTAACAATGAGCTGATCGGTTTGAATTTAATCAGTATATTACAATAATATTACAATATACAATATACAATATATATATAATAAATTACAATATATTACAATATTATTATTTCAGGTATGTCACATACATGTCTGCCTGTCTTTATGTACTATTTGCCTAACTTATTAATACAAAGAAATAAAAATGTGTAAAGTTGAGTATCTTGCACCTTGTTTATATTTATTTGTACTTCTTTTATCTTTAGCCAAATACACTCCGCACAACTGCAACGCATTAAAATTCACTGTTATTTCAGCTGTGAAAATATTAAATAATCCCAGTTAAAATATTCAGTTTAGATTTTCTAATTAATATCTAGGTGTTTGTTAAAATCCAGTTTTGTGTGATGCTGTGACTAAATTTAGCTCATAACTGCTTATAACTTAAATTCCACACAAGATTTTTTATTTATTTTAGCACATAGCACTGGGTATTTTAGCGCATAACACTGGGTATAATAGATTGAGTATTTTACATTCTCTCACGTCAGACTGCTGCAAATATGTTTGCTGTAAAAACCTGTGTTTTATCTTAAACTGGAGCCACTGTTCCACAAAATATAAGACAAAATGGTTTTTAATCTTCCCACAGGAAGAATAAACATACATTAATCTGTCCATTCATCCTTGAAGGTTCAGTTTTCATAATCTACTCGCCTTATTTATTTATTTTTAATAAAATTGCGCTTTCGTTTGTGTTTCGTGAGGATGGCGGCTTGCAGGTGCATTACCATATTTTTTGTGTCTTCCCCACACTGTATACGCTGTAAACTACAGCATTGATTGGCTTTTTAAAATGACGCATACATGTATAGCCATGCCCACCTTAAGGAAAAATCAATATGCTCATCACTATTGTTTATATAGATTTTGACATTTAAATGCGACTCTGGACTGCTACTTCATCCCTTTAAACTCACCTGTGCTCAGACACTACACACAGCTACTTTTTATTTTATTGCATTTGCCCTCATGTTCACATCATTTGACTGCACATATTTTAGTGTTTACAAAAAGAATCTGCACTTTTATTTATTACAAGGCATCAGAGGTGGGAAAGGTGCACAAATCTGTACTTGAGTAAAGTACCATAGAGTATCATAGGTAAAATTTTATTCAAGTTAAAATAAAGGTCCTCTATTTGCAGTGTAACTTCAGAAAGCATACAAAAATACCTACCTAGAAATAAACACCAATGTACTGAGTTTGCATTAGCTTATAGTAGACTTAAAATCATAAAAGTTTCTCTCTATTTGTTGTAGGATGTAGTGGAATAAAAGGTAAAGTATCCTTGATAAATCTAATCAAGTAAAGTACAGATACATGAAGTGTACACTTAATTATACTTAAGTACAGTAAAAAGTATTTCACACAAATACACTAAATACATTACACATTAAATACAAAGTAATCTTGATATATTGTTTTTTATTTTGCACGTACATTTTATTTGTAAATCATTTATTTTCCCCTTTCCCTTCTCTACTTCCCTTTCTGTATATCTTTGGATGTACAGTAAACTTTTTATATTGCACAGTTGTAGAACACTTTAGCCTCACAACAAGCCTTTGAATGTAGAAATGTCACAGACATTTTGTGCACATGACAAACGAACTTTAGGGCTAAACTCAAACTGGAAACAGTAAAGGTTGAGTCAGGATTTTCAGGTTTTCCACAGTGGCCTGACCAAGGAAATCTCCTCCGAAGTTGATGAGTGCAGTCAAAACAGAAACCCCACCTGGGAGATGTATTCTGGCCTGTATGGTAAATGATGGTGTAGAAAGAGAGTGAAAAAACTGAAGTCACTAGGGAGAGGCATGTTGTGGAGCTAGCATCCCTTTTTGAGTTTTTGTGGGCCTGACTGTGGGTATGCTGGACAGTTTCTCACAGAGTGGGAAAGCTATTCTTAATAATACAACAAACTGTTTCTATCGCTCCTCTATGCTAAGCCAAGTGAGAAGATGGTTGGTTTAGGAGCAGATGGTTTAGTCAAATATCAAGGTTGATAAGTGAGTGTAGGTTTATCTGTTCGTTCGGGCATGCCGTTCTTTTAATACCAAGGGCAATCAAGAACACCTGTTTCTAAGCTTCTTGATTAACTGGAGAATGGTCAAACACTTTGCAAAAGAGTTAAATGAATCAAAAGATGTGAGATGTTCACTGCCTTTTGACAAGTCTCCATCACCCCTGCGAAATCAGAAAAAGACAGAGTGAGGAGAGGAAAACCAGAATAGAAAACATGAAATAGTAGGATTGGTAAAGTCCAGTAAATGGTATACTAATTGTAATCCAACATAATCATTTACTTTGTAACGCTTGTGATTACTAAAAGTCCTTACATATGTGAGATTTTTATGATTTATGCCCTGTCTAGCCCGTCGGTGTCTTTTCCCACTTCCCCGTTTCAGCCCTGTCGGCACACCTGTCTGGAATTCGCCACTGATTACTCCAGGATTTAAGCATGCGCTGCGAAATGTTTAAATTGCTGGATACTTGAGTGTTGTCTGCTTTGATTCTCTCGCGTTTTGTTTTCTCGTCTTCACATTGCCAAGTTCGTTTCGTTTTCTCGTCCTCACGCTTCTCGCCTAACGTTTTGGGTTGTCGTTATCTGATTTCCCGGTCTTGATCTTGCGCTTCCTCTTTTTGACTACAGCTTTGTATAACGTTTTTTGCTGTTACTCATCTGTTCTTGGATTCTCCACGTTCCACTTCGCCCCGTGACAGAATAATCCAGCCATCAATATGGATCCAGCAGATGTTGACCGCATGAGATCAGCGCTGAAGAGTCAAGGCGCACTTCCACCAGCAGGAGCTGTTCAACACCAAGCAAGACCTTGCTGATGTCATGACCCAGCTCCAACTCTCTCCAACATTAAGCATGGAACCACGTCTCCCTGCCCCTCCCACCTATGAAGGAGATCCAAGGACCTGCCGATCTTTCCTCTCTCATAGACTTCTCATAGACTCATAGATCTCATAGATCTTTCCTCTGCTCATAGACTTTTGAGCTACAGAACTCCACTTTCACTTCTGAACGCTCTAAGGTGGCATAATTGACACGCTTCTTTCGGGGAGAGCCAGAGAGTGGAGCACAGCACTCTGGTTGGCCCATGCCCCTTGTTGCTCAAACTTTAAGCATTTCTCTCAAGAAATGAGGAGGGTATTTGATTGCTCATGTTACGGCAGAGAAGCAGTATGCACGCTATTGAATCTCTGCCAAGGCTCCCGCTCGGCCTACGACTACGCCGTTAAGTTCCGGACACTGGCTCTCTTAAGTGGATGGAACGAACGAGCACTGAACGACAGGTTCTTTGAGGGTCTGTCAGAAGCACTTAAAGACTGACTTGCCTCCCAGGAACTCCCCTCCTCGCTCCAGGAGCTCATGCATCTGGCGGGCCGAGTGGATTCACGTCTTTGTTTTTTTTGCAGATCAGTCAGGACATCACCACTCAAAGTCCCTTCATGTTCCATGACCTGCTTGCTAACCGCCGCCACGCCACACCCCAATCCTGTCGCCTCAGAGCAGCCGCCGGACCTCAGCAATGTGCCCACTGAATATCACGACCTCAAGATAGTGTTTAGCAAATCCTGCGCCATTTCTCTTCCCCCCCACCAACCTTATGACTGTGCCATAGACCTGCTTCTGGGCACCACTCCTCACAAAGGGCGCCTTTATTCTTTGTCGCCTAAGGAACCCGAGGCCATTGACCACTATATCACGGAGTCTCTCGCGGCAGGGATTATTCATCTGTCTTACTCCCCAGCGGGGGCTGGGTTTTTCTTTGTGGGCAAAAAAGACAGCTCCCTCCATCCCTGCATTGATTATAGGGGCCTAAATGAGATCACGATTAAGAACTGGTACCCCCTTCCATCACGTCAATTTGTCGTCGAGGTTGATGCCTACAGCACGTACTCTTCCAGAGGTCTGCTAACAACAATAAGCTGCACCCTCTGTTCCTTTTTTTCAAAATGCTTAACCCCTGTCGAAGCAAACTATGGCATCATCGACCGAGTGCTCCTAGCCATCAAGCTGGTCCTGGAGGAATGGAGACATTGGTTAGAGGCATCTGAGGTCCTGTTCCTGGTTTTGACCGACCACAAAAACCTTGAGTACCTACGAGGCGCCAAGACTTCACCCTCTCTTATTGTCCTGGGTCCAAGAACTCCAAACCTGATGCCCTTTCCGGACAGTTTTCGCCTACTTAAGACTGTACACTGCCTGTGAGACTATTCTTTCTTCTCCCTGCTTGCTCGCAGCCGCCGAGTTGGACATAGAATCCAAGGTCAAACAGTCCCTGTCCCACGAATCAATCGCCCAGTAACGCACCCACAAAACGCCTCTTTGTGCCCCGTACCCTACGATCTCAGGTCCTGCAATGGGGCCACAGCTCCAAGCTTTCCTGCCATCCTGGTGCTACTCGCACCCTATTTCAAGTCCAACAATGTTTTTGGTGGAGGATGTGTCCAGATTTGTGGCGGCATGTGACGTCTGTTTAAGGTGCAAGCATGCCAACACCGCCCCTGCAGGACCTTTACCGATTCCATCCCGCCCATGGTCTGACATTTCACTAGATTTTGTTACAGGACTACCCATCTCCGATGGCCACACCTCTATCATGACTGTAGTAGACCAGTTCTCCAAGGCAGCCCACTTCATCCCCCTGCCAAAACTTCTGTCCGCAAAGGAGACAGCGGAACTCCTGATCCTTTTTTTTAAGCTCCATGGCCTTCCCAAAGACATTGTCTCTGATCGTGGCCCACAGTTCACCTTTCACTTCTGGAAGGCATTCTGTAAGCTCATTGGAGCCACCCCTAGTCTGTCATCAGGATTTCACCCACAATCCAATGGGCAGCCAGAGAGGAAGAACCAGGCACTGTATTCCCACTACGATGCGACGGATAAATCCGACATTCCATGTGTCCCAGCCACGTTGCCTCGCCTCAAGCCCATCACACGTTGTGCAATGCTTAAATCGCTGGATTATTGAATGTTGTTCGCTTTGATTCTCTTGCGTTTTTTTTTTTGTCTTCTCGTCGCTCGCCTCATGTCATTATCTGATTTCCCAGTTTTGATCTTGCACTTCCTCTTTTTGACCATGGCTTTGTATAACGTTTTTGGATTGTCATCCTGCTGCTTGATTTCCTGATCACCGACCTAACTCTTACTAGTTTGACTACGCCTCCCGGACACTCCGCTGATTGATCCTTTGGCTTACGACCACGCTTCCGTTTAACATTGCTGTTATTCATCTGCACTTGGATTCAGAGATAGAGTTGAGGTGTGTGTGATCAATAGTCAGGTGTCAGTGAACATCTGACAGTACATGGTCAGAAGTGGAGTTCTCAATAGCCATCTTTGTAGTTTGTGGTGTTTGTTGGGAAATGTTTTTTTTTGTTAAAACACGGTTTTCTCTGAAAGATACATATACAGTGGTGTGAAAAACTATTTTCCCCCTTCCTGATTTCTTATTCTTTTGCATGTTTGTCACACAAAATGTTTCTGATCATCAAAACATTTAACTATTAGTCAAAGATAACATAATTGAACACAATATTCAGTTTTTAAATGATGGTTTTTATTATTTAGGGAGAAAAAAAATCCAAACCTACATGGCCCTGTGTGAAAAAGTGATTGCCCTTCCTTGTTAAAAAATAACTTAACTGTGGTTTATCACACCTGAGTTCAATTTCTGTAGTCACCCCCAGGCCTGATTACTGCCACACCTGTTTCAATCAAGAAATCACTTAAATAGGGGCTACCTGAAACAGAGAAGTAGACCAAAAGCACCTCAAAAGCTAGACATCATGCCAAGATCCAAAGAAATTCAGGAACAAATGAGAACAAAAGTAATTGAGATCTATCAGTCTGGTAAAAGTTATAAAGCCATTTCTAAAGCTTTGGGACTCCAGTGAACCACAGTGAGAGCTATTATCCACAAATGGCAAAAACATGGAACAGTGGTAAACCTTCCCAGGAGTGGCCGGCTGACTAAAATTACCCCAAGAGCGCAGAGACAACTCATCCGAGAGGCCACAAAAGACCCCAGGACAACATCTAAAGAACTGCAGGCCTCACTTGCCTCAATTAAGGTCAGTGTTCACGACTCCACCATAAGAAAGAGACTGGGCAAAAACGGCCTGCATGGCAGATTTTCAAAGCACAAACCACTTTTAAGCAAAAAGAACATTAAGGCTCGTCTCAATTTTGCTAAAAAAACACCTCAATGATTGCCAAGACTTTTGGGAAAATACCTTGTGGACAAGACAAAAGTTGAACTTTTTGGAAGGTGCCTGTCCCGTTACATCTGGCGTAAAAGTAACACAGCATTTCAGAAAAAGAACATCATACCAACAGTAAAATATGGTGGTGGAAGTGTGATGGTCTGGGGTTGTTTTGCTGCTTCAGGACCTGGAAGGCTTGCTGTGATAGATGGAACCATGAATTCTACTGTCTACAAAAAAATCCTGAAGGAAAATGTCCGGCCATCTGTTCGTCAACTCAAGCTAAAGCGATCTTGGGTGCTGCAGCAGGACAATGACCCAAAACACACCAGCAAATCCACCTCTGAATGGCTAAAGAAAAACAAAATGAAGACTTTGGAGTGGCCTAGTCAAAGTCCTGACCTGAATCCTATTGAGATGTTGTGGCATGACCTTTAAAAGGCGGTTCATGCTAGAAAGCCCTCAAATAAAGCTGAATTACAACAATTCTGCAAAGATGAGTGGGCCAAAATTCCTCCAGAGCGCTGTAAAAGACTCGTTGCAAGTTATCGCAAACGCTTGATTGCAGTTATTGCTGCTAAGGGTGGCCCAACCAGTTATTAGGTTCAGGGGCAATTACTTTTTCACACAGGGCCATGTAGGTTTGGATTTTTTTCTCCCTAAATAATAAAAACCATCATTTAAAAACTGCATTTTGTGTTTACTTGTGTTATCTTTGACTAATAGTTAAATGTGTTTGATGATCAGAAACATTTTGTGTGACAAACATGCAAAAGAATAAGAAATCAGGAAATGTTTTATCACACCACTGTATATACATGTATATATATATATATATATATATATATATTAGGGATGCACCGAAATGAAAATTCTGGGCCGAAAACGAAACCGAAATTTTTGGATGCACTTGGCCGAAAACCGATACCGAAACCGAAAATGGCTTCATTAAAAAACATGTTTAAAATATTTTCTTTTTGTTTGTATTAAAAAAACTACAAATTAATTAAGCAATCAAACTTTTATTGATAATAAATAACAGTAATAAGGCTGTTTAACAATAACAAAACTTGCTTCCAAGTGCTTCCAAACCGCCGACATACTCCGTGTTTGATGCGTAATGACAGCGCGAACGAGACGGGAGGATGGGAGAGGCGTGACGACAATTTCGGCTTTTATTTTCGGCGCTTTCTTACGTTTCGGCCGAAACCGATAATGCTATTTCGGCCGAAAATTTTCGGCGGCCGAAATTTCGGTGCATCCCTAATATATATATATATATATATATATATATATATATATATATATACTTTGTGTGGCCTGTTTCCTAGTTATTAAGAAAATTAAAGTATTTCTATTCATATAAACTTAAAAAAAAATGGCCACAACATCATTGTGGTTATTGCATTGTGGGCAGTGGTTGCCATGTTTTAAGATACATCTCTTCAAACAGAAAACAACAAAGGAAAAAAACATGACTGGAACATGCGAAGATCCTTATAAAGCACAGGAGCACCACATTAATAATATAAATGAAATAAATAACTTAATCCATAAAAACACACCAAGTGTGGAGGCTTAGGGCACGAGGCAGGGTACACCCTGAACAGGGTGCCAATCCGTCACAGGGCATAGACAATAATACACTCACTCACTCGGGCAATTTGGGAACGGCAATTAACCTAATCTGCAGGTCTTTGGACTGTGGGAGGAAATTGGAGTACCACCAGGGAACACACCAAGCACGGGAAGAACATGCAAACACCATGCACACAGAGACGGGAATCAAGCCTAGTCGAGAATCGAACCCGGACCCTGGAAGTGCAAGTCGACAGTGCTATATGAAATATTCCCACCTCTTCATTTCCAAAGTTATTTTATGCATAGGGTTGCACTTTATTCCTTATCTAATGTTTTATCCAGATGGCTCTAAATGTCCTCAAAACCAAACTACTTTACAATATATGCTGGTAAAAAGTAAGTAAAGACTAAAATCAGAATCTTAAATAAAAAGCTAGATTGTGATTAATCTTGGCTTTAATGCTATTTTGGGTTTAGTGTTGTCTTTGTGACCCTAAACTAGCAATAAAGTCAGGATGAATCCAGTTAGAGTCAAGGTTAAAACTTGCACTAAAATTCAACACTAAAACCAAATTAGCATTAGAGTCAAGTTTTGATTTAATCTTTACTTTAACTCTAATCTGGTCTTAGACATAACTCTAACACTAGTGTGGACTTAATCCTGACACTAATGCTAAATTCTGGTTAGTCTTGACTTTAATGCAAGTTTGGGCCTAGGCATGACTCTGATGATAATTTTGGTTAGACCAAATTAGTGTTAGATAGGTAAACATGATGTACAGATTTTAATTGTACAAAGTTACAAAGTGAAGATACCTAGCTGACCTAGGTTATGTTCAATATGAATTTATGGCAAATCCAATTTAGATCACTATCAATTTGCTAATAGTGCGTATGGTCAAAAAAAAGTACACTTCCGTGTATTACGAATATATTTTAATATTATAGTTGGAGGTAGGTAGTAACGAGTTACATTTACTCCGTTACACATACTTAAGTAACTTTTTATTTAAAAAAATTTACTTTTATGAGTAGTTTAATGCATAATACTTTTTACTTTTACTTGAGTAGATTTGTGAAGAAGAAACGCTACTCTTACTCCTCTACATTCGGCTACACTTGACTCGTTACTTTTCTAACCATTTATTCTACACATGCTGCCGGTAGATCTAGTGCTTGACTGTTTTAGCAATCAGACGCAGCAACAATAATCACATGACTCTGTTTGACCAATCAGCTGCGGTAACAATAACCACATAAAGTCACATGATCACACCCAAACCAGCAACATCAAAAAAAAAAATCTTCAGCCGGCATTCCTGCCATCATAAAAGCATGCCTTTTCTTCTAATCAGTGTCTTTATTATAAATGTTGCAATGTTGGCATATATAATATAAAATGCTTTTTAAGCATTTCACTGCATATCGTACTGTGTATGACTGTGTATGTGACAAATTTTAAAAATTTTTGAACGGCAAAAAAATCAAGTCATTACAATTAAAACAATTACTCAGTACTTGAGTAGTCTTTTCACCGAATACTTTTTTAGTAAACGTTTGGATGAATACTTTTTACTTTTGCGTGAATAATATTATTTTGAAGTACAGTTACTTTCACTTGAGTACATTTTTTGGCCACTCTACCCACCTCTGTCTACTGTATAGTACATTGCAAATATACTAACAAAACTGTTTACCATCAGTAATATATAAAAAGTATGCTAATATCATGCTGTTAACCATTTTTGAAATTAAACTTTAAACATACTTAAAAATAAGTGTATTATCTTACACTTTCCAAAAATATGTTATAGAAAAATATCCTCTTTTTCTTTTAAAAATATGCTTAAAATAATCGTGTACAGAAAGTATACATTAGAATACAAATTTAAACACAGAGTAGTCTCAGTATATTTTCAGTTAAATTGCTAGGATTTAATATATTGTACTTAGTATACTTTTTTCATTTAGGATGGTCTGATATTTTATGATTCAGTATGAAGTCACCTCAATGTGGCTGCACACAGACCTATAGTTTTTGCTGCAAAATAGACGAACTATACTCCCTATGTCTTCTCAGTCATTTTTAAATCTGGCTTCTAGGATGCATATATAATAATATATTTAAAAATGTATATATATTTTTTTATAACTTTTTTTTAATAACACTACTTTGTGATTTGCCTTTTCTATAATGCAAGGCTTTGGTTAGTCTTTAACAATACTTTGGGCTTAAGCTTTTCTCTATTACAAGATTGTGCTTAGTCTTCATTATAACACTAGGTTGTGCTCAGTCTTTCCAATAATAATAAATTGGGCTTTGTCCTTACCATATCATTAGTTCTGTCTTTGTCTTTACTATATCATTAGGTTGGACATTATACAAGCACTATACAAATTAAATCTAAATTAGTTACATTAAATTAATTGAAAATAATTTAATGGAATTGACTTAAATTGAATAAATATAGATGACTGTCAAAAGTTTAGAGATATTTTGGAATTAAATTAAACGTGAATTTGGGGTGTTTAAATAGAAAATATTTATATGAATGTATCAGATGAATAGCGAATAAGTAAACTGCCTCTGCTTCAAGGTTAGGTCTTATCTGGCTGACTATTATCAGATATTGAATGATCACTTTTCTATGCATATAAAAGCAAACTCACTACGGTACAGTATATGCTTACAGTATATGTTCACTGTTGATAAACACTGCTATGCTGATAAGAGCTGTATGCTCTGGCAAAAACATATGACAAAACTCTGTTTAATAAAGATGACAGATGTGACCAGGAAGTTAGACACTGTGTGCTGAGTAACTTCAACTCATTTAATTCCGACAAGACCAAAAAATGTCCATTAGAGCCATGGGCAGCTAGATGAGATCTCTCTGATTATGTAATAACTCTTGATGATCCTTTTAGCTGCATCATGAGCAGCACTGAAAGACCTTGGTGGAATTATTCATTCCAGTGTCTTATTTGAAGCTAATGTAAAGGACTGAATGGTCTCAGCCCACAATACTTGTATGAATTTTATTTCTATAATGATTCACCACATCTGCTTCAATCAGAAGGTGCAGGTTCTTTATCAGTACTCTGAATAATTAAGACTTTAGCAAGGGCAAAGCTTTTATCCCTAAAAGAAGATAATAAAAAGCTATGCAGTAGCCTTCCAGAGTTTGGGATTTTGTTGTTGATGGTGGAATGATAAAACTCTTTTTGTCCCAAGTGGGCCCTCATGCCTTTTGTCCTAGTTACAAAATTCTATTTTGTAGCAAATGATAGTCATAATAGCCACGTATCAAGTTGTTACTCATGTACAGGGTTAGAAATTAGCACCTGCCACTTGTCAAAAGTGTTGAATTTTGTATGGTGGTGAATTTGCTCAACTTACCAGCTGTGTTGGCAAGTCAGTAAAAGTATCATACTTAAACAAATAGCACAACTGTAACAGGTTGAGTTGTGATTTTAAAAAATGGTCCAATTTTTAATCTCATCCTTTAGACCCCCTAATAAAGGCTTAGTCCCCTGTGCATAAATCTCCAGTGACACCCCTGGCTAGGCCTCCTGGAGTACCTGCCTGCACTCTCTCACAATGTACACCCTTTCAAACCAGTGCAGGATAACAGGCTAGCTAAAAATCTATTCTCTCCTTTTCTTGAGCTGTAGATGTACTTCTGCCTGATGTAATGTCGGTGTCTGATCCTGACACACTTCCACGGTTGTAACTCCTCTCACACTGTGGACCTGCCTGATATACCGTGATACTAAATAGAATTCATGTTAAATCTTACTCTTGAATTACTAAATAATCTGACATTAATGATGTAAGAAGAGCTACTGCAATATTAAATACTGTCCTGTAGTTATCACATGATTTTTTATTAAATTAAATTTGTATTGAATTAAAGTGTTTAGCAACTTGTGCAAACTGTGTTGTTAACTATTAAGACTTGGGAGTGCTGTTTACAGCTGCTATGTCATGACTTATCTGCAACACACACCCATACATACATATATATCCACAGAACCACCCACCCCCACACGCTCACGTTATACAACTACGGTAAAGTATCTTCTTCATACTTTTCTTCTCATAAGCCGATTAGCTTAGCTTTTGTGAAACATATGATGTAGGGTTTTTTCATATTAAATGCTAAATGCATGTAGTAACTTTAAATAACTGGGGTAGCTCAGTGGTTAAGGCATTGGTTGATCAGGAGATCCCTGGTTCAAACCTCAGCACCCCCGTGTTGCCACCGCTGGGCTGATGAACAAGGCCCTTAACTCTCAGATGTACAATAAGATAAAAATACAAATGTTGGTCGCTCTGGATAAGGAAAACTGCCAACTGCTGTCAATGTAAATGGTAAGTTTATATAACAAAATGAAATAATTGTTTGGGTTTTCAGTAATGCCTTCATTAGCAAGTTAGTTTCCCTTTTATAATTCTTTTTGTTAGATATGTAATAATGCCTACTTTATGGATAAAAGGTTATGTGATATAATTCATTCACCTTCAGTAAGGTAATGTTGTAAAACACTACAGATGGGATGCTAGTTTATTTTACAGCACCAGCAAATATACAGTACATTCACAAATTCATTCACACACAGTACAGTATGTGGCAATTTAGGATATCCTATTTCAGCCACCCAGAAGTGGTGAAAGACTATAGATGCAAAAGGAAACCCATGTGGACACAGGGTTTCCTTCAGGACATGGACAGAAACTCTAACATACACATACTGTACCACAACTTAAGTTCAGGGTCAAACCAGGGATCTTGCAGCTGTGCAGCAGCAACTATTTCTGCTGCTCTACCATCCTGAGCTGCTGTAAAAGAAATAACATAATTAAAAAAAATTCATTATCCAACATAAATTTGATCCACACAGAGTCACACAGTCATACAAATGCCCACCAACACCAACACAAATTGTGCAGGTGGAAAATGTACAAGTAGACACCTAGAATCAGTTCTTTGGCACATATCAAATCTCCCAACACTCTGATTCACTGGGGGAAATGAATAGTGGACAAATTATCAGAGGCAGCCAGTGCAACCCATAGGCTTTCTCCTGTTTCCTCCTGTCTGTCAAAAACATGCCATTATGCTGGTTGGCTACTCAAAAAAATGTGTCTGGGAATAGTGATGAATTATGGTGGACCGAAGATGAAGAAGATCGAAGATGTCGCCTTGTCGCTATTCCCACCTCTGTGTCGGTGTGCATGGAGTTTGCATGTTTTCCCTGCCTGGTGGGTTGCCTCAGTGGATTCCAGTTCCCTTCCACAGTCCAAAGACATGCAGATTAGGCTAATTGAGTTCACCAAACTGCCTGTAGTGTGTGTGTGTGTGTGTGTGTGTGTGTGTGTGTGTGTGTGTGTGTACCTTGTGATGGATTGCCACCCTGTCCAGGGTGTGCCCTCAGTCTCCCTGGATAGGCCCCAGCCCCCAACGACCCTCAATACAGGATAAGCGGTATAGACGATGAGTGAGTGAGATAAACACAGGTTGTGGCATGATGGCTTAGTGGTTAGCGCTGTTGCCTTGTACCTCCAGAGTCTGGGTTCAATTCCCACCTCGACGTCTATGTTTTCCCTGTGCTTAGTGGGTTGCCTCTGTGGACTTTGGTTTCCTCCCACAGTCTGAGTATGAGTGTGGTGATGGGTGTACTCCAACCAGTGCCCTAAGTCTCCTGGGACAGGCTCCAAGGCCCCCCCGCGACCCTGTATACAGGATAAAGCAGTATAGGCGACGAGTGAGTAAGTAAGAGAGAGAGAGAGAGAGAGAGAAAAACAGGTGTAAGGCTGTTCTGGAATGTTCGTGTCAGGCGGTGGCGCTCGCGCTCACTGTGCGTGTGCGAGTGTATAATATTTCGCCGGAGCAGCTCTCGAGTGTTTTGCGCCGTTTTTCCGCTTCACGCACATTTTCTCCTCGCGAGGCTAAATGACTGTACACGGGGAATGTGAACGTAGATCATGACAGGGGCGACGTCTCTCCGTCTGTCTCTGTTTATCTGTTTCTCTGGCTGAGTAACTGATTAAGGGATTGTGCAGCCATCGTGGAAACATAAAGGGAGGTGAGGAGAAACCGAGTGAAAAGAGGGAGAACGGGGGCAAATGGGCTGTAGTTCCCCCTCCTGCTCCCAGAGAGAGAGAGAGAGAGAGAGAGAGAGTTACCTGTCCGTGGCTGCAGAGGTGAAGCGGTTTTTTCTTCTTCTCTCTCTTCATAGCTGTTAAGGGGGAAATGCTTGCGACTCGTTATTAGTGATCCAATGTACGTCTCACTCGCCATCACTCGCACAGGCTGAAGAGGGACATTTCGGAGAAGGACGGCGCAGAACGGTGAAGTAGGCTACGCTCCCTTTCATCATTTTAACGCTCGTACGCGCAAAATATTTCGATACGAACACGCAGGGGACGCGCATTATCACCTCTCCTCACCCTCGTCTGTACGTGTGTGTGTGTGTGTACATATAGATTTATATAGTCATTCAGCGTCACATAGTGCTTATTATTCTGCCTGGAATCTTAATAGCGCATTCGCTGTGCTCGCGCTCCACGTTCGAAGTGTGTGTGTGTGTGTGTGTTCGTACGCGCGCGTGTTTGGATCCTTCCCTTCGAAGCTGGTTGACGTCCATGCTGATCCTCTAGAAATACTGCTTTGTAATGTCCTTCTGCATTTTTAATGATCAAGCATGCTTTTCTGCTTATCCATGAATTATTCCCCCCCACGAGAAGCTTGTGTGTGTCAGTTATATAAAATAACAAATGCATTTCACATCTGGAACGTGGTCTTGTATCCTACACTCGTGTCAGACTACAAAACGCACATGCAGTGATTGACACCCAAGCCTGTGCCAATACAGAGCTACTTTATTTAATTTCTGTACCAGTGCTTGGTGTAAAAGCTCTCCAGCCGAATCTAAAACGTTCCCAGATGTTTAATGTGTCAGATATGCTGCCTATTTACCCTCACACGGAAGATCCACTTATCCTGAATGCACTGGTGCTTTAACTGCGGTACTGCAAGCTCCAGTGGTATTGCTGAACATTATCATTTATTGATAGGATACCAAAATTTACCACCAAAAATGACACCAGACCGATTCGGTGTAATAGACAGTGTGTGGTACAAAGTTGGTGAATATTCCGGTTCTAGCCACCACTCGTATTAATCATATTACCCTGAATGAAGTAGATTTTAATAAAGTTATTAACTGACTGCTGGTGTTGGATGTGAATACATTTTCTGTCTAAACTCCCTGTTTCTGTGTTAATGAGAGTCTCTCACCCTAGGCGTGAGGCAGTATGATTAATGAAGGGGGTGTGAATAATTTTAGTTACAGTATAGTGTATAAGAACTCAGTGTGACACAGATGTTTGGTGAAAGTAAATTTTAGACATATGTTAATGTGTCAGCTTATAAAGCATATATGCATTTTTTTCTTAGTCCGGGATAGGTAGAGGCAAATCTCTCCAAATCTGTATGACTAGTTTTGGTCACTTCTATTACTGTCACACGCTAAGGTGATACAATACATGTTTTCCTTTCCATTAATGAAGCTCGCTCTGCTCAACTGGTGATGTACTGCATGCAGCTGACACATAGGACAAGCAAGTTTGTAGGCGGTTGTTTATTATGCAAAATTGAGATGTTTGCATTGTGCATTGACATTTTTTTAAATAAGCATTTTCTATTCGAATCTAGAGAACATTATAATACGATCATTAATTGTGGCAGCATTCTAACATTAGAAAATAAAAAATGTAGAAAATTTGAAATTATAACATTAGAAAATTAGGGGCATGGATATAAAACTAAAAGTTGGCATATATAAATATTAAACTGTCTTCTTTTGCTTTAATCAGCTTGGAAGATCATGCTCTAATGATTTTTCAGTTGAACTAAGTAGATATGCACAGCGTTAATAGTGATCAAAAACCCATTCTTTTTCATTTCAAACCTCAGCATCTGCCTGAAAAAAAATATCCAGGTGGGATTAAAATGATCAGCTCAGTGCAAAATTGATCCAAAAACAGTTGGTAATTTTATAATATTGCCAAGAGAGAAAGAAGAAAAACACTGAAATGGCTGCCTTGGACAGAATGAAAATCCCTGAGTAACTCCCTCGAATAATGGAATTACCCCAGGTGCCAGTGTAAATCTAATCCTATATGAATAGGGCTATACATTACAAACCTTCCCGGACAGCTTATAGCACTGTATCATTTATAGTTTGACAGACTACTTCATGGCTAGTGTTTAAAGCACTTTTCTTACCAGTACGTGGGCCTCCTTCTTATTCAGTCCTAGCTTTCTCTGTCTATCCCACAGCTTGTCACACAGTGTGGCCAAGAACCCTCTAGTTTCACAGAAACAGACAATTTGGCAGACGGCTACCAACAGACTTTCTTCAGCAGCCGTCGGCAAACATGCAAGATTATCTTTCTAAATTAGTAGGATCTGTTCACTATGAAAGAACTTTTAAAAATAAGACTGGTGTTTTTTTTGTTAGGCAAGTGACTCATATCATACTTCAAAATCTTTCATGTAACATTGAGTCAAAAGTTAGTTTTGGGCAGAAGGCGACTCTTAGACACGCACAGAGCCACACCATTTACATTCAGGCATTTGGCAGACACTCTTATCCAGAGTGACTTACATTTTTATCTCATTACATATTTGAGCAGTTGAGGGCTAAAGGCCCTTCCCCAAGGGCCCAACAGTGGAAACTTGGTGGTTGTGGGGTTTGAACCTGGGATTTTCCGAACTGTAGCCCAATGCCTTAACCACTGAGCTACCCCTGGCCACCATGAGTTGTGGACAGAGCTTTTAAGTCTGAGCCTAGCCATATATCGTTCATTTGTTGTTTTTTCTTGGTGCTTGGATGGCAGTTGTAACAGGTTGCCACCCAAGTACGTTTTTAAGAAAAATCTCTGAACGATTCAAATAGTTTGCTAAACAAAGGGTTTATCAGACTTGCTTTCCACATATAAACAAACAATTGTTTTCGTGTGTTAATTATTTGTTTATTCACAGATAGCTGAGGGAATCTATAGCGGAAGTGTTTTGACAGAAAAACACTGCAGGTGTGGCGTGTCGCATCATTTATCATGTGCAAAAATCCAATAAAATGCCAGCGGGAAAAACAAGATATCAGTGTTGTACTGAAATTTACGTGGACGTGGCTTGTTTCTGTTTCCCTCCAACATCTGCTTACTTTAATATCTTGTTTCTAGTCTACCCTCTTAAAATTAAATGTATATGGTTAGGGATAATTCTCAATATTGTGTTAGTGTTAATTGAATGAACCGTAGCAGTTTAAATAACCGTGGAGAACGGAGAGTAAAACAGAGTGATTTAAGCCTTTATTTGTTTGAGATATCAGCTTTTGTAATGCATATGTGTCAACAGTTTATACAGAGGAAACAATTATTGCACTGAAACCAAACAAACATTAACCCTAAGAATCTGTTGAACACTAATTTTTCTCAGGAATAATTTCTGAGGAATAAGTTGTACTTTTTTTAGAAACTACAGTACTTACCCTTTTTGAAAAACTGTCATGGTTTGGCGAATCAGTTAGTATCAGACTGGTCTGGTTCTGTATCTTGTGCGTGTCTTTGAGCACGTTAACGTCACATATTCACCAAAATGACTGGGGGAAAAACGTTGGGTGTTCATTTCCATCCAAATATATGCATAAGCCTGATACTATTCTTTTAAAAGTTACGACATTTCAATACAAAGTTACTCTAACTAATCACGATTATCTCACTTTATCTCACATTATCTTACTGTAGAACACTTAGAACTTTTCTATTCTTAAGAGAACACTGTCTCCCAGAATATCAATGTACAAGCAGTTACTGAATGGTCGAGTGTTCAAATATTCTATTAGGATAATAAAGTCTTATGACTTTATTCATTTTAATGATTTAATAAAGGAAATGAGATGAATGTAAGTTCTTACTTTAATTATAAAATAACACTGAGGGGAAGAAATAACAATCAAATTATACAATTACACCGTAATGACCAACTGAGATTTTAATTAAATTTTTTCTCACTTGTCACCTTTATAAGCTGTGTACCTAGCTATAAAGCTGCAAATATCAAATGTTCCTAAATTCATGGCATAAATGATTAATCAGAATATTGAGGCAAAAGATGAACAGGGATAAGCAGTGTGGCAGAGCATGTAGTAAACTTCAGAATCTCTGTGAATAATGGCAAGGTTTTTAGAGAGAGAGAGAAAGAGAAAAAAAGAAAAGGCTGTCAATTACTTGCACACAATTCTATCCTTTGAACGGTGCTACCAAACAGACCGAAGCAGTCTGGGAAACATGCAAATTGCACCAGGCATTAAGACTTTTTATTGTCTGGTTAAAAAAAAAACAAGCTTGGAAACAGCAATGTCTACTTAATTTCTGATTACTTCTGTAATCACATCAGCCCTTTTGCCTCTTAGAATGCGATTAAACTTTGTGTTAAAACTCAGCTTAGAAAGCTATCAGTGGTCTTCATGCCAGATTAATTCATGTTCGCATAGACAAGGAACATTCCTAAATCTTTGGATGTTCCACAGACAGTCCTGATATTGTGTGGTGTCTTTTTCATGTTAAATGTAGCTACTTAGTTATAGTAGCATATACACTTCTCGGGCACTTCATTACATACATCCGCTGGTCCTGGGTCAGAACCCTTTGGCCTTAAATCTTCATGTCATAAATTAAACACAGTTTTGGAAACATTCATTAGAGATTTTGGTCCGTATTTACATGATAGTATTGCATAGGCTGCACATTCATGATGTAAATCTCTTCTTCCACCACATTCAAAAGTGCTCTAATCTGGTGACTGTGGCAGGCATTTGACTACACTGAACTTATTTTCTTTTCAAGAAACCACTTTGAGATGAGTTTAGCTTTGTGACATAGGACTTTATTCTGTAGTCATGAAAAAAAATGGACATGGTCAACAAAAATACTCAGGTAGGCTGTAGCTCAATTCCTACTAAAGTACATTCGTACAGTGTGGCAAGAAAATATCCTCCACACTTTTACACCATCACCGCCAACCTTAGCTGTTGATACAAGGTAGGATGGATGCATGCTTTCATGTTGTTTTTTCACCCTACCATCCAGATGTCTCAGCAGAAATCGAGACTCATCAGACCAGGCAACATTTTTTTAATCTTCTATGTCCAATTTTGGTGAGTCCATGCGAATTGTAACCTCAGATTCCTGTTCTTAGGTGACAGAAGTGCTATCTTGTGTGGCCTTCTGCTGCTGTAGCCCAGATGCTCTTTGGCATACCTCAGTTATAACGAGATGTCATTTGAGTTACTGTTGCCTTTCTATCAGCTAAAACCAGTCTGGCCATTCTCCCCTAAAGTCTGGCATCAACAAGGCATTTTTTGCCCAGAGAACTGCTGCTCACCGAATATTTTCTCAGATGGTTGTGAGTGAAAATCCCAGTAGATCAGCAGCTTTGGAAATACTCCGATCCGCCTATCTGGCAACAACAACCATGCCACGTTTAAAGTCATTTAATCACCTTTCTTCCCCATTCTGATGCTCAATTTGATTTTCAGATTGTCTTGACCATGTCTACATGCCTAAATGCATTGAGTTGCTCCTATGTGATTAACTGACTGATTTTTACATTCAGGAGCAGTTGAACAGGTGTGTAGTACGATGGTGAGTAGTGTTGGGTACTGAAAACCGGTATGTAATAGAACCGTATCAGAATGCAGGTTTCGTTGCCTCACTTTGGTTCCACCGCACGTGAAAAATTATTTCCCGCCAAAAAAAAAATGGACGTGAACACGAGTCAGAAAGCTCTAATAATTTAAATCAAACTAATCTTTTCAGTAACATGAGTGTCCATGCTGTTTTCACATTGCAAATTAAAAGCACAACTCGGGAAATGAGACCAACCGATGAGCGCACGCAGTAATTACACTTGCTCTGACGGCAGCAAGTAGCGTTAGCTTGCTAAGGTAAACAGGTTTAAATTAAATTGCCTAAAGCTAAACGTACTAAAGTGGGGCTGTATTTCAGAATTTGGTCACCGTGACACACAACAAATGTCTTTCAACAATCGGGAAACAACAAGGGGGAAACACGTCAAACCTAATAAAACATATGAGGACACATGGGATGAAGTTAAAAGCAGAGGTGTGCACTGTGTTTAACAGCTTGCGGACATCAGCTGGCAGTGTGTGCGTCCCCGACCCCAGTCACACCAACTCCAGTAAAGTCAGGAGGGGTGTCGTATTTTGCCAGATAAGGAAATATGTTCATATTTCTGCAAAAGAATTGCTGAAATTTGAAGCTGGTTTGTAACATAGCAAGAACAGCAACTACTTTGCTGTCATTGGTGTTAATTATATTGGTGTTAGTTATTGTAGTTGGATCAGGTAGTATGTAAATAAGTAGTGTTTTGTACCTACTTACAGTATAGTTTTTTTTTTGTTTTTTTTTTACTAAATTTTATCATTAATTTTTTTAGGTGTTCTTTAATTAGAGCACCTGTACTAATTTAAAAGTATCAATTTAGAACCGGTGTCATAAAAACCCAAACGATACCCAAGCCTAATGGTGAGTGTAAAAATTTTTTGTAATACATTTACGTTTATGACATTTGGCAGAAGCCCTTACCAAGAGTGACTTACATAAGTGCTTTGAATTGCCCATCAATAAACATATTCTCATACTGGTTCACTAGGTCATGGACTACAATAGGACATGGACTATAAAGTTTATAGGAATATAAATTACACACAACACTTCAAAAAAAAAAAATACTAATGTAATATTCGGTTAAGAGGTAGGTGTTTAGTCATCATCGATGACTAAACACTCATTGGTCTGCTGTTCAGACACCCAGGGGCATTTTATTCATCATCCAGGTTTGAGAAAAGGGAAGAGCCTTGATGTTTTCCTTGAGCCCTGAAAGATAGTGGGTCCAGCTGAGCAGTGCGTAAAGATGGCAGAGAGAATGGTGTAGAAGGATTTGTGAGAAAATGCTTTAAGGTAGGTGGCTGCTGGTTTATTTTTTGGTCTGTAGACAAACACTCACTCATCACTATATCTCACTCATCTTCTATACCGCTTTGTCCTGTATTCAGGGTCACGGGGACCTGGAGCCTAGGAGGCTTAGGGCACGAGGCAGGGTGCACCCTGGACAGGGTGCCAATCCATTGCAGGGCACACAGACATACATACACTCACACACTCATTCAGACACGACGGGCAATTTGAAAACACCAATTAACCTTACATGCATATCTTTGGACTGTGGGAGGAAACCAGAGTACACGGAGGAAACCCACCAAGCACAGGGAGAACATAGAGAATCAAGCCTGGCCAGGAATTGTAGGCAAACATTAGTCTTTTAAATCTGATAAAGGTAGCAACAAAATGCCAGGAGAACACATGTAGCAGTGAAGTATTGTGTGTGAAGTAAAGAAGATTAGAAAGGTTTTTTTTGGATAGAAACAACTTGTGAATAGAAGTGGTCAGAATGCTGTGAGCAATCCATTTAAGTAGTAAGGAACAATTTAATGATATTAAAGTGTTTGCTGTGTTTATAGTAATATATTTCTTACTGGTACTACAGTATGTAGATGAAAGGTGAGGTAGAATAAACCAGGAGGTGGTGGACACTCCTTTCTCTTTATATGTATTTCCACTTTTTTTCACTTTAGAATATCAGCTATGTTAACTACCAGGTTCTGAGGTTTAATCCCAAATAGTGTTAAGGGGTAAAGCTAGTGAGCTGGTCTAAACAATCTATTGTCATTGTCACACTCTTCAAGTAGGGCCTTTGATTAGTGGTTAAGGGGGATTTGTGATTCAGCCTTGTGTTAAAAGCAACTGTTAAGTACACTGTTAAGAGGACACTTTACCCATATTGTGACCGACATTTAGTGTAATTAATGGTCATTAGAACACTAGTTCTAAGCACAGAGTGATACATATAGTTGAAAGTCCCAGTGCTGTTACTGAACATTATCGATACTTGTGGAAAGCAAGTCTTCTAATCAGATTACTTGGACGGAACTAACTGCTGTATAATATAGTTTATAGTAAATGGTCTGTAACCACTGCCATTTTCAAATGAATCAAGGCCTTATAATTGAATTCGCCTCATGTGTAAGTGAAACCCGAATACATTCCAATTTAAAAAAGATAAGTCATTAAAACTACTCACTTACACATTCTCTATACCATATGTTGTTATTAGTAGCTGGTTATTAGTGTCATTAACATGTATTTTAAAGCTAAAATGGGCACGAAATAAGTTTATTTTGGTTTCTGAAGCAACACCGCTGTGACTGTACTGTCAAAATAAATCCATTTTCTTTGCAAGCCTTTCAGGAAAAGTGTTTCTTGTCCCATGCGTGTTTTTGACACACCTGCTCGTGCGAGAGCTTTTTATCATAAACACATTCTAGAGGGCAGATTATATTGTTGCCTTGCTCTACTTAATTTGACATTTCCCTTGTGTGCGCCTAATTGCTTTGCGTTTAAGCATTTGCAAGGAGACAGTATGCACTGAAAATAAATTTGGACTCTGTCTGAAAAGTGTCAGACTTCTTTGTTTCTGTTTCGCAGTAAACTGTGCGAAAACTGCATGGATGCTAGATGGATAGATAGATTCAAATTATACCTTATGCTGAAACCTTTTATTCATTCTCTCCCTCCTTTAGCCTTCCAAACAATACTGCTCTTAGGTGTTCGTCTGATCAGGAACACAGAAGAAGCTACATTCTCCACACACAACCTAAACCAACGCGACTCTATTAGATCCAGCTGTCATCCGCATTTCTATAAATTGTGTAGGCGATGTGCGAGGAAGAGCAGAAGTTTGATTACTGTGAATCTCTTGCCTTTGTGTATTTTCCTCAGCAATACATTTTTTTCATGGCATGCTCCAGTATCTCCGTAGAAGCAGCGCCCTGGTGCGAGAAAGAGTGAGGGGAGGGGGGGCTGCTAGGCTGTTAATAACGACTTTGTGTCATAGCAGAGATGAAACCCTTGCTCATCACTACCTGAGATTAATTTCAATAGCCTCGCTACAACTATTACTCACAGCCAATAAGAGGTCATCAGAAAATAGCTCAATTGGTCCGGGCATCTTTTACAGAAGAGGTCATGGTTGTGTAGTGCTGTTGAATTTATATCGATAACTATTTAGCAATTAAAGTTGCATGTCGATGTGATATGAAATCACCCAGTTGGTGCATTAAACAGACATAATGGATATTCATTGCTCATTTCGGTCTAGTTTGATGTGTCATCAAGCCAGTGAAGGAAACAAAAGAACACATATCTCTCCTCACCAAATTGTTCTTGTCTATTGAGTTAATGAGAAAATCAGTCTTTTGCACACGGCCTTTGTCGAGTGCCGGTATTGCAGGACACCCACCAGTCTGATCAATCTTGTGAATTACGAAGAATATTGTGTGTTATATGAGTAAGGATGTGGAACAAACTAATATTTGCAATAAAACAGATAAAACAGCGGATTAAGTGATGCATTGATGATAGGTGTTACCCTTGGTATCCAGGCCTCTCTGCCTGCTGCAAGCTTACACTTTACACTTTACTATCGTAAAGGTCTTATTCCAGGAGTAAGCAAACAAGGGTGTAGTTGATTTACAAAATAAAGAAGTGAGAGAGACTTACTCTTTTGTTTTAATTTTTATTTTACATGAATATAAGAAATATTTAAAACAGATTTGGTGTACTTTATTTTAAAACATTGTTAAGAACCACATTTAAACAAAGAACTATTTATAGTTCAGCAATAAAAATGGCTAATCCATCTATCGCTGCTAAGATGCCTAAAGTTGGTTAAAGTCTTTGGGCATTGGGACAGAGTATTTGTGCTTCTGTACATCACCACAGTGGATTTGAAATGAAGCATTAAAGATGCTACTAAAGAATAGACTTTTAGCTCAGAAAAATATTGCATTAACCTTTTAGGAATTAGAGCCTTTTTTAACATTCAGTTATTTAATCCATATTATTTTGTAAAAACTTTGAATGTAAGGTCAGCATGTTTGATTTAAAACACACCCCAAGACCATAATAAAAATGCAAGGACAGCTAAGACATCTTAGGATAGTGTTTAAAGTCATTTTGGAGTTGACGTAACATCATTGTTCATCTTTTCAGAGTTACTTTTTATTTAATTTTTAATAACTAATTTTTGTAATAATAATAATTTAATTTCACAATTTTTTTGAATCAAAATATAGCTGAACATATTTGAAATGTAGTTTATGGACTAATTTTAAAAAATGATGCGAAGTGTATTGGAGTAATAAAAAGCAAAATGTTTTATTTAGAAATATTTGAATATGCTTTGTTGCAAAACCAAAAAGACCTATCACTGCACAAGTATTAATTATTTTTTTTTAACAACATAGCACATTTGATCAGGACTGGTATTGTAGTTAATTGTGTTCCTAAATCCCAGTTTACATTTGACTCCTACACCTTGACAACCATCCTGTGTTGGCATGTTTGATGTATCCAGCTGTGCGTATAGTCATTTACAGCATCTAAAAAACAAAATACAGTGGTACAGTACCTCAGCATAGGAATTTAATCAGTTCTGGAGGCGAGTTCTTAAGTGTAACGAGGGGGCGCTTCAATATGGCGCCACCAAGTGTGTTGTTATGTGTGGGAACCCCGACGCAGGACTTAGAGGGGAGCGTTGGGCCGTGGGGTGTTAATTTCAGCAGGGAATAATCAGTTCATGTAAGAACTACGCAGAGCAGATAATCTATTCCAGCCTCCTAAAAATATTTGCAACATTACTGATTTTCAACGATATAATCGTATTTTACTTCACATGTAAATAAAGTTCAATATGAAATAAATTGACAATAAACCTCACTTAACCTTGATTTATGATTTCTCTGGGCACCAGCTGATTTAAAAACAAAGCTGATATTGGTTCCATTTTTTTCTTCTTTTCTTCTGTCTTCTTCTTCCTTGCTAACATTCTAGGTACCCATGGTGCTATGGCATATTTTTTCTCACTAAATTTTACACAAAATGCACTTTCCAAGTTTTGATCGGCTACCGGAGGTATGCACAACCAGAAATACACGCGATCAGCTTGGTTGCTCGTATGGCAAAGCACATTTCTTTTAAAATTAAGGCAGAAAATCACAAAGCAGTGCGTTCGTATGTTGAAGTAACACTGTACTGTATGTCACTGAGAAAAAAAAATCCTGCAGTAGCTGTTATACAATTTTCATGACTTCTTGAATAAACGGGTAACTGAAATTTATAATGCATTTATTATTAGGGTACATGAGTAAATATAACTAAATAGTATTTTATTCTAATGATATTATATGTATTCATATTATATTGTGATAATCACAAATGTAAAATCACTCATAAATTTAATAATATTAGATTTAAATCACATAACTTTACAAACAAGACACTACATAAACATTTACAGTAGGTAGACAATTAAAACTGAAATAACAGCTTTTACTTTAATTTACAATTTAAAGTGTTTACATTTTAAAAAATTGTAAACTTTTCTTCTTTCTCCCAATAAATGTGGCAAACTTATGCTTCATTCAAACATATTTGTTTTAAGTATCAAGCTAGAGTCACACTTTTTGTCCTTCATTCCATTTAGAGTTACACTTTTTCTGATGATGTTGTCGAGTGCACTAGACTCTACATTACCCTCACATTATAGCCTATTTAGTAAGTATATTTAGTCATTTGGAATTTGGCCCAGCTGTGAGAATTATTAAGATATGAAGGCAGATGACTAGCTTATATGAATCTCGGTTTGGCTAAGAAATGTTGGTGAAATGGTGTTAAATATGAATTACAGGAAAACACTATTTTGGGTGAATAAATAAAAAGTCTGAAAATGAAGGTTTATTGAAAACTATCGTAATTTGGAAAAGCATTCACAGTGACACCAAAAGATGCATAAAACCCTTCCACTTTCTGTAAAGCCTTATTTAAAATCGTAATCTACAACAATTACATGATTGTGCAGCCTGCAGTTTCATAGCAGTGTGAGCATGGTTAGGGTTCTCATAGAAATGCGCTGCGCTGTGCTGCGGTGTGAATTGGGCAGACAGTTGTTAGTTCAGTTGTGAATTTAGTGTTAAAGTAAATTCAAGGTTGAAGTAACCTTTCTTCATTTTTTAAAGCAAATCTCCTCACTCAGATCATTGTCAGTATCTCTCAGTACATTATATTCCAGTGACATTAGAGTTAATGGTTCAGACATTTTTTTTTCATTTCTACCCTTCTTCCTATCTCCTAGAGGACATTTGGAACACATGAGAACTGTCAAAATACCACAGAACTAGCTTGCGTGTTTCAGTACAGTTCACTGTATAAGATGAATGAATATCTGTAGTAACATACAGCACATCTGGGCCAAACATTAGGCTTAAATAAAAAATCATGTGTTATGTTTTCATTACCCATTTTCTGCTCTACATTAAGTCAATTAGACTGTCTACTTTGTTTTTATAAGAAGTCATTTAAAAATAATAGCTAAAATAGATAAAATAATAGCTTTTTTTTTAACTGTAACAGATTTTCAGTGGGTCAAAAGTTTAATTGCTTAACTTGAATTAAACGCCTGGGGTAGCCACCCACAAACTGTCTGGGATTTTCGCTCTTACTAGCTGATAAAACTGGTTTAATGCAGATTTGTGGACCTTCTAGCTCTGGCATTCTTTTTTAAATTTTGTCCTTTTTTTAGTTTTGTCCATTTGACTGTGTGCCTTTGTGATGGCCACTTTAATAATTTTTGTTACGAATGATGCCGGTTTGCTTAAGAGATGCTTAGGATCACTGTCCCACTAATAGTCCAATTTCTTCGCTAGTTATCTTTAGTATTTTTACATAATCCTCCTAGCTCTGGGTGGACTGTTTTCAAAGTGTATCTGATCCTGTTTGGCAAAAAAACCCACAATAATGATGCTGCCACCATTATTCTTTACAGCTGGCAAGGTGCTTGCATTTTCCCACGGTATCAAGGGCAATATAGCACCTGCTGTAATGGGAGGCCCTTAGAAGCATACCTGCTATTTATTCTAATCATAACAATGGACCAACTAAAAGCCTTTAAAAGTCTTTTAATTCCTGGAAACTGTTTAAAGAATTCTGATATAGTGAATTAAAGCTGAAATCATCATTTCTTTTAAACATGACCTCTGATATAAAATAATTAGACACCTTAGCTGACTTGGCAAAAAATTTTTCTAAATAGGCATAGTCTCTCTAAACTTCTGGACTGTGATATATATATATATATATATATATATATATATATATATATATATATATATATATATATACATACACACTCAAAAACACACACACACACACAGATTATCAGCCAAAAATGTATATTAAAACATGTATATAAAATATAAAACATTATGTTAATAATAGAATAATGTTATTAATATGATTTTAATAGAATATACATCATACTATTATATATTAAAGTAAGTTCCTCCTAATTCCTATTTTAATTCCAGCATTTTTTGTCCATTTTTAGACCATTCAATGGAGCCATTTAGTATTACATTTTTAATTTTTAATCACATTCCAAGTTTTTCATAATTATAAAATATGTTTAAAAACTTTTTGACCAAGAGAAACCTGGCACGCAGGATCAGTCATAATTAAAAATATTTTAATCAGTTAGACTACAGCACGCTACATAGAGTTCATAATTAATCATAATGTTGATTCCTAATACTTTCTTTCACCCGGTCCCATCAAGAGGTCACCACTGTGTACCATCTGATCCGCACACAATTTTGGCACATTTTTTTGCCCTTCCTGACGCAACCCTGGCATTTTCATGGGAGCATCTAAAAATTAAAATGCAGTGCTACCTCCGTTTTACCAGAAAACAGTGCTACCTCAGCATACAAATTCAATCAGTTCAGGAGTCGGTTCTAAGGCAAAGTCTTGTATTGCAAAACGCATTTTCCAATAGAAAGTAATGAAGATGGAGATAATCTATTCCAACCACCCAAAAATATTATCAATTTCCAAAACTATGATCATATTTTTGCATATAAAACAATCAAACCATTTGGACAAGACGGTGTTTGGTTTAACTATTCGGTTTGGTTTCGTTCATTCGTATCCCAAAAATGCTTATTACTATTTTGAATGTTATATATATATATATATATATATATATATATATATAAATATATATATAAGCATTCAAAATTGTAAAATATATATAATAAATGAATATATATATAAAAATATATCTAATAAAAATATATAAATGTCGATACACATTTCTTGCAAAAAATTTCTGTTCTTAAGGCGAAAATTCGGGAAGGGACCACTGTACATAGCTAAAGCAAAATTTACAATTTTGAACTTTATTTATTTAATTTAAACCATTTATTAACACAAACATTTTTGGGTAGAACAACATGCATTTCTCGAGACTTTAAACAACATGTTTAACATTGGGTCTTTTTTTTGTGGCGCAGTAAATCTAAGATAGCATTACATTGACTCCTCTGCAAAGTGAACGTTATGTCCTTTTATTTTTATTTGGCCTAAATTTTAAATGCAACTATCGCAAGTGTTTGGCTTTGTAACTGGGCCATGTTGTTAATTTCCGTTGCTGCTCTTCCAAATGGTGCAATACCAAAGCAGTGTCCAGCAAAAAAAAAAAAAGAGAAAGTAAAAGAGAAAGACACACAGGGACATTTTGCTTCTGTTCCATATACATTGATTTTTAAAGACTGTTATTAAAATACTGTATATGGCAATATCACATGATGAAAAATCAAACAAAGACACTTGATTAATGCAGAAGAAGCTGATTTCCTTTGAAAAGTTGATATATATTCGGGAAAAACAGGTAATGTGTTTCATCATTATCTAGCTAGAAAAGACGAATGCAGATGATGAAATTTGACGAAACTTTCAGAGTGTTACTTGTTTTGACTTTTTTCTTAATGTAACTTTATGCGACAAATGTGTAGAAAATATTATGACTTGCTTTGCCTTCAGGTAGGCTAATTTACAGTCAACTCCAGAATTATTTACACCTACCGTGAAAACAAGCGAAAATGAATAACAGACGCAATGAGTGATATTTTAGCCTTAAATAAAGTCTATACTTATTTGGAAGTAATGCCTGTATTTTGGCTTTAGTCCACCTCCAGACTCTGCATTGGCACAATTAATAATTGGTGAAGCAGCGAGGCACTTTTAGGTTTTAACAATGTTGGAGACATTTGTATGTGGACCTTAGACCAGTAATTTTTTTATTTCTTTAATTATTTATTAGCATCTAGGCAAACCATTGTTTTTGGGTGTCAAGAACTGTGCCATGTATGCCTCACAGGGGCAGAGCCAGCTCAGTGATTAAGATATTGGGCTATGGATCAGAAGGTCCCAGGTTCACACCCCAGTACTGCCAAGTTCAGATGTATAACCGAATAATAATAAACTGCTCAGATGTATAATGAGATTGCTTTGGATAATGGCGTAAACATAAATGAGCTTTTATGAAATAAATATTGTACTTCATTGTTTATTGGCTGTTTTCCAGTCATTAAATGTTTTTTTTTCTTTTTACTGTGTATAATATTTATGTATTCAAATATGCATTTGCATCCTGCTTTTTGGGAAGTAATAACAATTGTGCAGTTCAACAACTGAATAATTCATGCATGTGTTTAATAATTACAATAAGTCTATTAAAAAAAAGTTACCGATAAATAATGTAGCAAATAAATGTATATACTGTACATATGCAGTAAAGTTTCCTGTCCATAAGGTCCATTTCCATTTATGTCTTTTTTACATTCATGCACTAATTATATTCTGTATATATGCGCCAATCAATCTGCCAGTGACAGAATGACGTGTGGAGTACGTCTCTTGAGTGGCACAAGCTTGCTTAGACTTACAAATTTGGACGCAAAATCTGCAATTACTGATAGTTATTGTGTCATTTGCCATTCATGACATGCTTCCTCACTGCATATTGGGTGAGAAAAGTGTCAAAGCCTCTTTCCTCTTCACTAGATAATTTATTAGCTGATCAAGTATCTGCATTGCCATGTTTCTCCAAGGGCACTCAGGGGAGAATAAATACTCCGCTGCATGGTTCTTTCAGCATGAGTTTAGAAGCGCTGTAAATAATAAATATAATATGGACGATTTTTGGTTTCTGACTAATACTGGCATTGTTGAAATGCTGAACTTGACAAATAAGTGATGGTAAAATATATCATTCATGGATTTGCATAAATTTACACATAAGAATTGTGCATACACAGCACATTGCTTATAAATTAAAGTAGTGTTTTCCAATTCTTGTCCTGAAGCAGAATAGCGTTGCACATTGTGGTATTTTCCTCATCTCACCCAGTCCAACTCCAATTATGGTTTGTTCATTAGCTGATTGGTTGAAGAAGGTCACAGGGAACAATCAGAGCACTCAGAGACAAGAAATAAAACTGCTAGTAACATACTTTCGGCAAAGAATAATGACCTCCTTGATTCCACTTCTACCACCTCATAAACGTTGCTCTATTGGATTGAGATCTGGTGACTCTGCAGGCCATTTGAGTACAGTGAACCCACTGTCATGTTCAAGAAACCAATATGAAATGATTTTAGCTTTGTGACATGGTGCATTATCCTGTGGTCATAAAGGGATAGACATGGTCAGCACAAATACTCAGGTTTCTGTGGCATTTATACAATGCTCAGTTGGTACAATGGTTTAAAAGTCAGTTTGTAGAAGGTTTCTACAGAAGTTCATATTTACGTTCTTCTGGTGCTTACCACATTTATTGCATGCATGTAGCAGATTATCATCACATCTATGTCAAGTTCAGAAAATGTACTGGATCAAATTCCTTACACTTCCATTACTTGAATGTGAATAAAAAGCATCGTTTATGTCTTTGACCAACCAATGACAAAAAAATAAGCATGTGCCTGGTAAGAGCAAGACATATTAATAACTGAGTTCGATCTCGTCAGACCTGGTGAGCGTGTGATCATGTGCGTGAGAGGAAATTAGTGACAACGTGACAAGCATTGAGAACCAGACAGGGACATGGCCAGAAAGTAGTATGAAGTTTGTTCAAATAACTGGATCTGACATTTCCTCTCATTTTTATTTGTTGAGGAAATTGTCGTTAGATTCTGTCGTGTATTCTGAGTAGAAGGATGAATTATTGTTTATTGAACGAAATGAACACTGTCTAACAAAAACCTTACCAATGATACCTTTACAATTCTGTAGCTTCCCCCCTTTTTCCTGCCTCCCTTTTTCAGTCATCCCTCCCTCTTTTACACCTCTCGTCTCTGTAAGCTTGTAGTGTTGTAACAGCTATCAAAAGGTGATGGAGCAATAGCAATTGTGGAGGGACACTGACCCTAATGCTCATGAATTATAAGGAACACTATTTGCTTGGCCTGGTAGGGGGTTGAACAGTAATTTGAACAGATTCTGTGAGGTATGAAATGATTCATGATAGAAGATGATAAAAGAATAAAAGCCTTTTTTTTATTTTCTAGTGAATTAGGATTAAGTGGATTGAGAATTATTGTGTCAAGAAATCATGAGGAGAACAAAGGCATTAGTGTTACGCCATGGTGTGTTTGTATAAAGAGCACTCAGTGAGACATCGGCAGCTCAATTAAAGTGCAAACACAAACAAAAGTTGATCTTACAGTTTAAGAACCTAGACTTATAGAGCTACAGGCCTCCGTTTATCTTTTTTTTTAATCAAGCATGTCCACAGCACAGCTGATTTGCATGTACTGACACTCACAAAACTCTACATTGTCAAAAGCAAAGACAGCTGTTAACAAAAAAAAAAAAGATTGGTCATGATAGGCCTGAATTATTTCACCCACACATTGTCCATTGCGATGTATCCTGTATACAGGGTTGCGGGGGGCCGGGAGCCTATCCCAGGAGACAGAGCACAAGGTGGGGTACACTATAGACAGGGTGCCAATCCACCACAGGGCTCGCACACACATACACTCACTATGGACAATTTAGGAATGCCAGTTAGCATAATCTGCATGTTTCTTTCACTGTTGGAGGAAACTGGAGTACTCAGAGAAAACCCACCTGAGAACATGCAAACTCTATGCACAAGGAACCGAGATGGGAATCGAACCCAGAACCTGGAGGTGCAAGAAAACAGTGCTAACTACTACTCTACCATGCTACCTTGTAAATTATTTTGACTTTTCGGCAGTAATTAAAAAAAAAATTAATTAATAAGAGAAATTTAAATATTTTTTTAATCAGCTTAGTCATTTTGTTTAGTAGCCTGTATGTGTAGACAGACCACGCCATATACTGTAGTACACAACGCAACAAAGATTTCAACGTATTAACTCAGTCTCAATTAATTTGAGTGTCTGTTGGTCTGCCGGAAAACCTTTGATCCATGGAGGCCCCACCTTGCAACTTACTTCAATGATTTGCTAATGATAGCCTGAAGCCAGATATACCTTCAGAGGTCTAAAGGAGTCCATACCTTGATGGCTCTGGCATGGTTTGGTTGAAAAAAAGGGAGTCCTACTCAATATTAGGATCATCATAATGACTGAAGGTCAAGCAGATTGGATACAGATTGGCAGAGTGTAAAAATTAATCCAGTGATAGAGATGACCACAAACTCATTTGAATGTAACTCCAAACCATGAAAAAAAATAGGATGACGTCAAGTGACCTTCAAACACAGTGGCAGACTGAGGTAAACTGCATTGCAAGGCGAGTTCAAAACAGGCTCCTACTGTATAAGCTTGGCCGAGGTCATAGAAAGAAAGAAAAGGGCCCTTTTTCAACAAATGGCAAAGGAGAGCCAGGCTGAGGTTTGCAACGGACCAAAAGAATTGGGCCATAGATAATTGTAGTAAGGTCATCTTCCCTGATGATTTCAGCTTTGGCCAACACCAGACCATTTTATGATTACAGATACACCTGGAGAAGCATACAGTACAATTCACCTTAAAGATTTTTCTTTAGGAGGGAACTATGAATCAAGCCAAGTACACACGTTTAGGCTGGAAGAAGATTTACTTCCATCTCTTCTATGTTCCCCAACTCTGACAACTGTTTTTTCCAACAGAAAAATGACAAAAGATCAATCAAAGTGTGCATGGACGATCAAGATCAACGCACCAGACACTGTTCAGGCCTGCCCAATCTCCAGATCTGTACACCATTGAAAACCTCTGGAATATGATCAAGAGGAAAATGAATGGATCACAAGTTATCAAACAAAGATGAGCTGATAAAAATCTTGCACCAAAAGTGCCACAAAATTACCCAACATGCAATGTGATTGACTGGTGGGGAGCACGCCAATTAGGCGCCTGAAGACTGTGATGGTTATTCCATCAAATACTGATTTCAGAAAGTCGCTTAATTAAGATATTAGTATCATGTTATTTAAAAATGAATATAAACTTTTCTTTTTCCATATCTAATAACAATTTCTTTTTTTCCAGATATCCCTCTCTCTCTCTCTCCCATATATATACTGTATATTTATATATATTTCCCCACACATTGTAGAGATTACCGTTGCAACATGCCTAGAGGATGTTATTTTGCAGCAGCTTAAAGTAAATCGATCTGTGTTTAGTCCTTTAATAACTGAATCTGTAAATCGGATTTCCTGTCCTATGTTCACTTTGCAGACATTAATATGAAGAGTCATACAACCTTTTCCCTGCTTAGAGAGAGGAAAAATGACGTGTTAATTGAGTGTGTTAAATAAAGACCCAGAGCATGTAAATTCATTTTTACATGCATTCCCTGACTCAAAACATTGTAAACCCTGAAAGCATAAAGAAGACATTCTAGAGAGTTATGCAATGACATAATTTGACAATTTACATTCAAACAGTGCCTCACTAAGCCTGTAGTGTCTGGGGATTATGCAGGGTTGAGTTGAGGCTCTGTGTATTTGTATACCTTGCAAGATTTGTAGGGCTAAGAACTGGATAACCTGAGATACTATGAATAAAGAGATTATAAACTCAAGTAACAGCTCACTTAAGATGACCTTACTATTCTAAATGACCACACCAGAAATCTCTCACCCATCTCCCACAACTCACCCTATATACTGTAACAACTTGCAGCCGCAAAGGCAGAACACGGGCCATTTTCCAAGCAAAAGTCAAGTGAATTTCAATTGTCTTTTTTTTTTTTTTTTTTTTTAACGAAATACAGTGCACAGTAAAAAGAAACATCTCTGTGGACAATGGTGCTCCATAAAGCAGCACAGGACTATTTGCAAATGTGTGTATTTGATGGTTGGTATCAGTTCAGTCAGAGGATGTTAAGGATTTTGATGACTTGTGGAAAGAAGGACCCGAATGATCTGGTAGCTTATTGAGTAGGGAAGGAGGTAAAAGATACCATGATGATTTCAGCTGTCCTCACTATTCACTGAACAGTCTTACAATCCAAGTAGTGCAATTCACAAACCAAGTATTGACGTAATTAATTGATCAGATCATTGATTTGAGAATATTGTGTTTATTCTGCCTCCTGAGTTCAAGGAACTCATGCCTACAGTATGAACAGCCATGCCAAGCCCCAGTTCCGTTCCCCTTCCCCATGCCAAGTTTCAGCTCCAATCCTGTGTTCATGCCCAGTCTGACCATAGCCCCCATACCAAACCGTCTACCAGGCCCAAAATGCCTTGCATCATAGCCTCTGTATTGAAAAGCGCAATGAAAGATTTTGGCGTGGTGTTCCTGGACTGCCAGGGGTGCTCTGGAGTAGTGCCTTTTGGGGTTCATGGGTTTTGGATCTTCAATTGCCAACAGGCACCTCACCACATCCATGTGATCTCAGTTACTCACCTGAAACTGAATTAGTTTAATTAGCATGTGTATATATTGTGTGTTTAGTTATCACTGTTTGGATTATTCCTGCTTCTGTTATTTTGGTTTGTCTTTTTTTTTTAATCATTAAAGGCATTTAACATCTACGCTTATGCCGTGCATGCATATGCATTCCTGAGAGTTGGGTCCAAAGTCCTTGCTTGTGTTATATGGGCCTCATTCAGACAGTTCTTAATAGCTCTTCACTCTACCCTATCTCTATCTAAAATCAGCATGCACATACCACAGCCAGAAAATTGTAAGGGCAGCTTCTGCATTGTTGAAAATTTATATAATTCAGTATGTGCAGAATTGCGCATGTTTATAATGTCCTAACTACAGTTAACATAACATAATAGGCTTTAAATCAGCATGGCCTATCGTGTGCATTAACTACAAGTGATGCTAACAATGCTAAACCTCAAAGCTGAATATGAGACGATCAATATGAGACAAATTTGTCATTTTCATAGTGTTACCTTGTGTTTTAAACAGATAAATGTCCTATTGTGCAATAAAAGTGATGTCATAACAGCCCTTGCTAATGCTAACATTAGTTAGCATGTTAACACTCTTAATTGTAGCTTTATGTACAGGGTGGGAATGTTTGGGGAATCTTGAAGAGTAAAGGTGTAGTGGTTAGCACTGTTGCCTTGCACCTCCAGTGTCCTGGTTTGATTCCCGGCCAGGCTCGATTCCCGTCTCTGTGTGCATGGAGTTTGCATGTTCTCCCCGTGCTTGGTGGGTTTCCTCCCACAGTCCAAAGATATGCAGATTAGGCTAATTGCCGTTCCCAAATAGCATGTAGTGTGAGGGTGTGTGAGTGTGTGTATGTGTGTGCGCCCTGCGATAGATTGGCACCCTGTCCAGGTGTTCCCTAAGCTTCCTCGGATAGGCACACTGAATACAGGATAAAGCAGTATATTGTAGAAGATAAGTGAATGAGTGAGTGAGTGTACATGCTTACTGTACATGGTAAAGACCAACTCTTGAAAAAAATTGAAAGAAATGTCAGTTTTTCTCTTCTCTGTTATGGCGTGCCACACTCCCAGTACACCCTAATACCAAAGATTGCAGTGGGAAAAAAGTTCCTAGACACGTCCATATAAGGTTCTTAATGCACCTAGCACACTCTTGATCACACCCTCACCATGTCCATTGATATTGAACCATGTTATCACTATGTCCAGACAAATCACACCACACTCTTACCAGGCACTTATATTATGAACTTATTTTCATAATATGAATAATATGAACATAATGCAGTCTTCTACAATGTGACATGGATATACCATGATCATACCTCAAGCCACTTGTTGTGATAAATCCATTCACATACCAGGAATTCAGTGACATCCCAATAACAACTATGAAAGAACCCCATGCAACCTTCCCCATCTAAGCCATGCTTGTAGTATGCCAGCAAAGTCCTTATAATGTGTTAGATAGACCATTAACTGGTTAATTCCATCATTATTACATATAGTACTTATCAAGTTCTTCTTGTGTCTTGCTTCAACAAAGTCTTCACCAGTTTTTCCATATAAATGTTCAAAAATTCTTTACATTGTTTTCCCAGGTTTTTTGTGGACATACAGTAGTGGAACCTTGACTCAGTGACGGGGATTTATGATGTCTCTTTACTGTTGGTGCAGCCAAGCAACCTAATGTTTTATCTAACAAGCTAATTTTAGAAAACGTGTAATATGGGAAAATTCTAAGTGTTAAGCATGATGCATAATATAATATGAATCTAAAATATTTTACCTTTTTTCTCAAGTTCCTAATATTATGAATTATAACTGATTGGTCATTTTGGTTTTGCAGGTCAGGCATTTCTCAGGTCAAATACAAACCACCTGGATGCTGGAAATCTCACTCACCTCCAGAAGCTGAAGATGAAGTTATTATGGAAACCATTTTTGCTGCTATCAGTCATGGAGTGTCTTACAGGTACCTGAACTGTTCGGTTTCACTTTTGGGAAATTTGTTCTGTGTCAACTTGGCAATAAAACAATAACAGCTGTAACTAAATAAAGTTATGGACAGGGGGGGATTGGTACTTATATAGGTGGAAATGCTCTGGAGTCTTTGTGCTCTGATGCATAGGATTGATCTGAAACTCCTTTCGGAATAGACTCCTTAACAATAAAACTATCTGCAGAAGCACAGTGTGACAAACCTCAAACGTTTTTGGTTGCTCAGTTTAAGTTGATATTGGATTTTCCTTGCTCCACCCTCAAATGCTGCAATTTCAGAATGTTCTACATAGGTTTAAGTAAAGG